>NC_062219.1:43271055-43896055 GCF_902686445.1 Sciurus carolinensis | reverse complement strand
CTTGTTAAAAATTTTATTGCTATCCTATGATTTGTTCTGGATTAGATTAATAACATCTATTTTAAGGAGTGGCAGACCATACAGTGTTCTTTCCACGTTGGAATATAAGACAAATATTTAGTTTTCTTACAGAGAAGAGAAAATAAAATTGTTCATTTGGCCAGAAAATGTTTATGTAAGAAAATTAAGTTCACCATATGTTTTATACAAAAAATAAATTGGTCTTCTTGTATAATTCATATATATAGTAGAAAATCTATTTTGCACTAGGAATTTCAGTATCTAGATATAAAAATATTAATGAATTACAAATTAATTAGTTGGCATTTAGGGAAAGAATTTTCATGCCTTGTTCTTAATCTTAGATAGGATGTAGTAAATGTTTACAGTAAACACTCTGATGTTACCCTTAGATTTTTGCATAGATACCCTGTATTAGATTGTTTATTTTTCCTCATATTTATAGTTCTCTGATATCTTTGTCAAAACTTTTTTCAAAACTGTTTAAATAATCATATCATTTTTCATTATTCAGTTAACAGGTTGAATGATATTGACTTATTCTTGAATGGTAAATGGGCTTTTAATTCAACTTGGTTGTAACATGTCTAATATATATCCTTTCTAGGTATTATAGGACTTGGTTTGTCAATATTTTAAAGAGTATTTTTCATCTCTATTTATAAGATATATTAACCTGAAATTTTTTTTCTCACAATATTTTATCAAGATTAGCATGAGGCCTATGCTAGTCTTATAAAATAACCTGTTAAAAATAGTCGTATTTATATTATAATTTTTGTTGAATTTACCCTTGAGGAGGTGATATGGGCTGAAATTATCTTTTTGAGCAATACATTTTCTACTAATTATTATGTAATAACACTAAATTTACTAAAGGTCTATTTAAATTATGCATTTCTATTTCAATTATGCGGAGGAGGAAATGTTTATTTAGGGACTCACAGTTTCAAAGGTCTCAATCCATAGACAGCTGGCTCCATTCCTCAGGGCTCCAGGTGAGGCAGAACATCATGGCAGAAGAGTGTGGAAGAGGAAGGTGATCAGGAAGCAGAGAAAGACCCAGATACAAAAATATATACCCCAAAGCCACACTCTCAATGAGCCACTTCCTCCAGCCACCCGCCACCTGCCTCCAGTTACCACTCAGTTAAGGGATTAACTCACTGATTAGATTAAGGCTATAACTCACTCATTTCTCCTCTGGACATTCTTGCATTGTCTCACATGTGAGTTTTTGGGGACACCTCACATCCAAACCATAACAGTGTTATTTGTCTTATTTGTTTTACATATTAAATGACATTTATTCTGATATGCTTATATATACATTTATATATATATGAAACTGATCTCTCTTCTACCTTTATCCTCACCCCACCCAATACTCAGTTCCTAATAATACTTCTTCTACTTTCATGTAAGTATATTTGCTTGTTTATTTATTTATTTTTCCTTTTTAATTTTCACATATGAGAGAGAACATATGGTACTTGTCTTTCTGGTCTCGATTATTTCACTAACATTATGTTCTCTAATTCCATCTATTTTGCTACAAATAACAGGATTTCATTAATCAGCCTTTATGTCTGAATAATACTCCATTTTACACACATAGACATGCACATATACACACACGTAAGTTTTTTTTTAATCCATCCATCAGTTGATGGGCAGTGTTTTAGTCAGTTTTGGCATTGCTATGACCCAAAGACCCAACAAGAATAGCATAAAGTAGGAAAAATTTATTTTGTCTCATGGTTTCAGAGGTCTAGTCACTCTTCTGCTGGTTGCAGGTTCTGGGCCCAGAGTGAGGTAAAACACCTGCGGGACTGGGCATGGCAGAGGGAAGCAGCTCAGGACATGGCAACCAGGGACTGTAGAGAGAGACAGCTCTGTCACCAGAAACAAAACATAAACCCCCAGGGCATGCCTCCAGTGACCTGTCTCCTCCATTCACACCCTAACTGCCTACTGTTAATTCAAATCCATGGATCAATTCACTGATTAGGTTATGACTATTATAACCTGATCATTTCACCTTTGCACGTTCTTGCATTGTCTCACACATGAGCTTTTGGGGTATACCTCAGATCAAAATGATAACAGGCACTTAGGCTGAATCTACATCTTAGCTATCATTAATAGTACTGCAATAATCATGAGTGTGCAGGTATTTTTATACTCTGACTTCATTTGCTTTGGATATATATCTAGGAGTGGAATGGCAGGATCATATGAAAGTTCTATTTTTAGTTTTTTAAAAAATCCATAGTATTTCCAATAATATCTGTACAAATTTACACCCACACCTACAGTGTATAAGGTTTTTTTTTTTAAATTCACATCCTCAACAATGCTTGTTATTTTTATTTTCTTTTCTAATTGGGATGAGAAAGTATCTCACTCTAGTTCTGATTTGTATAGCTAATGCTATTGATTAATTTTTCATGTATTTGTCAGTCATTTGTATTTCACCTTTACAGAGGTGTCTATTCAGATCATTTGACCATTTTTAAATTGTATTATTCAGTTTTTTGTTAAGTTCTGTTGTTGTTTTAGCTTTTTATATATTCTGAATATTAACCCTCTGCAAAAGAGTAGCTGGTAAATATTTTCTCTCATTTTGTAGGTTGCCTCTTCACTCTCTTGATTGCTTCTTTTTCCCATTATCATGTAGATACTTCCTCATTTGATGTAATCACATTTGTTAATTTTTCTTTTCATTTTCTGTACTTTTGGAGTCTTCTTCAGAAAAATCATAGCCTGCATCAATGTTTTGAAATGTTTCCTTCTAGTCATTTCAGAGTTTCAGGTCTTACATTAAGGTATTTGATTCACTTTGAATTGATTTTTGAAGAAGGTAAGAGGTTGGGTGGAGTTTCAATCTTTCAAACTTGTATTATCCAATTGTTTCTGCACCATTTGTTAAAGAGGGTGTCCTTTCTCCACTGTATATTTTCGGTGATTTGTCAGGAGTCAGCTGTAGATGTGTGGGTTTATTTCTGGGTCCTCCATTATATTCTATTGGTGTCAGTTGTGATAAGTCATCCTTTTCATCAAAATCATCATTTTTTTCTTTCTCTTGATAAGACATACTATTTTCTTGTTCCAACTCAATGCTTGTAATATTTGTAGTGATGTTGTCTCTTTCCTTCTTAAAGATTGACATTCTTTTCTGATTTTTATTCCTATCTACTTTTGTAAAAAATTTTTTCAGAGAACTATCTTATCACTATGTTATGTATTTCTTGTGCATATCATTGGCATACACTGCTGCTTTATTCATTAATTTATTATACCTATATAGATTTGTTTATCTAGAGTTTTATGGTATAAGGATCATTAATTTTATACTTTTATCTATCAAAGAATTTAATTCTTTAAATTTCTCCCTATGAAGTTCTTCATTTTTGACATTGTTTTTGTCAAAGCAATTAAAGGATGAAAAGTATTATTCTTTCAGTATAGAAAATAAAATATTCCATTGTCCTTCATTGTTTCTGATGAGAAGGTAGCTGACGTTTTTATAATTTACCATTTGTATGGAAAGTGTGCTTTATTCTCTGGTAGTTTAAAGACACTTTTAATCATACTTTATTTATTATTTCAGTAGTACACTCGTGATACACTTAAATGTATTTTTTGTTAATTTTTTATTTTCTTTTTAAAAATATAGCTTGAATGAAAAGAAATCCATATCATTGGTTACTGTTTATATTACTTTTGTAAAATTCTCCAAATATATTTTTTACCCAGCTTCTGTTTTTTCCCTAATGGTATTATGAACTGTTCAGCATTTTTTCTATGAATTTGGGTTTCTTTTTTTTTTTTCATTAATTTTTTACAGACTGAATTTTTATTCACTATACAAAAATGGGTACACATTTTCATTTCTATGGTTGTGCACAATGTAGATTCATACCATTCCTGTAATCATATATGTACATAGGGTAATGATGTCTGTTTCATTCCACAATCTTTCATAACCCCCTCTCATTTCCTTCTACATAATATAAAGTTCCTCCATTCTCCTCTCACTCCCCATCCCGCCACCCCCATTATATATCATCATCCACTTATCAGGGAAAACATTCAGCCTTTGGTTTGTTTGGGATTGGCTTATTTCACTTAGCATGATATTCTCCAATTCCATCTATTTATCTGCAAATGCCATAATATCATTCTTCTTTATGGCTGAATAATAGTACATTGTGTATATATACCACAGTATCTTTATCCATTCCTCTGTTGAAGGGCATTTAAGTTGGTTCCACATTCTAGCTATTGTGAATTGCATTGCTATAAACATTGATGTGACTGCACTACTACAGTATGCTGATTTTAAGTTCTTTGGGTATAAACTATGGAGTGGGATAACTAGGTCAAAAGGTGGTCCATTCAAAGTTTTCTGAGGAATCTCCACACTGCTTTCTAGAGTGGCTGCACCAATTTGCAACTCCACCAGCAATGTAAAAGTGTACCTTTTTCCCACATCCAAACCAACATAATAGCCATTCTAATTGGAGTAAGATCAAATCTTAGAGTTGTTTTAATTTGCATTTCTCTAATTACTAGAGATGTTGAACAATTTTCATATTTTTATTAATTGCCTGTATGTCTTCTTCTGTAATTTGTCTGTCCAGTTCATTGGCCCATTTATTGATTGGGTTCTTTGTACTTTTGGTGTAGAGTTTTGTAAATTCTTTATAAATTTTGGAGATAAGTGCTCTATCTGAAGTGTGTGTGGGAGAGATTTTCTCCCACTCTGTAGGCACTCTTTTCACATTATTGATTGTATTTTTTCCTGAGAAAAAGCTTTTTAGTTTGAGTCTATCCCATTTATTGATTATTGCTTTGATTTCTTGAGCTTTGGGAGTATTGTTAAGGAAGTCTAATCCTAAGCCAAAATGATGAAGATTTGGACCTACTTTTTCTTCTATTTGGTGCAGGGTCTCTGATCTAATTCTTAAGTCCTTGATCCATTTTGAGTTGAGTTCTGTGCTGAGTAAGACTCAATCTAACAAAAGAGGGGAAAGACCTCTACAATGAAAACTACAGAACACTAAAGAAAGAAATTGAAGAAAACCTTAGAAGATAGAAAGATCTCCCATGTTCTTGGATAGACAGAATTAATATCGTCAAAATGACCATTCTACTGAAGGTGCTATGCAGATTCAATGCAATTCCAATTAAATTCCAATGACATTCCTCATAGAAATAGAGAAAGCAATCATGAACTTCATCTGGAAGAATAAGAGACCTTGAAGAACCAAAAAATTCCTGAGCAGGAAAAGTGAAGCAGGAGGTATCACAATACCAGACCTTAAGCTATACTACAGAGCAATAGTAACAAAAACGGCATGGTATTGGCACCAAAATAGACAGGTAGATGATGGTACAGAATAGAAGACACTGAGACGAACCCACATAAATACAGTTACCTCATACTAGACAAAGGAGCCAAAAGCACACAATGGAGAAAAGATAGCCTATTCAACAAATGGTGCTAGGAAAACTGGAAATCCATATGAATTTGGTTTTCTTTATTCAAATCTTCACTCTTTTTTTATTGATTCATTTTGATAATTTCTGTTGATATTTTTCACTTTAGTAAATCTTTTTGTATGCAGAGAGCTTAAGATATTAACCTGAATTATTTACCAATGATATATTTTTATTTTTAACATTTTTAGTTTATAATTTCCTTCACTGTACTATATTATCCATTTTATACATATTTTCTATTCTTTATTTTAATCCTCTAATACATTTATTATGGATATTTTAGCCAATAGTTTTGGGATGTCTACATTTTGTCTACCTATTTTTCATTCATTTGTCTGATTTTATTGAACTTTCTTCTCTTGACACTGATTTGCCTTATTTTGCTTCTTCCCATGCCAGGCTAACTATATGAGAAAACACTATAAATTGAAATTATATTTACAAGAATCACCTCAATTATTTCAGTAATCTGAGTTTACCTGAACATAGGCAGTGTTGAAGTTTAGGTAAGAAGTAGTTTCGCATGGGTTCAAAGATTTCAGGTATAAACTGTACTTTCTCCTTAGCATGCCTTGACATGTAATAGCAGTGGTAATCTGTAGATATTTTGTTCTTCTCCAGCCTAATCGAGATTTCTGAATCATGGGACATTGTTTTCTGCTTGATAGCCTGTTTGCTACTTTGAGGCATTACATATCTCAGAAAATATCTTTATTTTACTGTTCAAGCTCCAGTGTTTGAATGAGCTCTGTAGTATATACTCAGAAAACATCAAAATGATTTCTTTCAGTTCTTATATTGTGCACCCAAATTTTAGAAGTCAGCAGCCAGGAGCCATCAACCATTAGCTTTCATTCAGTAAAGTCTGGGAATTTGTGGGAGAAATTTCTTTCAGCTTTCTAGCCCAGAGGCCATCTTCCATTGAGTAATGCACAATCAAAAGATATTCCCTCAGTTCCTCTTTGGTATACGATTCCTTTTCAGTCAGAGTTGATCTTTGTGGAGAAGCGGAAGGGGACAACGAATTATCTGTGTGACTGACGCTCCTGGAAATATTCACCTGTTACAACAGCTCACATGTAGATATTAAAATTTATTAATATTTGTTTACATTTTTTTGCAGATCCCTCCTTCTCATGTCTCTTTGACAGAGATAAAAGCAGCTTGAACATTTTCTTTCCTAAGGATGTTTTGGCATTACCTATATTTTAACTAATTTAGCTTTATGGTAGTCTAACTTGTTTTCAAAGTTAAGATTTTGAGGTAAAGCCATGAGACTTTTGTGTACTATTAAGAAACAAATCAAGTTCTAATGCTTTTTATTTAAAACATTATTACAAGTTAGAGAAGAAGTTTTTAAAACAAATGTATAGTTACTTTAATTATTGGGGAAATAATATGTTAAGGTGTTCTTTCATTCCTTTCGTTTTTAACAACTTTCCTTGAACCAAAAAAACTGTTGAGCATCCACTTTCTGGTTTTCACATATAATTGTTGACATTGATAGTAAAGTGAATTGCTTTAAATACTTTGTATTAGTTAAAAAGAAATCAATAGAGTTATGGAGATGAGAATTTCTCCTCAACCATTAAAATAAGACAAAAATTATAAATCTTAGAAATGTACAAGGATAGTGCTTCAATTATTTTTTAACGATAGTAACCTACTAGGGTTATTATATTTTGATTCATATCTCTATTTTATACTTAAATTTCCAATGATACTCTTGTTATATATGGTCCACATTTATCATCTCTGTTTATTCAAACACATTTCCTCTAAGTTCTGGTTTATCATAACATGGACAATTCATTTTTTCCTCTCTTAGCATTTTGTCTGTTATTAAAAAAAAAAAAAAAAAAAAAACCTTTGTTCCAAAGCAGGTAAAAGGGCAGTGGTGAAAGATCCTGAAGAATATAGATTAATTGTTCATTATTCTTACTGAATAAAAATAAATGAATATGCAAAGAAACTCATATTTCAGAGAAAAAGCAGAAAGGGAGTGCAAGAGAAAGATGATAAGATATCATTACATTATTTTAGCAATAAGTTGAAAATGCTGCAATTGAAAACAAATTTAATTCAGTTGCCTAGTGCTATGTCTCTAATAAAGTCATGACTTTGAATGGAATTTGATAGTGGTGCCTGATATTAATAATTTGAGAGTTTACCATTAAATCTACATTTCCCAATCTAATATATAATAACTATAAATACCATTGTAAAAAGCTATCAATACCAACTAGAATCTTGGACATTAAGGAATCATGTTTCATACACACATAATTTTAAAAATGCAATAAGATAGTATGGAGTCACAATTTCATCTGATTGCAAATATATGATTGCAAAATGAATTAAATGAAACTGATACAAGGAGGAATAAACTAAGTAATTAATCAATATTATGTCAAAAATATTATTGAAAAAAAATCTGCATTTTCCATATGCACTATGCACTATTTTACATTCTTCATAGAAATAGAGAAAGCAATCATGAATTTCATCTGAAAGAATAAGAGACTTTGAATAGACAAAACAATCCTGAGTAGAAAAAGTGAAGCAGGAGGAATCACAATATCAGGCCTTAAGCTATACTACAGAGCAGTAGTAACAAAAACAGCATGGTATTGGCACCAAAATAGACAGGCAGACCAATGGTACAGATTAGAAGACACAGAGACAAACTCACATGAATATAGTCACCTCATACTAGATAAAGGAGCCAAAAACATACAATGCAGGAAAGATAGCCTGTTCAACAAATGGTGCTTGGAAAAACTGGAAATCCATAAGCAGCAAAATGAAATTGAACCTCTATCTCTCACCCTGCAGAAAACTCAACTCAAAACAGATCAAGGACTTAGGAATTAGACCAGAGACCCTACACCAAATAGAAGAAAAAGTAAGCCCGAATCTTCATCATGTTGGCTTAGGATCAGACTTCTTTAACAAGACTCCCAAAGCACAAGAAAACAAAGCACAAATCAATAAATGGGATGGATTCAAACTAAAAGCTTTTCCTCAGCAAAGGAAATAATCTATAATGTGAAAAGAGAGCCTATAGAGTGGGAGAAACTCTTTCCCACACGCACTTCAGATAGAGCACTTATCTCCAAAATTTATAAAGAATTTACAAAACTTTACACCAAAAATATAAAGAAACCAATCAATAAATGGGCCAAGGAACTGGACAGATACTTTACAGAAGAAGACATATAGGCAATTAATAAATATATGAAAAAGGGTTCAACATCTCTAATAATTAGGAAATGCAAAATAAAACAACTCTGAGATTTCATTTTACTCCAGTTAGAATGACTATTATCAAGAACACAAGCAATAATAGATGTTGGTGTGGATGTGGGGAAAAAGGCACACTTTTACATTGCTGGTGGAGTTGCAAATTGGTGCAACCACTCTAGAAAAGCAGTGTGGGGATTCCTCAGAAAACTTGGAATGGACCCACCTTTTGATCCAGTTATCCCACTCCTTGGTTTATACCCAAAGAACTTAAAATCAGCATACTACAGTAATGCAGCCACATCAATGATTATAGCAGCTCAATTCACAATAGCTAGATTGTGGAACCAACTTTATGCCCTTCAGTAGATGAATGGATAAATAAACTGTGGCATATATACACAATAGAATATTATTCAGTCATAAAGGAGAACAATATCATGAGATATGCAGATAAATGGATGGAACTGGAGAATATCATGCTAAGTGAAATCAGTCAATCCCCAAAAACCAAAGGCCGAATGTTTTCCCTGATAAGTGGATGATGATATATAATGGGGGTGGAGGGTGGGGTGTGAGAGAAGAATGGAGGAACTTTAGATTATGTAGAAGGAAATGAGAGGGAGGCAGGTATGAAAGGTGGTGGAATGAGACAGACATCATTATCCTATGAATATGTATAATTACATGAATGGTATGAATCTACATCATGCATAACCATAGAAAAAAAAGATGTACCCCATTTGTGCACAATGAATCAAAATGCAGTCTGTAAAAATAAAAGAAATTCAGAAAAAGAAAATTAAAATTAAGTATGTTTATATTAAGAGAATAAATGAATAGTGATAAATCAGATCAGAAATATATACTTTTTCATACTTCTTTCTCTTGCACTAACCATATCTCTCTCCTTTTACTTGGAGGAATTTTAAAAATACTTTTTTATGTGAGAATTCTGGCTCAATACTCATTTTGTTCTGAAAACAAACGATCAAACACAGTCTGTTAGGCAGGAAGCATTGTTACAGTTTGTTTAGTTAGAAATAGGAATTAATTAAAAGCTTAATAGATTTTCCTTTTGTTATTTGTACTTTTGAGAAAAGAAAGAATGAATGCAAAGATAAACATTTAGACGCTACTCATTCCTTAATCATTTCACATACACCTCATGGCAATCTGTTGCAAAAAGCTCAGGGGACTTAATGCTTAACAAGAGTGCTTTTCTGTTTTTCTGATTAGAAAACAAATACACATAATTTACAACTTTTGGAATAGACTCTAGTGAAATCATAAAGTTATTCTAGAGAGAATGGAAAAAGTTCATTAACAATACTTAAAAGCACTAACATTTTAAAATATTTTTGTTGTATGTCGGATATAAACATTCATTTTAATATGCAATTACTACATAATTATTGGTAATATATTTTACTTTTTTATATAAATTACAGAAATTCTGACTTACCACATTTCAAGTCCTCAGTAGCCATACATGGGAAATGTATATCAGACAGTGCACCTCTAGACTCAATTCAAAAGATATATGATGAGCATATAATAAGCCATTCTTCAAGCTAACTCCTAATTAAATAAGGTTACTGAATTTTAGAATTTGGTGATAAAGAAATGTTATAAATTGTTTCTTAAAGATTAAGTATAACAGCAGGCATGGGAGCATAAATTTTTTCTGTATATTGGCAGGATGTATATCTCATTTTTAAAAAGTTTTCTCAGTTTCAGAAATTTTTAAATAATATCTTAAAGTTATTTAAAAGTCTTTTAAATGATTTAATATAAAATTTTCTCAAATCAATGAAGTTAAGAATTATAGGAAGGCTTTATTAAAATGTGTCTATCTTACCAATACTTATAGAAATTCTGATCATGGTAGGTCTTGTGTGGATATAGGAAAGTGTATTCATATATTAAACATTCCATTGTTCCTTCTCTAAGTGACCCACTCATTGCACTTTGAGAAACATTGTTCTAGTGTCTACAATGACTTTGTTTTCCTTAAGTCAATAGTCCCTTGGGATTTGGTCTGTATTAACACTCTGAAGTAATAAAAATTATGGAAAATTTTCTGAGATATTTATCTACTTTTTTATTGATTGATTAATTTGCATTTATTATAAAGGAATTATTAGCATATTTTACTTTCAATAGTTTACATTATTTGTTTTTTCTGAATGTTTCTTATTCATTTCAGGCTGTTTATGTCTTATATGAATAATGTCCATCTAGAATTCTCTGCATATTTTACAGCATTTAAAGAAATAATTTATGTTTCCTACAAGTTCAGTTTTTGAGTTTATTTACCTTTGTTTTTCATTTTGAACATTCTGTATATACATATGATGATTTTGGTGGCCTATCATATCTACCTTACTAAAATTATCACACAACATACTCAAGTTTGCTTCCATTGACCAAGTCCTAGGTTTGAGAACAATAGAACATCGCCCTTTTGTTTTAGCATTCATTTGCCCTCTGACTTTCTGGAAGATGTCTCATGATTTTGAGTTGTTGATTATGATCAATAATGCTTCCTCCTTTTAGACCTCTGAAGTAGTTTGTATAACTCTCAGTTTTCTAATTTTTACTTGGCAGAAAGGCAAATTTTACATAAACAATTTATGATTACTCAAGATTTAAGTGGGGTGGGGATGAGAGTAATTTTAAATGAATCACAATGGGTGTCTTGTTCAATAGGACCTTCACTAAATTTTTAACATTAAGGTCTGATCAAAAGTCATGCCATTTTTTCTTGTTCTTAGCAAAGTTTCAAAGCCTTCAGAGGTATCTTTATTTTAGTTGCCTTTAATACATCAAAAATTTAGATTTTGGGGCAGTGTTTCCATCCATGCTTCCTTCCTCTATGACTACAAAGTAAAATTAATACACTTGAAGATTTTGTAATGATAGAACTTATAGTTTTAAAAATTAATTATTTTATGCATTTTTGGTTTAATATCTACATTAGAATATAGATAACTGCATTATTAAAGTATGAAATAAATAAGTCATAGCCCTGAAATAATTATTGAAGTATATGCTAAAAATACTAAATTACCAGCTACTAAAGTATTAACTTATTAAAACATGTACCCAAGAATAATTTGTCAGAAATGTTACCCCATGCTTGACAATTTCATAAAAAGCAAGCTGTTGCCTGAGGAAATACATCTGCTTTCTCTTTGTGTAGCAATATCAACTATAATGCAAAATAGTGCTTAGAGAACAGAGTATGCTGTTTAGAAGTAAATACAGAAATGAACACATGTTCCACTTGCAGTTGTTATTTGGCACACAACTGCTTGGAGGGCAGATTTACTGCAATTATTTGGTATATACTCCCAGGATAATTTTTCCAATCTCAGAATGCATCAAATTAGGAACAAGGCTTTAGAAACCTTGATAAAAGGTAAATGGACCCTTTGGGACTTCATGAAAGAAGGTAGTTGGAGACACAAATGAAGAAAATTTGTAGAGAATTTATTTATACATCTTGGTGCTGCAGAGATATCTGAAAATTGTCACATAGTTTCTCACACAATGTTACAGAATTTTCATTTCAAAGAAAAAAATTGCATAATGGAAATTATGGACAACCCCTAAGCCAGACTATAACTGAGAGGATTCAGAGAGAAAGAATGTTGTTGCAGTTAATATTTTCCTATATCATAGGTTTAATAGAGTGACTGGTATGTAGGAAAATTTAAGTAATATTTTGGATAATTTGTATTATTATTATTATTATTATTAGTTCTGTTTTCAAATATTTGTGTATGGTCTATAAGGAAAATGTTAAAATTCTATTTATATCATAAAATATATAGGATGACATCATGCATTGATTAAAAGGATGGTATACATTTGACTCTCAATGTACATGTCTTTTCTAGAAACATATACTTTCAAATAATCTTTATTAGAAGTTAATTTTTAAAATGTTAGGATATCTGGATACAAGAAGATGAAAAAATGAATTTTCCATTTTCTACACAGGGAATCTAGACTTTTGTGCTTCCCTGTCCCCCACTAATATGGCATCAGAGGAGATAGCAGAGTCATGGTTTACATCACCATGCAGTGGCTGTGCTTCACACCCCTAACCTATGTAGTAGAGATCACATAAGGAAGCAGTAATGAGGCACTCCTAATTTTCTCATCCGGTGAGTTAACAGTGCATGCCCTTAAGGGAGCTAGAACTCAAAATCCCCACCCATAATGAGAATCCGACCTTAGGTATCTACAGACACCAAATGGAGATGCAGAAATTCTACCCTGACCTCGCAGTAATACTGCAGGAATCTCATTTTTCCCTGTTGAAGTGTACCAGGGGAATTTAGCTAAAATTGAAAAGTTTAAGATCCAAGTTCTCATGATACAATACAGGTTTCAATAAGAGTCATTTATAGCATCAAGATACAGGAGCATTCTAAACTGATCCAATAAAGCAAACAATAGATACCCACACCAAAATGACATAAATTATATGGCAAATTGGTCAGAATTCTGACCAACAAACATTACACAAGTGCTTAAACAAAAGATGACAAATATTTATTGAGTGCATAAAAACAGAAAATTCCAGCAAATGTGTAGAATATGTAAAGAAAAAGACAAAAGCTTCTTATTATGGGAAAATGTTATAACCAGGATTAAAAGGCCCAATCAATAGACTCAAGAGTAGAACAGAGAAGAGGAAAGATGTGGTGAATTTGAAGATGATGATAGAAATGACTCAATCTGAACAATACAGAACAAATAAATGACAGTCTTGTAAACCTACGCAATCACAGCAAAATACCTAAAATCCATGTCATTGTATATACAGAAGGACAGGAGAAAGAGGATGGGTCTGAAAAATTCTTGAATAAATAATGTCTACAACTTCCCAAATTTGAGAAAAGAAAAAAAACTTGCCTAGTGAAAAGTTGAATGAATCCCAAAGAGGAAACATTATACCAATATGTATCATAGTCAACATTCTGAAAAGTAAAGGTAAATAGGAAATTACAAAAAGAGTAAAAAATATAACTTACCTACAGGACAGAATAATTTGAATAGCAAATTTCTCATCAGAAACCATAGAGGCCAGAAAAATCTGTCATGACATTTTTCAAATGCTGACAAAATTGTCAATCCACAATCAAATATACAGGGAAAATATCATTCAGGAATGAAGGAGAAATCAAAATACCCTTAGATAAAGGAAAACTGAGAGAATGTGTCACCCTAAAATATGAATAAAGGAAGTTTTCTACACAGAAAAATAATGACCTGAAATAATCTTGGAAGATTAGAAAGGATAAAAGGACAAAGTAACCAAAAATATGAGAAAGTACTTTTCTTCTCCTCTTGTCTAAATGGTGCTTGACAATTGAAGAAAAGTTATAACAGCATGAAATGTTCTGTGGTAAATGTATAGGAAATATGTTAGGTAATTTAAAAAAAAGGATAAACTCTGATATTAAAAGAGGTAATTTTCCTATATTCCACTTGAAACAGTAAAGGAATGAAATTAGCAGCATATAATAAGTATATTAAAGGTAAACTTAAAGCAGTCACTAAAATAGGTATAGAGAGTAATATCAAAAATACTATAGATAATCAAGAAAAAAATTTTTAAAAAAGTTTATTTAATGCATAGTAAAAGGAAAACACAACCAATAAAAAAAGAGAGAAAACAAAAACTAAAATTAGACATTTTTACCTTAAGATATAAACATTACATCAAATATAAATGGTTTAGATATACCAACAAAATTAGTTTAGGAATCAAAATGAAAAAATAAAACAAATTTTTATGTTATTTATTTGAAATTCACTTCAAATATAATGATTTAGAAAGGTTAATGGTTAAAAGAAAAGGATACATCAATCAAATATCAATCACAAGGAAGTAAGAATGGCTGTATTAATATCAGATAAGATAACCAGAGTAAAAATGTTTCACTGAGACAAAGGGTGTTATATGATGACACTACACGATCCATCCAAAAGACAGCAATACTAAATGTATACGCATGAAACCACAAAGCTGCAAAATAGAACTGAAAAGAGACATAAATCCACAATGGAGTGGGAAATTTTAACATCCCACCCTCAACAATTAATATAAAAACTAGAAAAAATTAGCAAGGATATAGAAAAACTCAACAACTAACATTATTTAATCAGCATTCAGGGAATCTTCCTCTTAACAGCAGAATTCATATTGTACTTTAGTCCACACAGAGTATACCAAAACAGACAATATCCTTAACTTTACATCTTAATAATTTTGTTTACTTTGTTCATAGTTGAATCAACCTGTAAATGATTAACAACAACAACAACAAAATGTGAAAAATATTCAAACTTTTGCAACTAAATAACACTTATAAATAATTCACGTGTTAAACAACATTTGTCATCAGAAAGTAAAAAATACATTGAACTGAATGAAATTAGAGTATATAAAAAATTCTGGGCCAGAGTTAGTAGAGTGCTGAAAGGAAAATTTAAGTAGTAAATGCATATTTGAGGGGAAAAAAACAGTTTAGAAACCATTCATCTATGAAATTGTACCCTCAAGAAAATAGAGTTTAGAACCCAAGCAATAACAAATAAGAGAATAATGAAGATTAAAGTAGAAATCAGTAAGATTTGAAATAAAAGCAGTAGAATTGATGGTGCAAAGAGCTCATTCTTTAAAAAGATTAAGGATATAGACAAACTTCTAATTAGACTGAGAAGTTAAAAAAGACGTATATTACCAACACAGGAATGAAATAGATAATATCACTATAAACACTATAGACATGAAATGGATAATCAAAGAAAACTCTGAACACAAATATTTGACAACTTAGATGATGTGGACACTTACTTAAGTACATTGAACTACCACATCTCACAGAAAATGAAATAGATTCTTTTAATAATTAATAATTTAATAATTCATGTTAAAAATAATGAGTTTATGACTTCAAAGTTTCTACAATGGAATAAATCACTAGGCCTAGATAGCTTTATTACAGAATTCTACAAAATGTTTACGTAGTTTCATATAATTTCATCTTGCAAAAAGACAAGGAGATAGTATTACCCTAGTGTCAAAACCAGAAAACACAATACCAAAAAGAAAGAAAAAGAAATAATAAACCAATAGGTCAATAATTCCTACAAATATAGACACCAAAATTATTAACAAAACATGATTAATTAGATTTTATGTATATAAAAGAAAAGCTATGCACCATGAACATGAAATGATGTTCACTGCGAGGATACCAGTCTAACCCAATATTTGAAAATCAACATGATTATAAGATATAGCAAAAAATGTGATTATATGATGCAGAAAGGTATTTGACAAAATTTACCATCCATCATGATAAAATTCTCAGAAAAGTAAAATTAGAGGGGAACTCACAACTTGAGAAAGAGCATCTGAAAACACCTACAGCTAGCATTGTACTTCATTGACAGGGATTGAATGTTTTTCCTCTAAGTTCAGGAACAAGTCAAGGATATCTGCTGTCAGAACTCTTATAAAACTCAGTGCCTTATTTTCTAGTGCTGTAATAACACAAGTAAAGGAAATAAAATGCATTCCAATCTGAAGAAGAAATAAAGCTGTCCTTTTTTGTAGAGCACATGATTATCTATGTAGAAATTTCCAAGCAATCTACAAAACCCAAATAAAACTCAAGAACTAATAAGTGAATTTATCAACTTTGTAGGACACAAACAGTGAATATGTCATCACAAAATATAAAACTACAATACCATATATACTTGCTTAAATGGAATATACAGATATAAGTCTACAAATGTAGAGATATGCTTGCTGAAATCTACAAGTGCAGATGAAGGAAATTTAAAAAATATATATATATATTAATAGATATATTGTATCTATGGATTGAAGATTTTACAAAGAAAGGATGTCTATTTTCAATAAGTTGATGTGCAGTTTTAATCAATTCCTGTCATTCTCCCAGAAAGATTTTTTTTGTTTTGGATATATAGGCAAACTTACTTTAGCATTAAATGGGAAGACAAAATCCCTAGGATAACTAAAATAATGTTGAGAAGAAAAATGATAAAGTGGGAGAAATCAATCTGCCTAATTTCAAGATTTATTTTACAGCTACGGTATCAAAGACTGTGTAAATGACAGAGTCTGACACATTGATCATTGAAAGAAAATAGAGAACCTGGTAAGACATCCACACGAAATGGCTAACAAAGATATAAAAATAGTTCAATGGAAACTGGACAAGTCTTTCAAGCAAATGTTGCTGGATGATTCACCTTATATAAAAATTTAAATGGATGATAGACAAATAAAAAACTCTTAGTCATACATTTAGGAAATCTTTGGGCTGTAGGAATAGTAAAGCAAGCCTCTTAACTTGCTTTTATGGGCATGCTTATAGGGGAAGCAAACTGGGGGAGATGAAAATGGTCACACAAAATGTTCAGTAAAGGCAAAAACCTACTTTTCCTTCCAGTCCCAATGACCAAACACTGGTGATCTGGGAAACAAAGAGGATGCCTAGCTGGTAATGGATGTCTAACAGAAGGGTGGTATTGACATGGCTTGTTCTTGTATAGCCACGCAAGACAGGAACACTCAACCATGCCTTAGTTTCTTCCAAAGAGACAAGGAAAAGATGAGAAAAATATAGGGCAAACATCAACTAGACTAGTAATAACCAAAAAGGTAAGTGAGTGAGATTGAAGACTGCTCTCTACTATCGTTGATGGTTTCATGTGGTCTTCATTTTGTCACTGCTACCACCCAGAGAATAGTATTACATGAACCAGACATGTCCATGTCATACTATTGTCTGGTGCTTGTAGTATTATTTTCTGAGTGGTAGCAGGGATATAATGGAGATCACACAAAATACAGCTCTGAACAACTGTATTGCACAAGGGAAGGAAATCATGGAAACAAAATAATGAACAATAAATGTGAAAACATAACAACAATAATCAGGGATCCGTCCTCTTCCCCATTGTTTGTTTTTTTTTTTTAAATCCAGGTAATCTCCAAAGTATTATAATTCAGAGTGAAGAGCTTTTCAAAGTAAAAAATATAAACTAATCAACTGTGGTGAGGGGTGTATGTGTGTGTGTGTGTGTGTGTGTGTGTGTGTGTGTGTGTGTATGTGTTTGCAATTAAAATGCATGAGAGATTTCTTGAACCCACAAATTGTGGAAAATTTTATACTTATGAGTACTGACATTTTTTCTCTTCGGTGTTCTAAAGCAGATGGATGGGGAAACCCAACAGAGTTAGAAGGCCTTTTGGGAAATGAGTAACATATCATTATCATCTTTGCCAATTAGCATTTATTGAGTAACTGAGTGTTGGTATTTCAGAAGCCTCCACAGAGACTCGATATTGAGACATGTTTGTGTACCGTTAATTTATGGTCATCTGTTGGAGGACAGGATCAACTTAAGAATGCATTACACAGTGTGAGATGGTTCTCAGTCTTGTTTTTCCAAAGAAAGTTAATTTTTTTACATAAGTTAACAAATACATATTATTAAAATATATATGAGTTGGAACCTTGTTTCAACAGACATTATTTTTAAAGAGTTGAAGAATTTTCCTTATAAATTTTTGCTCTGAGCACTGAAGAAAGTTATGAACCAATTCCTACCTAGGGTGGCATAGGTCTACAACTTGAATTCCTTTTTCCTAGCTGATTTTGTGAGAGTAAAGAGCTGGTTTACTCCAACAGAGGGATGATTTTTATTCTAAATGCCACTAAACACAAAATGTGTATGGTATCATGAGCATTTGCCTGACTTTGCAACTGCTCTAAGTTGGTGTCATTCTGTTGATAATTGTGGTAATAGAATTAACCAGTAGGAAATGTTGAGTATTTGTCTGCTCATTTCTATGCTAAATCTAATGTTCACAATTCCTTTTGGGGTCTTACATTTAGACCCCAAATAAGCTATTATATGCATACACAGCAGGGCTACTTTGAGGTTTTGGTGAGGTAAACAACAATTACAAGTGTGATGGGATTCACAAATTTATTTTCTCAGAGTCAGATATAGTGAAGAAATAGAATTTCTTCTTATAATTTACTTTTTTTCAGCAAGATCCCCTTCTTGCTGGGTAAAAGGAAAGAGAAATCTTAAATGTCAGATGTAAATTCAAAGTCCCTTTACATAATGCTTATTTCTTAGAGATAATCATTCAGCATTGATGCTATTGTTGCTTCATTTGCTCCTCTCTGAGGTTGCATTTGGATTCTTATGAAGAACAAAACACACATGATCTCTTGGCAGCAAAGTTAAGAAGCAGAAAAGTGTGGGCATCCAGGGAGTCAAAGGTAGCACTCCAGGCACTCCCCATCTCAGCACTGATGTGATCTTGGAAGCCCAGAGGCTTACCATGAAGTCTGTCTGGACAAGGGTGCAATGACTTTGTAATAGGCCTTGTACATCCAGCATCTAAGTGAGGAGCTGGATAAAGGCTAAGCCAGATAGTCAAACAGGGAAACTAAGGGGATCCATTTCCAAACTTGAGCCATCTGAGGAAGACTGCAACTCTGACCACAAGACCAGCAACAAGTAACATTAGGATGTCCACAGATGGAATCGGGCTAACCACCCCCAAAAGATCTTGGAGCAACCATGCATCAACTTAGCTAGAGTCGTTTGAGAACATGTGGAAGAGATGAGGATTATGATATGCCATTAGGAGGGCAGATGACCCCTCTCAGGGAGAGGAGGTAGGAGTTGGATAAAGTACAAGGGCAGATAAGCCATTGTCTATCTAAAAATTGAGCATTACCTAAAATTACTGTGAATATTCTCAAAATAGACTAAGTTTTGAAATGAAAAGGACTAAAATGTGCATTTGCAAATCAAAGGACATTTCATGTCACTCCAGTTAGAATGCAAATATCAATAATACAAATAGTAATAAATGTTACCAAGGATGTGGGGGTGGGGAAGGGTATATTCCTACATTATTGGGACTGCAAGCACTCTGAAAAGTGGTATAGAAATTCCTCAAAAAACTAGGTATGTAACCACCATATTACCCAACTAACCCACTCCTTGATATATATCCAAAAAATCTAAAATCAGCATAGTATACACACTCTAATACACAATAGTCAAGCTATGGAACCAACCTAGATGCACTTCAACAGATGAAAAGAGAAAAAGATATGGTATATACACACAACAGAGTATTACTTAGCAATAAATAAGAATGAATTATGACATTTGCCAATAAATGAGTGGAACTGAAGACGATCACACTAAATGAAATAAGGCATACCCAGAAAGCCAAAGGTTGAACATTTTCTTAGATATGCAAAAACTAGACATAAATAAGGGGAAAAAAAAAGGGTGGGGGAATTCCATGAAAATAGAAAAGAAATCAACGGAGAAGAGGAAGGAGATTAAGGTTCAGGAAGGAGGAGGAATGGAAAAAGGGAAGAGTGATGGAATGAATCTGTACTAACTTTCCCATATGTGAATATACAATAGCAAATCTCACCTTCTTTTAAAAACAAACTATAAATAAGTAGCAGGAAAATCAGTAGAGTAGAGCGATAGGAACAGGGTGGGAGAAGGGAAGGGAAAAGGGAAGAACTGGGAAATGAAGTAGAGCAAATCATAGTCCACACTTGAATAATTATGTTAAAATGAACCCTCATATTATGTATAACTAAAAGGAACTAATTAAAAATTGAAAAAGATGTTGTATTCCCTCCCTTATTCAACAGGGTCCTTTAGTCTTCAGATTTGGTGCCCACTCTATGTACATTACTGTTTTAGTCAGCATTTTCCCTGCTGTGACTAAGGGACCTAATCAGAACAGCTGTAGAGGAGAAAAGGTTTACCTAGGGGCTCCTGGTTTCAGAAATCTAAATCTATAGACAGCAGGCTCCATTCCTCAGAGCTCTAGGTGAGGCAGGACACCGTGGCAGAAGAGTGTGGCAGAAGGAAGCAGCTCACATGGTGATCAGAAATCATAAACAAAGACTCCACTTGCCAGATACAAATATATTCCTCAAAGCCACGCCTCCAATGAACCACTTTCTCCAGTCACACGCCATCTGCCTCCAGTTACCACTCAGTTAAGCCTATCAGGGATTAATTCACGAATTAGGTTAATACTATAGCCCAATCATTTCTCCTCCAAACCTTCTTGCATTGTCTCACATGTGAGATTTTGGGAGGGCACCATATCTAAACCATAACAATTACAGATGTAACCTCAAATACATAGTGAATAACCCTCTACATAAGGTTCCGGTGAGAAATACATTCATAGGATAATGACAAGAAAAGTCATACTAACTATTAGGCAGGTATTTAAACTCAAATCTCAATGTAGAACTCTGATGAACTAGGATTAACCTTGTGAAGAAGTCTTTTATCTAAGCTAGATCTGTCAAAATGATTTGTAACTTTGAGGCCAGCTCTGTTTTACCTACATTAAAACCCTACATTCTTGATTTGAGTTTTACTTCAACACATCCTGAGAGAATAATAAGCTTATAAATGAATAAAAAAGAGTGTGAATGGAAAAAGAAAAAGAGTAAAATTGTAATATAAAAAGTTTAAAGAAGACAAAGGAGAGAGCCTTTGTCCTATTCTTAAAAGTGGCCTTGGTCCAAGATGATCAGTCCATGCCATCCAGGACAAATAAATAAGCCCTGAACTTAACTATTCTTTAGTAGAGAAAAGGTGCAGGAATGAAAGAATTATAGCTCAGCTTTTCTGTGACCACATATAATAGACAATTTGCTGGAACTATATGTGTTTAATTCCTTTGAAAACCCGACTCCTCTGGGGTGGGTAATGAAGCTCAATTCTTTAGAAATAATAAAAGGTAAAGCTTAAAAGTCCTGTTAAGGGTGAAATATAACAGCTATACTGCAATTGAAAAAAATTTCAAATTCTTAATGGCCAAAAGATATAAAGCAGATGATTTGTGACAGAATGACCTCCAAAGTAAATCAGAAAAGATAAGGTGGTCTGAGTGCACCCTGCTTCTCCTGTGTTCACCACAAGGTGAAAGCAGACACAATAGAAGCATCCAGTTCTTTTTCTTACTTTCCACATTATGTAACCCCATTTTTTGATATTTGATGAATTTATGGGGGAAAAATATGTCTAATTATATCTTAGTCTGGAAAAATACCCCTAGTTGTTTATTCTTTCAAATGAGACTTGAAATAAATATCTCCAGAGTAAGAAGGGTAATTATATCTGGCATATTTCAAATTTAGGAAATTACATTCCCCACCCTAACCCCATTACAGTTCTGCTAAGGTATAATTACTTATTTGTTTTTTAGTGCAAGAGTATGGATACATTAGGCCATACCCTTGCCTTGAAGTAAACTCACACAAATTGTCTGTATTGGGTGGTAGGTAAGTTTTTTCTCTAACACATTTTAAAGAATAAAATTCCGTATGATTTGTTAATTCATTTTCACTTAAGTTCAAAACGTTAGACATTCTAAATTCTTAAATAAATTACCTAATTAACATACTGTAGCATCAGCACTTTCTTATGAGTACAAATAACAGACTATTAGATTATGAACATTTTTCAATTGTCTCTTTTTCCAAAGATGACCTACTCTGCATATTCTGAATTCTTACATCCTCACCTGATATACTATCTCTCAAAATTCATAACTATTTTGTAGGCTATGTTCTGAATTTGCACTCCCACTCAAGCTTTCTAGTTCTTTGCCAAAGAGAAAAACAAATTTGAGGCTGTCTCAGTGCAGCATCTTGCCTCTTTATCCAAATAGATATGTGTACGTAAATTACCTAAACTTGTGTGGTCTGCCCAATTCTTAGATTGTTGGAATTATCTCATGTTTATAGGTCTTGCAATGCTCTAACGGATAAAAGTGAATGCACAGCTTTTCTTCCACATCATCTCTTCATATCATCAGGTTCTAATGAACTAAATTTGGGTAAAATTCTGCCACATTTTAAAAACTATGCCACACTGCAAATTTAAATTTGGTGAAATGTTGACTCCTTGCTCTTTATAGGGCCAGAATTTTAATAGGTGTTCCTGGAGAGCACCTTAAATATAGCAGGGGCAGAGAAAGTCTTTCTAATTATCAAAGCCAGGTAAGTATAGCAGATGCATTAGTCAGATTTTTATTGCTGTGAGAGAGTACCTAAGAAAATTGTTCTAAAGGAGGAAAATATTTGTTTTGGCTAATGTTTCAGAAGTTTTTTTCAGTCTATGACTGGCCCTATTGCTTTGAGCCTGAGGCAAAGCAGACCATCAAGGCAGAAGAGCTTGGCAGAACAAAGCTGCTTACTTTGTGGCAGCCAGGAAGCAGAAGGAAAAAAAGAGGACAGGAACCAGATATGTTTCCCAAAAGCACTGCCTCAAAAGCCCACTATTACACCTAGACCTCACCTTCTAATAATGTCCTCAAATAGGAATCTTTCAATAGACCAATCAAATGATGAGATCAGAAACCTAATGATCAAATCACTTTTCACTTCCCAAAAGCCCGATGTCTGCATACTGCTGTATTGGGGCCAAGCTGTCAACAGATGAGACTTTGTGGGAAATTCCAGATTCAAACTATAACAGTCCTGAAGCACAGGTCTATTTAAAGTTTAAAGCTAGTTTACTTTCCCTAAGAAGACAGATTACAGGGAGTGTTAGATACTCATTTCCTGTTTACACAGTAAGGAGTAGAAATGGGAGTTTTGTAAAAAATAAAAAAAAAAAAATTCTGTGCAATACTCTAGACAGGTCCCCAAATCTGTACACTCTAATGTCACCAATAAGAATCCATCTGTATTGTTACATTCAAGAGAAAACCAATAATTGACTTTTAGTTCTAAACATGGTAAAGTAATTGGTAGACTTTTCCTCCTGCCAAAAACACCAATAAAAGTGTATGAAGTACTAAACAAGAATCAAAAAAGCATTGTGTTCTTTGAGAGAAGAAAATACTTATGAAGTAAAGTTCAGATTGTACTAGATTTTTGCCAAAGGCCACTTTCTATCACAACAGATGGTCATGGAGCTAGAATGGATGAGCAATCTTGCCAAGTTAACAAGTCAAAGGTCTGAGCTTGGGGCTGAAGTGGTTACACTGCAATAGGGGCACAGAAGTTGGCATAGGAAAGCTCATATGTCCTTGGCTGGGGCAAAATAGAAGTATTTTTGGAGAACAAAAACAGAGAGAATTCACCCGTAGGTCTAAACTATTAGAAACACTAAAGGAAGTTCTTAAGTTTAAAGAGAAATCAGACCAAAGGAAAGTCATATCCACAAGAAGGAAAGAAAAGCTCTGGAGATGGTACATTTCTGGATAAATATAAAAAAAAATCATTTTCTAAATAGGGCACATGTCAAAGCAGGAACATTAATATTGCAATGTGAAGTTTATTATTTATGTAAAGTTTATTTTCAGAAGTCCTCCTATGTTCTTGGAAGCATGCTTTTCTCATTAACATCCATAACTAACAATAGTAAATTCAGCTCTGCATTTCTGCAGCTGCCCCTCTGTCAATTCCTTACATCTCTTTCTTTCCAGATGTTTCTATGCAATGCAAATGAACTTAATATATTTTGGTAGGAATAAGACTGAAAATATTTTCAAAAATTCTAAAAACAAATGGAAACTAATCTCAAGATTAAGTATTGATGGCATGCACTTATTTAACCATCTTGGATTCATCCTTTATTTTAAATTAAGCTTTTCATTTTATTTTATTTTATTTTATTTATTGTAGCCTCTTGCTTTGAAGATAATTATTGAAAAGGGACATCTCTTATTCTCTGCTATATGCAGTCTATGTTTACTGCAGTAATACAAAAATGTGTTTAGAGAGATGAAATACTATTTGAGGAATACAAAACAGTTATTAACTAAAATAATGTATGCTGTATGAATATGGTAGCATTTATAGTTATTTTTTCCTTCTCTGTTCTATAAAAACAATCATAGTATCATGGATTATTTTCTTTGATTCTTCTCATCTGTGGACTTAATAAAATGTGATGGTATTCCTTAATTTTTTTCTATTTATTTTCTTTCTTTGTTGGGAGGATGTGGCAGAAGGAAGTGTTTAATAGTAATAATTATCTGTGGGTAAGAAGCATGGGCAATTATATGTATTCTCTTTGATATCACTGAGTTTGAAGTTTTAATCCTCCTTTTTTGAGGTCACCTAGTATGTAACTTAATTTTCTTATGCTCAGTGAAATTTAGGTGCAAATTCATTCTACTATACCATGGCAATGCCCGGTTTAAAATTACCCTAATTTAAGATGACACATTGAAACTTCTCATAGAATTTTAAAAATAATAAGTTTATGCTACAATCACAAAAAAGAGAAATAACTGAAGAAGTAAGATAGACATTGTTTAGGATAAGAATTAGACAAACATATAGTGTTATTAGAACATTTTTACAGTTTATTATTCTACAAATTATAAAAAAAAACCAAAAAACATGCCTAATTAATTCAGATTATAATTTAAAAAATGGTGTACTTGCATTTCTTTTACTGCTTCTCTATTGTAAATCTCATTGAAATATTTGTTGATAAGTTTTATTTTATGTGTTTGAAGTTTAATTTTCCCTCAGGCTTTTAATTATTTGTTTTTCTCTTTAATTTTCCTCTTCTCTTCTGGTCTATCAGTATGAATCTTTTAGAAGACACTCATAAGATAGTTATTTAAGAAATTGTACTTGAAGTTTAGGTCTGCGTTAGGTCAGAGGGACCTTTAACAGAGGACTCCAAGGTTCAACTTGGCATAGCTGTAACGCAGTCTCCATCTCCCTGGATGGTCTCTGTATTTACGAGTTAGCATTACTCTAATAAGCATATGTCACAAAATTCTATAAAAGATGATGTGACATTTTTGTTTAAGAACAATTAGAAAGTATATAATTGCTACCAATTTGGGAGCAATTTAAAGAAATATTTAAAGTTCCTATATAGAATTTAGGATATTCACAACATACAAGTTGGTTATTGCTCTAAAAGTATATAATATAGTAATGTTTCTAATCCTAAACTTATAACTTTTAATTCATTCTAATTTGAGAGTTGGATAACTAAAATATTTTTATAGTTGATATGTAATGTCAACAGGGTGAAAATAGTAAACCATGCTGCTTCGTTTCCAATGGAGATATTTCACATTGATTATATATGTGGCATTGACAGTAGGATGATTATTTTTTCCTTATGGGTATAGAATTTAAAATAAAATTAACATTAATTTAATGTTTTTATCAGTATGCTGATGGTGATCACTTATCTTTGGACTCACAAAATAGCCCAGCAGCCAAAACAAACAAATTAACAAATTATCTTAGAATGGAAATTCTTTTTTCAGAAGAATCATTTTTCATTTAAATTTGTCCACAAAAGTTATTAACTGAGTTCATAGCTTTTCATTATAAGACAATATGTTCAGGAAAATAGTTCTAAGGAAATGGTGATATGTTTAATAGATTCAAAATTTATTTTTAATTATCTTCCCTCATATAGTTTGATCACTTGTTTACCTCATTGATTTCCTATTCTAATTCACATTTGGATCTTTTTCTTTGTATAGATTTATGTTCAGCGTTAAATCTTTATTTTCCCTAAATAAAAAAAATATGGTTTAATTTTAGAGTGGTTGATTTCTTATAGAGTCAGAAAACTAAGGTTAGCCACTTTAATAGACAATGTCATTACAGGGTCACACAGGGAAATGTCACACTTTTGTAGAGTATCCTCCTATTTTTCAACTTCATTAAAAATGTAAAAATGATCAAAGTCACCTTAACAATGTAACAATATATCTACATGGTAACAAGGATCAGATGAGACTCAGGAACTTATGAATCCAGAAAGATAAAATGGTTAGGAAAAAATCCTTTGGAAGAAGGAGATGTAGTAATAGGCACAATTATTAAATTAGTGTTTTTCTGTCAGTTAATACCTATTTCGTATCAAAACAAGATATTTCAAAATATATTAATGATTATTTATAAAATATTCATCCATTCTAATTATGTCTTTACCCTTTTAAAGTTTGTAAAGTAAAACAATTCATGTCTTCCACTATAAGAGCACTAAGCCCAAGGATCAATCTGAAAAAATACCCATACCTAACTGCATTGTATAAAAGTTTCCAGCATGTTTTAAAAAGCAGTGCTTAAATTAAGCAGCTGAGCTCTAGACCAGATTAATTGTGTTTACGTTCTGGTTTTACAAACTGCTAGCTGTATAATATTGGGCAAATTAATTGATCACAATGAACTATGATTTTCACATGCAAAAAGTAAAGATGATGTACCTACTTTCACAGTGTTATCATGAGGCCTACAATTCTTGTGTATGTGTATGAGATATTTAAAACAGAGCCTGGCATTAACAATGGCCAAAAAATGTTAAATGTTTACATTTTTTAGAAATTATCTTCCTTTGATTTTAGAGGGCATTTTTGTACAAGGTGAAATGAGAAAGATGTAACTTCTAAGAAAAAAGCCTCAATGTTTTGCTGTGCTCCCATATATTTCCTATGTTTTCCTTTTCTACCTTAGGACTCTGTTCTTAGGTGTTGTTCTCAGGCATTTCTACTTAATCACTCAATATTTCATTGCTGATCAATGTCATTGCAGTTTTTCTTCTTTGTCCTAACTAATCTTAATTAAGTCACATTTTTGTAGATTTTTATTTGTATTTTTTAGTCTATACAGTACATCATTTAATTTTCTTACATTGTTTCTCAGAATTCTTATTCATATAAGAATTTTATCATTAGGTTTAAAATAATTGAAATTTCATAAATTAAATAGAATTCAAATTGTGTTTAAAAATATTCCATGTTCTATATACAATTCAAAGTTTAGAAAAGTAACTGTCAGGAGACATACTATTAAAAACTGCATAGTACTGGTATAAAAGCAGACACATAGACCAGTGGAATAAAAAAAGAGGACACTGAAATAAACCCATGCAGCTATAGCAATGTGATTCTTGACAAAGGTGCTGAAAACATGTTGGCAAAAAGATAGTCTCTTTATCAAATGGTTCTCAGAGAATTGGGTATCCCTGTGTAGAAGACTGAAACTAGGCCCTTATCTCTCATGCTGTACAAAAATCAATTCAAACTGAATCAAAAATCTAAGTATAAGCCGTCAGACTTTGAAACCACTACTGGACAACATAGGGGAACATGTCAAGATAAAGGCACAGGAAACAACATCCTAAATAGGACTCTAATAGCTCAAGAAATAATAGCAAGGATCTACAACTAAAAAAAAAACTCTGCATAGTAAGGGAAACAACAGAGTGAAGAGAGAGTCCACAGGAGGGGAGAAAATCTTTGCCAGCTTCTCTTAAGACAGGTAATTAATATCCAGAATAAAAACATAAAGAACTCAAAAGAGTTAATGTGGGGAGCCATCTATGCCTAACAGAATCAGATTTGGCTGAGCCATGGGATACAGAGGTCTGACTCCCAGGAACTGGCGGTCATGGGAGACTGTTTCAGATAGTCCAGGAGTAAGTGGACCTGTATGGAAGTGGCTTACTCTCTGGGGATATGCTAGTTCCCCAAGCAAATGGCTTCCCTAACTCCACCCCATCCTGTTCCCCACAGAAAAAGTCCCTCCTGTTCTGGGCCAGGACTATACATAAAGGTGAAGGTGGGATTCTTCATGTTGTTGGAGGCCAGATCTGATATGGCCCCATCCATCACAACCCCTTCATTTTGAAAAGAGTATTGACATTTGTGTGTTTATTGATTAGATAATTTGATTGGTAATTAATTGGTAATAAATTGATTTATTGATGGTACCACTGTCCTCTGACAGTTAACCCTTCCCTCATCCACGCTGGATGTGGCTTGTAAACCCTGCAAGTTTATACCAAACAAAACAAAATAAAACCAAAAATATCAATAAATGAACAAATGAACTGAACACTTACAAAAAAAAAAAAAGAAGAAGTACAAATGACCAATGACCATATGAAAAGTTGTTCAACATCTTTAACCATTAAGAAAATACAAGTCAACAGGACATTGAGACTTTATCTCACCTCAGTCAGAATGACTATGATAAAAAGTACAAAAGTCATTAAATATTGGCAAGAATATAGGAAAAAGTGAACATTTGTACACTATTGTTAGTAATGTAAATTAATATGGTGACTGAAAATCTATATGGAAGATCCTAAAAAAATTAAAAATAGAATTATCATATGATCCATCTCTACCATTCTTTGGTATATACCCAAAGACATTAAAGTCAGCATTTTGTAGACGTACCTACATACAATAGACATGTTTATTGTGATACAATTTACAAAAGCCAAGTCATGAAATCAAAGTAGGTGACCATCAATAGATAAATGGATGGATAAAATGTGATATAGATAGGCAATGGATTATTACTGAACTGTAAATAAGAATGGAATTATGACATTTGCAGAAAAATGGATGGAACTAGAAATCATCATGCTAAGTGAAATAAGTCAGATTCAGAAAGACAAGTATTGCATGCTTTCTCTTACATGTGTAATCTAAAAAGAAAATAAATATTCATGAAAGCAAAAAAAAGGGATACTAAGAAAAGAGGAAGTGGATTGGGGAAGAGGGAGGGGAGGGATGGGAAAAGGGAGATGGAAGGGGAGGGCAAGAGGAATATTGGGGGTGGAAATGTATAAATAAAATGAACTAGTAAAAATGGCTGTTAGTTTTGGCTACATTTATTTTGAGGCAACATAACTAGGTGAAAGTGTGTTTTTAACATTATCTTCTTCATGGATCGACACTTTAGCATTATAAAATGTTTGTTTTTCTTCACTCATTTTTAAAATATCTGCTCCTCAGAGCAGATGTTGTCAATTGAACTATATTCAAGCTAATTGATTTTTCTTTTGCCAATTTATATCTGCTGAGCCTATGTGGAGACATTTTTATTCTACTTATTTTATTTTCCAAACTTAAAATTTCTATTATTTTCTTTTTAATAATTTCTATGTCTTAATTGCTCCCCCCTCTAGTGAGATATCATTCTCATACTTGACTGTTGTAGATATGATTCATTTTAGGTCTTCTACCATTGTTATAGCTAGTTTAAAAAGTTTTTGTTTAGTAGGTCTAATATTTGTGTTTCTAAATAACAGTTTCTATTCACTTCTTTCCCCCATTATGCATGGTCCATGATTCCCAGTTACTATGCCATCTATTTTTTTTTCTTTGTATTAAAACACAGCATATTAAATAATGAAATATAGAAACCATCCAAATCGAATTCCTTCCCTTCCCCAATGTTTGTTGTTGTGGCTGCTTTTAATTATCTTTGTTGTAGCTGTTAACCGACCCCTCTCTTTCTCTCTCTTTTATTCTATGATTAACTTCACAGATGTTTTCCCTATTCTGAGCTGTCACTGAATTCTCCAGTTATCTTGGTAATCAGCTGATATTAGACTGAGATTCCCTTTAATGTCCTAAATCAAAAAAGTCTATTTTGCCAGGGTCTCTATGTGACTCAACATGCTTTTACAGCTGGATGTTGAAACTCAGGATCAGGCTCCTCTGTGTTTTAGTGAATGATCTCCATGCATGCCACAGTTGAAAGATCAAGTACTTTTCTGTTCTTTCTTGGCCGGGAAGGTGCACCACCCTTCAGATGCACATGGACTCCTAGATCTCCAGGGTATGCTGCAACTTTCCTAGGCCTCTTAGGGACCTCTTATTCCCAGATCTTCCTATAAGATTCTCCTTTTCTGCTTGCTTTTGACCAATCTCTTATTTGTCCTAACAGGTATTTGTATCTCAGGCAATTGCAGGGTTAAACAATAGCCCTTCATTGTTTTTGACAAAAACCCTAAGGATAAGATTCTTCTTATTGAGCAAGTTCAAAATCACATCTAGTAAAGACAAGTCATAAAAATATTGTAATTGTAGAGAGTCAGGCACATCAAATAAGAAATATACTCAGGGATGGTTCTTTGTGAGAAGCTCTATACCTGTCCGTCCCTCCCCCAAGAAAGGTAAGAGAACTATTTTTCACAATTACCATTGTTGTAAGGCTGTAGTTTTATAGAATACCATTGAACTGGGGAGAAAACGATGGCAATTTAAAATCCAATAATCCTCAACTGTTCTTACTCCAATTCAGTCACTTTTCTTGGATAAATGCTCCTCAGATGATTAATAAGTTTTGGCTATTTTTTAACTTCATGAAATTGTTGACTTTTATAATTTTTATAAGCATTCTAATTGTACTTAGGGAGGACTAACTTTTCTGAGGTTCTTTGTTCTTTAGGAAATTCCACTCTTTTTGAGTGTATGTTTAACATTTCAAGATATCTCAAGAAGACAAAAGTTATCTTAATTCTATATCTTACTGATTTTAAAAAAATTCTCTGACTATAGCACCAATGTGTACTTAAATTTCTCTACTTTGTGTGGTTCACTTTAGTACAAATTATATTATTATGGAGTCCAATGCATATAATTATAAACATCAATGCATTTTAAACAAATTATTCACACTAATCTCATTTCTATGAATATTTTTCAGTTTTGTCAAGGTTGTCTACTTATTCACATGAAACTAGGTAAACTATAAACTATTCTAATATCCAATTTTCACATGATTTTCATGCCCTATAACTTAACACAATATATTGCTACTTCCAAAGATAAACATAATATTTATAAATTATATTTCACTTTCCCATTGATTTTTCTGTTATTTTAATGTTGGTGATTTTTATTCCTCCAATTCATTTGTAATCAAAAAGTAAAGAAAGAAAGAAAAACTTAGTAAAATTTTGAAAGAATATGATTTTATCTTTTCCTACAGGTTGATGCTTTAATCATTGAAGGAAAAAATTTTTTAAAAAGTGTCAAGAATTGGTGCAGTATTTTACAATAAATGATTTATTTACTCAAACAGAATGACAGTTTATTAAGAAACACATTATTTTCATCAATTTAGCTGAAAATCCATTCTAACCATTTAAAAAATAATCATATTTTTGTCACGTTATTTATTTATCTATCCCATTCAAAGCTTTTATGGTGGACACTGGTTGAAACTTTTATAATTTCCTACTGATCCAGAATGTATCAATATTAAAAAGAAAAAAAATTGGCTGAATGTTCATACTGCAAGAAGAAAAGGAGGAAAGGACAATTCTCCTTGACAATTGTCCTCTAAAGAGGCCCATCAAAAGCTTGTTGAAGGAAATGCCAAACTTGATTGTTTGAAAATCTCAGCTGTGAATATTTCCATTAAAATCCCATCCAAGTCCATTTAATTTATTCACAGATAAACAAAATGCCCTTTATTGCATTGCATGCAGTTTTGACAGATGGCTCTTCCCATTTCTGTCCAGGTGTAAAAGGACAAAGATAAATGGATCTGTTCGTTTTAATTCACACAGTTTGTGACTTTCATCCCCACCTGAAAGCATCCCTTGGCTCTTTATCTGCTTCATGTTCCCAGAAATCCACAGCCCCTTTTCTAACTAGAGCATGCTTCATTGTACTACTAAAGAGAAGGTGCACCTGCCTGAAGCAATCACTTTGAGAGCACAACAAAAAAGCAGACCAGAATTTCAAACACATTATTATTATTTAGTTTATTACAAGAGTCCTAATTGCACATAAACCTGTTAGATTTAGCTACACCTACATTTTCCATAACTGGAGACTAGGATGGTTAAGGCTATTAGATTTTCATTATTTCATTAATGCTTAATAAATGTCCATCATCCAAAATGATACAAAATTAAAGTTGAACTAAATAACTGAAATTATTTTAATTTTGCATTTTGTTTATATCATTAAGTTCCAGAAAGCTGAAACATTGATCTTAAATTCAAATTATACCAAATTATCATTGCTCCAAAGGTTCAACCATGTTTTAATACACTGTTTCAAAGACTTCAGTATGTTAACTTTAAGTGATAATTAGTACACATTATATTATTTATAAGAAAAAACCCTGATTTTTAATATAATAGGAAGAACAATATCAAAATATTCAATTCCAATGAATTTAAAAAGTATGTAAGCCAGGTGCTATAGTCATGTCTGTAATCCAAGCAACTTGGGAAGTTGAGACAAGAGAATTACAAGTTCCAGCCCAGGCTGTCTCAAAAGGGAAAAAAAAAAAAAAAAAAAAAAATGACTGACGATGTAGTTAAGTGGTGAAGTGTCCCTGCCTTCAATCCTCAGTACTGCAACAAAACCAAAAAACAAACAAATATAAAACATATATAATCATATATAATGTATGTATATATACATGTATGTATATATAATATATATGTATATATACATATGAAATTGAATATTGTTATTAGCCTTTGAATTCACATTATCTCCTAAAAAATTATTTTATATGTTACAGAGAAAAAATAATCTTTATAACTTAGTTTAGGGGCATGAATTTATTATAATTCAACTTTTAGTGTCATAAAGTAGTGATCGTACATTGTGAAAGCCAACTGTCATCTGCTTTTTGGAAACGTTTACTTCATATTTACCCAACCATTTAAATGGAATCTTCCACCACTGACTGGAAGGAGAGCATGACAGTGTTCTGTAATCATGATGCCCAGACCCTTTCAGATACCTGTGAGGTCAAAATTCCTTCCAAAATAAGACTAAATATTATTTCATAATTGCCCTTTACACACTGTGTCAATATTTGCACTGATTTTAAAAGGGCTGATGGTGAGTGAAACCACAGGTTGCTCTAGTAGGAATTAAGAGAGTGATATTAGGGGCTGGGGAGATAGCTCAGTCGGTAGAATGCTTGCCTTATAAGCACAAGGCCCTGGGTTCAATCCCCAGCACAAAAAAAAAAAAAAAAAAAAAAAGAGAGTGACATTAAACTATATTAGTGTTGATCATACTTTTGATTATAACTCCACGTGAAGATCACATGTATGCTAATCTTATTACATGAATATATAGAAAACCACTGAATTGTGTCATTAAAATGTCAAATTTTTATGGCATATCATTCTCTGGCACAATAATCACTCTTCCTTCTGAAAAAAATACTTTCTATAATCTCATTCTTAAGATAACAGCTAAGTTTGTTTTTCCTTTAACTCACCAGTAGCTCCTTCTCCACTTTTAAAATATTACTTCGACTGTTTTTATTTAATATACCTCTTTACAAATCAAGTACACCAAAGAAAAGCAGTTGGATATTTAAATATCATGGATATCTTGAAAACTCCTAAACAATGGACTTCATAAAACAACCTGCCTACTTGATATTTGATGGTCCGATAAGGAAACAACATTTTATTTTGGAATATGGGAGAAAATTATAACAAAAGAAAAATGGGAAAATTTCCAGAGCTCTGAAACAGGTAGGGTTCAATTGATAAAAGAGCAGACAAAGGAAGGTCGGCCTGAGAAGAAAGTTGGCAGGAACAATCAATACAACCCAACAGACCCTCTGCCAGAGGTTAGGAAAACGTGGGCCAGTTGAGGGGCGAATGCAAGTGTTAATGTAGAAGCCATTTTGGTGTCTTGTTCACTGAACTTCTGGCTTCACAATTCACTTTTATTCAGTTCAGTCTATTTGCCAGGAAAAATCAAAAGTTGTTAAGGCAACTTAAATGTGGAAAACCAGTTCAAATGGGGGCAAAAATCTCTGCTTTATTTGGGAAACCTCAACAAGTTTGGGAGAAGAAGAAAATCTTGACACAAAAATTAAATGTCATAATTTTCTCTAATGTTTTTAAAAGAACTTTTCTGAGATGTAATTAATGTACCATAAAATTCATTCATTTAAAGTCTACAATTCAGTGGCTTTTAGTATATTCACAATCTAAATTAAGAACATGTTCATCACCCTGAAAAAAAACACAACCATTAGCAATCTACCTTCTATTCCAGCACTCTCCTCGACCTAGGCAAATACTTATCTCCTGTTCCTTTTGCAAATTTTTCCACTTAACATGGTTTTTTTTTCAGATTCTTATTATTGTAATGAGTATTTCATTCCCTTTTAAAACTGGAATATTTATTGAAATAAATTTAGATGAATATACAGGTGTGAGAAATAGAGATTCCCCAGTACATTTTATTCAATTTCCTCCAGTGGTAACATTTTGCAAAACTATGTGATAACACCAAAACTAGGCTACTGTCATTGATCCAATGTACTAATCTTATTTACACTTCTCCACTTGTACTCCATTTTATATACATAAATGCACAAACTCAGATAAAATTAAAATATGTTAATGACAGTGATATATTCTGAGAAGTTTTGTCATTAGGCAATATCATCATTGTGCAAACATCATGGACCATTTTTAACAAACCTAGATGGTAAGGGTCAGTCTCTCAATGGGGCCCCTTGATGCAATTAAGAGGCACAGTAAGCACCAACCATGAGGTGCTGCTGCCTCCCACTTCCTCTACTGATTACAGTCAGCTTTTCTTATAAGTAGAAGAAACATGCCCTAAAAGAACAATAAAATGTATAGTATAGTAAATACATAAATAAGCTATTTATTTTTAGTATCAAGTATTATATACTGTACATAATTTTATGTGTTATGCTTTTATATGATCGACAGCTCAGTAGGTTTGTTTACGAACCTGCTCCACACAGCACTTGACAATAACCTTAAGGAACCACTGAGCAATAGGATTTTTTCAGTGCTATTTCAGTCTTGAGACTGTCATCCTCTTCGCAGTCCATCCTTGACCTGAATGCTGTCGGGCAGTGTACGATGCTTCCTTGTATACAATTGTGTTTCACATGTAAGATTGTGAATTCACCCTGAAGAACCCGAACACTGGTATCACCACAAGGATGCTGCCCATGGTCCTTCTACAACCACAGCAACACCCCTACCTCCATCTCTCCCATAACTCAAATCTCTAAAAACCATGGATCTGTTCTCCATTTCAAAATGCTACATGAGTAAAAGAATGCAGCACATAACACACAGTCTCTTATAACTCAACATAATTTGTCAGAGAATCAACCAAGTCATTGCACGTATCACTAGTTCACATGCTTTGTTGCAGGTGTATTCTACACTATGTAAATATCAGTCTGTTTTTCCATTTTTGTGTTAGAGGACATCTAAGTTATTTTGAGTTTTGTCTATTATGAGTAAAGCTTATATGAACATTTGCTTAAAAGTATTTGTGTGAATATACTATTTTATTTCTTTAGGATAAATGTCCAAAGGTGCAATTGCTGTTTTGTGTAATTGTTACACGTTTAGTTTTAAAAGAAATTATCAAACAGCTTTCCCAGAGTGGCTGTAACATTTTACATTCCCACCTGCGATGTGTGAACAAGCTAGGTTTTCTATATCTTTGCCAGAATTTGCTATTATCGCTGTTTTTAATTTTAACCATTCTGATAGGTGTATAACAATATTTCATTGTGATTTTTATGTGCATTTCCCTCATGGTTAATGATGTTGATTGTTTTTTAAATGCTTATTTGCCATCTGTATGTCCTCTATGGTGAAATGTCTGTTAATATCTTTTGCCTGTTTTTTAACTGAAGTATTTGTTCTTTTCTGTTCAGTTTTAGTAATTCTTTATGTAGTCTGTAAAATAAACCTGTTTTGTTTATATAGTTTACAAATACTTTCTCTCCATTTGTATCTTGTTTTTTAATCCTCTTCATGTGAACTCTTCTAAAACAAGATATTTTAATTTTGATGATATTTAACTTAACAATTTCTTCTTTTATATTGAACTTTTAGTGTCAAGTGGAAGAATTCTTTGCTAACCCCTGAATCTCAGAATATTTTCTTTCCTTACGCTTTCTTCAAGATTTACATTTTATCTAGTATATAATATATTTTGAATTAATTTACATAAAAGATGTGAGATTTAAGTCAAAGTCCTTTATTCCCATCCTTTAGATATTCAATTATTGTTGATTATTATGTTGAAATTATATTTTTTCAGTGAATTACCTTTGTATCCTTATCAAAAATCAGTTAGATGTAATTGTACTAGTGTATTTTTTACATCTGTATTTGTTCCATTTTTTTGTATGTCTTCATCAATGACATATTGTCTCAATTGTAACTTGCATTATTGCAGTGGCTACACTTTCTAGCCACCATTAATCTTGTTGAAGAAGAGTAATGAGAGTAGACATCCATAGCTTGGTTTGGATCTCAGAGGGGAAACCATTCAGTTTTCCACAAGTATGATGCTAATTGTAGATTTTTTATCAAGTTGAGGTGTATCTATTTCCTTAACTTCCCCTACAATTAAATAGATATTGGATTTTGTCAGTTGAATTGTTTTACCTCACTTTACCTATTCACACTTTTTTTGTTTACTTTAGCATGTTAATATGGTGAAATAAATTGATTATTTCATAAACACTGAAACAGTGTTGCACACATGGAGTGAATTCACTTGGTTGTGATACACAATTTTGTATGCATTGTTGGATTTGTATTGTTGAAGTTTTACTGAGAATTTTGCATATAATTTTATGACAGCTGTAGGTGTACAATTTTCTTTTCCTTGTTTTTATTCATACATTTATTTATTGATACTACATATATTTACTAATTGCTCTCTAAATACTTTGGTACACTTTTCCAGTGAAATTGCTTAGGTACTAGATACATTTTTTTCTAGAATCATAATTACAACTTGGGTTTCTTTAATGATTACAGGGTTAATTGTATTATCTATTTTTATTTTGGTTGCTTCTTGAATCTTAATAATTTTTCAAGTACTTGTCCATTAATTCTAAGTTCTAATTTAAGAGCACATAATTTTTTTCATAGTGTTATTTAATCTGCAGGATCTGTAGCAATATTCCTGTATCCACTAATCCTGATTTGTACCTTTCCTCTTTATATTTTTGTAAGACTTTCTAGAGGTCTATTATTTTATAGACTTTTGTAAAAATTAAATTTTGTTTCATTGATTAAATAACTTGGTTTTATTTTTATTTTCAGTTTCATTGATTTCTACACTTTATGATAGTCTTTTATTTTGTGTGAATATTCTTTCATATTTTTGTAGTCACTTGAGGTGGAAACATGGATTATTGATTTAATATGCTTTCTCATTTTTAATAATAAATTTATAGCATTTTGTGCAAAACATTTCTTTTAACTCTGCTTTAGATTTGCATAACTCTATTGCTACACTGGATCATTTTCAGCAAAAATACATGGGAGAAGTAGACATTTAAAAACTCATTCTGAATTCCTAAATTTTCTAAACCACCAGAAGTTCTGGGAAGAAGGTTGATCACAGAGTAATCACCGGATACACTTACTGTATAGACTGGAACATTTAGAGAAAAAAGAAAGAATGGGTTGTTCTTAGCCAGTCACACCAAACGTGTGGGTTGAGGTTCACAGGGTGAGGCTCAGGAAGGCTTTTTCAGATTGATTACCACAGAGTAGTGATTAAGAGCACTAGTAGGGTTTGTCTTGATTCTCTTATTTGAAAAAAGTAGGAATCACACTAGAAACTACCTTCCAAACTCAGATAAATGCTATATCATAATTTATCCTACAATAAACTTAAGAGGTCTAGGAATATGGCTCAGTGGCAGAGTGCTTGCCTGGTATATGTGAGGCCCTGGGTTCGATCCTCAGCACTTCATAAAAATAAATATATAAATTAAATAAAGATATTGTGTCCATCTACAGCCGAAAACATTTTAAAAATTAATAAGCAAGAATATTTTGTTACTGTAAAATGGAATTGCCTTTGCTATCATCGGAAGGCAGAGATAACGGCTGGATAAAAACTGGTTTCTTATTAGGTGACTTAATGTCATGGTTCCAAGAACACTAGTAGTACTTGTCTGTGGTTACATTATATTTCACATTAGAATGTGTATTCTCATGTAGTCCCATTTTAAATTATGGAAGATATTTTATAACCAAATGTGGAAGCAGTTTGATGCAACTGAAACTGCCCTGGACTCTAAGTCCAGGGTGATTTACACAGTTGAAATCACTTAAAGCCTTGAACTTTACTTTTCTCATCTGTGAAATAAGGATATTTGACTAGATAACCTCTGGGGTTCTTTAAATCTCCTCACTCGTTCTGAATAGAGTTTCCATATTTAAAGTGTCTTATTTAAATTTCTCCTTCTTCCTGATCTGATGATATAGTCACATAAAGCATATCTGTTCTTTTGTTATTCTGAATGCTGTCAGAATGCCTGTCAAGAATCAAGGAGAGAGAGAACTGACATTTATTAATGAATTTCTTTATTGATGAAGAGCTCTACATTCAAGCAATTCCTGAACTCCATCATCGTATTTTATTGATATATTTATAGCTGAACTTGATCAAGGAAATTATGCCCTCAGAATAGATGGTCTCGGAGGTTGTCAACAATGTTCTGTACCTCAATTCCACACATGTTCATGAATTTTAATGGAATACTTTGTGCCATTTTCCTATATTCCTCTCCCTATAAAAAGTAGCTACAAAATAAAGCTTAATACACCTGTGACTAAGAAAAACAAATCACAAAAAGAAAAATCAAGTTAAATGTTTAGTTCATTAATCAAGTTTATTTATCACATAATTTGCGAGTAAAGTCATGAAGACACCTGGAAATAAAGATTAAGTCAGATGATAAGACTAAATGTGTTCTTGTTTCAAGTTTAATTTCTTCCATCTAACAAGTCTCCAAATAGCCATTAAAAATTCTGCTATATATATTAAATTGAATTATCATTGAGAAAAGAAACTTAGAACAAATTATTTACAGGACTATTGTTCATGCAAACAAACAAAATATCTTCTAACAAGTAGTGATAAATGCACTGAAAATTTTGAATATATCAATACTTTACAAGTCCTGAAACTATCATCATCTTGTTCATATTCTATATAGGTTTTTTTTTTCTTCTCCCACTGGGAAATTTCTTGCTTTGCTTATCATACATCAAGAGCCAATTCTAAAAATCTTTTTGTTAGATTTTTATAAAGCCCTTCTTACCATTATTGGTATAGATCTGCTTGGTTCATAGAGGAGTTTTTGGTGGTGGTGGTAGTGTTTTGTGTGTGTGTGTGTGTGTGTGTGTGTGTGTAGTGCATGTCATTCATATATATATGAATATCATATATAATATATAATACATACATATAATACATATATTATATATGTAATATAACATAACATACATATATATAATATAATGCATTTATGATATATAATGCATATATTATATATAATATTCATATATATAATATTCATATATATTCACATACCAACAGAAAACATATTTTCTTGTTTTTTATATTTCAATAATTTTTCTAAATGTAAATACTCTGAGCAGATGATTTCTAGAAATTAGAGTAGAAATTGGGTCTTTTGTTTTTCCATTGTATCTGATGTTTGTCACACAAAGTGGTAGAAACTCAGTAACAATTGTAAATATGAATATTATACACATTTTAGCAATTATACAACTCTTCTCAATAAATACTAATTGATAAATGTGAGATAGAGATTTCTCAAAATACTTGTAAGTTAATGGTAACTTTTATTGAGGGCATAAATTAAATCAATATGTGTCATTACTTAGGTACCAATCTGAATGGGACATACCACATCCTAACAAGGGGAACAATAAATAAAACTACATCAGCTGAGATTAGTTTTTGTAACTCTGGCTAGATTTCTGAGGGTTTTCTCCTAGTTTTGTTGTTTTCCTGGATTATCTGCTTTTCATTCTAGATGTTCATTTGCTAGTTGCAAACAACATGCAGACATGTAACAGTCAAGCTGGGGAATCATCAAATTACCATGAATTAAAGTCACTTGGAACTGAGATTACTTTAAAATGTACTAATGTCATTCACATTTTAGAGGAGTAAACAGAAAGTTTGCATAATTTTCCAATGAAAGAACAAATACCAGCCACATGAACTCCATACCCATGCTTTTATACTGTCTCATTTTTATAAACTGAATCCCTATTAATATGCACTAGGTTACTCTATTGGTTTTGCTTTTATCAAGATTACAGTTAACAACTCTGTATATACCTTTGCACATTTTTTACTTCAGAGATGGAAAAGAATATTTTGCAATTTGCAGTATAAATAGGATTATTTTTGGCACCTATTTTCAGAAAACAACACCAATTATTATTATTATTATTATTTAATTGAGATAGTCTACTAGGTAAAAACAAACATGGTTATTTCATATAATGGTATTTGATCAATTATGTGGGAAATTAGGAATTTGGACTGGGTACAGTGGTGCAGTCCTGTAAACCCAGTGACTCAAGAGGCTGAGGCAGGAGACTACAAGTTTGAGGCCAGCCTCAGCAACTTAGTGAGATCCTAAGCAACTTAGGCAAACTCTGTCTCAAAATTAAAAATAAAAGGGCTGGGAATTTATCTCAGTGATAAAATGCCTCTGGGTCCAATCCCCAGGGAAAAAAATGATATATTTTATCAGTCTATTTAAATAACTATATGAATAGACTGGCAAATTATTTGATTTGATTCTTTGTAATTTAAAGTATAATTTATATGTCATGTGCCAAGAACATTTAAATGTATAATTCAGTAAATTTTCACAAAAATATATGCCTATGAAAGCACCATCACAATCATATGAAGTTCCATCACTCCTCCAAGAATGTGGCCCTTTGAAATTCATTCCTCCATCAGGGAAGCTCTGATTTTGCTTTTTTTATTATTTTTACTCTATACACTCACAGTGTGCAACATGTTGCTTTTATGTACGTGCATATAGTGAAACAATGATTACAATCAAACAAGTTAACATATCCAACTCTGCATTTTGACATTATTGATGTTACAGTGTTTTAGAATTTTTAAATAAAGGGAATCATACAGAATATATGACATTAAGGTTGATGGTTTCTATCAAATGTGAGAAATTTATAGCATTATTTCAACAATTGTATTTTCTGCCTATTTCTTATTTCTTCTGCATTCCCAATCACACAAATACTGTACTGCTTGATATAATCCAACAAATTTCTGAAGTTCTGATCATTTCAATTTTTCTCTCTTTTGGGAAACAATTGGACAACTTTTACTGATCTATTTTCAAGTCCAGTGAGATTTTATTCTGCCACCTCCATTAGGTGGACTAGGAAGCAGTCACGGATTGACTCTGCTCTTGAGTAGATTTTCTTCATGGCTGCCTCTTTTTCTGTCTGACTCTGGGAAATCACACCTTATGCTGGTGACCAGGGTTTGCACAGTTTATGCTTAGAATTTGAAACTCATTCTCTTGGCAATTGTCAAACGGACTTTTCCTAATTAAATTTCCAGTCAATTTTGAGTTCTGAATGCTGATCTGTGTCACCTTTAAAGGTCCAGTTTTTCTGACATCATTTTCTACAATTACCACTGCAGTCTTGGTTAGGTAGCACCATTGAGCCAAAATACTAGAAATTGGAAACCATGTACCACTTTAGGAAAACAAATTTTACCAAAAATCCAGCAACTAAATATTTCTGTATCTAAAAATGTCCGGTCTCCCAATTCTATTAAAATTGTAATATTCAAATTGATAAACAAAATATAAAGAGATGTATAATTATGTTATAATAATTACAACATAATATGATCATAAATAATGCTCTGTTTTAGCATTGTTTATACATATTTTGATGTACTTCTTTTGAAATATATTTCTTCAAATAAATAAAATTTTGAAAGTACAGTTGAAATGGAGGTGTCCAGAACTCTCCTTGTCTTTGGTCTCCTTCCAATGTGAGGTCATATCAGTGGCTACAGTGCTCTAGCTACAGTCACAGTTCATGTAAGACAACCGCTACAACCGCTCGGTCACCGTTACAGAGTTTAATTTACTGTTTTTCTTCTGTAGTGCTGGGGACTGAGCCCAGGACTTTGCATGTGCTAGGCAAGTGCTCCACTGCTCAGTTATATTTCAGCCTTACCACTACAGATCTTGCCAGGCATTTCTAAACTCAGAGGTTGAATTGACTTCTGGTGTTTTTTCCCTTCAAGTCACTGAATTAACCCTTTAGTCACATAGGATAACAATTACCACACCTCTACAGATGGCTTCTTTACTGGTCTCTTTACAGTTAAGTTATTAAACAGGACAGTGTTTCTCCATATGTATGCTTAAAGATATTATGATTTTAAGGTATTTTATTTACATTTATATTTACAATTATGTCTATGAAGGAGAATTGTCTGTAGTTTTTCTTTTGTCATGATACTAACACAAAATGAGTAGGAACATACTCTCCTGTTTATATTGCTTAAAAGCAAATGTGTAGGATGCTAACTATTTATTCTCTAAATATTTAGCTGAATTTTCTAATAATGTTAGTTAGGGTTATGGTAGTAGGACCAAGGACTACAAAGCCAATTCGATATTCAGTTGAGTTTTCTATTGCTTCATGAGTCAGTTCTCCATCAATTGAAAAATTCAAATAGATTAGCATATACTTCTTCATATTATATTCTTTTTCAGTATAATATTTTAGCATATTTAATGTGATCCTCTTTCATTCTTAAGATTGTACCATTTTTCTTCATTTGTTTTCTCTTTTAAATCATTATATTAAAGTTAAATAATATTCTGCTGTATTTATATGACACATTTTCTTTATTCAGTCATCCATTGAGGGACATTTTATTTTTTCCCATATGTTGTCTGGTATAATAGTAGGATATTTCAGTTACTTCTTTGAACTTCTGTTTCAGATTTCTAATTAAATAGCTTTACAATTCTATGTATAGTTTATTTATTTCTTCTTTCTTCATAACTAAACTCTGGTTAGAGATGTATAGAAACGAACTCACTTCTTCTAGATTATTCAGTTGACATGATTGTTCCTATGTGTCTCAGAATTCTTTCTATTTCTGTGACTTCAGCTGTAAGATCTTCTTTTTTCCCGATTTCATTTACTGTAGCTTTTTTGTCTAACTAAAAGTTTAGCAATTTTTTTGAACTTCTCAGAAAATTAAGCCTAAGTTTCAATGATCTTTCTTCACCAGTTAGACGATTTTGCCTATTTTTTTCCTCAGGATTATGTGATGTCTTATTCCCTCCGTGATCTCTCTACAATGCTGCAGTTCCTCTGAAACCCTAGCACACTACTGAATGTCTTGCCAGGAGCCTCTCAGTTATCCAGACTGATTAGGATTCCATCAGAAGTCTGAAACTGATGAGACGAAAGGAAAATACCCTCGAGTATGACTGTTGGATATATCAGTTCTCTTTCTCTCCTCAAACAGATGTGAAAGAAATATGAAGTTTCCAGATCCCATCCCATTAGGAGAGAAGATGGGCTCTGGCAGTGAGTGTGCTATTCCAAACTTTTGCTTCTAAGCAGTCCCCAGTTACCTAGAGCATGCAAGGTCCTGTTAATGCTCCAAGACAAGTGGCTCAGAAGACTGTCTTTCAGGATGCCCTTCAAAAAGTCAGAATAGTATGTGAATGTTCAACTTTTCCCCTTGCCACAGAGAAACTGGACTTTGTGAGATTTCACTCACTAGTTTTCTGTTAAACCAGGGGGAGAGGCCCACTGTACGTATAAAACCATCATCTTTCTTCTCAGTGTCTTCCAATTTGGAGTCTTTCCCTAGAAGTACAAGATTGAGGCAAGACAGAAACCAGTCCTTCAGGTTAATCCCTGAAATCTCAGAATGTTGGATGTTCAGTCCAGTTCTCTCTCCCCAGGGAAAAGCTTGGCATGGGGATTTCTCCCCCAATTGTCTGATGTGCCAGGAGGAGGTATTATGGAGAATGAGCACCATGAATTTCCCTACTGTTTTAATGGGTCTAGATTCATACTTATTTGGGAAACTGCATCCTCTCAACTGGTTGCAGAACTTTAAACAAAGTCTGAGTATTGCTATGGAATCAGTGTATCCAGAGAAATGGATGATTCAATTCTTTCTATCCTACCTTCTAAATTATTTATTTTCTTACTGTTTGAGGATATGCTAGTCATTTATTTTACAGTTGATTTCTAGCTTAATTTCATTATGCTCAGAGAAGCAGCTCTGTACAGTTTTGAATATTTCAAATGTATTTGCAACTGTTTAATGCAGAGAGCATAATAAGATATAAAAATTAATTTTTTTAAAGGAAACATACTGAAATGCTTGGTAAGAGGGTTTTGTATATATATATATTAATTTGTTTTATATATATTAATTTGTGTGTATATATTAATTTGTGTTTTATATATAAATTTGTATATATATATATATATATATATATATATACTAATTTGTGTTCAGATTTTTAAAATCTTTGCTAAATTTTAACTTCATACATTATTTTATTAATGACCAAGAATTTGTTAAAACTCACACTGTGTTTTAAAATTTACCCTTCTATAGCATCACAATGTTTTCATTTCACATTCATAGATGGTTTGGACACAAAGAAATTTTACATTAATATATCTTTTGAGCCTTTTTTCTCATGTATTCTTTGCTATTCTGTGTGATAAAACAGACCTCCTCTTGGCCTCCTAGGAAAGATGGGAGTGCTAGTGGTTCACTTCTAGTTCATTCTTATTTTAAAGTTGGAACCAACTGTAGGTAATATAAATATGATGTTGAATTCTATTTCTTTCAAAGCCATCAAAATTTCACTTCAAATGTCCTACTCTGAACGCATTATTTACATTTCAGGATTTTCATTTTTTTCTTCTATTGCCTTCTGCTTATTTTTCATTCAGATGTTAAATGAATTTTTGAAGATCATATTTTCAAATTTTATCCAAACTTTTAATAGTTATTTTTTTCTTCTAACTAGAATATAGAAGACACTTCTGTATAATCAAGTTAACATTCATATTTTAAATATCTTTTTAAGAATTTGAAATTGTTGCTTAAATGTTCTTATGATAAGTTGCTATGGTTGACTGTCTTCCATTATAAAGTTCATTTCTAGATTCAGGGGTCTCTCATCCTGTCTCTGCTACATGATTTTTCATGTCTGTAATTTTTTTCTTCCTTAGTTACAGAACTTAATCCCATCATCTTGTAGTGTAAAATTCAACCATATGGAAATTTTCTCTTATCACAAGGAAGGCCAAATTCTTCCTTTATACGCTGAGAATATCATCCCTGCTTTATGGCCCTTGCCATAGTTACTTTTGTACATTCATATGTTTATCCAAAAGGAAAGTTTCATGAAGGAAGAATTATGTCTGACTTTGCTTACTACATTTTCACCATATCCTAGCACCACACCAGTTAATGCTCAAAAATATGAATTAAAAAATGATTGAAATAAGACAGTCAATACAAAATTTAAATATAAAAATATTTACTTTAGTTATGCACTTTATTAAGTCCAGCCACTATTAATTTTTACATAGTTCACATTTGTTTATTCTCCTTATAGTTTCTATTCTTTGTATATTTTTCCTGAAATTTGAGTGGGGAAGAAGCTATATAAATTCTTTGCCTCATTTATTTTATCCCTTATAATTAATCTTGTTTTTCTGGTGTTAAGGGTTTAAGTGGTCATTTCTGTCAATCAGCATTCTTAGAGGAAGAAGACATAGTATTTCCTGGAGGCAATTTTGTATTCAGTGTGCTTTGTTTACATTTAGTTTTATAGGTCCTGAAATCTCTTCCCCTGAGGTTCTCTGCCTGCTATCTCCTACTCTGTCCTAATAATTCATACCCCTCTGGGGTCAGTTTTGTTTTGTTTTTGTCAACAGTTTACCGTGAACTAGCTGCTCAAGTGAGAGATAGAATTAGAGTGAAATACAGTATGTTCCACTATTTTCTTACTTTGCAGATCAGAATATTATTTTCTGTGCATGTCAATTAGCTTGATAGTTGTTCTACAACTATCAGGTTGGGTAATAATTTCTTCTTTGTTTCTTCTCTTTTTTAATCATTTAGCCTCTAAATACCCAAGAAAATGAGGTCAGAAAAATATGGCTAGATATAATTCAGTTTCTTCTTTAACTCTGATTATAATGTTGATTCAAAATTTGGAAATGGGATATAAATGAGAGGATTTCCACGTTATGAGATTCAGAGAAGTCCCCATACTGTATCACTCATGACAATAGGACAAGAATGAGTTCTTTAGAAATGTATACATTTACTTTGTACTCCAGTGTGCCTTCCATTGAGCAGGGAAATTATTTATTAACTTATGTTTTATTTTTATAGTCTTTTAATTCCACTATATATGGAAATCATTCCTCAGAGTTTAAAAGATGATACTGTATCTATATACTAACATCAATATTGATGAATTTATAAATCTACTTGTTTGGGGTTCTCTTCATTTATGCCGTGGAGTATTTGAGGAAGAATTTAGAAACTTATATTTAAACTAGAATCTAACTTAAAATTTCCTTAAAAATGAATCAACAATAAAAATATACATAAGACAAACCTTAGAATATGTGATTTGCAAATTAACATGTGAAAATTAATACATGAGAAAGAGGAATGTGAAGACTTTATTCTAACATATGCTGTTTAGATTTTGAAACATGAATCACTTCTGTGGGAAGTGCATGTATACTTATCATATCTGCTAGCTTTGTACTAGCAAATCTGCCAGGCTAATACCTAATAAAATCATCTTTTAACAACCAATAAACATAAATTTCAATAGACATAGACTCTGTGTAATGATGAAAGTTAAATTACAAGGTTGAACATCATTTCCCAACTTTTACTTAAGTATTTAATTGTCCCCTATACAACTAAGCAAATTTTATTTTTGAGAGAACTACTTGATTACTATAGAAAGTATGGTTTGTATAGTACATTTTATAAAACCTTCAATATTATATATAATTAACACTTGGCTATAATTATTTTAAGCCTAATGTGCTGATACAAATTTTCTTCATATAAATTTTGATAGTTTTGCAATCACATAAAGACCACATAAACTGTATGAGGTATTTCCACATGACCAGCAGGTTACATAAGTTCTGTAAGAACCAGACATTTTCATAATATTTTACTTTTTCATACAACAGCCATTTATTCATTTCAACTGCTTGCCTTGCTATGTATGGAAGCAAACTCCCATGTGCCTGCCCTGTGAGGTGGAAACTAAGGCCTTCATATTAAGCTTTGCAGTTATCACTGTCTTTAGAATACTGACTTCAAAAGTGCTCCCTGCCCACCAGCAGCATATCTTTTCTGGACCAACATCTAATTCATTAGAGAAGATGTTAAATGGAAAAATACTTCTTGATCATGAACAAGAGTAGGAAAATAAAAAACGACTAATAACAACAAATGATATGTCTTTCTTCTTTTTTCTTTTGAAAAGTATATACCTTGTGTTGAGATTCACTGTGATCTATTTGTGTATGACCTATGGAAGTTCAGTCAGATTCATTCCGCTATTTTTCCCTTATCCTATTTCTCCTCTCCTTTCTTCCCCTCAATCCCTTTCCTCTACTCTACTGATTTTTTCCTCTATTTTGATGGAATCCACTCTCCCCTTTTATTTCCTTTCTCTCACCTCCACCCAATGTTGGATTAGCTTCTGCATATCAGAGAAAATATTGGACCTTTGACTTTTGTGAATTGGCTTATTTCACTTGGCATAATGGTCTCCAGTTCCATCCATTTACCAGCAAATGCCATAATTGAATTTTATTCTTTATTGCTGAGTAATACTTCATTGTGTATATATATCACATGTCTTTATTCACTCATTTGTTGAAAGGCACCTTCTCAGCTAGTTTTGAGAGACTTCCTCCTGGCTCCCAGGAGAAGGGATTCCCTGATATTGGCACACATACTTCCCTTGGCACAAATGCCTTGTGGTGTGGAATAACTCAAATTCATCTTTAAGTCCTGCTCTCCTTTCTGCCATTGGCATAGACTTAACTCCCCTAAGCCTTGATACCTATTGGGACCTGATTCCCAATAATTGATTTTACCAGTGTATCAGGTAATCTGGATTTTCCAGTGACAGTATTGAGATAGTATCCCTCAAAAAAGCAAGAGTTCCTCTTCTAAATTATGGGACTTCAGATTAGTAATATGCCATTTTTATTTTATTTCCTGAAAGTGAGGGTGGGCTTGTGAAAAGATGTTAAACAAATTGTTGAATATGAAATGTCAAACCTCTCTTTACCCCTATTCAGAGCATCAGACAAAGATTCATTGAGTTTTCTAGTTGCTTTCTGATTTTGAAACAACAAGGGAATTTAAAAGTTGTTGTATGCTGTTACCAGTTGTCTGCCAATTTTCTGCCTGAAATACCATGGTTGTTTGTGAAAAGTATTATCAATAAAGCTGGGTGCAGTTTGAAAAAAAATGGTAATGATAATATTCAGCACTTTCTATTTTTGCTTTAAAAATGTGGTTTTCCAATTTTAAATTATTCCAAAAATGATAAAAGAAAGACAGAATGCTTCATTCTTCCTATGACATCCTACCATTCTTATACATAGGAAATGTGATTTTAAAAATAGCATAGTATGCGGGTGTGGTGGTGCATGCCTGTGATCCAACACTATAGATCCCAAGTTCAAGGGCAGCCTCAGCAACTTAGTGAGACCTGGTCTTAAAATAAAAAATAAAAGGATCTGAGGATGTGGCTCAGTGGAAAAGTGCCCCTGGGTTCAATCCCCAGAGCCAAAAAAAAAAAAAAAAAGAAAAAAGAAAAATAGAGTCACATTCAAGTTTGAGAGGAAAATGAATGAGAACAGGGTATACAAAGAAGATAGCAAAGGTTTTAATTCACAATGGGCAGATAAATAAAACAATTATAATAAATAATGAATGTTTAGAAATTAACAGAGTTGAGTTAAGGGGAATGATTTTGTCATTATTAATGCAAGATCACATATACCACATACCCAGAGTTCCTCTGGAATCAAAGAAACCTGAAGCTATGTTGTAGAAATTCCTGTTGCTAACCCTGTCCATTTTTAATCCAGATAAGACACATATCTTTTAAAATATTAAAACCTGCATAGCAATCACTCAGCTCATCTAAAATTTTAAAACGAGATCCAGAGCAAAAATTAAATTCTGGAAAGATTTCATAGTTAACTCTTTGAAATATTTCTCAAATTTATCTTATGTACATATTTTAAACAACTATAATATCAATTTTGTGATTTAGTATGCTGATTGTTACCTTGCAAATAAACCCTCTTTGACTGGAAAATATCTTGCTGTTGACATTTGCTTAAGGACATTTTGAGATCACAAGCAGTTCTCCCTGAGTGATCCGATATTCTTCTTGTTAGATTGGAACTCACTGAAATTCCCAGGTGGCTGAGAGGGGATAAGACAGTCTCTTTCTCCCCAGAAACCACCAAATGCCAATGTGAAGTTCTGAAATTTGCAATGGATAGAGAATATGAGAAGGATTAGAATAGAAGTTTAAGAAAATTGAATTGAATTAAATTTATAATTGAATGCATTTAAAGACTGAGAAATATAAATACTAAATAAATTACCAAAGAAAATAACTAAAGGAAATTTAACACCTTAAATTATTGGGGGGAGGGTAAGTAAAAGGAGAATATAAAACTGAACAAGAAATACATATGAACTCCTCTCATCTGATCCTTACTTTTAAAGTATATCATAAGCTTAATTCTAATTTAGTTAAAGTCTTATCATCCCTTAAGTGTTTTTATTTATTTTTATTCACTTACTCATTCCATCTTTCATCCAGTATTTATTGAGAAACTATTAGGTAGCAGACGTACTATAGATATAGCAGAAAACAAACCAGTAAAAACAAAGTTAATAAATAAACCTGCCCGCACAGATATTATCATCTAGTGGGGAAATCAGACAATATATGAGGTATCAAGAAAGAAAGAATTTGAAAGGGGGTAAAAAAAGCAGAGAATGTGGATAGTGAGTATTAAGAGAGGTTGCAAACTGAAGTAGTGCTCTCTAGGAGGACTCTGGGTTAAGCAACCACTTTAAGGATTGGAAGCCATGCATGTATCTGGATTAAATGTGCCAATCAGCGGTAAAGAAATCTTGGTTGGTGTCTTCAGGGAACTGCAAGACAAGACGGCCAGTGTGGTTAGAGCAGAGTGTGAGGAAATTAGCTGCAGATGGAGTCAGAGGTAATGGGATTGGGATTGGGATTGTTAGAAAGTCTCTCTATTGCAATAATGTGATGACAAAACCTGGCATTTTACTGAAGGTTCTCCAGGAGCTTTATCTCTAGAGAGAGATTTATTTAATGAATCACCTTACATAATTGTGGAGGCTTGGCAAGTTGAAAATCTGATGTAGAAGGCAGATAGACTGGAGCCTCAGGCAAGAGTTGTAGTTTGAGTCCAAAGACAATCTGCTGGCAGAATTCTTCCTTGGAAAGCTTTCAATGGATTGATGAGGCTCCCGCACATCATGCAGGGCAATCTGATTTACTCAGAATTCACTGTTTCATATGTTCATCTCATTCCAAAAGCACATCTCACAGAAACATCCAGAATAATGTTTGACCAAGTATCTAGGCACTTTGACCCAGCAAAGATAATATATAATATTAAAATTAATCAGTGCAGGTTGTTTTAAGCAACAGTATCAAGATCCGAATAGTTTATCAACTTGATTAATTTGGATGTTCTGTTAAGAATAGATCGAAAGGAAATCTTGTCCAGAAATCGGAAATGCTTTGACAATTAGTAACCCATAACAATAATTGAGATAACTGATAATAAATGATGGTAGCTTGGGTCATATTGGTAGCATAGAAGGTGGTGGAAGGTATTTATAATCTGGACATAATATGAAGCCATACTTAACAGGCTTTGCTTGAATTTTAGATAAAGGATGTAAGAGAAATTTGAGCAATGGGTAAAGCCAGAAGCGATTTTCTAAGTAAATGTTTTATTAATATTTAACATAGAAAAGATAGTAAAGGTCAGATCACAGAGGTGAAGTTTGATGAATCACATTGTGAGCATTCTCATGTAAGTTTTTCAGTTTATAAAACAGATACAATCCCTGGAGACTTCCATGCTTCCTGCTGGTTCATTAACCTTCCAATGTCACCAGTATTTTGATTTTTATGCCATAAAAGCTTACTTTCTTTGCTACATAGTATTTGTTTGTATGAATATGTCCCAATATATTTATGAAATGTACTATTAATGTACATTTGAATTATTTCAAACTCAGGTAAAGTACTGTGATGAATATTTGTGAACTTGTCTATAGATCAATATGAGTACTTACTCATGATACTCTGGACTAGAATTGCTGGGTTATGGGGGATGTTTATGCTCAGATTTAGGAGGTACTATGCTTAGTTGATGCTTTCATATATACAAGACCATTTTTCTTGTAAAAATGTGAAATATAGCAAAGTTGGAATAATTTTACAGAAAGTGTCTACATACTGACTATCTAGATTCTACCATTATCATTGGGCTACATATACTTTATCTAATCCTTCTGTCCATACCTGTCTTCTGCCAGTCTATCATGTTGACTTAAACATTTCAGAGGTAAGGCAAACGGTTTCCCTAGTTACTTTAACATGCTCATAAGTAAGTAAATGTCCTTATTTGTATAGAGTGATTTTTCTTCAGGTGAAAACATTTACATACAAATATTAGGTGTATCTGGAAGTACATATCCAGTGTAACCCAAACCAAATCAAGATACATACCATTATTCTTCACCCAAAATGTTCCTTAATCCCTTTCCTAGTCAATCCTCATGCCAAGCCCCACTGCAGAACAACACCTGTTCAGATATTTTTCCAGATAAATCTGGTGTATTGCTAAATAATTTCAGAAAATGGAGTTATGCAGTACGTATTCTCTGGTGCAAGACTTCATACCACCTGTATAAGACTTTTAGTTTCATTCGTGTCATTGTGAATGTGAGTCTTTTGTTTCATTTTATTAATAAGTAATAATCCAGCATGTGAATATACCACAGATTACTTAGCCATTCCACTATTAATGGATAAGGGGATGTTTTTTCCAGCTTGGGACTATTATAAATGAAGAGACTATGGATATTCTTCTACAAGCCTTTTTATAAGCATAAGCATTCATTTCCTGAGGGTGAATAACAACAAAATAATCACCAAGATATATGATAGGAGTACATTTAATTATATAAGAAACTTCAAGACATTTTTCTAAAATTATATTATTATTTTATATTCCCTCCAATAATGTGTGAGTCCCAGTGATAATCACTGTTATGATTATTTGTTCAGTATTTGTAATTCAATTACACTGGTAAGTGCGTAACTTAGATTTGTATTAGCATCAGGACAAATAATGACAATTACTTTTCTATGGACCCATTGAACATTTGCACATATGCTTGGCAAACATTTTCAAATCTTGCTCTCTTTTCTAAATATTGTATTGTTGACTATTATTAAATTACAGGGACTGTTTGTATACCAATTCTTTAACTGAAAAAAAAAATGCAAGTATTTTCACCCAGTCTGTCTCACTTTTTTCACTTTTTATAATGGTATCTTTGTATTAGCAGAATTTTAAAATGTAGGTGGTTACTTATGTAATTTTTATTTAACTGTTATTACTTTTATGATCTATATAAGAAACTATTTGTATTCTACTACATTGAAAATATTCTCCTATATTTCCACTAATAGTCAAATGGCAAGACGGACACTGGAGAACATGCCCGCCTGCCCCCCAGCCCAGAGTCAGCACACCTGCCCACACGCCCGCCTGACCTCAGCACACCCATGATGCGGCTCCCCAGCTTCTTTGGAGGCTGGTGCAGAATTTTTAATTATTCCTGAAGGTGTGGCCACCATCACTGGAGGGGCAGCTCCCTTCCTGAGACACCTACAGGAGTCTGGAGGCCCTTTGACAGGTACCTGTATTTACTCACTTATATCCTACACCCTTCCCCATCCTCTTTGTTAACCACTAGAAACACTATAAATAATAATTGAACTCATCATGTTTATTGCAATATTGTTAAAGTCTTTATAGGGGCTATCTGGTTCAGGGCCACATTTTCTTTGTATTGGGTGCTGCTAATATTGATCTTCCCCTCAAAGGAGAGGTACTGGAAAACTGCAGGGTCACAATAAGCCTGCAGGGGGAAACTTCAACCATCAATATCAGATCTTTACTGCTAGAGGGGAATATACAGAAACAATATGAAAAAACAGGGGAAGAAAGTGTCCCTAACAAACCAAGATGCTATTCTGATAGAATCCAATGACAGCATGGCAGTAGAAATGACGGAAACAGAGTTTAGAATCTGCATAAATAAAATGATCTGTGAAGCAAAACATGAGATAGAGCAAATGCCGGCAATGCATGATCACCCCAATAAACAGTTAAAAGAGCAAATGTAGGAAGCAAAAAAGCACTTCAATAAAGAGATAGAGATTCTGAAATAAAACAAATAGAAATACTTGAAGGAAACAATAAACCAAATTGAAAACTCAATAGAAAGCATCACCAACAGAATAGATCTCATGGAAGACAGAGTCTCATACAATGAAGACAAAATATTTAATCTTGAAAATAAAATTGACCAAACTGAGAAGATGTTAAGAAATCATGAATGGAACCTCTAAGAATTATGGGATATCATTGAAAGACCAAATTTAAGAACTGGATTTGAGGAAGGCACAGAGATACAAACCAAAGAAATGAACAGCCTATTCATGTAATAAAATCAGAAAATTTCCCAAACCTGAAGGTTGAAATGGAAAATCAAATACAAAAGGTTTACAGAACACCAGGTACACAAAATTACAAAAGATTCACAACAAGGCACATTATAATGAAAATACCTCATGTACAAAATAAAGATAGAATTTTAAAGACTGAGAAAGAACAATGTCAGAACACACATAAGGGAAACAAATAGGATATTAGCAGATTTCTCAGCCCAGACCCTAATAGCAAGAAAGACCTTGAACGGTATACTTTAAGGTCTGAAAGAACATGGATGCCAGCCAAAACCTATACCCAACAAGACTAACCTTCAGATTTGATGATGAGATGAAATCTTTCCATGATAAACAAAAGTTAAAAGAATTTACAAAGAGAAAGCCTGCACTATAGAACATTCTCAGGAGGAAGTGAAAAACAACAATACAAGTCAGCAAAGAGATGAACTTTCCTGAAGGAAAATCAATGAAAGGAGAAACCAAGTCAAGTTAAAAAAAAAAAAAAAAAGCCAAAATGATCAGGAATACAAATCTTACCACAATAATAACCCTGAATGTTAATGGCCTAAACTCATTAATCAAAAGACATAGACTTACAGATTGGATCAAAAAGAAAGATTCAACAATATTCTGCCTTCAAGAGACTGATTAAAAAAAAAGACATCCATAAACTAAAGGTGAAAGGGTGGGGAAAATCATACCATGCACATGGACTCAGTAAAAAAGCAGGGTCTCCATCTTTATATCAGATAAAGTGGACTTCAAACCTACGTTAGTCAGAAGGGATAAAGAAGGACATTTCCTACAGCTCCAGGGAACCATAAACAAGCAAGACATAATGAATTTAAATATTTATGCCTCAAACAATGGAGCATCTATGTACGTCAAACAAACCCTTCTTAATTTTAAGATACACATAGACCGAAACACAATAAGAGTGGGGGAATTTAACACACCGCTCTCACAACTAGATAGATCCTCCAAACAAAAACTGAACAAAGAAACTATAGAACTAAATAATGCAAACAATGATATAGACGTAATGGACACATACAGAGAATTTCATCCATCATCAAGTGAATATACCTTTTTCTCAGCAGCTCATGGATCCTTCTCCAAAATAGAACATATGCTATGCCACAAAGAAGCCATTAGTAAATACAAAAAAATAGAGATCCAACCCTGTATCCTATCAGACCATAATGGAATGCAATCAGAAATCAATGATAAAATAACAAACAAAAACTCCTAAACCTGGAGACTAAATAATATGCTATGAAATGATGCAATGATAAAAAAGACATCAGGGAAGAAAAAAATGCCTAGCGGTAAATGAGAACAATGACACAACATATCAAAATCTCACGGACACTCTGAAAGCAGTACTAAGAGGAAAGTTCATTGCACTGAGCTCATACATTAAAAAAATAAAAAGTCAACAGCTAAATGACCTAATATTACATCTCGAAGTCCTAGAAAAAGAAGAACAGCTCAACACCAAAAATAGTAGAAGACAGGAAAAAATTCAAATCAGAGCTAAAATCAATGAAATTGAAACGAGAAATAATTCAAAAAATTAAAAAACAAAAAATTGGTTCTTTTATTATTTTATTTTTACTGTAAACAAATGGGTTACAGCTTGTTTCTCTGTACATGAAGTAGAGGCATACCATTTGTGTAATCATACATTTACCTAGGATAATAGAGTTTGATTCATTCTGTTATTTTTTACTCCCCACCCACTCCATTCTTGCCCCCCTCCCACACCCCATTGTGGGTCATCATCTGCTTATCAGCAAGATCATTTACCTTTGGTTTTTTGAGATTGGCTTATATCACTTAGCATGATATTCTCCAATTTTATCCATTTGCCAGCAAATGCCATAATTTTATTACTTTTTATGGCTGAGTAATATTCCATTGTATATATATACCACAGTTTCTTTATCCATTCATCAATTGAAGGGCATCTATGTTGGTTCCACAATCTGGCTATTGTGAATTCAGCAGCTATGAACATTGATGTGGCTGTACCCCTGTACTATGCTGATTTTAAGTCCTTTGGGTATAGGCCAAGGAGTGGGATAACTGGGTCAAATGGTGGCTCCATTCCAAGCTTTCTGAGGAATCTCCACACAGCTTTCCAGAGGGGCTGCACTAATTTGCAACCCCACCAGCAATGTATGAGTGTACCTTTTTCCCCACATCCTCTCCAACACCTATTGTTGCTTGTGTTCTTGATAATCGCCATTCTAATTGGGGTGAGATGGACTCTTAGGGTAGTTTTGATTTGCATTTCTCTTATTACTAGAGATGTTGAACATTTTTTCATATATCTGTTGATTGCTTGTAGATTATCTTCTGTGAAAGGTCCGTTCATTTCCTTAGCCCATTTGTGGATTGGATTATTTGTATTCTTCGTGTAGAGTTTTTTGAGTTCTTTATAGATTCTGGAGATTAGTGCTCTATCTGAAGTATGACTGGCAAAGATTTTCTTCCACTCTGTAGGCTCTCTCTTCACATTACTGATAGTTTCCTTTGCTGAGAGAAAGCGATTTAGTTTGAATCTATCCCAGTTGTTGATTCTTGCTTTTTTTCTTGTGCTATGGGAGTCCTGTTAAGGAAGTCTGATCCTAAGACAACATGTTGAAGAGTTGGACCTACTTTTTCTTCTATAAGATGAAGAGTCTCTGGTCTGATTCCGAGGTCCTTGATCCATTTTGAGTTGAGTTTTGTGCAGGGTGAGAGATAGGGGTTCAATTTCATTTTGCTACATATGGATTTACAGTTTTCCCAGCACCATTTGTAGAAGAGGCTATCTTTTCTCCATTGCATATTTTTGGCACCTTTTTCTAGTATGAGAAAATTGTATTTATTTGGGTTTGTGTCCATGTCCTCTATTCTGTACCATTGATCTACCTGTCTATTTTGGTGCTAATACCATGCCATTTTTGTTACTATTGCTTTGTAGTAGAGTTGAACATCTGGTATTGCACTATCCCCTGCTTCACTCTTTCTGCTAAGGATTGCTTTAGCTATTCTGGGTTTCTTATTCTTCCAGATGAATTTCATGATTGCTTCCTCTATTTCTGTAAGGTACGTTATTGGGACTTTAATTGGAATTGCATTGAATCTGTATAGCACTTTTGGTAGTATGGCCATTTTGACAATATTAATTCTGCCTATCCAAGAACATGGGAGATCTTTCGATTTTCTAAGATTTTCTTTAATTTCTTTCTTTAGTGTTCTGTAGTTCTCCTTGTAGAGGTCTTTCACCTCTTCTGTTAGATTGATTCCCAAGTATTTTATTTTTTTCAAAGCTATTGTGAATGGGGTAGTTTTCCTAACTTCTCTTTCTGAAGATTCATCACTTATGTATAAAAATGCATTGGATTTATGAGCATTGATCTTGTAACCTGCTACTTTACTGAATTCACATATGAGTTCTAAAAGTTTTCTGGTGGAATTTCCAGGTTCCTCTAAATATGTAATCATGTCATCAGCAAATAGGGATAGTTTGAGTTCTTCTTTTCCTATTCGTATCCCTTTAATTTCTTTGGTTTGTCTAATTGCTCGGGCTAGAGTTTCAAGGATGATGTTGAATAGAAGTGGTGAAAGAGGGCACCCCTGCCTAGTTCCAGTTTTTAGGGGGAATGCTTTCAGTTTTTCACCATTTAGAATGATATTGGCCATGGGCTTAGCATAGATGGCCTTTACAATGTTAAGGAATGTTCCCACTATCCCTATTTTTTCTAGTGTTTTGAGCATGAAGGGATGCTGTATTTTATCGAATGCTTTTTATGCATCTATCAAAATAATCATGTGATTCTTGACTTTAAGTCTATTGATATGGTGAATTACACTTATTGATTTCTGGATGTTGAACCAACCTTGCATCCCTGGGATAAAACCCACTTGATCGTGGTGCACTATCTTTTTAATATATTTTTCTATGTGATTTGCTGAGATTTTGTTGAGAATTTTTGCTTCGATGTTCATTAAGGATATTGGTCTGAAATTTTCTTTCCTCGATGTGTCTCTGTCTGGTTTAGGTATCAGGGTGATATTGACTTCATAGAATGAGTTTGGGAGGGTTCCCTCCTCTTCTATTTCATGGAATACTTTGAGGAGTATTGGAATGAGCTCTTCTTTAAAGGTTTTGTAGAACTCGGCTGCGAACCGATCTGGTCCTGTGCTTTTCTTTGTTGGTAGGATTTTGATGACCTCTTCTATTTCATTGCTTGAAATTGATTTATTTAAGTTGTGTATGTCCTCCTGGTTCAGTTTAGGTAATTCATATGTCTCTAAAAACTTGTTGATGTCTTCAATGTTTTCTATTGTGTTGGAGTATAGATTTTCAAAATAGCTTCTAATTATGTTTTGTATTTCACTCATGTCTGTAGTGATATTTTCTTGTTCATTCTGAATTTTAATAATTGAGTTTTCTCCCTCTTGCTCTTTGTTAGTGTGGCTAAGTGTTTATCAATTTTGTTTATTTTTTCAAAGAACCAACTCTTTATTTTGTTAATTTTTTTGATTGTTTCAATTTTGTTGATTTCAGCTCAGATTTTAACTATTTCCTGTCTTCTACTACCTTTGGTGTTGGTCTGTTCTTCTTCTTCTAGGTCTTTGAGCTCAGTGTTAAGTCATTCATTTGTTGATTTTTACTTCTTTTGTTGAATGCGCTCCATGAAATAAATCTTCCTCTAAGTACTGCTTTCATAGTGTCCCAGAGATGTTGATATGATGTGCCTTTGTTCTCGTTTACTTCTAAGAATTTTTTTATTTCCCTCCTGATATCTTTTGTTATCCATTCATCATATAATAACATATTACTTAATCTCCAGGTATTGGAGAAATTTCTGTTTTTTATTCTGTCCTTTATTTCTAATTTCAACCCATTATGATCTGATAGAATACAAGTTAGTATCTCTATCTTCTTGTATTTGCTAACAGTAGCTTTGGGGCATAAAATATGGTCTATTTTAGAGAAGGATCCATGTGCTGCTGAGAAGAAAGTGTATTCGTTCTTTTTTGGATGGTATATTCTATATATGTCTGCTAAGTCTAAATTATTGATTGTGTTATTGAGATCTATGGTTTCTTTGTTCAATTTTTGTTTGAATGATCTATCCAGTGGTGAGAGAGGTGTGTTAAAATCACCTAGTATTATTGTGTTGTGGTCTATTGGATTTCTGGCATTGAGAAGGATTTGTTTGACATATATGGATGAACCACAGTTCAGGGCATAGATATTTATGATTGTTATGTCTTGCTGATTTATGCTTCCCTTAAGCAGTATGTAATGTCCTTCTTTATCCCTTCTGACTACCTTTAGCTTGAAGTCCACATATCTGAAATGAGGATGGATACTCCAGCTTTTTTGCTGTGTTCGTGTGCATGGTATGTTTTTGCCCATCCTTTCACCTTTAGTCTGTGGGAAACTCTTTCTATAAAATGAGTCTCTTGCAGGCAACATATTGTTGGATCTTTCTTTTTAATCCAATCTGCCAGTCTATATCTTTTGATTGATGAGTTTGTGCCATTAACATTCAGGGTTATTATTGAGATATGATTTGTATTCCTGGTCATTTGGCTCATTTTTTTTTTTTCTTTGAGACGACTTGATTTCTCCTTTATTTGGCTGTTCCTTTAGGGTAGTTTCTCCCTTTGCTGATTTATATTGTTGTTTTTCATCTCTTCCTCATGGAATATTTTGCTGAGAATGTTCTGTAATGCTGGCTTTCTTTTTGTAAATTCTTTTAGCTTTTGTTTATCATGGAAGAATTTTATTTTGTTGTCAAATCTGAAGGTAAGTTTTTCTGGGTATAAGATTCTTGGTTGGCATCCATTTTCTTTCAGAGCTTGAAAAATGTTGTTCTAGGCCCTTGTAGCTTTTAGGGTCTGGATTGAAAAACCTGCTGATATCCGTATTGTTTTCCCCCTGAATGTAATTTGATTCTTTTCTCTCGCAGCCTTATAATTCTGTCTTTATTTTTTATGTTAGGTATTTTCATTATAATGTGCCTTGGTGTGGGTCTATTGTAATTTTGTATATTTGGATTCCTATAAGCCTCTTGTATTTGATTTTCCATTTCATTCTTCAAATTTGGGAAATTTTCTGATATTATTTCTTTGAATAGATTGGTCATTCCTTTGGTTTGTTTCTCTGTGCTCTCCTCTATCCCAATAATTCTTAAATTTGTCCTTTTCATAATATCCCATAATTCTTGTAGATTCTGTTCATGTTTTCTTACTGTCTTCTCTCTTTGGTCAACTTTTTTCAAGATTAAATATTTTGTCTTTGATATCTGAGGTTCTGTCTTCCAGGTGTTCTGTCTATTGGTTATGCTTTCTATGGAGTTCTTAATTTGCTTTATTGTTTCCTTCATTTCAAGGATTTCTGTTTGTTTGGGTTTTTTTTCAGTATCTCTAACTCTTTATTGAAATGATCTTTTGCTTCCTTCATCTGCTCTTTTAACTGTTGAGTGGTGTGATCATTCAAAGCCTGCATTTGCTGTTTCATCTCCTTGTTTGCTTCGCTGATCAATTTCATTATGTACATTCTGAGCTCCCTTTCAGAAATTTTTTCTGCCATGCTGTCATTGGATTTTATTGCTGTAGTATCTCGGTTTCTTTGGGACATTTTCTTCCCTTGTTTTCTCATATTCCTCAGGTATCTACCCCTCTAGTAGTGAGACTCTGAGATATTGCAGGTTTCCTCTACTGACTAATATTGTCTCTGTAGGTTTCCAATAACTCACCTCTTAGCCTTCAGTAGACTGAAGTGAAGGAACTTGATAATGCGGTGCCTCAAAAGGAAGCTGCACCTCTAGGGGTGGTGGCCTTCAGGTGGGGTATATTCCCTGTCAGTGGGCAGAGGCACCTCCACTTGTTGACTGATGGTCAGTCAAAGGGGACTAGACTGCAGACTGGGGCACATGTGATGTGGGCCTGTGTCTCTGGTTCTACTGCCCTGGTGGAATGCCTTTCCCAGCGGGAAAGACTCACACAGTGGGGAAGTTTCCCTGGGCAGCTCTCCTCTGAGAAGTTCCCTTTGGTCCAGAACTACCCACCTGGACTGGGCAGCCTCCTCTGCAACATTCTCAGGGGTCCCAACCTACTGCCTGGAATGGGGAGTCTGTCCCTGTGAGGGACTGCGTCACTGAGTGGCCACTCTCTGCTACATTTCCTGGGGACTGGAGCTACTGCCTGGGCCTTGGACCCTCACTCTGTGTTGAAGCCTCTTGCTGTGTGGCCCTCCTCTGCAATGCTCCCAGTTGACTGGGTTCATGGTTCCAGCAGGGGAGTCTCACTGGGCCACTCTACTCCATGACATTCCCTGTGTTTTGGGACTACTGCCCCATTTGGGGAGACTGCCCAGTGGGAGAGACTCAACCGGTGGTTCCAAGTTGGTCCCAAGTCTCTCAATACCTCCTCTTCTTGACTCCTGGGTCTTGTCAAAGGTCCTGCAGTTCCTATAGGTGTCTCAGGAAGGGAGCTACCCTTCCTGATGATGGCCACACCTTCAGAAATAATTCAAAATGCTTGCACCAGCCTATAAAGGAGCCTCTGGCTAGTTCCACAATGCAGGTGGGCTGGCGCGTCTGCTGGCTTCCTCCTTGATGGCAAGCGACCTCGTCGTGGTGGTCAGAGGGGTCACTCAGTGAAGGCGTCTGTCTTCGGCCTGGTTGTTGGATGTGCTGGCTGCCCACCAGCTAGCTCCGTGATGCATGTGACCTGACTTGCCTGCGGGTTAGCACCACAACTGCAACCAACCAGGGATGGTGCCTGACCTCGGTGCAGGGGTCAGGTGGGGTCACTCAGTAATGACCAAAATTTGGTTCTTTGAAAAAGTAAACAAAATTGATAAACCCTTAGCCACACTAATGAAGAGAAGGAGAGAGAAAACACAAATTACTAGTATTTGTGATGAAAAAGGAAAGACCATGACAGATACCATTGAAATACATAACATAATTAGAAGCTGCTTTGAAGATCTATACTCCAATAAAATAGAATATATGGATGACATTGACAAATTTTTAGAGACATGATTCTCCCAAACTGAATCAGGAAGATGTACACAATATAAAAAGATCAATTTCAAGCACCAAAATAGAAGAAGTCATCAAAAGCCTACCAACCAAGAAAACCCCAGGACCAGATGGATTCTCAGCTGAATTCTATAAGACCTTTAAACAAGAACTAATACCAATACTCCTCAAAGTATTCCAGCAAATAGGAAAGGAGGGAACCCTTCCAAACTCATTCTATGAAGTTATTATCACTCTGATACCAAAACTAGACAAAAATTCATCAAGGAAAGAAAACCTTAGACCAACATCCCTGATGAACATAGATGCAAAAACCCTTAACAAAATTCTGACAAATTGCATACAAAAATATATGAAAAAGATAGTGCACCATGATCAAGTGTGGTTTATACCAGGAATGCAAGGTTAGTTCAACATCCAGAACACAAAACATAATTCATCACATGGATAGACTTAAAGTGAAGAATCATATGACTATTTCAATAGATGCTGAGGAAGCATTTGCTAAAATACAGCATCCCTCTATGCTCAAAACATTAGAAAAAATAGGGATAGTAGGAACATACCTCAACATTTTAAAGGCTATCTATGCTAAGCCCACTGTCAACATCATTCTAAATGAAGAACGAATAAAAGCATTCCCTCTAAAAACTGGAACAAGAAAGGAATGCCCTCTTTTACCACTTCTATTCAACATCATCCTTGAAACACTAGACATAGCAATTGGCATGATTCTACATTTAGAGGATCCAAAAAATTCCACTGGAAAACTTCTAGAATTAATAAATGAATTCAGGAAAGTAGCAGGATATAAAATCAATACACATAAATCTAATGCATTTCTATTCACAAGTGATGAATCCTCTTAAAGAGAAATTAGGAAAACCACTCCATTCACAATAGCCTCAAAAACATATAAAACAAAAACTTGGGAATCACTCTAACAAAAGAGGGGAAAGACCTCTACAATAAAAACTACAGAACAATAAAGAAAGAAATTGAAGAAAACCTTAGAAGATGGAAAGATCTCCCATGTTCTTGGATAGGTAGAATTAATATTGCCAAAATGGTCATTCTACAAAATGTGCTATACAGATTCAATGCAATTCCAATTAAAATACCAATGAAGTTCCTCATAGAAATAGAGAAAGGAATCATGAATTTTATCTGGAAGAATAAGAGATCTTTAAGAGCCAAAAAATTCCTGAGCAGGAAAAGTAAAGCAGGAGGTATCACAATACCAGACCTTAAAGTATACTACAGAGCAACAGTAACAAAAACAGCATTGTATTGGCACCAAAATAGACAGGTAGACAATGGAACATAATAGACAACACAGAGACGAACTCACATAAATACAGTTACCTCATACTAGACAAAGGAGCTAAAAACACACAATGGAGAAAAGATAGCCTGTAAACAAATGGTGCTGGGAAAACTGGAAATCCAAATGTAGTAAAAGGAAATTAAAACTCTATTTCTCAGGCTACACAAAACTCAACTCAAAATGGATCAAGGACTTAGGAATTAGATCACAGACCCTACACCAAATAGAAGAAAAGGTAGGGCACCTAGGTCGGTGCCATCATTGGTTGGTCGCAGTAGTGGAGCGAGCTGGCGGCTGAGTCAGGCCACCAACATCGCGGAGGTAAGCAGTGGGCAGATAACCCACCTAGCCAGTAGGCCAAGGACAGACATCATAACTGAGTGACCCCGCCTGATCCCTGCATCTAGGTCGATGCCATCACTGGTTGGTCGTAGTCGCTGAGCGAGCTGACCAGCAAATCAGGCCGCTTGCATCGCAGAAATAGCAGATGGGCACCCAAACAGCCTGCCTTGTGGAGCTGGTCGGCGGGTAGCCAACCTGCCCAAACACCAGGCCAAAGAGAGACAACACCACTGAATAACCCTGCCAAACCATGCCGAGGTTTGTTGCCATCACAGAGTTAGCCAGAGGCTTCTTTATAGGCTGGTGCAGGCATTTTGAATTACTCCTGAGGGTGTGGCCATCATCATTGGAAGGGCAACTCCCTTCCTGAGACACGTCCGGGAGGCTAGAAGACCTTTGACAAGACCCAGGAGCCAAGAAGAGGAGGGATTGAGAGAGTCGGGACCAACTCAGAGCCACCAAGGAATAAAACCCACCTGAAGGCCACCACCCAAAGAAGGCCAGCTTCCTGGTGGAGCACCGCATTATCAAGTTCCTCCAAGACTTAATGCTACTAAAGGCTAAGAGGTGAGTTATTAGAAATCTACAGAGACAATATTAGTCAATAGAGGAAATCTGCAATATCCCAGAGTTTCACTACTAGAGGGGTAGATATCTGAGCAATATGAGAAAACAAGGGAAGAAAATGTCCCCAAAAAACCTAGATGGTATACAATAATATCCAATGACAGCATGGCAGAAGAAATGTCAGAAAGGGAGTTCAGAATATACATAATCAAAACGATCAGGGAAGCAAATGTGGAGATGAAAGAGCAAATGCAGGCATTGAAGGATGAGATGAAAGGGCAAATGCAGGCATTGAGTGATTGCACCAGTTGACAGTTAAAAGAGCAAATACAGGAAGCAAAAGATCATTTCAATAAAGAATTAGAGATATTGAAAAAAACAAACAAACAGAAATCCTTGAAATGAAGGAAACAATAAACCAAATTAAGAACTCCATAGAGAGAATAGCCAATAGGATAGAACACCTGGAAGACAGAACCTCAGATATTGAAGAGAAAATATTTAATCTTGAAAACAAAGTAGACCAAAGAGAGAAGATGGTAAGAAATCATGAACAGAATCTACAAGAATTATGGGATATCATGAAAAGGCCAAATTTAAGAATTATTGGGATAGAGGAGAGCACAGAGAAACAAACCAAAGGAATGACCAATCTATTCAAAGAAATAATATCAGAAAATTTCCCAAATCTGAAGAATGAAATGGAAAATCAAATACAAGAGGCTTATAGGACTCCAAATATACAAAATTACAATAGACCCACACCAAGGCACATTATAATGAAAATACTTAACATACAAAATAAAGACAGAATTATAAGGCTGTGAGAGAAAAGAATCAAATTACATTCAGGGGGAAAACAATATGAATATCAGCAGGTTTTTCAATCCAGACCCTAAAAGCTACAAGGGCCTGGAACAACATTTTTCAAGCTCCGAAAGAAAATGGATGCCAACCAAGAATCTTATACCCAGAAAAACTTACCTTCAGATTTGACAACAAAATAAAATTCTTCCATGATAAACAAAAGCTAAAAGAATTTACAAAAAGAAAGCCAGCATTACAGAACATTCTCAGCAAAATATTCCATGAGGAAGAGATGAAAAACAACGATGTAAATCAGCAAAGGGAGAAACTACCCTAAAGGAACAGCCAAATAAAGGAGAAATCAAGTCGTGACAAAAAAAAAAAAAAAAAAAAAAAATTGAGCCCAATGACCAGGAATACAAATCATATCTCAATAATAACCCTGAATGTTAATGGCACAAACTCATCAATCAAAAGAAATAGACTGGCAGATTGGATTAAAAAGAGAGATCCAATAATTTGCTGCCTGCAAGAGACTCATTTTATAGAAAGAGTTTCCCACAGACTAAAGGTGAAAGGATGGGCAAAAACATACCATGCACATTGACACAGCAAAAAAGCCAACGTATCCATCCTCATTTCAGATAATGTGGACTTCAAGCCAGAGATAGTCAGAAGGGATAAAGAAGGACATTTCATACTGCTTAAGGGAAGTATAAATCAGCAAGACATAACAATCATAAATATCTATGCCCCGAACAGTGGTTCATCCATATATGTCAAACAAATCCTTCTCAATGCCAGAAATCCAATAGACCACAACACAATAATACTAGGTGATTTTAACACACCTCTCTCACCACTGGGTAGATCATTCAAATAAAAATTGAATAAAGAAACCATAGATCTCAAAAACACAATCAATAATTTAGACTTAACGGACACATAGAATATACCATTCAATAAAGAACGAATACACTTTCTTCTCAGCAGCACATGAATCCTTCTGTAAAATAGACCATATTTTATATCCCAAAGCTACTGCTAGCAAATACAAGAAGATAGAGATACTAACTTGTATTCTATCAGATCATAATGGGTTGAAATTAGAAATAAATGACAGAGTAAAAAACAGAATCTACTCCAACACCTGGAGATTAAATAATATTCTATTGTATGATCAATGGATAACAGAAGATATCAGGAAGGAATTAAAACATTCTTAGAAGTAAATGAGAACAAAGAGACAGCATATCAAAATCTCTGGGACACTATGAAAGCAGTACTTAGAGGAAGATTTATTTCATGGAGAGCATTCAACAAAAGAAGAAAAAATCAACAAATGTACAACCTGACACTATGGCTCAAAGCCCTAGGAAAAGAACAGAGCAACACCAAAAGTAGTAGAAGACAGGAAATAGTTAAAATCAGAGCTGAAATCAACGAAATTGAAACAAAAAAAAATCAAAAAATTGACAAAATAAATATTTTTTCAGAGAAAATAAGCAAAATTGATAAACCCTTAGCCACACTAACAAAGAGAAGAAGAAAGAAAAACAAATAACTAAAATTTGGAATGAACAAGGAAATATCTCAACAAACACAATTGAAATACAAAACATGATTAGAAGCTATTTTGAAAATGTATACTCCAACACAATAGAAAATCTTGAAGACATTGACAGGTTTCTAGAGACATATTAATTACCTAAACTGAACCAGGAGGACATACACAATTTAAATAGATCAGTTTCAAGCAATGAAATAGAAGAAGTCAACAAGTCTACCAACAGAGAAAAGTCCAGGACCAGATGGGTTCTCACCCAAGTTCTACTAAACCTTTAGAGAAGAGCTCATTCCAATACTTCTCAAAGTATTTCATGAAATAGAAGAGGAGGGAACCCTCCCAATCTCATTCCATGAAGTTAATATCACCCTGATACCTAAACCAGACAGAGACACATTGAGGAAAGAAAATTTCAGACCAATAACCTTAATGAACATAGATGCAAAAATTCTCAACAAAATCTTAGCAAATCGCAAACAAAAATACATTAAAAAGATAGTGCACCATGATCAAGTGGGTTTTATCCCAGGGATGCAAGGTTGGTTCAACATCCAGAAATCAATAAGTGTAATTCACCATATCAATAGACTTAAAGTCAAGAATCACATGATTATTTTGATAGATGCATAAAAAGCATTCGATAAAATACAGCATCCCTTCATGCTCAAAACACTAGAAAAAATAGGGATAGTGGGAACATTCCTTAACATTGTAAAGGCCATCTACGCTAAGCCCATGGCCAATATCATTCCAAATGGTGAAAAACTGAAAGCATTCCCCCTAAAAACTGGAACAAGGCAGGGATGCCCTCTTTCACCACTCCTATTCAATATCGTCCTTGAAACTCTAGCCCGAGCAATTAGACAAACCAAAGAAATTAAAGGGATACAAATAGGAAAAGAAGAACTCAAACTATCCCTATTTGCTGATGATATGATTATATACTTAGAGGAATCAGGAAGTTCCACCAGAAAACTTTTAGAACTCATAAGTGAATTTAGTAAAGTAGCAGGATATAAGATCGATGCTCATAAATCTAATGCATTTTTATACATAAGTGATGAATCTTCAGAAAGAGAAGTTAGGAAAACTACCCCATTCACAATAGCTTCGAAAAAAATAAAATACTTGGGAATCAATCTAACAAAAGAGGTGAAAGACCTCTACAAGGAGAACTACAGAACACTAAAGAAAGAAATTAAAGAAAACCTTAGAAGATGGAAAGATCTCCCATGTTCTTGGATAGGTAGCATTAATATTGTCAAAATGGCCATACTACCAAAAGTGCTATACAGATTCAATGCAATTCCAATTAAAGTCCTAATGACGTACCTTACAGAAATAGAGGAAGCAATCATGAAATTCATCTGGAACAATAAAAAACCCTGAATAACTAAAGCAATCCTCAGCAGGAAGAGTGAAGCAGGGGGTATTGTGATACCAGATGTTCAACTCTACTACAAAGCAATAGTAACAAAAATGGCATGGTATTAGCACCAAAATAGACAGGTAGATCAATGGTACAGAATAGAGGACATGGACACAAACCCAAATAAATACAATTTTCTCATACTAGAAAAAGGTACCAAAAATATGCAATGGAGAAAAGATAGCCTCTTTAACAAATGGTGGTGGGAAAACTGGAAATCCATATGCAACACAATGAAATTAAACCCCTATCTCTCACCCTGCACAAAAATCAAAATGGATCAAAATGGATCAAGGACCTCGAATCAGACCAGAGACTCTTCATCTTATAGAAGAAAAAGTAGGTCCAACTCTTCAACATGTCGGCTTAGGATCAGACTTCCTTAACAGGACTCTAATAGCTCAAGAAATTAAAGCAAGAATCTATAACTGGGACAGATTCAAACCAAATAGCTTTCTCTCAGAAAAGGAAACTATCAGTAATGTGAAGAGAGAGCCTACAGAGTGGGAGAAAATCTTTGCCACTCATACTTCAGATAGAGCACTGATTTCCAGAATATATAAAGAACTCAAAAATCTCTACACGAAGAATACAAATAACCCAATCAACAAATGGGCTAAGGAAATGAACAGACACTTCACAGAAGAAGATCTACAAGCATTCAACAAACATATGAAAAAATGTTCAACATCTCTAGTAATAAGAGAAATGCAAATCAAAACCACCCTAAGATTCCATCTCACCCTAATTGGAATGGCAATTCTCAAGAATACAAGCAACAATAGGTGTTGGAGAGGATGTGGGGAAATAGATACACTGATATGTTGCTGGTGGGGCTGCAAATTAGTACATCCACTGTGGAAAGCAGTGTGGAGATTCCTCAGAAAACTTGGAATGGAGACACCATTTGACCCAGCTATCCCACTCCTTGGCCTATACCCAAAGGACTTAAAATCAGCATACTACAGAGATACAGCCATATCAATTTTCATAGCTGCTCAATTCACAACAGCCTGATTGTGGAACCAACCTAGATGCCCCTCAATGGATGAATGGATAAAGAAACTGTGGTATATTATAACATGCAATATTACTCAGCCATGAAGAATAATAAAATTATGGCATTTGCAGGCAAATGGATGCAGTTGGAGTATATCATGTTAAGTGATATAAGCCAATCTCAAAAACCCAAAGGACAAATGGTCTCACTGATAAGTGGATGATGACACATATTAATGGGTGGGAAGCAGGCAGGAATGGAGGAAGGAGGGACTCTACAGAGGGATAAGACATGTAGGAGAGATTTGGGGGAGGAAAAAAAAACCAGAATGAATCAAAACTATTACCCTGGCTAAATGTATGATTACACAAATGGTATGCCTCTATTTACTGTACAAGCAGAGAAACAAGATGTATCCCATTTGTCTACAATAAAAATGAATTAAAAAAAAAAAGAAAAAAGAAAAGGTAGGCCCAATTGTTCATCATGTTGGCTTAGGATCAGACCTTCTTAACAAGACTCCCAAAGCACAAAAAATCAAAGCAATAATCAACAAATGGGATGAACTCAAATGAAAAACTTTTCCTCTGTAAAGGATACAATCAATAATGTGAAAAGAGAATCTACAGAGTGGGAGAAAATCTTTCCCACACACACTGCAGATTGTGCACTTATCTCCAAAATTTATTAAGAACTTACAAAACTTTACACCAAACACACAAAGAACCCAATCAATAAATGGGCCAAGGAACTGGACAGACGCTTTACAGAAGAAGACATACAGGTGATTAATAAATATATGAAAAAGTGTTCAACATCTCTAGTAATTAGAGAAATGTAAATTAAAACAACTCTAAGATTCATCTTACTCCAGTTAGAATGATTATTATCAAGAGCACAAGCAATAATAGATGTTAGCGTGGATGTAGGGAAAAAGGCACATTCATACATTGCTGGTGGAATTGCAAATCCGTGCAGCCACTCTGCAAAGCAGTGTGGAGATTCGTCAGAAAACACGGAATGGACCCACCTTTTGACCCAGTTACCCCACTCCTTGGTTTATACACATAGGACTTAAAATTAGCATACTATGGTAATGCAGTCACATCAAAATGTTTATAGCAGCTCAATTCACAACAGCTAGATTGTGGAACAAACCTGGGTTCTCTTCAACAGATAAATGGATAAAGAATCTGTGGTGTATATACATAATGGAATATTATTCAGCCATAAAGAATAATATTATGACATTTGCAAATAAATGGATGAAGTTTATGGGGTTTACAAACCCAGAGACTTATTATGAGAAATAATAATATTATAGGGAAATATCATGTTAAGTGAAATAAGCCAATCCCAAAAGAAACAGAGGCCGAATGTTTTCCCTGATAAGTGGATGATGATATATAATGGAGGTGGGGGTGGGTGGGAGGTGAGAGAAGAATGGATAATCTTTAGATTATGTAGAAGGAAATGAGAGGGAGGGGGTATGAAAAATGGTGGAATGAGACAGACATCATTACTTGATGTACATGTATGATTACATGAATTGTATGAATCTACATCGTGCACAACCATAGAAACGAAATAATATGCCCCATTTGTGTACAATGGATCAAAAATGCAGTCTGTAAAAACATAAAAATAAATAATTAAAGTTTTAGTTTTAGGTGCTCAATTCTCTGTGAAAACTTTTTAATGGTATGAGACAGGGAATGAGGTCTGTTTTACATAGAAGTATTAAATTAATCCAGCACTGTGACTTGAACAGTTCTCCCTTTTCCTATTTGATATTTGAAAATTGGCAAAAATCCAATGCGGTTCAAAAGGTGTCTTATTTTCAGGTTTTTGTAGTTTTATTATATTGTTTGATTTCTTATCACTATTTCAGTACCATATTATCTTAATTCCTAAAGCTTTATAATAAAATTTAAATTCAGTTCTATGAGTAGTCCAATAATGTTCTTTAACAAGCTAGCATTCCCTTGTAAGTTTAGAATCAGCTTATCAAAATTAAAAAGGTTCTATGGGTATCACTTTAATGGGGTTTTCATTAAATATTATGCACATACATGCACCTCAACACACAGTACATTCTATTCTCTATGTCAGGGTTTCTCTTCTGTCCCTTGTGTTGTCTAGAAGCTAGGAAGGATTCTCTTTTCCATTGCTCTTATAGTTCCATGGCCCCACGTTCTCACAGTGAGCTGCATAGTTTTGTTGAACTTGACTCGTATAAGATGATGTTGCTGACATCTGACAGCATTGCTTTTATCCTGAATTATTTGGTAGTATAAGCTGTATGATAGTCCTTAGTGGTGTCTGTATCTGCTATCTCATCAACCTAATGCAACTATTAACACTTTGTTGTAATGTTTATATAATATATTATTATAAGTAATATGGAGCTATTTTTATATTTATAATTGATTGGTGATATTGATCATTATATGGATCATGTTTATTTTCCTCTGTGGTTGTATATCTGAGTATTCTGAAAATTTTCATACGGAGTGGGGATTATAGTTGGTAGTGAAAACTCCCAGGAGCATTCATTATAGGGTTTATAAACCCAGAGACTTACGAGAAATAATAGTATTATAGGAAAATATTCAGAGTTAGAGTATCATTTTACAAACTTGTTAGGATAGTTGATTTGAATTTCACACAGCTATTAATGCATTTACTATTATACACATGGTATTCATTTAAGACTACATGGTCTCATGATTCTTTTGTATTTAAATCATAATTGTATTATTAAAAGTGGGAAAGTTAGACTAGATATAAAATAAATAAAAATAAACATTTTTAAAGTAAAGAATGAAAATTATGTAGTGACCTGATCAAATATCATAGTAAATGAAAAGATAATATCAAAATAAATTCAAAATATAAAGACGTTAAAATAATTTTCCTAATTCTTATGTTTTGGAAAAATTTCTGCAATATGAGCCACTAATTTTTAAATATAATGTCTAAATATGTCAACATCTATTGTATTTGTGGGACATGTGTAATGACTAATGATGAATTGCTCACACTCAATATTCCCTGATTGTTCAAAAACATAAACTGAATACAATTTAAAGTTTTCCAGCTTTGTTAGCTTTTAAAAAGCTGAATTTGTCTTTTCAAATAAACTTCCTAAAGTTCTCAGGAACTTTAGTATTTATATATATCATTTTAATTGTATGAATCAAAATATATTACCCAAACATGGTCTATTTATCATAATAAATTAGGCTAGTGTTTCTTTACACAAACAATGGCACAACTGTAATTAAGATTCATACGACTTTTAAAAAATTACCAGTTTTTTTTTTTTTTTTACTGGATTCTAAATCCATTTCAATAATCTAAATAGTTAAGAAAATTTTGGGAGTGGAATCACGGTGATGCAATTTTAAATGAAACCTTATTTAAAATGAATTTTTAGGAAGGAAAGCTAGATGCCTCTTAAACTAAGTCATTGATTTTTTTTTATACAGGAATCTCTAAAAGGCTATGGATGTGATTAGTATTCACTCCAATTTATATTAAACTCAAAAGTTAGAAGTTATAAAATTACCACAGAAATGAAAGAATATGACTGTTGAAATATTAGCAGATTTAAAATTTGAGGAAATAATTATAATTTACAGACCTTAAATAAGTCCTACAATGCTGTGTATATGCTGTTTCATACATAGAATTTTTATGTAGACATAGTGTTTTTAATGAAAAAATTGTGATTGTGTAAGGAAAAAATGTATTTCCTGTTTGTAAATGATTTATTACCATAAGACCAAATAACTTGTTTCATATTGTGCTAACCTTTTGTATTCAAACCTTAGTATGTTCTTTGGATAGTCAAATAACTAGGTTCTAAGCTATATTTCATCAAGATTAAATTTTAGGAGACACTATAATATTTAGCGAAATTCTCAACTTGTTTATATACTACAAAGCCTATCCTTAAAATATAAATTTAGAAGTTTAAAAATATCTGTTTCATTTTAATGGCTATTTATTCTTCCTGTTTTACTTATAAGATTCATTGAATTAATATATTTTGTGTGTATTATTTCCCTCATCCAGGTACTAAGCAGACCTGATCCTTTGTAACTTCTGAGATTAGATGAACTCAGGCATGAGTGTGGGTTATTTATAAATCAAAATACAAACAATGTCATAATTATCCTGAAATAACTTCCCAATACTCTGTTACAAAATACTTTGCAGTTACAGAAAATATTTGATTAAAAATTAACTTGCATATTATATCATGTTTTTAAGCATCAATAAATCATTTTCAAATTTCTTGTTGCCAGAGATCAATAAGTTTAAGTCTCTTATATAATGAAGAAATTTCCATTTTTATTGCCAAGTTTTGCTTAGAGGAAACGTTCTTTTCACTAACCTCTATGACAATATAAAAACACATTTGGCTCCAATTAGGAAACTAAAGTTTATAAATATATATATGTAAATATATATAAACTAAACTATATCTAAATTAAGAAACTAAAGCTTATATATGTATATAGTTTGGCAGTTATTTTATTGTCTTCAAGATTAAATTTATCAAATTACATTTTTCTCACCTATTTGGAGCATATGTTGTTTCATACTTTGTGTAATAAAAATATCAGAGCTCAATATTCTAACTCAGTCTAATTGAAGTTAAAGTTCAAACAGAGGTCCTTTTTTAATAGTATCAAGCCTATTAGTAAAATTTGAAGAAAATCTGGTACTATGTTTACTTACGTTGTAACTACATAACAAAAACTAAACCAAATAAAATAAAATCATATACTGCACTTACAATTCATTTTGTTATCAGGAAGAACCCATTCTTTCTTTAGAACTAATATTTTCTCCTTGCATGGCACAGTGATAAGTTCTGCTCACTGGCAGGGTGGTCAATAAAGAGGCATCCTAACACATGTCCTAGAAGATCCAGTTGGGCAGCCCACACATGCAATGCATAAGACAGGCACCCAATACCAACATTCACTGCATGAATTAAGAACCTAGTAAATAACCATGGAAGGTATCTTGCAGTAGAGATCTGTCTAATTCATTGCTATTCTTTCTACAATGTGTTAACATGTAGAAAGAAATTAAGAAAAAAAATTATGTGCTTACCTAAGATTTATTTGGCATTAAGTTATTGTTCTAAAATCTGATCGCTAGGCAGAAAATGTAAGTCCTCTTTAAAAAACATTTTCTGTTTTATTCATTGCTCCTATACTCTACGCACTCATCAATCAGTCTCTCTCTCGTGCCTGCCTTTCTTCTGATGTAGTACATGTTCTCTGCACTGGGAACAATCACAAAAATTTTAGGAGAATCTTTTTTTTAAGTTCCACAGGGTGAACTCTGCTTTGAGGACTTCAAAAGGTTCTCAGAGCAACTTAGTGTTCATGGGTATGCTGTAATAGACTGGCACAAAGCAAACAGTGCTATCAGAGAAGGAAACGGTGAAGCCTGCAAATAGAGGAAGAAACCAAGGTGCAGTCGCTTGTTTAAAACCCTTTCCACACTTGCAAATGGCTTGCAATTGTGGTCTAGAGAGTAGATGAAAGGAAAAATAGCCATCGAAGCAAACAGAAAATCAAAATCATATTTTTCTCATTAATATTGACTATAATTATTGTCTGGGGAAATATCGTCGACAGAATATCCAAGGGAAATTACAATAGTTATAGGCATATGAAGACAAATACCCTGTGGTGAGGAAATGTTGGGCATCAGTATGAAGCACAAGGATAAAATAAATCTGTAGAGGAGGTGGATGAAAAGAACCACATCAGTGAAAATAAAATAGAAAAATCTGAGGAGCAAAAATGTGTCAGTGAGTTCTTTTTTTAAAATCCAGCAGAGCAGGCCAGGGGCAGTGGCACATAACTGTTATCACAGCGTCTCGAGAATCTCAGACAGGAGGAGCACAAATTCGAAGCCAGCCTCAGCAATTTAGCAAGGCCCTAAGCAACTTAGTAAGACCCTTTCTCAAAATAAAACATGAAAAAAAAGAAAAAGGACTGGGGCTGTAGCTCAGTGGTTGAACATCCCAGGATTCGATCCACAGCACCAAAACAAAACAAAACAAAACTGTACACCAAGAATTTTTAAATTTGCTTTTTATTCTCCTCTATATGAGGAATGTTAATTTATTATTAGAAACTGACTCTGTTAGAGCCAGAAAATTAGAGATACATATATAGATATATAAAATTTTTAAAAATACATATGTATATAAATGCACATATAAATATATATACTATGTATTATATGTATAAAAGCATATATTTAAATGTACATATCTATATTATGGTGCATATAAAATATACTATAATATATAAATGTATATATAAATATACATTATAATATTTTATATATATATATATATGACTTTCTTACCTGGTTATAACATAATTATGTCAAAAGGATTTTTCTCTCATATAAGTTTATAATTCAGGTTATCTACAATTGCATATTTCAACAAATATAGAACATAATACAAGAAGAACTGTAATATTTACATTTACCATAATACTCTGGCCCTAGTCTCCAAACTTCATGTAATGATTGGAGTTCTCCATACTAAAAATATACAGTTTTTGAGTTTAAAGACAATCAAGAAGATAATGTGCTAGTCATCTCTTTAAATAGTGTACTAATTCCTATTAACAATTGGAAGAGCAACTTGATTTCCAATTATGTACATAAACCTAGCAACAAAGAAAAGCTAAAGCAGATCCCTTTGGGTGCTCAGCCAGTAGAAAACGAGGTGCTTGTGTAAATTAGATTCAGAGTTTTAGGTATTATAAAAAGTACATTCTTATAAATTGACTTTACATTATTCTCCTAGTCCCACAAATGTTAAGGCAATATTTTGTGGTACTTAGTGTCAAAAAGAAGCTATTGTTAAGAAATGATTTCTTGTTACTCCCAAATGTCATCTAATCACCCAATCAATCTCAAAACAATAGGTACTAAACCTTTTACCTGGACAGACAGTAGAAATGAAAATGCCTCAGAGTCATATATTATAGGCTTTTATTTTGTTAATTAATGACCATGAAATCGGACCTGATAAACCATTTAAATAGGGTAATTTATCTTGAATTGGGAAGATAGACTTCAGAAAGATCTAGAAAGAAATGTACAAGACATTTATATGAAATCCAGCTTTGAAGAAAATTAGAAAACTTTAATAATCAAATATAGTTCCAAGACAGGAGTTTCATAGGTTAGATTTTAAAAGATTTAAGAGAAAAATCTACATTAATATATAAATTTTCTTTTAGGAAATTCTAAATTACATAATTAATAGCAAAATAGACTACATTATCAATTGCTCCTTTTCTTTGCGTGCCCTGACTGAATCTATTATGCTTTTCTCTTTATTATAGTTATATATATCTTTAAATGTTACTTTTAGAAATATTAGTTGATAAAACCTATATTTCAGTTTGTCCTTGTCCCTTCTATTCACAGAGTCATTTTTTTTTCAAAGAGATAAAACAGTAGACCCTGCAGACAAGATGATTTTTTTCTTTCTATCTTCCATTTTTGGAAAAATTTGGAATATGCCAAAAGCAGACTTAGTAAAGTCCCACAAAAAAGCTGCTTACCACTATTAACTTCTGTTCAACAGAGGAATATGGTGCATATATGGGGCTTTTTTTTTTTTTTTTTTTTTTTTTTTTTGGTAAATTTTGTTGAACACCTAACTTTGCACATAAAAAGCTATCTTTAAACAATGAATTAAAAGGAATCAAATGAATAATGTGGTTTCTAAAAATCCATTCTGTTATTCATCCTCATATTCAAAGGTCTAACTTTGAATCTATGTGTTTGACAAACATTGGCTTAAAAATACCAGGGACCTGGGAGGAAACATCTCTCTCCCCTATCTCTTCAACTGCCAAAGAACAGTGATTTGTGTTTACTTACCAACAGAGTCATTGCTACATCCTAAGCAAATACTGAAGAATGAATAAAAATGGGCTAATTCATTTCATTTATAAAGTTATCAGGTGTTTATTGGCTCTATAAAAGTATGCTTTGACTTCACTCTGCAAGGTTACAATCTTTTACAAGCCATGGAGCCAATAGAACATCAAGTCATCTGCTTTCTTCTAAACTCATTGGTTGAACTTTGCTAAAAACATGAACCATTTGAATTTTGCTTTTCAAGTAAGATACCTAAGGAGGTCCTTGTAAGTACAATTTTAGGAAAGTTACTCAAAAATTTTGAGCACAGCATAGTTTTTCCTTCTCAATGGGACCATGAATATTCATGATAGTATATTCATTTGACTGTCTGGCACTAGGATAAAGATTTCTGAATTAGCATGCCTGATAGAGTACAGTATATTACTGGAAGTTGAAATGAATGCTGGACTTCTTTAATCTTTGTAAAATCTGTTTTTGATTTCTTGCCTACTCTTTTTGCCTCTCATCACAGCAACCAAAGCCATAAACTCAATGAAAACAATGAGAAAATTAAGTCAGCAAATACAAAGAATCACAAGACATGATTGCCAGGAAGAGTAATGAGAATTTTCCAACATTGTATTGAACTATATTCCCAGCATACTCAAAAGGGAAATGGAACCATAACATATATTTGCTTTTATATACAATGACTTCATATTTATAATTTTTTTGCTTCAGCTGATTTGAACAATTTGAAAATTTCTTAGGTAAATTATAACACTTTTTCTTATGCATGTAAAAAAATAAAGACTAGAAAAAAGGAGAAAAATTTGTTGTATTTTTCAAAAGGCATAGATTAATTAAGTTCAATTCAACCAGCTGTTATTGAGGACAAACTAGAATAACATAACAACAGAGTACAAACAAATAACACAAATAACTATAGATTACTTTCTGAAAAGATGACCAGCCTAAGGAAATGCAAAGCTGAACATGCTTTTTAAAACTTCACTAAATTTGCAATTTGCTCAAGCAGTTATAAATCAGTTTTAAAAGTTAATAGACACTATTTGGCTCTGTATCTTATAAAGTGTGCATTTGCCTTTAAATAACCAAAAAGAAGAAAAGAATAATAAAGCTATTTTATGTTGGAAGATTATTTGCTCATATATAACTCCATTATTACTTCAAAAATGTGTCTCTTTTATATTTTGCTTGTTTTTCAAGGGCTGTACACATATTCTCTTTTGTATGTTTAAAGGAATAAATGGTAAAGAAGGAGCAACAATTTTAAAACTCCATTCATAGGGAAAAAAGGGATCTCAAGCTGTGGGTAAGCAAATGAAAAAGGCAGGGGGCATTCTCAGATACTGGGAAAACAGCAGAAGACACACAAAAGCATGTTAGTGCAATTTGAAGTAAGTTAAGATACTAAATAATTATTTTCACAGAAAATAGACAAACTACAGGAGGGAAGGTCTGTCATCCATCAGGCTTATCATTGCTTCCTCTATCTGAGGAACAGAAATACCAGAAAAGTTAGTGTGCCAATATAATCAAAGAAGTTAATATAATTTGATGAGTGTTATTTGATGTAAAGTCGCTACTATAATGATTTACAGAGGAAAATGATGGTCTGTGCTGTGGGAAGTTGTGGCTTGTGGTCAAGGTATGGATTTAAGGATTCAGAGAAGAGGGCAGTTGGAGTGTATGTGCTGCATAAGCCCAGTTAACTCTCCACATAATTTTGTTCCATGGTAAGGTCCAAAGCGTGAACTACTAATGAACGAAATAAGGAATTCATGGTGAGGAGGTCCCAGAAATACTAGGAAGTTCAGTACTGGCTTTCCTTTGTAGGTCATAGCTGTTACAAAAATTATTTCATTCATTCTAACAGAAACTATAGGACTCCAAAATGGCAGAAGACAGGTGGCACAATCTAACAATAGAGGACAGGTGACAATTAGTATAATAATTGGAAAGGTCAGAGTATAAATTTGGGGAGTCTGACCTGCAGTGTTATGCAGAAATATCCTAGAATAGCATATTCCCATGAGAAAAAAAATAGGAAAACAAAACAAAACAGAATATCACTCAGTTTATACAAACAATAAATCAAGCATGGATTAAAAGGAAGTTGAAAGCCAATGTCTCAATACCAATTCATGATCCCTCGTCAATGTTTTGAATGTGGACTAATTTTAGAACTGGAATTCACTTAATAGAAGAGCTGGTCTGCAGCACCATGACAATCATACATGGTTAAAGATTATCTCAGTCCCTCCCCAAAGGAGCCCAGGGCCATTTATATGGTCACAGTGTATGGGGAAAGGGAAATGCGTAGTCATTTTGAGAACCTTTGAATCAAGATACCTTGAGACCCTATGCTTCTGTTTGAGTGTGAGTAGATGGAACTGGATAGTAACAGTCCTGGCCAAAGCTGACCATATGGTGGTTCACTAGATTGACATACTTATCACTTGATTAATTTTCCACATGGGGTCCTTGTTCTGTTAAGGAAGAACTTTCATACTAAGAGAGACAAAATGCAAATCTTCCCTACCAGACAATGTTAGTAAACTAGAAACAATATAAAATCCCATGTGCGTTCTGGGGATGAGAGGGTAGAAGGAAGCAATGACAAAGACTAATTACACTATTCATGATGTGATGGATGCTAGGTTGGTGGCATCAGCTATACTTCTGTTTAATTTACCATTCAAGCCCTTGAAGAAAGAGGAGAGATCCTGAAGGTCCTCATGAAATCTGAAATAGTGGCTTCAATCTATCTGCTGTGCCAGAGATGGTGGCTTTGTTAGACTAGATCTGCGTGGTCTTGGGTATGTGCTATGTAGTCATGGGACTTGCTGATCAGCTGTGGAGAATAAAATGGATCGTTTAGCTAGAGGCACTTAGCATCTGCCTCAGCAGCAGAGAACTGTGCTACCTGAGGTCGGGCTCTTTTAGAGCAGCCTACATCCTGTCACTAAGCAAGGTGAGGCTACCTCACCCCGATGCAGAACAATTCATGCAAACAAAAACCACTCCAGATGTTTTTCACCAAGTAGAATGAAGCCTTCTTTCTTTGCCCACTGTTTTCTCCCCATTTCTTTCACCTGTGTTGATCTTAGAAATATCCTGTCTTGCACCCCAAGCTCCATCTGACTTCAGCTTCAACATGCAGTGTGTTTGGTTCTTCTTTATTATAAAGTAAGCAATCAGAAAATTACTCTACTTTACTCTATTTCCCTCCCAGTTTATGCCATCTTACACTTGCTGATGCCATGATCTGAATGTGTGCTTCCCCCACAAGTGTATATATTAAATCCTAGAGGGTGAGCCCTTTCGGCAGGTTATTATGTTGTAAGTGTGAGCCCTCATGAATGGTTTTAGAACCTTAGAAAGAATAGTTCCAAGAGGGCTTGATGACCTGTGAGGACACAGAGGACACTGTGTATGAACCAGCAAGTGAGGCCATCACTAGATGCTCAACATTTCAGTTCTTTGACCTGGGACTATTCGTCTTCAAAATTGTACTAAATACATTTTTGTTGTTTATAAACTTCCCTGTCTAAAGTATTTAGTTATAGCAACCCAGAAGGATGAAGATGTCAGAAATATTTAAAGGTGTATTGTGTGAAGTTTTTATGCATTTCTGATGACTTGCTACTAGGTGAGTCTCAGTTGTGGATAAGATAGGTTGGTGTTCTACAATCGGTAGGTTCAGTATTCTCTTTTAACCCTCTAAAACATGCTCTTGGTAACAATGTTGCCACTAGTCAAGTGTTCTCTTTGTGTACCCTTGGTATTTCACAGACAGGCAGGGTAGATTAAAAGTCTGTGGGTCTTGCCTTCTCTCTGAAGATTTTATTGATGTGATCCTCCCTTCTAAAGAAAAATGATACTACTCTACAGGATCTGAAGTCAGTAGGATTTCATGCCATTCTCTACCATAATTATTTTGATTGGTTATAATCTTTTTTTTTTCTTGGAAATGCCACAATTCCCCCATTGTAGACACTTTTTACACCATTTATAATATATTATAGTTATTATAGTTACACATAAAATGGAATTCATTGTGATATGTTCCTACACGCACATGGCATAGTCTGGTTAATTTCATTCTGCTTTTCTTCCCCTTTTCCTTTCTTCTCCCCTCCCCCTCATTCCCTCTATCTACTCCATGGTTCTGCTTTCTATTTTCATGATATTTCCCCCCACCCACTCCTATTTTAATTCCTGATTTTATTAGTTTTGGTATATGAGAAAATAAAAAGTTTGACCCTTGATTTTCCGAGTGTGACTTTTTTCACTCAGCAGGATGTCCATAGCTTAGTTATTGTGAATTGTGGGGTTGTAAACACTGTTATGCATTTATTGCTATAGCGTGCTGATTTTATTTCTTTGGGATAAATATCAAGAAGGGGGATAGCTAGGTCATAGATGGATCCATTCCTAGTCTTTGGGGTAATCACCATCCTGTTTTCCAGAGTGGTTGTGTTAACTTTCAGACCCACCAACAATATATGCATGCACCTTCCCCAACACCCATAGCCAGCATTCTTATTACCTATATTTTTGATGAATGCCATTCTAACTGGAGTAACACAAAATCTTAGTGTAGTTTTGATTTATATTTCCCTGACTTTTAGGAATGGTGAACATGTTTCATATGCTACTTGACCTTTTTCATTTCTTCTTTGGAAATGTCTGTTTAGTTCAATGTCTGTTTTCTTCATGTCTGTTTAGTTCATTTACACATTTGCTAATTGGTTTGTTTGTTTGGGGTATTAACTTTTTCAAATTCTATGTAAATTCTGAATATTAATCTCCTGTTAGAAAAGTAGCTGGAAAAGATTTTCTCCAAAGGGCTCTCTCTTCAAGCTCTTGTTTCCTATGTGTGCAGAGGTTTTTTAATTTGAAGCCTTCCCACATACTGATTCTTGGTTTTATTTCTTGAGTTTTAGGAGTCTTATTAAGGAAGTCAGTGCCTGCTTCAATATATTGGTGTTGACTCTGTATTTTACACTAGCAGCTACAGTGTTTTTGATCTAATTCCTAGGTCTTTCATCCACTTAGAGTTGATTTTTGTGCAGGGTGAGAATTAGGGATTTAGTTTCTTTATTCTACATATTGATTTCCAGTTTTCCCAGTGCCATTTGTTTAAAATTTTATCTTTTCTCTAACATATTTTGGGCAACTTTGTCAAGTATCAAATTGATGTAAGTATGTGGGTTTGTCTCTGAATCTTCTATTCTATTCCATTTATCTTTGTCTCTCTTTTTATGCCAATACCACTGTGTAATTATAGCTTTGTAGTCTAATTTGAGATCAGACATTGTGATACCACCAGCATTAATGTTATTGTTCAATATTTCTTTGGCTATCATGGGTCTTTTATTCTTTCACATGAATTTTGTGATTTTTCTATTTCTGTGAAGAATGTCAGTGGTATTTTGCTGGGAAATGCATTGAATCTTTCACTTTTGGTAATATGATCATTTGACAATATTAATTCTGTTTATCCAAGAATGTGGGTGGTCTTTCCATCTTCTGAGGTATTCATTTTCTTTCTTCAGTGTTCTATAATTTTCACAGTAGAGTTCTTTTACCTCCTTGGTTACTTTTAATTCTTTCTTTCTTTCTTTCTTTCTTTCTTTCTTTCTTTCTTTCTTTCTTTCTTTCTTTCTCTGCTATTGTGAATAGAATTGTTTCCCAAATTTCTTTCTCAGCAGACATTATTAAAATATATGAAAGTTATTGATTTTTCATACATACATACAAAAACTTGTACACATGACCATTTCAACATTATTCATAAGAGGAAAAAAAACAGAAACAATTCAAATGCCCATCAACTAAAAGAGATAAACAAGGAGTGTGTCTACATACAGTGGAACATTATCTGTTAATAAAATGAAGTACAATGAATACAATATGGATTAACCACATGCCAAGTTAAAGAAGTCAGTCTCAAAACCACACATTGCATTATTCTGATTAAAATGAACTGTATTGAATAAGCAAATCTATACAGATAAAAAGTACATTGATAATTGCCTAGCACTTCTATGCAAAATGAGAGGAATCTAGAGTGAGGGATAATGGGTACAGGTTTTCGTGAATGGGTGACGAGAATCATTCTAAAGTTAGATTATGGTGATGACTGCACACTTACACGTACCTATTGAAAAGCAGTTAATTGTATATTTTATAAGGATAAATTTACTGCATACAAATTATATATCAACAAATTACTAAAGCTAATTGATAGTGCATACTAAGTGTCCTCTAGTCATCACACATGAACTTTAGAAACATTATTTTTAATTATAGCAAATTTAATAGACCCCAACTACAGATAATTAACAAACAAATAAAAAAGCATGGACGTTTAGTGAGTCCTTTAAGGCCACAGAACTAGCACAGTGGAGGAAAAGATTGAAAGGCAAGTCTCCCTGGTTCTAAAGTAGTTTTTAATATAGCAATTGCATGCTCAGGTTAATAGTGTTCTTTTAGGGCTTATTAAAAGATCCTTATATGAGGTGGTGTGCTGGGTACTATGGGATAAAAACTTCTTCATTTTAGGAACCACATTTCCTTGTGTCAGTGATGGCAATGTGGTCTCACAAAGGCTTTGTACACACAGAGAGATACACAGATCTAGAAATGCCATGCAACAGGCATATAAGGCAACAGTACAGGTCAGAAAAGGTGCAAGACCTCCCCTACCACAAATATTTTATATGAAAGAGCACAAAGATATCTTTTTAAAGGACAATTTATCATTTGCATTCTCTATTAAAAATATCACTAAACAAAATATACATTCTTCCTCAGAAGAATTTGAAAGATAAAATAGTTTTTATATGACAAACCAACTCATTTAGAAAGAGAACAAAAGATAATTTATTTTAAACATGATGAGGGATTGGATGTCTTAATTGAGAACAGAATTGGGTTTCAGGAAAAAGACAGGCACAACCTGCATCTCTCTGTACTATGCATTTCTTAGAACTCTCATATAGAAGTAGTCCCTTGTAAGAAAGTATTTCCTTGGATAGTAATTAATTTTATACAGATTCTGAACTATCATTCAAACATATTTTTATAAATGTCTCTTGCTAACAGGTTATTAAAAAAAAAGAGTCTCATTTTTCCAACAGTCAGTTATATTTATATTGTATAACTTAATCACAGAACGTATTACCTAGTTGTTTTGATTACAGTGAACTTGTTAAGTGAACTTCATGCTAATGGCCTCATTAAATGTACCTATTTTGTGCAAAGTGAAGAATAATCTGATAAACTGGCTATCTCAGATTTATATGTCAACAAATGTGTTTCATTTAAAAAAAATCTATTCATTTTTCCTTATCCCATTTGGGGGCAAATATTATACATATTTTTGATTCATACAAATACTAAAAAGAGTTATGTTGTAAACATAGATATGTTAACAGAATCCCACGGGTTGGTATAAATTGAAACTCCTTTCCACACAGAATGAATTTGCTTTACTTTTTAGAGATGATTATTGAAAAATACAGTTTTTCATATCATCTTAAGATTTCACAGAGAAAGCCCAGGAAAAATAAAGCTTGATGAATCTGGGGCCTGTACGTCTTCCCGACTTTGCAAGGAATGCCTTCACTAGCATGACTATAAGCCTATTTTCTCCTGACCAAAGCTAGGTCTTTCCAATCTGTGTAAAAATGTTTAAAGTACCCAGAGGCTGAGACTATTATGTTGGAGCCCATTCCTTTGGTGGTAAGGAATGGGTGTAGGGAAACATTCTACAGGGATATGATTAATTCTCTGTATGTCACTGGTCTATGTTGCTAGCTAAGACCTTCACAAGCATGTCTTCACTTTTTCTCCACTTGGATGAAAGAAGGTGACTAGGAGGAATGGCAGTTGGGAAAATTTGCTTCTCCCAGGTGAGTTAAGGCTCCTGTAGTCTTTTTGACTGGAAAGTAGGCATTTGTTTTGAAGAATGCCCTGGACATATTTCAGAATGATCACTTCCTCTATCCACTACAGGCACAGGTTATTTTTTTCTTTGCTCCTCACCTTTGAGTCTGGTGAGTTTTTTCTTAAGGTAAACTGTAAGTATGGGGGTATCCACCAAGACTGCTGCCCCTGGGAAATTCTCAGTCTCATTCCCTCTATCCACAACTTCCAAAATTAATAAAAGTTACCATTATGTGCTCCTACCACTCTATGACTCCACTATGCAGTGAGTTTTAGGTATGATTCTCTATATTTACCCATCTCTGCAGATTTCTAGGAGGCAGTTTTCCCTGTGATTTCAATATTCTGATGTGCCCAAGAAAATTCCTTGATTTTCTGTTGTGTTTTTAATTTATTTTTTTTCCCTCTGAAAAGGACATGAATGAGGTCTTCCAAGTTCTTTACATGAAATCAAATGTCCTTTGATACAATAAACATTTTTTATGATGATATAATTCACATAACACAATATTTGCAGTTGTATCCCATGTTAAGTGTTAAATTCAGGGATTCATTTTCATATCATTACCACCATCTATCTCCATAATTCTTTTACTTTACAAAACTGAAGTTCCATACCCAGGCAACAGTAACTCCTGCCATTCAATTCTTAACAAACACCATTTTACTCTCTGATTCCATAGTTTTGACTGCTATGTACCTCATGTAAGTGAAACCATGCAATATTTGTTCTTCTGTGACTGGGTTATTTAATCTAACATAGTGTGCTAAAGGTTCAAACATGTTGGTGCTAGAATTTCTTTCCTGAATATATTCATTACATGTATAGATCACACTTTGGTTAGCCATTCACCTGCTTGTGGATTCGTGGCTTGTTTCTATACCTTAGAAATTACAAATAATGCTGCTATGAATGTGAGTGTACAAATATCTCTTAAAGACCCTGCTTTCAATTCTTTTGAAAATGCTCTCAGAAGTGGCATTGCTGGAGCATATGTTAATTCTGTTTTTGTTTTCCTTTGTTTTGTTTCTGAGGTTTTTTTGTTTGTTTGTTTGTTTTTGTTTTTTGTTGTTTGTTTGTTTGTTTTTACTTTTTTTATGTTGTTTAGGGAATTGCTGTGCTGTTTTCCATGGTGGCTGTACCATTTCACATTCTCACCAATAGGACCCAAGTGTTCTAATTTCATAATGTCCTCATCAACATTTGTTATTTTCTTTCACTGTAACCCTACCGATGATTGCGAGATGGCATTTCACAGTGTTTTATTTGTGTTTCACTAATATTTAGTGCTATTCAACATCTTTTCAAGTGTTATTGGAGAAATGGATATTCAAATCATTTGCCTATTCTTTGAATTGGATTGTTTTTAGTTGTTGAGTTTTAGAAGTTTTCTATATGTTCCAAATATTGACTCTTTATCAGGTGTAGGATTTGCAGATATTTTCTCCCAATCTGTAGATTGTCTTTTGCTGTATTGAGAGTGTACTGGGATGCTCAGTGGTTTTGATTTTCATGAAAATAAATGTGTCTGTTTCTTCTTTTGTTGTCTGTGTCTTCGTGTCATTTCTAAGAAACCATTGCTAAATTCAGTGCTGAGATTTTGCCTTTTATTTTCTTCTGTTTTGTAATTTTATCTTTTACAGTTAGGTCTCTGTTGTATTTTGAGTTAATTTTCATATATAATGTTAGATATGATGCTAATTTCACTTCTTTGCATGTGAATATTCAGTTTTTCTATCATTGCCTGTAGAAAAGACTGTTCTATTCCTTACCCCATGAAATAGTCTTGGAGCCCTTATTGAAAATCATTTGACCATGCAAGTGAGGGGCCTATATCTGGGCCTTCTTTTCCATTTCACTCATCTTTTAATCTGTCTTTATGCTGGTTTTAAAATATTTTGATTACTATAGTTTTGATAGAATCAAGAGATAGAATCAGTAATCAATAACCTCATAACAAACAAAATTTGAGGGCCAGATGGCTTCTTTAGTGAATTCTGCCAAACATTTCTGTAAACAGAAAATGTAAATCCTTCGACTTTGTCCTTTTCCAAAGTTGCTTTGCTGTTGGTGGTTCCTTGATATTCCATATGAATATTAAATGGATATTTCTATTTCTGGAAAACATGTCATTGAGATTTGGAAGGATATTGAATTGAACACATGGATTGCTTTGTGTAGTATGGATATCTTAAAAATATTAAGACTTTGCCTCAAACACATATGGAACATTGTCCAAAATAGATCACATTTTAGTAAGAAAAACAAATCTTATCATATTTAAGAAGTAAATCATAATGTATCCTTTCTGTACAAAAGATAAATAAGAAAGCAATCATTGAAAGAAAATTGGAAGATTAACAAATATGTGGAAATTAAACAACATAATCCTAAATAACCAGTGATTGAAAGACTAAAACATAAATCTGAAAACATATTGAGTCAAAAAAAATGAAAGTATAACATGCCAAAATAAACTGTAGAACATACCACACAAAAATATGCAATACTAAAAAAGAAGTTAGCAACTATAAACATCCATATTAACTAAGAAAGAATATCTCAAACAACTTCTTCATACTTCATGGAACTAGAAAGAGAACAAACTAAGCCAAATATTAGCAAAGAGAAGGCAATAATGAAGGTGAGAGCAAATATAAATGAACTAGAAACCAGTAAGAAAATAGAAAACAATCAATATAAATGAGTTGGTTTTTTGAAAAGTCAATAAAATCAGCAAAACTTTACCTAGACTAAAAAAAAGAAATAAATCTCAAATTAATAAGATCAGAAACAAATGAGGACACTATACAATTGATAGCAAAGAAATACAAAGGTTCATAAAGGACTATTATGAACAATAAAAAAAATAACCTGTGTATCTTAGAAAAAAATGATGTCCTTAAATATGTAAAACATATCAACTTTATATCATGAATAAATACAAAATCTAAACACACTGATAAGGAGTGAATAGATGTTAGCATATATCAATAACCTCATAACAAACAAAATCCTAGGACCTAGTGGCTTCACCAGTGAATTTCACAAAATATTTAAAGAATTGATGATGATTTTTAAAAATTGCATCAAATTGCACATATTAAGTATGTGCGGTTCATTAAATATTGATGATTCTTCAATAAGTTTGTTAAAGGAAATATTAGAGATAAAACAAAATGATATGATTTTTCTCCAAACCATTGAAGACTCCATATAATGCAAAATCCATAGAATATTTGTATCCACCATAAGGCGTGGTAGAAAAAATAATACAACAGTGTACAGAAAACAAAAAAACACATAATAAGATGGAAAGAATTAAAATATTCTAGTACTTACAATGAAAGTGAATAATTTAATGTTATTTATTAAGGGATTCTTGGACTGTTAAGAAAAATACTAATATACTATTTAATATACTATTCATGAGTCAAACATTCAAAAATGATCATAAATATGAATGTCAAAAATAATAAGTACAAAAATAAATTCTAACCTAAGAGAAAGCAGGTATATTGTCAATATTGAATTGTTTTAATGTAAAATGCATTTAAAAAACAAAGAGGAATATTTTATGCTGATGAAAAAAACCCAGTGAGACACTGTAAGTTATGAACTGCTGTATCTAATGCATTGTTCAGAAACATATGTGTGTGTATGTAAGTATACACACACATGCACACACCAAAATTTTACATAATAGCAGGAGGAATTTATAAACACAATTAAATGCATACTAATTTTGGAAGATTTTAATATTTTTTTCAGAAATAAAACGATAAAATAGATCTCAAAATAAGTACAAATACAAAATATTGGAAGTCTCATGTGTACTCAGTTCTTATACCATATAGAATATGTGCTGTTTTGAAAAACAGCAAACTTATTTACAAAAATAGAACTTTCTTAGACTACTAAGGAAAACTCAACACATTCCACAAAACTAATAAACCTAGACTTAGTTCATTGAACATGAAGCAATGTAATTAAAAGTTAATCTAAAAGAAAAGAAAGAAACAAACAAACAAAAAGGGAAAATGCACTTCAGCTAATTGGAGAAATGGTTGAGACTAAATATAGGATGGAAAATACACAGGATGAGCCTAGAACATCTTGTAATTCCAGTGTGCATGGGGAGGAAGTGTTTGGAATAAAAAAAGAATGCAGGAAACAAATGAAAGAACTTAAAATGTTCAAACCTGGAATAATTCAAAAAACATGACACATAAGATAATACTGGATTATAAACTAAAGTACAAACTAAACATGCATGAGTCCATACTCATTTAATGAATTATTGAGTAAATAAAGGAGAGTGAAAAATCTATATACAGAAGAATACCAATAAATTCTAAGAAGGGGGAGCATAATTGCCTACCTCTTAAGTATGGGCTACACTGACTTCCTTCAAATATTGTTATGGAAAGGAGAAAGAGAAGAGACTAACTTTAGAGTGGAAAAGTCTGAAAACATTTCTTAAGCCATGTGACCAAGTTTAACATTATCAGTGACAAGTCATACTGACCACATGTACTCTTGATAATATGTGACAAAGAATAGCATTTTATCTTTATGGTCTTCCTCCTTAAAAATCAATATGGCTAGTCTAATCATAAGGAAAACATCAGACCAATATTATGTCAGGAAAATATTACAGAGCAATAGTAACAAAAACAGCATGGTATTGGCACCAAAATAGACAGGTATATCAGTAGTACAGAAGAGAGGACACAGACACAAACCCAAATAAATACAGTTTTCTCATACTCAACAAAGGTGCCAAAAACATACAATGAAGAAAAGATAACCTCTCCAAAAAATGGTGCTGGGAAAACTGGAAATCCATATGCAGCAAAATAAAACTCAACCCCTATCTCTTACCCTGCACAAAACTCAACTCAAAATGTATCAAGAACCTTGGAATTAGACCAGATACCCTGCACCTTATAGAAGAAAAAGTAGGTTCAAATCTTCATCATGTTGGCTTAGGACCAGACTTCCTTAACATGACTCCCAATACACAAAAAATAAAAGCAGGAATCAACAATTGGGATAGAGTCAAACTAAAAAGCTTTTACTCAGAAAATGAAACTATCAACAATGTGAAGAGAGAGCCTACAGAGTGGTAGAAAATCTTTGCCACACATACTTCAAATAGAGCACTAATCTCCAGAATCTATAAAGAACTCAAAAAACTTTACACCAAGAATACAAAAAACCCAATCAATAAATGAGCAGATATTTCAAAGAAGAAGACCTCCAAGCAATCAACAGATATATGAAAAAAATATTCAACATCTCTAGTAATAAGAGAAATGAAAATCAAAACTACCCTAAGATTCCATCTCACCCCAATTAGAATGACAATTATCAAGAACACAAGCAACAATAGGTGTTGGCGAGGATGTGGGGGAAAAGGCACACTCACATTGCTGGTGGAGTTACAAATTGGTGCAGCCACTCTGGAAAGTAGTGTAGAGATTCCTCAGAAAACTTGAAATGGAACCACCATCTGATCCAGCTATGCCACTCCTTGGCCTATACTCAAAGGACTAAAAATCAGCATACTACAGTGATGCAGCCACATCAATGTTCATAGCTGCTCAATTCACAATAACTAGATTGTGGAAACAATGTAGATGCCCTTCAATTGATGAATGAATAAAGAAACTGTGGTATATATATACAATGGAATATTACTCAGCCATAAAGAAGAATAAAATTATGGCATTTTCAGGTAAATGGATGCTGTTGGAGAATATCATGCTAAGTAAGATAAGCCAATCCCAAAACACCTAAGGCCAAATGATCTCACTGATAAGCAGATGTACCCCATTCATTTGTATAAAATGAATCAAAATAAATAAATTTTAAAAAGAGAGACATATTTTTATATATTGAAAATGTTTAAATAAATACCATTTAGAGGCTCAAAAAAAAAGGGTAATTTTATAAAATACCTCACCAAGACTCTTTAAAATTTATTAAGGTTTGTAAATGGGAGGAAAGTCTGAGAAACTGTCACAGGTTAGAAGATGGATATGAAGGAAAAATATCTGGGATGGAATCATAGAAAAGGAAAAATAGGTTAAAAAAATCCAAAGTAATTTCAATTAAGTATGGGTTTTAAAGTAATAAAAGTGTATTATTTTGTTTCTTCAGTACGATGAATGTATCATACATTCATAATGACTTGAATGTATCAGAGTTGTTAGCAATGTGGGTAATTGGATGTGACTATGTTGAAACCCTCTGGAATATCTTTGTACCTTTTCTGTGAATTTAAAAATTTTCTAAAATAAGAAGTTAGTTAAAAGTAAGAATAATTGATAACATTGTTGAAATGTTTTATGTTGGGTACTTTGAAATCCTTCTCAGATGATTCTAATATCCAATTCCTGTGGTGTTGGCGTGAATTGTCTTTTCTCAGTCCTGTTATAATTTTCTTTATTTTGTGTTACACACAAACTTTAACTATGTCCTGCACATTTTTTCTTTTATGTTAGGAAGACCTGATCATTATTACTTTTTTTTTTAATTTAAGCAGAAATTTATCCTAGTTTGGGTTAGTTCCAGATCAATTTTGTAGTTTGTAGTTTAGAGTTTAATTTTGAGGTATTTGCAGTATTATTTTGGCCTGCTTGTTTATGTATTTCTTTTGTGCCTCTCAGTGTTTTCTGCTGAGAAGATGGGGAAGTGGCTTCAAGGCAGGATCAGGGGTTGTCAATTATATATTTATATGTATTTATCAAATTATATATTTGTTCATTAGCAAATATATGTTTGGCAAGATCATGAGCGTGAAACTCCTGGATTTTGGTGCTTGTTTGATTTGTAGTTTTAGATGAGCTCTGTCTCCTAGTCATGTCAAGGATGTGTTATTGTTTTTGTTTTTTGTTATTGTTTTAATGGTGATCTCTGGTGTGTGCTGTTTGGGATGTGGGTAAAGAGACTCCTATTAGGTAGTCTTAAGTCCTTATACTTTGTCAAGTATACCTCAAGGTATTTGGAAATACCTTCTCTATCTACCTCCTCACCCTCAGCTCTAAGATAAAGTTTGAGTGGTCTGTTTCATCTGGAAAAGGTGGAAATTTTAAAAATCGACACATCTTTAGTTACCTATTTCCCAAGAATCATGGCACCCAGTTCTGTAACATTTGCAAATAGAAATTCATCTTTGGTCAAATTCATGAAGTGTTAGCATGTCGTTTATTAATCTTGTACCCTAGTGTGTACATCAATCAGAATGAAAATCCAATAAAACCAAAGTAGGAGATACTTAGTGATCATAAATGTTATCCATGGTGAAGAATCTGGGATGATTTTCTATTTTCTTGCGAAGTAAAATTACTGAAATCATATACTCTGAATTGTAGAGCACTATTTAACTGTGTTTCTTCTAAATTTTTATCTTTCTCCTTTCAGAATTCTTATAGCATCCTGAGCAGTAACTTTGCAGACATTGCTTGAATATTGACAGTGGGCAGAATCAAGGAGATAGTAGGATATCTAATATCTACATCTGTATCTATCTGCTTGAGTGTGAGTGTGTGTGAGTAAAAGTGTTGTATTTTTAGATTCAAAGAAACACCTCAAATGTAATCTTGATACTGCACATACATGTGGACCACCTTAAATAATACAGTCATTTAATGTGAAATTTTGTTTGTTTCTTGTTTTGGTTATCATCATTATAAAAATCAATACATATATGCCTATTTCTATCTGAATATCACTGTTTACATTGAGAAATTATATTTAGTTGCACAGATCACACTGTGTGTAATCATAGATCTCACTTTTGCATCATATTACTAATTTGAGTGTTGAGACTTCCTGGCATTTCCAGGAGAAGGAGACAGGACAGCAAGCATGTAAGCTGCATAGTATAAATGAATGGAAGATAAAACTGGATCATAATTTTGATATTATGAAATCTTTGCATTATGCTCTAGGGCTGTAGATATAAAAAGAGATTAAATGGCTAATAATGCTACATAAATGTAAAATGCAATCATTATTATTATTCATCACTCCTTCCATCTTTACCAAAGTGTAATTTGACCTCTCAGCAATGTTCAATTTATGTGCCAGTTCAAATTAAAGATAAATCTTCCAGGTGCTTGGAATGAGACTAGAAGACATATAAAATTCCTTATAGTCTCATTTGTCTATAAAATGTTGGTATTACCTTTCTATAATCTTATGATGTGCAATTTTAGTGGCATGTTCTTTCAAAATGTCTGTAAGCTTTCTATGAATTAATTATTCCTTCTGGAAGACTCACCTTGCGACCTGTTCAGTGGCAATTATCTTTATTACTGTATGGTTAATTGCTTTTTAAAATGGTAGAGATATTCTCTTTTACCTTTTTCTTAAGATATCATATTATCATGGGATACCTTTTATTACGTTTCAACAATAACAATAGGGCAAACTGGAGGCTTATTTTCCTTGTTCAGTTCATCATATAACATTTATTTTGTACAAACTCTCTCCCTGTTCTGAGGACACAAAATGAAAGTATTACTGTCATCAAAGATTTTTACATTCTCATAATTTAAAACATTATGAAAGACTAGAGTATTGAATAACATGAATTTTTACCCTTGATGTGATGAAAAAAAATGTTCAGAAATGTATCCTGTCAACTTAGAAGTTAAGAGCTTACATAGTAAGACTTTTTCTAATCATTAGTTATTTGAAAATTACTTACTATTCTTTCTGATTTTATTTGTACAAGTTTGCCAACATAAATGATAAAATTTATGAATAATTAGTTCAATGTACAGCAAGAATAAAAATGATCAACCTGACACTTTAATATATGCATTAATGTTTTTAAAAGTGTTCCATAGAACAGAAAGAAATCAACCATTTATAATATTTCTTTTTGCTAAATGTTCATTTTCATGGGGGAAAAATAATGGTACCTAGTTGCCTTCTGTTATACTTACCTCAGTTTAAAAAAATTAGCAAACTCCATCAAAAATTCAGTCCAAAATATTTTGAGTTTAAAAATTCTGAAATTTTATATATGCATGCATATCAATATTCTATATTATTAAAAGAATTTTAAAATCCTTTTTATGCTTGTGGATTTCCCTATACATGAATTTTCTAAAGAAAAATAATTCTATGACTTTTGTAGCACTAGGGAAAGTGTGTCAGATTATCCTTTAGTTCAGTAGGAAAGCATTATTTGCCTCAGAGCTTTGACAAGAACTGTCTGAGCACCAGCAGAAAAGGACATTAGTAACCAAGACATATCATTTACAATGTGGCCTTCTTATGGCTCCTGTCAAGTTGCAGCATAATCGGAACAAAATCAACATCATTTAAGGTTGCAATGACCTTCTAAGGGCTCGTGTTTAAGAGCAGAGGTTAGATGGCATGACAGTATGAGTCACTGAATATGATTGTTCTGAAGCAAGTTTTATAGAATGTCATTTTCTTTAAACTCTGGGAGTTCAGTGTCTATCATATAATTATTTTTATTTTTGGAGAATAAGAGGTATCTGTTGCAATGTCTGGTTTTGTTTTTCACTCCTGATTTAAGTTTTTAATAGGTTAATGCAGACATATGGACATGGTGCCCCTTAAAATGTCAACCTTAACATGATGTGGACATGAAAAAGAATATAATCACCTTATTGTATGCTTTTATGTTTTTCATAAATTGAAACAAAGAACTTTTCTTATATGAGAAGAACTAATGTGGAAGATGTCTGATGACAAATCAGAAGACAGGGCAAAAATTCATTGTTACCTTCACAAGACAGGTGACTTTTTTGTAGGACTTGAAAAAAACTAAACAAGAATAATAGCATCCTTGAATAATCACTATGTAAAACATCAAAGAGAGATTCAGCTCAAGGAAAATGAACCAAAATATAGACAATGTTTTTCCTTTTTGGAACCTTGGAAGGTAAAACAAATGTCTGAAAAATTTATTAGATAAATTGCAAAATTAACTACTAGAATTTAGAAATGAAGATGCCCCACAGAACATAATGAAGAGAAAGATTTGATAAGTATTCAAAATCAAAAGAGAACAGATTGAGAAACCTCAGTTTTATTTAAAATGAATTTCAGGAAGAACAACTATAGATACCTGGGGTGGGTAATATTTAGGGATACTGCTTTAAATGCTGCACAAACTGAAGAAAAATTTAAATATTAATATTGAAAAATTTATCAAGGGAACATAAATTAAAACAGAATAAAAACAAAAAACAAGTTCATATTTAGACAATCAATGAAGACCCTATAAAGCATATTTAGAAATTGAGCCAGTAAACCTCCATTTCCTATAATTTGTGTCCCCTGTTACTTTGTAGGCAAACTTTAATATATTTTACCTTACATATTTATTTTTCTAATTTTACTTTCACTACTTGAAATTATTTCTAACCTCACATAGTATTTTAAAAGCTTTCTTGGTTTTAACAGGAAGGAATTCTTATCCTGTTATAATTACCTCCACACCTTCCTGGTGTATATACTTTAAATATTTTCTTATATTATTTTTTCTGTATCCACCTATGTAAAATAGACCTTTAGCAAATATTTTTTGAATAAAAGAGTAAATGAATGAACCTAGATTGAGGTCTCCAATTATTCCCAGTCATCAAATATTCCCTTTACTTAAATATTTGCTACATTGGAAGGCTTAACATTTTAATACTTCAGGTTAAAACACAGTTCTCATGAGTTATAGTAAAATTTGCTTAGTTATAATAAATAAAAAGCATCCATCACAAAGATACTCATGTTTAGTGGCTTTGAAATAAATTAACAATTTTTTCTTTACTCTAGAGGTAAATATAGGAAAGGTTATTCCATTATCTGTTACCATGTGAATAATATGAAGAGATCTTGATCAAAACACCAAAGAGGATATAAATTATCACATAAATTTCAGTCAGTTTAATAGAATGTTTCCTTATTCTAGAAATTAATAAACATCACAAATAAAAATTTGAAACAAAGATCTGTTTTGGTCACCTTTTACACTGATGTGACCAAAAGATCTGACAAGAGCAATTAGAGGAGGAAAAGTTTTCTTGAGGCTCACAGTTTCAGAGTTCTCAGGCCACCATTGGTCAACTCCGTATCTCTGGACCCAAGGCACACCATGCAGAAGGGCATGGAGGAGGAAGGCAGCTTAGGACATGAAAATCAGCAGAGAGAGCTCTACGCACTAGCCACAAAATATAAATCTTAAAGGCATGCCTGCAGTGACCTACCTCCTACAGACACAACCTTCCTGCCTATAGTTACTGCCCAGTTAATTCATATTAGTTGATTACATGCACTGATTAGGCTAAGACCTTCAAAACCCAATCATTTTACTTCTAAACTTCCTTAAATTGCCTCACACATGAGTTTTTGGGGAACAACTCATATCCAAACCATAACCCTATCCTATCAATAAACATGGAAAGAAAGATGAAAACCTTCTGTTTTGAATTGTGCTAGGGGGACACTTTGAAATTACACATGGACTTTTTCTGACTTACATGTAGTCTTTGATTTTATTTCAAGCTGAGATCCCTCTTCATTTTGTACATTCTGTTCAACTTGGGCCCATTCTCATTTCCACTCCATTGTGAATTATCTTTAATTTAGTCCTTTTATTCTCTTTCCCATCTTTGTAATAATGAATATTTTAATGCAATTTGAAAATAGTGTATATTAACAATTATAGAAAAAGCAAGCTATGGATGAATGGATGGATGGATGGATGGATAGGTAGATGAATGTATGTATGTATGTTTGTATGTTTGTATGTGAAGATTCTACCGAGAATGGCTGAATGGGATGAAGAATGTGTTATAGCTAATAAAATCATTTATAAACACTACAGGTAAAAACCTGTTTTTAAGTTAATGGTATTTTGATAAATGTATTTAAATTAATGGAGTCTTATGCTGCACAGTGAGAATCAGAAAAAATACAGTAGTTGATGACAAATTATATAACTACCAACTTTAATTAAATATAATCATTTCCATTATCTTTTCTTTACTAAGTCATATAAAACTGAGAAAAGAGTAAGAAAATAGTAAATTCTTGCTATTTAGTACTACTAAAAGTTTGCATCACAAAAGAAAAATACCTGAATTTTTGCTTTCACAGATAATGGATATAAAAAGTGGACCATTTTTAACTAAAAACTATTGAGCTAGAGAATACTATTATAATATCAGATGTCTAAGCCATCGAATGCTAATTAGATCATTCTTTGTTATACTGATAGCTTTGAACCTCTCATGTAACTATCTGGAAAGGAAAAGATGATAAACAACATGACTAATAGAGAACTTAATTCCAGAGCTCAGACTTTTCTCATAATCCAGTAAATGCTGATAACATTGCAATTATCTCAAATGATCTTAGTTAGTGTCTGCATGTTGTAGGAAGTACTATTTCCATCTTCTGAAAAACAATCGTGGTTATAGTTGGCATTCTGAACATAACTGCTTCTTGTAGTAATAGCAATTTCTTTGAAAAGTTTGGTGATAAGTGAGATTAATGACTGGGAACCATGAAGCTAGGTTGGAATCAACGTCCTCTCTAAAATGTCACACATTTCTAGCTCCGTCCTCTCATTCTGTGTATTGCCTAATGGAAGAACACAGACTTAGAAATCAGGTGATCTAGATTATAGCGCACGCTCTGCTCAAACTGGTTGTGTGACCTTGGGCATCTCTCACAAATCCTGAGGGCTTACCTATTTCATTGCAAAATAAGTATTTTAAATTGTATATCCAATGAAGTCCCTTCAAATACAGCTCCAAAATGTGGAACTAAAATTACATGTTGATATGTAAAAGATAATTGATGTAAAATATGTAATTTTGTGTTAGTTTTTTGTCTCTGTAGCCAAAATGCCTGACACAAACAACTTTTAAGGAGGAAAGGGTTTATTTCGGCTCATGATTTCAGAGGTTTCAATCCATGGTGACCTCCTTTGCTTTGGGCCTGAGGTGAAGAAGAACATTATGGCATTAAGGTGTGTAGAAGAAAACTGTGTAGTACATGGTATCCAGGAGAGAGGGAGAGAGAAAATGTGTGTAAGGTAGGGGCTAGGGATAAGTCCCCAAGGGCACTCCCCAAGGACCTCTCCTTGCACTGGGTCCTCCTCCTACAGTTTCCACTGTTCCCCAGTAATGCTATGAAGCTATTAATCCACTGATGAGGTCAGAGTCATGATCCAATCACTTCCCCGAAGTCCTACCTTTGAACGTTCTATATTGGGTAACAGGACGTCAATACATCAGTCTTCAGGGGACACTTCATATGTAAACCATAATAACTTTAAATTGAAGGAAACCTCTGCTACCATTTAGAATTTTTTAAATTTTAATCCATGAATTTTCAATTTGCAACATTTTTATCCCTAGTTCTATCCACTACACACACTCATTTCTAATGATGACTTTTTATATTTTCATATCTGATAACTTGAAAGATAACTATTTGGCATGTAATTTTTTTCCCTGAAAGATCCAAAGATGAATACACAAAATTCAAATAGCAATGATATCCAGATTCTCTGTTTTTTTTCTAAGATGTTGAAAAGCATTTTTTTAGCTATGATGTTTAATGTCAGTGATACCATGAAAATATATTGCAAATAATCATACACTGAAATGTTCCTTCATAAATTAACTGGTCTTTGATTATTGGTAACACAGGTTGAGAAGCCTTAATCCAAAAATATGAAATAAAATATGCTCCCAAATCTGTGACAACATAAGTGTAAAAAATTACAAACCTGTTCTCATGTGAGGGATCACAACCCAAATACGGACTCTCTTCAAAACATATAAAACAGTCTCTATGTAGTATATGTGTATATGACAAATTGGAGACATAAATAAGTTTTGTGCTTAGACTTAGGTTTTATTCCCTGGATATCTCATTATATATAGGCAAATATTCCAAAATTGAAAAAAATCTGAAATCTAAAACACTTCTGGTTACAAACATTTCAGATAAGGTATACTGAAGTATTCTATCTTTTCTGAAAGATAGTACTGTTGAAAGACAGAACCAAAGCTAAGATATTACCGTGTACTAGCTTTTATGGAAGTACCATAGAAATACTAGGTTGGAAGCAATGAAGAATCTAAATATGAGAATAATGACAGAAAAACAAACCTGATAGAGACTATCTCTAAATGAGTAGTTTCTTATTAGAAATAAGTCTTAATTATAGAAGCCAGGAAAAAAGAAAGCAAATAATAGAACACATAGGGTTTCTGGTTATCATGTGATGATAAATTTAATGTGTCAACTTGACTAGGCCAAGAGATGCCTAGATATTTGGTTACCCATTATTCCTGGATGTGTCTGTGAGGGTTTCTGGATAGGATTAACATTCAAGTTGATAGGCTGATGAAAGCATGTTGCCATCACCAATGTACCTGAGCCCCATTCAATTCTTTGAACACCTGAATAAAATAAAAGACAGTGAGAAAGAATTTTTCCTTTCTGCCTCACTGTCTGGGAGCTGGGTCACTGTTTTTCCTCTCATCCAATATGGACAAAGATTAAAACAATACCATCTGCTCTCCCTGGTCTGAACTGTTCAGTATTCATAAACTTGTGAGCCAATCCCTTATAATCAATCTAAATAGATGTATAAATAATAGACAGAACTCAAGAAACAACACCCAACATGGACTTGAAATTCAGAGCACCTAGGGAGAAGGAAATGAAGGGAAACAGTAAATGCAGGGAAGAAAATTCTACCTAAAGATTGGATTCACAAAAGAGAAACAAAACAGCTTTTGAATCTTCTTCCTGGAATTTCATTAACCAAGGAAGATTAAATTTGTATTACACAGGAAAAGACTGAAAATCAAACTCTGCACCTAGAGCCCAGAGAAACTTTCTCCCGGCTGCTCTCTGGACTCATTCTCTTCCTTAAAAATCATCTAATGCTCCTCTAAAATTGCCTAGAGCACCCCACCACCACCACTTGCCTCTCTTCTATGAAGAAGGTATTTAAACCTCAATCATTTGGCCCTTCTTTGAGTTTCATCTTTTGCATGGCTCCCAGGACTATGCACATTCATTAGTTTGTATGCATTTTCTCTGTTTGTTTCAGCAGACTCAATTATACACTTTGAAAAGTTTGGACTTACATTCAACTCTCTTATCTCCTCTCTCTCTCTTTCTCTTTCCCTCCCCCTCCTTGGTTATTCTTCACTGGAAGACTTTTTTAATACACCATATACCTGATGGACGGGTCATCTTTGGCTAAGTGACAGCATATCTCTGGGGAAAAAATGCTGAAAATGGAATTGCTCCTCAAGGAGCCAAACATTTGGCTTAAGCTTAAATGTTTAAATCATTATGCAATTTGTAGTGATCAAATATGCAAATTACTCTTTTTTTCTCTCTCTCTCTCACATATACATATACATTGAAGACTCATGTGAGTGAAATCAAGTCTGTAGTAAATGAAAGTCATCCTGCACTAATCACAAAAATATGAGAATATCTATTTGAGTATAAAGTCTGGGCTAAATACTTTTACAATTATCATAATATTTGATTCTTCAAAAATCAAAAATAATCCAATGTGTATTATCATTATATCCATTTTGTAGATGAGCTAACTAATATATAGGAAGGATAGATGATATCCAAGTTTTTATAAACTGGGAAGTGACATTTCTAGTTCTTAAATTCAAGTCTGAATGACTATAAAGTCAATTCTTTTAATCAAGGTACCACACATATTGACTATTGGATTAAAACAGTGGCAAAATGACCCAAGAAGATAAGTTTTCTGGGATCACAGGTTATGCTGTTGGCTGTATTCTATTCAGTGAGCAACCCATGTTAGTCCTTGGTTTTGTAAAATCTTGCATTTTTTTCCAAATCTGATACTACTGAAGCTCTTCCAGGAATAAAGTGTGAGTCATTTTATCCCCTGAAAGAGCTGGCACAGATGGGAGATAGGCGTTCCATTGAAAAATGTTTTTCTATAATATTTGACACATAAATATTCCCATGTTATGTTTTTAATTTAGGTGTGAGAAATTCAAATGAAATGGATGAACGAGAGTTAGAGAAGACATTCCATCTCTTTCAAATCTCATTTTCAAGTTGTTTATAATTTTCCTTTTATTCATGATTATCTTCCAGTAAATGTGTATGTGTGTGTATTTGTGAGAGAGAGATTCCAATTTCTACTAATATGAGATGCTTAATAGTTAACATTTCCATAGCTTAATCAAATTTCTTTTCTTTTTAATGCTACTAATTTCAGAAATATTTACTACGTGAAGGATTTAACCAACTTAATCAGCTTTACTCTTATTGCCAAGTTTCTCTCTAATACAAGTAAAAAGTAGAAGATAAAGATATTCCATTGTAAGAGTAACTGTGGCAAAAGAATCTAAGAATCTAAGAAAATTTAGAAAAGTCTAAATCTAATGTTTTGTAACAAAACATGAAGTCCTTGCTTCCAAATGAAAACCATGTCCTGGGAGAATTGAGGAACGTTCTTATTTAAACAATGAACATGGTAATGCCTTTCCCTGGGGGGTTGGGAAGACTGGTACAAATGGTATTTACTTGCCAGCAATTTTCCCTTGGAAAAGTAAACTTGTTATCTTATTTGGTTAAATATGTTGTCCAGAATTTAACCAGTTACATAGCTTGGATCGTCTTTATCCATAAGAATTATTAACTGACAGATATCTTTAGGAAATAGAAATCTAATTTTACCTTTACATAAACAGTTTGTTGTGAGGAAATCCAGTTTCAACCATATTTTTTAAAACTCTGCATATACATTTTGCCATGAAATAAGTGCTTAGGTAGCAAGATGAATGTTGACATATTTATAATTGTGCATTAATGATAAAACATAGACATTTGTGAATTACTAATCTATGTAGCATCCATCTTTTTTATACTTCACTACAGAATAAATATGTGATCTCTAATGTATATAAAGCTAAAATTAAAATAGAAGAAACACATATCATATTTTTAAATTACTTAAAACCAGTAGATAATAGAGGATCCCCAAAAGACAGTGATGCATTGAGTCATTGAGTTTTCAGCAATGAACTTCTTGGCTCCAGAAAATGTTAGTCTAATGTTACAGATATCATATCTAATATCTATACTTAAAATAGACCTTGAAAAATCTTAAGGATATCTGTCCACCTTTTAAAAATTGGTTATTAATCTTTCTTAATTTCTAGACCAGAAGTAATGGACATATTATGTGACCAATATGTTCTCGATAGATTAAGCTATATTATTCCAGTATAAAAATTTTGGATGTTATGACAATGTCTGAATGTACGCCAGTGTATACCAGTGTTTTAGGATTTACTGCATGATTAGATCTAAGATTCAAGTATACTTGTGTATAGAATTAGGTAAACTATTTTAAGCAAGTCATTACATTTATAATAAACTTCATATACCCTATTTTGTCAGCCTTTTGTCATTGTATATATTAGTTCTACTTAACAATGGCAAGGAAATCAATTAATCACTTACTAGTGATGTACCAAGACACATGAAATAATGAAATTAATATAAAATGATATGTAGTAAAATATGTATGTTGTCATTTTATTCTGATAAAAAGCTTATTTAGTGTTAATATTTATTGTTTAGCATGTTTTGCTTGTACTCTTTTCTCATGTCAGAAATATGTAAGGTGTTTAGATTTTACTACTGTTAATGGATTTCTAAATTTAGTAACTTTCTTTCACAAATTGATAGGAAGCCATTCTAACTGTAGTTAATAAGAACCCAGACATACAGAGTATATGCTATCTTGAAAACTTCTATCAAAAAGTCTCACACAGAAAATTAGGTATTTGGCCTAAAAGTAATGCACATAACTTATTTTCCAGAACTACATGGAAGAAACACACACTTATGTTGACACAAAACAGAGCTCTGCTTCAGAGGAAATAAGAAATAATTTATTCTGAGACAATATTAATGACCAAGACCCAGGAACCTGGATTCAAGTTACCCTAAATGGCATGCTCATCCCTGGTAAAGATTACATAAACTTATAGCCACAGAATAAAGAAGGTCATAAATCAATACATTCAACAAATACCTTGGTGGGTGCATTATGTAGGTGGGTTGCAGCAAAATAGGGAAATCTTTTCTATAGCTTTCAGATATTATCTTGTAGCAGTCTTAGCTTCAGAGTTGGTGGAGGCTATAGGTCTGTCAAGCTTAAAAACACGTTTTGAGAGATTTACATAAGTCATGAGAATGTTAGATTAGATATAAAACTTAAAAAAGAGCTCCAGATAATTTTGACTCTTGACCTGCAATATTCCATCTCTCCATAATCATGATGTTCTACTCAACTGAGAGCAGTCTGTAGGATCTTTAATAGTAGATGTGGGTTCTTCCGAGAACCTTAACTTCACATTTACAGAAAATGCAACCCTACCACGTTTCCTAAAGGTATTAAGCTGTAATTATTTTTTTTAGGATAAAGATGGTTACCACACTGTTCATTGTATATTTTTTGTTGCAATAAAAATTTGCATATGTTGTGAATTAGCATAATGAAATGACTTAAAATATATAATCTAATGCTAAAATGCTGAGGTTTTAACTGTTTCTACCACTTATCTACTGTAACTTCCTTACACTCTCTGTTCTTTAGATTTTTATTTGGGTATTCTGGTGCCCTCCATAAAATGTTGTTTTGAATATTAAATATGATAATATGATTAAAAGACTTAGAATAGTGTCTGGCAAAGAGATTCCTATAATTTTAGTATGTAACTTGGATAAAATGCCTTAAAGTCATTACTCAATGCCATTATAGATAGGAGTTATATTTTTCATGTCAATGTATGTCAGTGTTTTAGGATTTACTGCGTGATTAGATCTAAGATTCAAATATACCTTGTGTATATAATGAGGTAAACTGTCTTCTTTCTTTTGAATTTATGTTCATCCTCATATTCACATGAAAATCTCCAGAAAATAATCTCAGGTGTTAAAATGTATGGGCTCTGCCTTAAATAGGAAATGTAGCCTGGAGAGCCTCCTAAGATACCAGAGATAAAGACAAATAGGAAAAAAATTGATAAATTCAGAATTCTGACCTTATAACAAGGCTACTTCCAGAGTCTGACAGGGGTCTGCAATTAGTGAGAAATGAGGACTTTTCTTTTCTTACTGTGAAGGTGGTAGATATTCTGTTGGTTTTGTAGGTTTTGAAGATAACTCCTAAAGCAATAGCCAGAGAAACTCTGATTAGCAATAATAAAGTATATCTTACAGCATTTATAGATTTCATAGAGAAAATATTCACAAAATTATCATTGGTCACCTCTTAGAAATGCCTTAAGCCTGAAACAACTTTGTAGGTGTACTCTTAATGAGGGGGGGAGATTCTTTGGCTTATAGAAAATTAGGTTTTTCATCAAATTTAATGACCAAATAATAATGTGGAAGAGTAGAAGTGGGAATGTCATTACAAAATATGTGCAACTGTGTAAGAAATAATAGTAGAATTTTGTCATTCATAAAATACTAGAGTAGGTATTTATTTTAAAAGGCAAAACATCATATTTATATGTGAGCAGAATAAATTCTAAACTTGATCTCTTTGAGAGTGAGCATTTGAAAATATAGATATGATAATATAATGGTATTTCTATTAAAATAAAATTTGCATTCCTAGTTACATGGATTTATATATCAATAGTACATTTATTATCTAAATTATGATTTTATGGAATAATATAAACTGTACTAAATATATTGATTTGGCAACTAAGCCCACACAGGTCTCACAAGTCAGAACACATATTACAAAAGCAGCTTTTAAGGGGAAAACAAGTCACCTAATGAAAGGAGATAGCACATTATGACCTCATATTTAGTATTTATAACTAAATTATGAAAATAAGATGTTCTTGCTATTATTTTTGTGACTGGATTCTTTGGTAAGCTATAAGCACATGTTTACACTGACTTTGATCTTTTATATCTAAATAGGGCAGTATCAATAAGTAAAATGGCAACAACAACAAAAAGGCCAAGGGAGTTTTTTAAAATTCTGGACATTTGATCCATTGTGATGCTCATTCAGGGTTCCTGCGGGTACTCTAATGGATCCACTTGCCAAACCAGGTCTATTGTGCTGGCAATAAGGTAGTTTAAGCTCCATGGTGAGAAAATCTTTCTTCCTCCCTTTCTACCTTTCTTTAAGGCACGTGTCAGAAATGATTCACACATATGAGTTAACAGAGCAAGATTTATAACCTGGGCACAGGTCAGTTGTACATGAAATTTGGGGGGTCAAGTTGAATTTAGATATAATGGCCTGTAGGCAAAGGGAGTTACTCCATTTCCCCTGCACTTTAGTTTCCTACAAAGTTATTTTTGATAGAGACTTTTCCCTGGGGCTTTTATATTAAAAAAAATTTTTACAACTTCAAGTCAACCTCCCAGCCTACTTTCCAGGGTCTGGTTAGAACCTCCCTGTTGTCACTTACTCACATATTGCAAAGACAAGTATAGAAATCTTAAAAATATCAGCTATGGTTTTAAACATAGGTGAATAGCATGATCTGGGAATAGAAAGCTATAGTCTGGCTCCCAGGTTCACCAAAATGAGTGTTTTCTTCAAAATCAATGGGAAATGTAAGAACAGTTGTAGTCTATGGGTTTATTATGGCATCCCAAACCTCACATTGTGTATATTTTAAAATTTAGATATTTTTAATTTTACAAAGGAATTATAAAACACATATACTGTATGTCACTCCCAGTCGGATATGAGGCAGTTCTCGTAAAGAAATTTAATATTTGTGCAGCAAAATATATGAATGTTCAGCTACTCATACCAATAGCTAGTTGAGTTCAGGTTTTTCATGAATTTTTTTAAAAATTTGGTTTTTAAACTTTTTGATTTTTAAATTGAATCATACTTAATAATTTTGGATCTAAATTTAAATTGTGTTCTAGAAACAAGAAATGAGGAATCTAAGCCCCTTTGATCTTTCACTGCTCACAAAATTCCCAATTGAGTATGATAATAGACCCTCTGAATGGATATTTCAAACGATTGGGCTTTTTTATCCTCATCAATACCAGCCAATTTTGTGACATTCAGGCTATGCCAAGAATAAAAGACCAAGATCAATACAAACATTTGCTTACAACTGGCCTAGAAGACTAGTCAAAAATATAGAGCAGGAAGTTTTTGCTCAATGGAGTGAGACAAAGTCACCAAACACAGAAATCTGGGCCCAAGGGTTAAGTCCCAAATTTTAATACTCAAACCATCCAAGCAGATGCTTGCATTTGATCATTTTTGAACCATCTTAATACTTTTCATTTTCCTCTAAATACCTAGCAAAATCTTTAAATGGGCAAATGTGTATATAGAGAAAATTATGAGGAATATTCATTATAAATACACATGAATACATTTAAAGTGGTATGACTCTAACTTGAAATAGATGACAAAAATCAGAAAAAGACACATTTCAAAATTTGGTTCAAATTTAAACATAAATCAGGACAAAATAAAATTTTACTTCACAAAGGGTGATCTTTTTATTTTATTCTTTCATGTATTAATTCAGTCAAGCAATATCTAATGAATGCTGGGGTCACAGAAAGCAACATGATGTTAAGTCTGGCTTTGAATTGCTTACAGTCTTCATTTAGCTCTGAATTACTTTTACCTCCTCTATAGTGGTATGTATACTTTCAGTTAGTGAAATAATGGCATTCTTTAAGTTTTGAGAGTAAGAATGATCTGTTACTGGTAAGAAGTGTGGATTTTGAACCGTTTATGACACTGTGAAAAATTCAAGCAGTGTACCTGTGACTCCACTGCTTTTCTTCTTAAACAATGTGCTGCAATTTATCCAGGATACAACATAAGGAATTGTTAGAATTGCGTTAATGCAATAGTATATTACATAGTGAAATAAATGCTGCAAAATACTAATGTTTAAACAAGCTCTAATCTAACAAGTCTTTATCACATTCTTTTAGTCTTTCTGGATCCCAGTTCTGCCATTGCTTAGTGACCTCCATGTCTCAGACATAAAATCACTGCTGCAGTGAATTAGCCCACGCCTGGACCCAGTGCCACCCTTACTTTGTGTGTGCCTGCACTGGAACAGAGGTAACCCTACATATACTTACACACCTGACTCGAATTCCATGGCTGCTCCCCCAGCAACCTTGCCCAGGATAATGGAGACACACCAAAGTGAGAGCATTTGTGGCCAAGACCCCAGAGTTACCATAGCTATAGGTATGCCTGTACTCTACATCAGTGTCCTGGTTGATGTCACTTTGAGAGCTTTCTTAGGAAACAATTATTTTGTATTTTTTTAACAGAAATTCATAGATGTTCATTCTTCAATGACACTATGCCAAGAATGTTACCTTCAACCTTGACTTTTCTGTAGAACAAAAAGAGATCAGGACACTCTCCTTAGTCTTCATCATCAAAAGCTCCAGATGCCCACAATATAACTGTGGACAACCACATACTTGACTGCTAAGGACCCCTGAAATCCGTGTTGATGCTGACTTAGACTTATGGAGCTGCAGGCGGACCACATTGCTATGCCCTCACGGGAGGCAGATCTGCCACACCCTCCCTATTGGATGCCCTCACAGTCACCCATATGTGAAGGCATCTCCCCCTCAAAGTAAATGTGTAATGTCAAGAAGAGGTAACTCCTTCATCAAACATTCAGACATCAACAAAACACAATTTAAACAGGAAAAACCAAGGACATGCTACACCATAGGAGAACAAAGATTTTTTCAGTAACCAATAATAAAGTGTAGCTATGAAGTACCTGTCAAAAAATCAAAAATAATAGTTGTAAAGAAGTTTAGTGAGCTATAAAAGGATTGGAGACACAATGAAATCATGAAAATAATACACAAATAAAGGGAGAGTTTCAACAGAGATAATAAAGGGACCAACTAGAAATTTCAGGGCTGAAAAATTACAATAAATGAACTTTAATCCAGCATCAATACCAGAATTGATCAGGCCAAAGAAAGGATCTGTGTACTCAAAGACAGGTCATTTAAAAACCTCCAATGAGAGAAGAAAGTAAAGAATGGAAAGGAATGAGGAAAACCTATGGGGTCTGTGGGGCACCTTCAAGAAAGCCAACATTCACATAATAAGAGCTGGAAAGAAGAGGAGAGAGTAAAAAGTGGTCTCATTTAATGAAATGGCTGAAAAATTCCCAAATCAGGGGAAAGGTAAAAATGTCCAGGTACTTCAAAATTCTCCAATCAGTTTCAACCAAAGACATTACCAAGAGATACTTCATCACTACCAAAAATCAAAGAAAGAAAAAAAAAATTTCCTCACATGCAAGAGAACCCACGTAAACTTATTAGAAAATTTCTTAACAAAAACTTTGCTAGTTAAGAAAGAATGGAAGGATTATTCAAAATTAGGAAAAAAGCTGCCTAACATGAATATAGCAAAGCTGTTCTTCAAAATTGAAGAAGAGATAAAGACTTTTGTAAATGTATTATAGATCTTTCTAGAAAATTTAATAAAATAATAGTATATAATTTCAAAATTTAATGAAATGTCAATAGTAAGTCATAACCTTGCAATAATTACCTTTACTGTAAGTGGATTAAATTTTCCAAAGGTAGAGAGTGGCAGAATGGATTATGAAAAAGAAAAAAATAACGATAGAGAACAACTACATGCTGCCTCCAAAGTCTTCACTTCACCTTTAAGGACATATACACTCTGAAACTGAAGAGATGGGGGGAAAGTATTTTATTCATGCAAATGGAAACCAAAAGAAAGCAAGGGTAGCATAGTTATGTTAGAAAAAACAAACTTCAAATTAAAAACTGTTAAGAGAAATAGTTAAGGTAATTATATAATTCTAAAGAGGTCAATTCACTAAGAGGATATAGTGATTGCAAATATATTGGCACTCAACATAATAGTGCCTAAACATAAGAAGACATATAAATAGATGTGAAGGTAGACCCAGAGTTTAATAAAATCATACTAGACAATTCAAATAGTTAATTTTTTGTTTGTTTGTTTGTTTGTTTGGTACCAGGGATTGAACTCAGGGACACTCAACCATGGAGCCATATCCCTAGCCCTATTTTGTATTTTATTTAGAGATGGGGTCTTACTGAGTTCCTTAGCACTTCACATTTGCTGAGGCTGGCTTTGAGCTCCTGTAGAACAGGATTTTAGCAATATCACCAGTGTCTCAGCCTCTGGAGCCACTGGAATTACAGACATGTGTGCCTGGCAAATAGTCTACTTTCAACAGTGCTTAAATCATCCAGACAGATATCCACAAGGAAATATTGGATTTTGACTTTAGAGCAAATGGACCTAACAGACATACATAGAATGTTCTATCCAACAGCAGCAAAATACTTAAGTATCCACATAACACTCTTCAGAAAAGATTGTGTTGGGTTACAAAACAAGTCTTAACAAATTTAAGAAGAGTAAAATTTGGCATCTTTTTCACTTTGTCAAGTACACTAATTTGAACTAAAAATCTGTAAGAAGAAGAATTTCAGAAAAGTCACAGATATATGGAAATTCAATAGTGCATACCTGAACAACCACTGGTCAAAGAGGAAATCAAAATGGAAATTAAAAATTTTCTTAAGTCAAATCTTATGGAGTGCAGAAAAAGCAAATTTAAGAGGGAAGTTTATAGCAGTGAACACATTCTCTAAAAAAATAAAAGGAATAAAGAGTACAAACAAATAACAGTATACTTCTAGAAATGAGAAACAGAAGACCAAACTGAGTCCAAAGTTAGAAGGAATAACAAAATTTGAGTAGAAATAGGTAAAATACAGACTAGAAAAACAATGGAAAATATTAATAAAACCCCAAGAGTTGGATTTTCAAAAAAAAAAAAAAAAAGAAAATCAAGCAATTTGGTTAAACTAAAAAAAGTCAAATAAAATAGTAAAGGAAAGAGGAGGCATTAAAACTTATAAACACAGAAATAGAAAGGATCGAAAGAGAGTATTATGAACAATTAAACACCAATAAAATGGATAACTTAGAAGAAATGGATAAATTCCAAAATATCATGCAACCTACTATGTTAAATAGAAGACAGAATCATGAAGAAATAGAAAATATGAACATACCAATAAAGACTAAGGAGAATGAATCAGTTATAAAGAATCCCATCAAAGAAAAGCCCAAGACCTGATGACTTCATTGCTAAAGTCTACCAAACATTTAAATAAAAACCAATGCCAATGCTTATTTATGAACCCAGAATTACTCTAACCCTAAAACCAGGTCAGCTTACTACAGGAAAATAAAATTAAAGCCAATATCCCTGATGAACATAGATGCGAAAATCCTCAACAAAATGTTATAAGATCAATTTCTATTACATGTTAAAACGATCATACATCATGTTCAATTGGGATTTATCTCTAGTATGCAATTGTTTTTCAATCTACATGGATCAGTAAGTTTGACACACCACGTTAAACAAATGAAGAACAAAAATAATATGATGATCTTAATAGATGCAAAAAATGCATTTGATGACATTCAGCACCCTTCATATGAATGACAAGACTGTTAGATTAAGCTAATTGTTTGCCAGTGGATGAGTGGATAAAGAAAATATTGTATCTGTGTATAGATCAAATATAATTCAGTCTCAACAGAGAGGAATTCATACCATTTTTGACAACATGGATAAATCTAGAGAACATTATGCTAAGTAAAATAAACCAGACACAGAAAGAAAACATTGCATGATCTTACATTTATGTGGAATTCTAAAAAAGTCAAACTCAGAGAATCAAGTAGAAGGGTGATTACCAGGGTTGGGGCAGAGGAAGGCGGAAAATGTCAGTCTAAGAGTACAAACTTGCAGTTATAAGATGAAAACTTCTGGAAATCGAAGATGTAGCATTTGACTTAGAGTGAATAACAATGTATTGCTTATTTGAAATTTGCTAAGATATAGTATCTTAAGTATTCACACCACAAACACTCAATAGGTAACCATGTGATGTGATAGATATCTTAATTAGTTTGCTAAATTGTGGTAATCATCTTACAATTATACATATATCCAAGTATGAAATTATAGATCCTGAATATAAATAATTTTTTAATTTTCCAATGATACTCTAATAAGGTGGAAGGGAGTGTGGAGAGAAGAAAAAGCTAAGAATGAGGGAGGAAGGGAGGGAATACCTTAGAGAGATGAACAACCTGGTATTCTCAGCATTAATCAACTTTTAACATCTCAGTTATGAATAAGCAAAGCTGACAATCAATACTTTGAGAATCACAACAGTAGTACTAGAAATAATGGTGATGCTGCTGGTGGTGGTGCATTTATATATGCAAATACTGTCAACCTAAGCTGTATTTTCTTAGAAATATTACTGATCAAAAAGTGCTATCATTTTGGCAATATCACCAGTGTACTGGTTGTGTCTACTAGCTTATATTGTACACATAAATTTTCACTTGGTTTAATCTTTCCTTTTTTTTAAATTTAAATTGAATTTAAGAATCATAGTCTGGTAGGTAGGTGTATAAGTCTTATTCTACTACTCTACTGCTAAAGAGAAGTATATGAATGCCAGTTAATCCTCTTTGATCATAACACTATGTGGAGTCTTTTGTGCCATCTTGAGAAATTCAGTTAGCCTCTCAATTCTTCTTCTTTTGACTCTCTCTGTCCCTCTTTGTTTATGACTCCATACCTTTCTCTATTTATTTCCCTCTGTGTCTGCCTTTATTGTCTCTCTTGCTTATCTAGGAAATAGTTTGAAGACATCTAAAGTCCTTCCCCACATCTTCATTCTCTTTATAATTCTTTCTGTTTTAAAAGACAAAAGCATCAATGCAGGTGTCCTGATGTATTGAACTTCAACATTCAGTTGCCAGTCTGACAATGTATAAAATGATCAAAGTCTCTTAGCAATTGTATTTCTATGTTGGAAAGCAAAAGATCTTAAAGATGAATTCTATTAACCTGTTTGATACAAATGTAATTTGAAAATCTCTTTTAATGTATACGATTAAAAATTATGATTAGACAAGCTAAAGAATCAGTAATCACAGCATGTTTGAGAGCAGCCCACCCCATTCCTAAGTACATTTCTCTGGTGATCACCAGGAAAATCTTTATCTCAAGTCTCAGTGGAATGTGTACTTCTTGCCCTGTGTGCATCAAAGCTGTCTAGAGAGGACTTCGCAAACACTCTAAAACTTTTATCTTCTCCTCTTTTCACCTTTCGTATTTTGTTCAGCCTCTTGAACTTTACAACTCTCAAGAACCAATCTTTTTTTGGCAGGAAACTGCAGGAGTGATAATCCAACTGAACAGTGTCATCTACTTGAAGGATGACACTGGAAACCGCGTGATTTGTAAGGGAAGAAATTGACACATCCTCAATCATGTTTCATTATGAGCTTGAGCCAGAGTATATCTTCACACAAACCACTCCTCGCACCAACCCCAAATTATCTTGCCTCATGAAGTTCAAATCAGGAACGCTTATGCAGATATAGCTCAAAAGGGCAACTTATAGTTTAATTAAAGTTCTCAAAAAGTCTTAAAGGTGAAAAATGCTGTAAATTGTTGGAAGTAATTTGATGAGTTCTAGATTAATGTCACTTATTGAAGACTTTGCTCAAGAGTTGCAGCCAGTATTTAGCATTTGCTTAGTGCTAAATATAGACATATTACTTTGATCTAATTCATAAAATATGAACTTTATAAAACAAGCATATTAAGGTTTTATTATTCTCAATATATAAAGTTCTAAGGATTATTTGCAAAGCACTTTTTTGTTTTTTAGTAGTGAAAGTGTGTATGAGTAACCATTTGGCAAAGAGCCTAAGGCATGAAAAATTTTACTGCTGAAGTATTAACTTCATAAAAGCGTTAAAATATTTTAAGACTAAATTATGTATTCATACATTTTAATAGGTTTTTTCATTGTGAAACAAGAGGTGCATATATTTTTTCGGGAAAAAGCAGCAGAGTGGGCAAATTGATTTTATCAATACTCTGACAATCTCTGACAGTCCTACATACAAATGTTCAACTTGTAGTTAAGGTTTTTTAAGTTTAAAACTACAGGATTATTTATTTGAATACTAATTTCAAGTTCATTAATTTATGCATGTTATGAATGGACATAAATAGATATCTTGTTTTGTGGTCATATGAATGTTTTGACAAGTAATAATTAAATAATTTTCCATGGCCTATATATTACAGTTGAATTTTCATGTAATTTAGTTTTGTGTTAATATTTTCATAATTCTAAACACTTACAACATCAATCATGTTCACACATATCTCCCAGAGGATAGATACTTATATGTGGATAGGGTTAATTAGATATCTTATTTATCATTTTAATTCTTTGGTTCATTTCCCACATTTTTTAGTTATTTTTGTTGACTGTTTTAGGGATCACAATATACATTTAGTCATCAAAATTCTACTTTTACTAATATTAAGTTAATCCTGGTAAACATGGGGGTCATTATAGGCATTCAAGAAATTTATTTCTCCACACCTCCAAGAGTACAATGGTGGGAATTGGGAATTTCTAGGTCCTTTCTCTTCTTCTTTTTTATTTTTCCATTTATCTACTTTAGCTAACTTAGCCAAAAGAAACCAATAGATCCATCAAGCTGACTCTTCTGTGATTAGACTTACAAGTTTTTAAATTCTATTGATGATTTACTTCTCATAATGGACCAGAGTTCAGCTACTATTTCATATTCAGGTGATTCTATAGACACCCAGGTATCAGGACTTCAGAACCCCCATCTCTCCCTCTTTCTTTTCCTCAAACTACACTACTGTCATGTTTTGTGAGTCAGTGTCATTCTAGTAAGTTCCACCACTGACACTACTTAGGCAGGGGTCTCAAGACTACCCACACATCAGCAAATTCGCTGCATGGCTCAAGGAATCCAAAAGCAGTTGAACACCTTCCTATGTTCTCCTCACAGGGTTCATGTGCTGTGCTCTCCTTCCTCTACCAGGGAGATGTACACTGTACACATGAAGCTGATTTCAGACTCAGAATCCAGGGATTCTTTTAGGGGCTGGTCATATAGACTTGACTATCAAAATTAAGATCTCTAGAAAGAGAACAGGTGTTTACCATATATCACATTATCTGTCCAAAATGTCTAGACTAGGGAGTACAACAACCACATCGACCCAGAAACATTCCAAATCCAAGTGCCTGAAGCCAGACACGGGCCTTCAATGCTCTCTTTCCCTATATACCCTCTATATTAATTACCACCCAATATTTGATACCAAGCTAAATGTGTAATAAATGTGTCCCACTAAGTTTCCCCATCAATTTATTGAGGGACATGTTACTAACTGATTCTATCTTTCTGATTTAAAAAACAAAACAACCACAACAACAACAAAAAAAAACTGGGAATTGGAAAGACACCATTTTAAAATGTCATACAACTAGGAAGAGATATCAGGTATGACTTCAAAGCCAAGATTTTAATCATCAGAATATATCCAAATATATCCACTGAATGAGTGGATGTCAAGTGACTTGGTGCTGAAGATACCACATTATTCAAGATTATTCTGTCTGTGTGTATGTGTATGTGTGCTCGCATGCTCACATTTTTGTACTTTCACTGTAACTGTGAAATAAGGAAAATTTATTCCCACTAGGCAAAAGAGAAAGATAAAGACCCAAGATGTATAGCAACATATATACAACTATTTATTGTTATTTACAATTTAAATAAATTTCCCAACATGACCCTCTCTCTCTAAACAAGGAAATATGGGTCTGTTTTGGCTTTTAACCACTCTAATTAAAATGCACACTACTAGTAATAGGAAAACTGCTTAGAATTTTGGAGGAGATAAAACTTGAAGAATTAAGTCTAAATTATAATTACTTTTAGGAGGAAGATCAGCTGAATAGGAAAACTTCCTTACATTCTCTTTAGGGGGAGTCTTACTCTAGAACATAGGAATCTACTCAAACATCACATCATGGCAAAACCTCAAGCATACTAACGTGTAGCAAGCTTGAACTTCATAGTATTCCCAGACAATAATTCAGTCAGTCAATGCAACTCCATGTTTTTTATTGTATGATTAAATGTTAACATCAGTACATTAAAATGTAAGAAAAAAATAAAACCATCATGCAGTAATTATAGTAATTTGGCAAGAGTTGGGGTATTGCAAAATATGATGTGCAAAATAATTTTTGTTTTAATCCATAAAATAATCATTAGTTAATATTTCCCCCAAAAGATAAAAAGTAGAATTAGGAACATCATCTTTACCCTACTGAAAGAGACTGACAAGAATGTATAACAAGGATTTGATTTTAGAGAAAATTTAGTTTTCAGAAAATGTTAGGTTTGTTTTATATCCTGAAGGCTCCCCAATTGTAGCAGATTACCATTATATGGATTTTATTGCTTACTCTCTGAAATAAATTTTAAAACCTCCAATCAACAGAAGAAATATATACTATCTGTTTTCAGTTGATTTAAAATCTTTCTAGGTATTTGAAAATATAACTAAGTTTAAGAAGATTTGGAGGATGCCCATTCTGTTATTTATAGAATCTTTTACAGTTAATAAGATAAATTTATAGGTTAATGATTACCAAATGTGCATTTTCTATAGCGAGGTGGTATAATGATTTTGAGGAACACAGAAATACTTTTATATAGATGTTTTTAATATTTATATCCCAAAATGATATTTCATACACAGAATTTAGAATACTGAAGTTTTTAGTTTCCTGTATATACTGATAAAAATATTCTTGTTGACAGACATTTTTCATTTTACTGGGTAACTTTTTTCAGAGTTAGCAGGAAAAAGAACAAATTATTGAAATCAGTTAAAAATATACTTGTTCATTATAAATTCTAAAAGGCAGTATATTTGTCTTTGTAAATGTTATTATGTTAGTTTCATCTTTTATGTCAAGGTTTTCTGACTTGGTTTGTAATAACTGTTACAGATTAATCTCCTATCTCCATTCCCGAGGTAGTCATTCCCTTTCGTGAATTCATAACTTTGGACTACTTTATCTTCTGGGAACTCTCTATCCTCTGTCCCTACCATCTATTAAGACTCAATTCAAGTTAATGAGAGGGTTTTAATGAAGTCATTCACATGATCAAATTTGGATTTCAGGAGGAACATTGTCTGGTGTGTAAGAATGGGGTTGAAGTTGAGACTGAGTGTGGTGAAGACAAAACTGGAAGGAAGCAGGCAGATTAGGTAAAATTTTAGTACAGAAAATCAGACAAGAAACAATCAAATCTTAGATTATGATGAAAACCAGAGATGGAAAACACTGGACATAATCAAGATATATTGGGAAATAATGATTTTTTTAAAATCTCTTAACAATAAATTTGCTAATTTCTTCTAAACCGGATATCTGATTTTCTAATATACTAGATGATGTGGGATAAAAGATTGCTGGGCCTTAATGTGATATAATATAAGACATCTTAGAAGAGGAAACAACATGACATGAAAAATATGCTTTGGATTCCAATGACTCATGGCTCAGCCCAGAAACCCTCATTTACTTGTCTCCTGAGTAAGTCTCTCAAGTATTCTGTTCCTCAATCTTTCATAAGAAAAATTAGGACAGTCTTGAGTAAACACAAGTTTTAATGTAGTTTTGTAGTATGAGACTATTTTTCATTTCTTTGAGAAAGGACTCAGTGGGTCTTAAATATGATTTAATTATGATTTATAAATCAAACTCTTCACATCCATACAGACAAGACTTGCTATACTATCATAAAACATCAACACCATCTTCATTTTTGATTTTTAGGCACTATCTTTGCCACATTTATTTCCCTGAAACATTTTGAAGTGAACTTTCATAAACTACTCCATTCCCTGCCAAAAGATCTTTACCACTGATACTAGTGCTAACAATATGATTACTTCTCTATTTAACCTAAATTATATGTAACTATTAAAGTTATAACTTAATTTAGTAGACATATCATTTTATTTCATGTGCAACCCAGTCCTTAACTTCTTTTTTTTGGGGTGGGGGGGTGCCAGAGATTGAACTCAGGGGAACTCAACAATTGAGCCACATCCCCAACCCTTTTTTGTATTTTTTTATTTACAGATAGGGTCTCACTGAGTTGCTTAGCCGCCTCACTTTTGCTGAGACTGGCCTTGAACTTGCAGTGCTCCTGCCTCAGCCTCCCGAGCTTCTGGGATCACAGGTGTGTGCCACCATGCCCTTAAATTCTTGCAAATGATTGATAGGACTGTCTTAGCACACAAATGTTTTCCACAAGGATTTCCAACTTCTTTAATAATTAACCAATTATTTATTTGATAACTAATTCACTTTAGATTTATTGTGTACCTAGTATACACTGACTTAAACATAACACCCTAGCGGACAACATAGGCCCCTGATTTGGGGGGAATGTTGTCAGGTGAATTTAACAGAGAAAGTAACATTTAATGTAAGACTGGAAGGTCAATAGTAGTTTTCTAGTGTTGCCTAATACAGGAACAAAAACTAAATGTTTTAAATTAACAAAAATTATTGTCTCGTGGTTCTGGAAGTTTCTGTTCCAAAACCAAAATGTTGGCAGGTCCATGTTCCCCCTGAAATTTGAATTTTTTTCTTCACCTCTTCTAGCTAGTACTGGAAGTCCTAGGCAGAGAAATTAGGAAAGAGAAAGAAATAAAAGGCCTCCAAACTGGAATGGTAGAAGTAAAATTGTCACTATTTGCAGATAATTGGATGAGGTTACATGCAGAAAATTCTAACAATTGCACTCAAAAACTGTTAGAGGTAATAAAAATGTTTAGTAAAATTGAAGGATGCAAAATGCAATAATAGCATAGATGGATCTAGAAAACATGTTAAGTAAAATGAGAACAGAAAGACAAGGACACATGATCTCAAGGGTAAGTGGAATCATAAGAGCTGATCTCAAAGAAGTTTAGAGCAGAATCATGGTCACCAGAGACTTGGGTGTTGTGGAGGAGGGGGAAAAGGGAGAGGTTGATCAATGAGTACAACGTTATTATTCAAAGTTCTCTGTTCCAAGGCACACAGAGTGAATATAATTGATGATAGTACATTGTATACCTCTAGTTGGAAGAGAGAAATTGAATATACTCATCGCCAAGAAATTATACAAGTTTAAAGTGATGGATATGCTAATTACCCTGAATCGATCACAAGCTAATGTACATAGAAATCAAAACTTAATGTCATACCCCATAAATATGTTTACAAATATGTATCAACCAAAATATAATTTTAAAAAGAAAAAAGCTTGGAACTTTATTTTGGGATAATTTTTATTAGATTATTAAAACATAGTGCTATAGGAAAATGATCCCCACATGGCAAAAATAATCTAATTCAAGAATCTATGATTTCAATATGATTTTTTTTCACACAAATAAGAGGTCAACAATGAAAAAAAAATCAGTAGTGTTCCTATACTTGAAAAGGGAACTATCTGAAAACAAGAAATCAAGAACACAATCCCATTTGTGAAAGACAAAACATAAAATACTTAGTATTAAATTTAATGAAGGAAGACTAGGGCATTTGGGGGGAACAATGATTAGAAAGAGTTTAGTCAGCAGGTATATAAATACAGTTATATAGGAGCAATAAATACAAGAGATCTATTAAAGAATGATGATAAATGTTAATAATGAGATAATTAAGTTTTGGAAAATACCTAAGAAAGATTTTAAATGTTCTCCCTACAGAAATGGTATCTGTAAGGTAATACTTTTGTCTAGATGCAATTATTCTATAATGTATATATATTTCAAAATGTAATGTACAGGATAAGTACATATAATTGTATTCCTCCATTTAAGTAAATAAAGTTGAAAAAGTCTGACAATTTAGTCTTTGAAATTTGTTCATTCATTTATTCCTTAAACTGTCAAGTCAATTAACATTCAATGATGGATATGTGCCAAGCACTGTGCTAGGTGATAAAGACATGAACACAAGGAGACCCCTGACCTCACCCTTCTGTAGATTATAATTCATGAGTGAGTTCCCAGAAGAGCATGTAGGAACCATCACTCCATCTTGCTAATGCTGACCTTACCTCAACAGATACACAAAAAGGAATGTCTGAGAAATGGAGATGATGTTAAAAAATGCTTAAGTAAAAGAAGTACAAGAAGAAAGTTGCTTTTGTTGCTTATTTGTAGGCAAGGTGTATTTTTAAGCATATTTCTTTATTATTTGGTCCAGCACCCTTACCAATGAATAAATTTGCATTTTAAATTTTTGAATTAAAAAAAAAAATCATTCAACTCTCAATTTTCCAGGCCTGTGGAAGAAAAAACACATGAGCTTATTCACACTTTAATATTTCTTAATTAGACAACATGGCATTATATATAGAGGATAGGATGGTATTTTTTTTAAGAAATAGATCTTTTAGGTTCTCAAGCACAGGGGTTAGAAAGTTGTGAAAAGCCAATGAATGAGGCAGTTAAATGGGAAATTAGGGGCCAAAGGTGGAAAAAATATTTTTTCAAGTTTATAAAAAGATGTTCTGATTAATTAGTTATATGAGTAGATGAGATATTTTCAGACTAAATAAATGTGATACAAATAACCACAGCAAACCCATACTGTCCCCAGATACTAGTAATGCAGTGAACTTCCTGGTTTATTTTAAGTGTAGTAACTGAACTTTCTGGTCCATTTTAAGATGTAATAATGGGTTAACATCTTCCCAGGTCAACTCTTGTTGGTAACCAGCAAATTACTGTCAATAGCACTATTAGCTCTTCATTTGGAAAAATAACCTTCCTTCTAAACAGTATTTTCCGTAAAAGAAGGGCCCACACACTTACATCACCATTATTTTAGGCAAAATTGTAAAATAAAATAAAGTAACAGAAAACATATGGGGAAAACTTACTGTGTAACATGGTTCTTATCTTTGGTCACAATAGTTGGTTGCTGCTCTTTGCCTAGGATAAAGGGAAAGTGATGAAAATTAAATGTGTCATTTCTAGTTGACAAACATGAACGCATCTAACCATCCTGATAACCACTGAAGAGGTTCCTGGTACTTGCCATTGGCTCAAGTAGGGAATACACCTTTCTTTCTCCACTGAGAGAACTCAAAGAAATTGTTAACAAGATTCAAATAGCAGTTTATTACTGAATGATTTCGATGATAAAAAATATTATCTGCAAAGTGTGAGAGCTGGTATGGAGTAAGGAAGGATGATGGAACTTCTGAGGAGTAAGAACAGCTTTGATGATTCACCTACTGAAGGGCATCGAGGTTGATTCCACAATCTGGCTATTGTGAAATGAGCTGCTATAAACATTGATGTGGCTGTATGTAGTATGCTGATTTTAAGTCCTTTGGGTATAAACCAAGGAGTAGGATAACTGGGTCAAAAGGTGGGTCCATTCCAAGTTTTCTGAGGATTTTCCACGAAAAAAAAACAAAACAAAACCAAAAAACAGCTTTGAAACCCAGATCTTGCCAACCCATTCCCAACTCAGCCTTCAACACTGTACCATAGCTACTGGAAAGAGCCTCCTGCTCCCATCTTCTCATTCCTGAGCCTGTCCTCTCTCCTCTCTGCAGGTTCTCCAAACTGTTCTCTTTGAGCCATTAAAACGTGTCGACATTCAGTTTTAGCTATTGTGAGGTCCATTGGCCTCTCTCCTGCCTATTCAACTGCTGAGCAGAAGAAAAAAATGAAAATTTGAGTAGTAAAATGAAACAGGTGGAAGCAAACATAGTAATAAACTTTGGTTGCTAGTTATCCTTTATTTCATTGTTGTTTTGATTTTCCCAAACTAAGAAAAAATAGACAAACAAACACATCATTCTGGAGAACTAATTGCTTCCCAGATGCTATTACACCTAACAGATCCCTGCACCTCTCGCTAAAGTGATACGAAATTTATTTCAGAAGAGCAAGTGACCTGTTTGTACTCTGCTATATTACAAAGTGATATTTCATATTTTACTAATTTAACCCTCATAGATACATTTCCAGTTGTTCCCTCCTGAGGCAAAAGTAGCCATAACACACATGTATTAGTGATCTAATGCCAAGTAAACATAAAATCATCATTTATATTTCAGTCTCAGTCAATTTTTAAATACTTTCTCGTTGGACTAGAAAAGGAGATTAGTTGTTTTGAAATGAATGGTATTTTTAAAAATCTGTTGAGGAATATAGATGACATTCAAAAAGGGTCACATAACTCCATATAAATGTACTATGTAAACTGGGAGGGAAAGTTTTTAAGGTTAGCATTTCATTTATTTCTTTTAATAAGTACAAATAAACCTGCCCTGTAGCTCTTTCACTCTTCTCCCATATCAAGATATTAATGTGTTTCCCTGAACTCAAAAGGCCAGAGGACAAGACTGAACATACACAGTTATTAGACCAAAACCAAATGTGAGACTTGTGTACACGGGGATCAGTGTCAGGGCTGAAATTTCATGTACAACATTTACATTCTCAGTCTGGATGGGATAAAAACCTTCACCACCAAATTTTCGAAAACATTATTTTTATGTTCCTCCCTGTTAAAAAAATTTTTGCTCCCAATTGTCACAAATTGTTAATCTGTTATGGCATCATTTCATCTCTTGTAACAGCATCTGAATATTTAATAGAGGCTCATTAAAATATCTCTATGTGGAAGCATTGAATATTAGTTGGCTTAGCAGTTTTCAATCAATTGGTATTTTCCTAGACAGTAATACATAAGTTTTTAATGAATTTAGCAATTTGCTAGTTTTCTCCATATAAAGCATTGAGCTATTATAGCATACAGGCAAGTAAGATATATCTCTCACCAATGATGGCTGATTTATAACAAGGCTTTGTAAATTGAATATTCATGTTACAAAAATTCTTTTAAACATGAATGATTTATAATGACATCCATAACTCATTTTTCTTCTTTTACTTCTGCTCACTTCAACACTACTATATTTCACTCTTCTCCTTTCACTTCTATATACTTTATTTACTATTTCTTATAATGGAAAATATATTTTAATATGCAGTAAGGTATGTTGTGTTATGTGTATGCATGTGATTTTATCACCATAATCAGAGTGTCAGATCAGATTTTGACTGGAGCATGGCAAGATTAACATTAGAACTCAGAAATAAAACACTTCAATTATTGCAATACTAAATGAGTAAACAACTGATACAAAATTCATATGCTCTAAATGTAAATCTTGAATGGTAAGAAGGTTTGCTTACATCTCCATTGTGTGTGTTTGTATGTGTGTGTGTGTGTGTGTGTGTGTGTGTGTGTGCGTGCAAACACATGCATTGCCATTTCGTGAGAAGATCAGACTAATTTGGGTATGCCTATAAGAATTTTAGAAAATATTCTGAATTATTGGTCAATTTGTAAACAACATTTGACTCTAAAAGTATTTGTAAATTGGGAAATTGCATACAATCTCCGTTTTCAGATTTTTTTTGGAGAAATCAGGAGATGGCAATATTGAACTCATATTATTCATAATAAAGGAGAATGGTCTCAAGTAGTAGCATCTTTAAGACGAAGGTGAAAACCATTTTGTAACCTAAACCTTTAAATAAGTTATAAGAGAGCCAGGGAAGTAAAGTGAGTGATGTCAGTGAGACCCAGCATATTAGGGTACTCAAGCGCCAAACCAACACATGACCTGATCACAGGAAGAAGCTGCTACTGTGCAGAGAGTTGGCCTAATTACAGGAAGAAGCTGCTACTGTGCAGTGAGTGCTTAGCACACAGGGACCACTGTCTCAATGCTGTCACATCTTCTGATTTTTCAACAACATCTAGTAACTCAGATTACAATGTAAACTTCCTCAGTTTTCAAGTGCTATATGGATCAAATATTGACTGACTGGATTTAGTCTGTGAAATGCCAGTTTGCAACCATTAAGGCAGATGATGTTTTTTAATGCTATTTCTTAAATGGAGAATTTCAAACATACATAAAAGAAGCAAGACTAGTACAAAGCAGTTCCTTGTACTCAATATATATCAACCTATGGCTAGCTCTGTCCCACAACCCTTATTGGTCCCTTCTTTCTATATTATTTAGAAGCTCAGCCCATACATATGTTATTTATAAATATTTCAAGTCATATTAGAGTTATTTTTAGAAAAATAAAATGTTAATATGTTTTAGCAAAAAGAAAAATGTTTCTACCAGGTCATATGAACAAAGTGATCCACCAATGTTTTATGTGGATCATAAAGAGCCTTAGCTAGATCTTGGAGGGCATCTGAAATTACTCAAAAACCTATGGAGCATTTCTCAAAGGCAAGAAACAATTATATGGTTGGTCATTTGGATTCCTGTGTCAGTCTGCTGTAGCATACCAGCAAGAATGAAATAGGGTAAGTGTTCATGTGGGTACCATCTTGATTAGAACCTGCAAAAAAACATTTTCATTGTCATTCCAATTCTGACTCAAGGGACTCATGTTGAAAGTTCTAGTATTCTACTGTTCTTTAGATAAACAGGAACAGAACTCATGATAGAAGGAAGCATCTGTTGTGTCTTTCTGACAAAACAATGATATTTAGGGCTCTCACTCAGCCCATAATTTAGAGGATGTAAAATGACTTATCCCCTTTGCTACTTCTTTGCTCCTAAGATTTGCACTATATAAATCCAACAAACATAAGGGTTTTGAATGTGATAGTTTTAATGAATACCCTTCTGAATCCTACTGTTTAAAAATTTGTCCATAAAGAATGAAGCTTGAATACAAGCCACTCTTATTTATTTCCAACTCATATTATGAAATGCTTATTATATGTACATGAATTTTCTAATTTTTTATAAAACTCATAGTTTCATTAAGTAAAATTATATTTCACCATAAATGTAGGAGCAGTAGTTATCTCCAGAGACCCCATTAAACAACTGATTTGAATAAAAGTAGCAGAGGGCAATTATTTGCGCTTCTGAATAATTTTTTTAGTATATGCATCTTATTTGGCAAGACATTTCACATTTGGGACTTCTTTGCCCCTGGACAGTAGGCACTAAATAAAAGCATACCGAAATGTTTAAAAGGGAAGGAATTTCACATAATTACCATGTACTTATTTATAGACATGGATATTATAATGATTTTGCCTGGCTCTATGCAGTGGTTTCAGAATAAAACTACAATAATCATATTTTTCCCTTCATTTTCAGATTCAACTGAAGTGTTGAACTTCATTAACCTTGTTGGAAACATAGAAATATAATAAAACCACTTTTGAATGTTCCCCTTAACCTATGATTTAGATGAAACTGAAATACAAAGCAAAATGGAATTGAAACTAGACAACACATGCATTGGTGAAATTAAGAATGTGGTGCAATTTCACGTGGTGATGACTTTCTCAGGTATGCAATAGCACAGGAGTAATGCTCTTGGGAAGTTGAGCATGTATAATCAATCACAAGCTGTCATTTGATTACATTCATATAAATAACAGAGCTGTATGTCATTATTGATATTGTACACCTGGATAATCAGTATTTCCTTCCAGTTGGAGACAGGCATGTCAGTGGCCCATTCACTATTCTTCTTGGGATGCAAGTGAAAAGTGTGAACATCGGACAATTTGCTCTTTTGTTTGGGTTTGGTACCTTCCCAGTTACGATTATTCCCACCAGAGCTTCATCATGCACCTGCCAATCATCCTAATGAGCTATTTCTTGTCAATTAATTGAGTAACACTAGCATGTTCAGTCATAAGTTGCATGCTCAGTTGTACCAAGAATTTCAGGCAGGAAAGCCTCATAACTAAACCTTGTCATATAGTAATAGGAAGCTGAATGACAGAAAAGTCACTAAAATAATGGAAGCTACTTTGAATAATGTGTTTATTAAATTTAGTTGTCAAATTGACTGGATTAAAGGGTGTTTAGACAACCAGTAAAATATATTTTTGAGGGTGTTTGTGAGGGTGTTTCCCAAGGAGATTAGCATGTGAACCAGTGAGTTAAGTGAGGAAGATTTGCCCTTGATATGGGTAGGCACCATCCAATCTGCTAGGGGCCTGAAAAGAACAAAATGGTGGAGGAAAGGCAAATTCTTGTTTTCTCCCCTGAACCTAAAGCACCCTTATTCTTTTGTCCTTGAAGATCAAAACCCTAGGCTCCCTGGTCTTTGGACTCTGGGAAGATCTGCACTAACAGGCACCTCCGCAGACCCAGAGTCCTCAAGCTTTCAGCCTCTAAGAGTTATACTGTCAGCTTCCCCAGTTCTGAGGCTTTAGACTTGGACTGAGAGTGGCTACTTGTTCCTCTGGCCTCCAGCTTATAAATGGCTTATGGTGGGACTTCTCAGCCTCCACAATTGAATGATCCAATACCCCTAGTTAATCTCCCATCTATATATCCATCCATGTACCTATTCTATTCCCTAACAGTTCTGTCTCTTGGGAGAACACTAATACACATCAGTACAAAGAAAATATCCTTTACAAACCTTTTCATGCCCTTTTGCTTTAACATTGCTGAGAACGAAAGTTGCTGGTTTAAGTATAAAGGGGAGCCAGAGAGTACAACTGAGAAAAAAGAAAAACAACTTTTTTCCTTTTGAAATCCGCCTTAGTTTGAATAAAGGAAGAAAATATAGATACAGGTCATTGACAACAGGATGCTACACCAATGATGCATAATGAGTGATAATTTGAGTTTATATACCCCTATAGAAAAAATTTCTTAAATTAAATTAATGTATTAAATTGTCAGGAAAATGATTTATATTTGATGTAGTTCTTCATATAACTTCTTTTAGTCAAAGCAGATATGTATACCAGTTTGAAAATATTCACCATAGTGCTACATTAGCTGAGTTTTACTTCCTCAAAATGTAATAAGTACATAGTATTTTTATTTATATAATGCCAGAAAATAGAATCAATTATTCATATTAATGATGCAAATTTATGACAAAATTGTCATATGAAAGTTTCTTCCATGGTAACATATAAAGTATAATAATTTGCCCACTACTGAAATGCAATTATCTCTAGGTTAAATGACAGCTAGAGTTTCAGATCCTAGAATAGCAGTACATAATAGATAATAAATGACTCCTCCAATCTGAAATCAGAGAAAGATTTTAGGTATGCAGAATGTAATTATCCTCATTAGAATTTGGCCAGGAGGCAAAACTTTATTCTCATAAGAAACCTGATAATGTTTTTAATGATCATAATCAAGTATATTTGGTTTTTTCCATGCTATCTATAAGACAATTTCTTTGTTAGAATAATATATTCCTTTCTAGGAGCCTGGAATGATTTTGTCTAATTAGGTATTTTTCTAGGCTACATTTTATCCTCGAACTGACTAGGTCTGGTCTTTGTAGCACACAAGGATTAATGAGCATGAGAGCAGAAAACATGCGTACATCTTTTTGTGTTTCTAAATAAATTTCATTCAGATTAACATTAAAGAGACAGCCTAAACCCATAAAATACATTCCAGAAACTCTAACTCTCACTGTCTTTATAATGTATACAACACTGGACAGGATAAAAGAAAGTTTTTATTTTGTTCATTTAGAAAAATCTACATTTATTCTTCCTGTCTTCCTAGAAACTGAATTGTTTTTTTAAAAAGTGGGTTTAAATTGTGTTTATGACCAAAGGAGTAAAACAGAAGATAGAAAAAATATGGAGTACAAGGAGTAAATGCTTAAAAGCTGTTGGCATCTTTCATTCTTTACTCTTTTACTAAGATGTGTTCTAAAAACTTTGCTCCTCATCGATCATGTATTCTTTTGGAGGAAAGGCTGAAAGTTCATTTGTTCTGCTTCATTGTGTTTCGATATTAGATATGTCTTCAAAACAGCTCAAGGATATTTGCTTTTATCACTTCTAATGCATGCTTTTGTTAAAGGTTCATCGAGTTTTGTTATGTTTTTAATAAGTTTCAGAAAAATCCACCAGGTAGATAACAAAATCTTTATGTTGTTAAGATACTTTAATAACTGATTTGTATTTTTTTTTTATTTAAATGTGGGTTATTTCAAACAGGTCTGCATAAAATTTTATTGAGTTCATTTCTCAGATTACATATATTTTAAATATATATGCATGTATATACATGTCCATATAAGTAAATGTTCATTAAGCACACTAAAATTATTCATATAATAGTGTATGTAATTTTTTCAACTCTACTGATTATTATAATTGTTATATTCTTTCATCAGTGGCAATTAAGCATGTTTTTAAATTATATGATCTTTTTTGGAGTACCTATGATTCTTATTTATTCCATCTTTATTTCACATCATTCAGTTTCTTCCATCATTTACAGTTTACCTTCCAAAACTTGAGATTCTTCATAATTTCATTTCAGGGAAGTTAAATTAACATTGGAGTTTGAAACAGCAAAGAAATATCTATGAAAAAAATTAATTATTTATTATCTCAAACTATGACAAAATATTACTTTTTTTTCTTTCTTAACACCTCATACATCCCTGCATAACATTTATCATTAGTGTGATTGCTGGTAGAGGAGGGAAAGCAAATGTGGCAGCAAAGTTTTATGTCGGGAAGAGGCCTTGAAAAGATTGTGTTAGTCTGCTCCATAATGTGGTAAAATCAGAGCTAAAGAACTCGGGATAAAAAGTGATCTTTTCTTTTTGTGATGGTTTCTATGAAGATTTCAAAGCCTTTCACAGTAAGTACTTTAGCTGCTTGACATGCCTGTCTTTCTTATGTTATATATGAATTTAGCTCACAATTAAAGCCCATTTTCCCATTTAAGAAACTATGGTGAACAGATGTTCCCTTTCTTCTTATAATCACCTTACATTTCTTAGCACTTCTTTATTGTCACCCACTCTGTTTAACTTACTTTCTGTCATTGGATCTTCACTCTACTTTTTGGAACAGAATGAGGAATGAATACTCATATCTCATTCTCCACACCTAAACAATATCACTTTCATCTGTAGCCCTTTTGCCCTTTCCTTCCTTTTCCTATTATGCTCTAGGCTTAAATGGCATAGGTCAACAAGTGTCATTCCTTTTGGCATTGAACAACCACTGAGAAATCACTCCTCTATAGCAGTCACTACACTAAGCATAAGAGGTGGCAATGAACAAAGGAGGGAGACAAAGCCCCTATCCTCATGAAGCTTACAGTGATACACTAGAGCCCATATTCCAATGCATATGCAATATAGATTAGTGATGATTAGGTATGCCAGAAAGAGCTAATGCAGCTGACCTCGTGTTGTTCACATCTTTTCTATCATCTGGGGCGCTTACTAGCATAGGTGGGCTTGCGAAATTAACCTTCGGAAAATTCCCTGTGTCGCTACTTGGTAAGGTTGTATTCTATGTCTGTGGCAATGACCCACATGGTTTGTGGAGGCAACGTGATGTATGGTAAACATCTGCTTTCCTTCTGGGTCTTGAGTTTCAGTACTCATAACTGTCACATAGATAGTATGTACCTACATGAGCAGCCTTTTACATAGGCTACATGTGGATTCTGAGACATGAACTGGTTTCCCCGGGCAGACACTTTGTATGTGTTGTTGCAGTTCACTGCTAAAGGAGTAAGAGCATCTTTTGCAGTAGTGCTTTGGAAGCCTGAAGCTAATAACTCTCCTGACTCAACTCAGTTTTTATTGTTGATCCTGACCTATATATAAGCTCTTTGTGTAATAAGCTATGACTCTGAGGATAGCTACTTTTTATTGGTGACTCCTTTTAACAAATCACTAAAGAGTGTTCAGTTGTGGACCTTCCCCAAAGTATGTCAATTAAAAAAAAAGGCAGAGTAAGAAGTGAAGGGGTTGAAGAATGATAGGGATATGTTATTTCAGACAAGCTTTTCAGTGAATTAATGAGTTCATTCCAGAAGAGGCCTGATGAAATAATGGATAAATTTAGGCAAAGATGTTAAGGAAGAAATGTTTCAGCTATAGGTAACGGACATGGAAGCCCACTTGGTGTGTGACTAGAGCTATAGGAGAGAGGTAGAGAGATATATAACACAGTTGCAAAGAAAGTCCAGGCACAGACCAGGCTTCCTTGAAACAAACCAAAGAAACAGTTTCTTACTTCTTCATACCTAAGAAATCAAGAATACATTTAAATGATTTCTATTGAGAAAAGTAGACTTTATATTGGCACATGAAATTTGTCTCACTAAATGAAGCTGAAAATGTCCATTAAGCACATTGTATTGAGTTTTTTAAAATCTTATAAATGAGTGAAATACAATTTTTCTCTTTAAGTAAAATGAACAAGATCCAGCAATTATAAGATTAAAAACCAGGGGGGACAAACCAAAAGATCATCCTAAATATGCAATGATAGACTGAAAAGTAGCAAAAATTCAACTCAAATTTATCTAAGAATAATTTCAAGGCTGATAAGTAGGCACACTATTTGAGAATATACAGAATACTAGAGTCATGGAAATGGGGTATCACGTAAAACCACTTTGAACCAAGAAGGCAAACATTTGTTTTGTGGCTAATGAGTTACAATGTGTGCCTTTGACCATGAAACTCCATGATCCTATTAAATACAACACCAGCAACAAAATGATCATATTATTAGGGTGATGGAACCAACTTTTGAAGGAGCCTGTGCAGTGTAAAACTTGGAAATGACATGCAAGAATGGGAAGCCAGCCTTCACATATGGCTCTCACCTGGTGCAAGGAAATTGATCTGTGAAAGATCTATGCTTATCTCCAGGGCTACATAGAGCCCTACATCATGACCCTTGTTTGACCCGACAAAGATGAAATATAACACCTTGTGCTTCGTAATGAGCTGTTTAAAATCTGAAAGTCCCCTGAAATCACCCTGTAGTAGTTTGTTTACATCATTTATTGAAAATTTACTTAATATATTTTGTACATGGTTAAAGTTTTACACAGAACAGTGTGGTATTAAGAAAAAAAAAAAAGTAAACACGTTCCTTGCATCTCTTTAGAACAAAGTAACTTGCGTGTGTTTTGGAGGTTCATAATCAAAAGATGAAATACATCATGTACAAAGGAACTAGATAACTGTGCTGGAAGTTTTACATTTCTACACTAGAATGTACTTTTTGTCTCATGTTGTGTCCTATCTTCTTCTACTACAAAAGAGAATATCTGTGTACATTATGGATTCTCAGCAATTATCTGACCTGTATAATTTCTACTCAATATACCCATAACCATATTATAATGCTATGTCCACAGAATGAATGCATGGTCTGAAAAGCAAGAGGTAGAACTCAGTGATCAGGTTACTCTTAATGAGGATTCAACATATAGAATTTAATTTTCATTCAATAACAATAAATTTACTTGAGAATACATTAATAACCAATTGATATACGGTATCATGTGATAAGTATATTGTGAACAAAGATACACTGGTTTGCCCTTATAGAACTTATCATCTAACAAGAAAGATAACCATTAATTAATGTAAGTTATTTTAGAATTACTACAGGTGCTACAAAGAAATTGTAATTATTGCTTATTGTACTCATTTTGTTTTTATCAACAATTGTTGAAAATTAATTTCAAATGTTTTGGGGCCACATAAATGATGTGTGCATGACAGGTTTCATGTGATTTAATATATTCTATTATCAAATTTTGAATGCATGGTATTTAAACTTTAAATTTATTTCTGTAAATGGTTAATGAAATTACAAAATGTTTATGAGGAGATAATCATGAAAATGCTGCAATAATTTTTTTTAGTTCACTGACCTTTTCAAAAATATCTTCAGAAGGAATAAACACCATAGGTAATGATGGAGAAGTGTGAGTTTAATCAAGAAATAAAATATGGGTATATTAAGCAAGGCATTGAAAATGCTCAAGCAAGCTGCCTCAGATAACTTTAATCTCTTCCTTTAAAGAAGTTTACAACTATCCTACAAATCAACTTTATTTCTATATGAGCAATTTTGAAAGAGAATGAAGGAGACTATACTGACCTTTGAAACAACATGATTTCTATTCTCTGGTTTTATTTCTTGCTAAGTGACCCAGTGATACAAAGACAACAGAGCAATTTATTATTTTTATTATACAACATTTCATATTACATAGAGATATTGTCATTGAAAAAATGGCTTGTGCCTCCAGATGCAATAACAAACTGACAGCTTTTATTATGAACCTTATGCTCACCAAGCTCCTGAGTCTGTTCATCTAGTCCCTAGGTCAGTGGTGCCGGAGAAACTACACAATCATATTCATTAGCAATAGTTCTAGATTATTAGATACTTCTGCTCCTGATTTTATTCTGGTCTGCTTGTCAGTCATAATTGCCAACAGTTTATTGAGACGAATGATAGACTTATACACTATTTGGAATCATAGAAAAAGATAGCCATAGTATTATTTCAAAAGATGTGATTCAAATGACTCAACTGCATGACTGTAAATTATAGTGGAAGTCCCAAATGCTTATGGCCACTTGCAATGCTCTCATTTAACATTCAACCTGCCATTTATATTATTTTAACTTAAAAAATACAAGATAGGTCCCTGGTTTGACATTTGCTGAAACTGTGTATAAAGTAATTTAGAAATTGTGTGATAAGTTCAAGTAATTTAAAATAAAATTTCAAGCTTAACTGAAACAATAAATCTACTCCCTCATTACTTCATTTTAGATGTGGACACATTATTTTATGACAGCATTGTAAAAGTGAAGTGTCTACAATATGTTTTAAAGTTCAACAATTGAGAGAACAGAGGTAATTAGGAAGCTTACTAGAGATTTAAAATGTGACTATTTTAATGCCTTTAGCCATCCCCAAAGTAATTAATAACATGGAAAAAAATCTTTAAGGCTGACTTACTGTCAATAAGTGAGCAGTGCCTGATTTGAAAGATTATAGATGTTTCTATGCTTCCATAATGCAAAACTCTCTTTAAAAAATTACCTACCTGAAGAAGATGCTCAAATAGCAACACTTCTGTGAGGCTGCCCAACATCCACCTACTTCTGGTTATTTAAATGTTTAACACCTGTCTAAGGAAATATTTGAATTATCATACCACTTGCAGACCTGGTTTTCTAAATTACTTCTAAACAATTTACTTTTTTCATTTAGTTTAGTCTTCTCTGTTTTATTTTCTGAAATTAAATGATTATTACTGACTGAATGATATATGCCTTATTTATTACTGTTACTTACCGCTTTAGTAGAAATTCTATTTCTCCCTGTAAAGTAATTCTCTGAAATACAGAGTATTTAAAACATGATCACTTTTCACCTTAAAGGGGAAATAGTGACTCTGAAGGCTAGGAAAGGATGTGAAAACATTTAAGAGTTCTAAGGCTTTAATACGAACACATTCTGGGGAAACACAATGCAAACATTTATTAAGTGAGATGATTGATGAGATTGGGGAGGGGAAATATGTAAAAACTTCTGGAATTAGTTTGATTATTAAAAACTCATCATTGTGAGAAAATGAGCACTTAACATTTGTTCTGCTCAATTCAGATCCCTCATAAACCCTTTTACAATATCAATATATGATTCAACTCAAATGCCATTCTAAGTGTGTATACTTACTGATTTGGGTGTTCTTACCATGTATGAGGATTTAATTTTCTCCTTAATATCATTTAAAAATTTAAAATAACTACATAATGTATTGTTGATGATCACTATTCCTTACCAATAATTTCATTTTGATTAAAAGTCTGTATTTTAACAAATTTATTATAATTTCATGCAGATGTTTGATGGATTTTTATTGAATGTTTCTTTTATAACTCCTTATGATCGACCACCACCCGCAGGGACAATCACAACACGTACGCTCTTCTTGATCACAGGAACCAAAAGCCGTTTATTCCGCAAGTCTCAGACTTATATTGAGAACATCAGCCTATCAGAGAGTAGACTACCAGAAAAGTCAGCCTATCAAGGAACAGTCTCCAGGCAGATACCAGGATCGCCTCATGTACAACAGCCAACCAGAGTTACTTCCTAAAACTTGTTCATGAGTGCAGCTATATCTGGCAAGCTGCCAGGCACCATCTTAGAGATCAGGCCACGGTGCGGCTCTGGGGCCCTCAGAGCCCGCCCCTGACATCTCCCCCTTATTCTTTAAATAAAGAAAAGATGACTTGGGACCATGCCTGTCTTAGGTTGTCCATGGCAAATTACATCCTTACCCATCATTGGAATTCTGACCTCCAGGCGTCAGAACCCTGTCTTAGGTTGGTATGCATTTCCACGGATCTTTCCCGTCTTTGACTACTGGTCCAGCATGCTTAGCCATACTTGAGGGGATGTGCCTGTCTCAATGGCTGTCAAAGCCTGTACTATATCCCGTCGATGACGTCGGGCATCTTGACGAGCTCTGATTTGGCTGCGTATAACATAGGCTATCCCTAAGCACATCAGAATAGCTACTGTTCCAGCCCACTGTTTTGTCAATCCCAGGGCTTTAGATAACAAAGAGAACATCTCGGATACCGATGCAACTTGAACCCTGGTGGCATTGACTCTCAGTATTTCAGCTCGTAGCTGACTGGTTAAATTATCAAACATAGATGACCAATTGCCAGTAAGGTAGACAGAGAGATTTTTAGATAACATAGCCGCAGAGCTAAGGTTATTATAAGCAATAGGGGTGACACACACTGCTCTTAAAGGATAAACACATCCCAGTCCCAAAAGTTCTTGTAAGACATCCACTTGTTCTTGTAGTAAGTCCATTCTTTGATTTACAAGGAGTATGCCTGCTCTTAGATGTTGGTTTAGGGTCTCTTTAGTCTGTAAGGCTGCAGCTGTATTTTCGGCCAGTGATTGACTGCTGTTGCTGTAGGTATGGCAGTTGCTAGTGCTGCTGTTGCAGAAACCACTATAGCAGTGATCACAGCCACTGTAATGCCAAAATCTCTCGTCTCTAGATAGTAGTACTGGCAGTTCTGTATCTGTAACAGAGACTGGAACAGGTAGGAAGGTAGCAATACGCATTAAGACCACCAGGTCAAATGCAGAAGCATTCCAGCATTGAGAGAGAGAGAGCAATTGCTTGAGGTGCAATTGAGAAGAGAAGAAGTTGAATTTGGTTTATTAGCTAAGAAAAACATAAAAAGGGGGGGACACACAAACTGGAGTAGGTGGAAAGGTAATATTTCTGGTACACGTAGATTGTGAAACAGCACCAGTGAACCTAGAACTGTTTGTCCATGTAGAGGAGTTCCAAGTACATAGCTGAAATGTCCCTCCTAAGAGACTAAAAAAAGATTGTAAGTTAGTATATCCTGAAGCTGCAGTGAAAAGCATCCAATTGTCAAGGAGGTTGACACGTTTCATGCCTAATTGAACATCATTTTTAGTGAAGTTATTATTGGCACTATAAGAAGTAAAGTTGGGGGAGAAGAAAAATCCATACTGAACAGGAACAGCAGATCCCGCATATTGACAGCCAGTTCATATAGGAGGTGTAGCATATTTAGGGTTACAAGGAGGGAAAATTCTAGGAGTCTGGAAATCATTGTTGGTAGCATTATATCTGCGAGGCATCCACCCTGAAACTAAAACAGCATCTCCTGTTAAGTTTTTTATGTATTCTTGAAATGTAGAACCATTTTCCCCCCGGGCGAAAAGAAAACGTGGCTAAGAGGTGAAAGACTGTCAACAGCATGATTGTCAGGAATGTCTTTGGCGTCTTCATTTTGTTGATCCGAATTACTTGTTGGTAGCTTTGCCACTGGTCGAGTCAGCCGTTCAGGAACCCAGATAGGTGACGTTTTATCCTGTGGAAACACACAAACCGAGCCGCGGCTCCAGTAAGGCACCGGGTCCGGGCCGTTCCATTGTCCTGTAAGAACATCCTTCCATTTTACCGTCGCTCTATCATGTTTTTTATGATTGCCATTCTCTCAGCGGCAGAGTGACCCTCATTATCCAGAGTTAAAAAATTTTAAATAAAGAGGCAAAGAGAAAGTTTTTCTTTAGGGGATCTGAAGGTCTCCCCTATTCCCCCTTTTTGTTTATAAAGAGTATTTTTGAAGGTGAGATGTGCACGTTCAACAATACCTTGTCCTTGTAAGTTATAAGGTATACCTGTGGTTAGAGTTATTTCAAATTTAGTGAGAAATTGGTTAAAGGAGGTTGAAGTACATTATTCCCTAGAGCTAAAGGTCCAGGTAAATTGGTATGAGCTCTGATATGTCCAATAAAGAAAGGATTATAACGATCCCAAATTATTTGTTGTAAAGTCCATAAAGGATGAAAAATAGTAGAGTTTGAGGCAGTAAGCCCTGCACATTCTAAGTTACTGAGAGCTTGAACTACATATAAACTATCTGAGTAAACATTGAATGGAATATTAGGGAACATTTTAAAAACTTCAAGAACTGTTAAGAGTTCTGTTTGTTGAGCAGAAGAGTTAGGGAAAAAGAATGTTTGGACTTTATCTTGATAACAAATAGCTCCAGTCCCTGTTTTGGATCCATCAGTGAAAATCACAGGAGCCTTAGGAATAGGTTGTTGTCTGGTAACTCTTGGGAATATTGCAGAATTATTACTACAAAATTGTATATAAGGATGTTTAGGATAGTGAATATCAAAGTTAGCTTGAGTGGAGCATCTAACAACAGTCCAAGAATCCATGAAATTACATAACCAAGAAAGTTGATGCTTATCATAGGGAATAATGATAGTAGCTGGATGAATTCCAAACACTGTGATAGATGATTTAAGTACCTTTAAGATTCTTTTATGTCTATAATTATTGTAGGCCAATCTTTTGGTAAAACAGTAAGGACTGGAAGCCCTAACTGAGTTGGCCCCATAGATTGCATAGTAGCATTAATAGCTCTTAAGTCATGAAGGAGCCTCCATTTTCCTGATTTCTTTTTTATGACAAAAATAGGGGTATTCCAAGGAGAAGTTGAAGGTCTAATATGATTTGCTTCTAATTGTTGTTATACCAGTTCTTGGGCTGCTTTAAGTTTTTCTAATGTCAGGGTCCACTGAGAGACCCACACTGGTGCATTGGATTTCCAAGTTATTCTTACATACTTTTGTTCAGTGGCCCCAAGGAAAAACCCAAGCCTTGGCGACCTTGATTGCCCTTAACACTAATTGGCTGGGTATTTCCCTGGCCATAGCGGCCAAGCCCCTTGTCCCATTTATGACCTTGTTTTACCATTAGATTTTGAGCCTTTTGGCTATAATGGCTTTCTGTAGTGAGTACTAAATCCATTTGCATGAGAATATCTCTGCCCCATAAATTAACAGGTAAATGGTCTAAGACATAAGGTTGAAATGTTCCCTGTTGGCCCTCATGTTTTTCCAGGTCAATACAGAACTACTCCTTTGTGGGCTAGTAGCTACACCCAATCCCCTCAGGGTTTATTCCGCTACTTGTAGAGGCCATTCTTTTGGCCAATCTTTTAGGGTAATAATACTAATATCAGCTCCTGTATCTAGGAGTCCCGAAAATTCTCTATTTTTAATCTTTATTTTAAGCATTGGCCTATTTTCTAAGTCCATGGTAAGACAGGCAAAATCAACTCCAGAAGATCCCAAACCTGCAGTTCCCTTGGTTGCTGTGGTTGATGGAAAATTATTATGAAGGCTGGGAATAATCAAAAGCTGGGAATGTGCAAGAACCTTAATTTCTCCTGTAAAATCAGAGTCAATAACTCCAGGGATAAATATAAGTCCCCTGAGTGCACTAGAGCGCCTACCTAATAAAATTCCAACAGTATCAGGAGGTAAGGAACCTTTTAGGTCTGTAGGGATGTAAAAAGTTTCGGGCTGTTTTAGTTTCAAGAGGAATTCCATTGGCCCAGAGCAAATCCTTTAAGGTATCTTCCATGCGCATTCGTGACATTTCAGTGCCCATATTTCTCTATTAAACAAACAGAATGCAAAGCACTTTAACTAGCAAAACAAAAGCAAAAGCACTTACAAACACTCAATCTCCATCACTTATTCCACAAACTTTAACTCCGTCGCTTATCCCGCGAACTTTAACCTGGCCAGACTGTACTTTACTTACCCTATATTTACCTGATCAGTTCCTTCTTTGTAACTTGAGTTCCCAGGTTTCGGCACCACTTACAATGGCCCACCGCCCGCGGGAACAATCACAGTGCGTACGCTCTTCTTGATCATAGGAACCAAAACGGCTTTATTCCACAAGTCTCAGACTTATATTGAGAACATTAGCCTATCAGAGAGTAGACTACCAGGAAAGTCAGCCTATCAAGGAACAGTCTCCAGGCAGATACCAGGATCGCCTCATGTACAACAGCCAACCAGAGTTACTTCCTAAAACTTGTTTATGAGTGCAGCTATATCTGGCAAGCTGCCAGGCACCATCTTAGAGATCAGGCCACAGTGCGACTTTGGGGCCCTCAGAGCCCGCCCCTGACAACTCCTGCCTTTTGTGTTATACTGAAGAACTTCCTTACAACCAAGGTTTAGACATATGCTCTTATATTTCCTCTGGATGTTTACAACTTTTGGTCTCACATTAGAGTCAATTTCTATGTATTATATGAGTGAGGTAAGAGGGAAATTTTGTTTATGCATGAGGCCTTTTAAATTTCCCAACATCATTTGAATTATCTTTCCCACTGAATTAATTTTACTGTTGTCAAAAAAATCAAGTGTCTGTGTGTGTGTGTGTGTGTGTGTGTGTGTGTGTGTGTTCATGCCTACAAGCACTTCTGGACTTGATCTGTGCCATTGATCAATTCATCATTCATTTTACTAGTTTCATTCATTTTCATTCTATTCACAATCATTTTACTAGTTTTATAACAAACCTTGCAATCAGGCTCAGTTCTCCAAAATTGTCCATTTTATTTTTGCCAAGGTGTATTGGCTACCTATTGCTTTTGCTTTTCCACTGAATTTTAGATTTAGTTTGTCAATTTCAACAGAAGAACCTGCTATGATTGTCAGAGCGATCACGTTGAAACTAGATCAATTGTGCAAGAATTAACCTCATATCAATATTGCTTCTTTTGGCCGGGGACAGAGGCACACTCCTGTAATCCCAGTGGCTCAGGAGGCTGAGGCAAGGAGGATCTCGAGTTCAAAGCCAGCCTCAGCACTGGCTCAGTGAGGCACTGAGCAACTAAATGAGAACCTGTCTTTAAATAAAATACAAAATAGGGCTGGGGATGTGGCTCAGTGGTTGAGTGCCCCTGAGTTCAACCTCCAGTATCCCCCCCAAAAAATATATATTGCTTCCTGTGACCTATGAGCATGGGGCATCTCTCCCTATATTTAGATTTTATTTAATTTCTCTATAATATTTTAACTTTTCAGGGTACTGATACTGACATTAAACATCTTTAGTCAGAGTTGTTCCCACACATTGTGAATTTTCACATATTTAGAAAATTTAGCTTCTGATTGATCATTGATAGAATATGGAAATATAGTGGATTTTATATATTGATCGCTAATCCCTCTGGAATCTGCCAAGTTCTTCTCTGAATTCCTTCCCTGGGCAAGGTCTGGAAACACTTTTAAAGCAATACCACAGCAATCATAGAGCTCATCACCTTTATTGCCTGCCACCCAGGAATACTTGTCCTTCATTTAATATTCAGGGTTTTGGAAATTGTTGTTTCACAAATGTTGTCCTTTCATTTCTTTTAGGCAGGAGAGTAAATTCAACCCCCAGAACTTCATCATGGTTCAAAGTGCTGGTCTACAAAACTTACACATAACAGGTTTATTCACTGATATTTACCTATCTTGTTCTTCATTTTCTATTTGTACAATCTGCTCTTTGTTCTGTTTTTACTATTTCTGGCCTCCTTTTATATTAGATGAGTGCTTTTCAATGATTCCATTTTTATCTCTTCTGTTGATTTATGTGTTGACACTTTCATTGTTTTTTAGTTGTTGATCTAGTGTGTGTTGCAGTGGTAGGCAAGTCTTTGCCCTGAAGGATCACATGATGAATGTATTGTTTTTCCAATTATATATTTTGTATTGTAGAGTTTGTCATTGTCTTCATTCAATATGTGTTTCATCTTCGATCTTTTAGTTTTCTACTTTAGAAGATAGATTTTAACTTTTTATCTTCTATCACTGCTGAAATTTTGGAACACATGGAATAAAGTTATAATAAGTCTCTGTTGCTGCTTAACTATACCATTTCAAAACTGTTTAAGCATGAAAGCAATGAATAAATAATGGGTATCCCAGAGTTTTGATAAAACTGTATTTATAATGACATGTGGAGGGCTGGATATGACTAACCATAGCATACATTGTAGATTTGTCACAGTTTACACTCAAAGGATAGTATACCACTTCATATATGGTGTAATAACTTAAAATTTTGCTTCTCCAGCTTCCCACCCAGACTTTGTTTTGACCATTCATTTTAGTATTATATATAATAAAGCCCAAATTTATATATGTAAGCATTTATTTCAGCCTTGTTTCTGAAAGATTTCTGCTGAGTATATAATTCAGGGTGGATAGCTTTTATGTTTCAGTAAAGAGGTTGCCTTCTTTTCCTTTTCTTGTACTTATTTTTCAAGCAAGAAATCTCTTATCATTTTTATTTGTTATACTGAACATAGAGTATCTTTATTATTCTGGTTGCTTTTAAAAAGTCGTCATTATTTTTGAACAATTTTATTATGGTTCTCTCAATTGGTGTTTTTATACTAATTCATTCTTTTTGAGTTTTCCAACAGTTTTTGATCTGTAGATGAAAATCTTTATTATTTTTCAATACTTCCCTTCCCTTAGGTCACTGGTACTCTCTTCATTTTTTATTTTCAGAGTTTTTAAAACATCTGTGCTTCATTTTGGATTCTGCTTATTTCTGTGACTTAAAAGCCACTAAACTCTTATTTTATATTAGCTATTTGTCATTAGTTTCATTCAAACTGTTTTTCATCTTAGATCTTGTAGTTTTCTTTTGTAATTAGATTTGATCTTTTATCTTCCATGGCTCTGCCCAAATTTCTGAACAGATGGAATGAATTCATAATAACTTTCTTATTGACCTACTTTATTATTGTGTCTGGGGATCATTTTTATAAATTTATTCTTTTTTTTGTCATATTTCCCTACTTCATACATTGGAAAAGTTTAGGTTGTGGACCAGGGATCTTAAGATGGCAACCAAATACCCCTGCCTCCACTATTAATGTCCTTGCATAATAACATTCCTGCATGTATACTCACTGGTCTAGTGACTTGCTTCTAACAAATATGGCAAAAAATGGTGGAATGGCACTTCCCTAATTAAGTCATAAGAGATTGTAACTTCTATTTTGATAATAGTGTCTACAAATACTTGACTTGAATGCTTTGAAGAAGCAAGCTGGGATGCTATAGAGACCTATGTGACAAGGAACTGAGGGTGGCTTCTGGCCAAAAAACAGTAAAGAACTGAGGCCCCCAACTACTGAATCCTGCCAACAATCATGTGCATCTGACTTGAGTTAACAGACATTAATCCCAGGCCTGTGTGCTCACCTTCTGGGAAGTTCTTTCTTCTTTCTCAAGGATTGTTCTAATTTACATATACCCATTGTCTCACACCTAAATGCAGATCTCTGAAGTTCTCTGTGTAGTTCTCTCCTCTCCTGTATTTCCTAGGTGTGTAGTTGTACGGTTCTCCAAGAAGAAAGTTGGGACAACTTTATCATTCATTTCATTTATTCTGTTCTTAACCCAGTTCACAGTCCTATGTGGATCATTCTTGTGCAGGTTGTTGTCCCTGGACATGTATAATGGGCAAAGGAAATCCTTCTGCAAGCACATGTGATTCTTTACTGAGGGCTGTTCCTGGCTACCAATGTGTCCCTGGCAACCGAGTGCCTCAGGCCAGAAATAATGGAAAGTGGGGCAACCTTTAACCAATGGATATTTGAAGTGATGGATGAATGCTGTATCTATCTTACAACTCAGGTGCAGACTCTGGATTATGCTTATGGAGTTTTCCAAAGGACACCAGATAGTGAACCAGTTATCGCAGGGGTTAATTGGTCACTAGCATACCATACATTGGCTTTGTATCCTCTCCTTTCTCTATTCCCCATTTGAGCACCACCATTTCCTACAATTGCCTCCCAAACAAACTCTTTGCCTTCAAACATGCTTTTACCTGGTGTCTTTTTTATGAGAGAATCCACCTAAGACACACTGTTATGCTATTTTTTTAAACCTTGGAAAAGTTATTGCTTTAGTCATCATTGTATTTAAAATTTGTCACATATTATTTTTATTTGCTCACTATTCTCTTTTACATATAAGAACTTTTTTTCTGGCATTTCTTTACTTTTCCACTTTTCTATTTTCACAGTCAATGTTTCATAGATGTTTCATTAGCTATGTTTTGTTTGCAGTCAGCTTATTCAGTTTCTATGCTGTATTTCAGAAATACATTTTAGTTGCTTCTACAATGATCAGGGAATAGTTAAATTCCTTCAGTCTCCAAAGGTTTTACTGCAATTTTTGGTATCCACCTTTACTGTTAATAATTCAGCAATCAGCGAGTCAGTTATTTCTTTGTATGTTTTCTGTCTTTTCTCTTTTAGATAAAATTTTATATTTTTGATATATTTCACTTTCATAAAAATATCTATAGATAAAATCTTCCTTTCTTCCTTCCATCCCTCCTTCCTCCTCTGCCTCCCTTTCCTTTCTTGCTTCCTTTATTTCTTTCTGCTTTTTTGCTCTGTGAATGTGAGGACACATATTTCTGGTCAATTTTGGAACAATCTTAGAATCATCTCTGAATATGGATACTTCCTTATGCCTCTTCTCTTATATCTTTCAGAAACTCCAAATATAAGAAAATAAATCTCACCCTGTCTTTCATATTTCTTAATTGATCTTTCATATTTTTCTTCTTTGTCTCTCTGTGATGAATTCTGGAAAGGACCTTCACATACTAGTGCATGATATTTCCTTTAATCCATCTTTTATGTTTTTATTTCAGGAAATATATTGCCCCAATCTAGTAGCAATATTTTGTTAATTCTCGATATGTATTTTGAAGTTACATGTTCCTGTTTTTTTATTATTCTATTTTATTTCTTTAATCATATTAAACACACTTCTTTTATATTTGGTTTTAATGATGCAAGTATTTCCATTTCTTTAATAAAATGCACCATTTAAGATGTTTCTTTTGAGTATTAATCTTGATTTAAAGCTTCCACATTTCAAACACCAATATTCCTTGTCAATTAAAAAGTAAACATTCTTGGGAGGCTGAGTGTTACCTACTTGGAGACTATGAATTCATAGTCTATCATCCTCCTTACACCCAGCAACAAAGCACAAACAATTGCCTAGGATATTTTTTGGAGGGGTACCTGTTCTATTCTGATTTGTGCTTTTGATGAAAATGTGGTTCATTGTATTTCTGACTTTTGGCAAGCTTTTATAAACATCTCCTACTTGCATAATCAAATTAAAATGAAATATCTGAATTTTTGGCCATTGAGTTTTGCTTTTATTTATCTCCTAAAACAATTTTGGTACATTATAAATCTATGAAAATCTAAAATTTTTCAAACTGAAGTTTCAATGTTGAAGTTATAGAATGACATTCTTTTCATTCTTTTAAATGTATTCAATAGAATTCAAGTGCGTTATTCATGTAATGTGAATTGTATTGTTACATTTTAATATTCATAAATAGCACATTGTTTTCTATGTAGAACAAGAAGATTCTACCACCTGTTGTGAAAAGATTTGCTAATCTCTGATATGAATCAACTATAGATTTTGTTTGAAAAGCAAATAAGGTTTGGGTTCCTATCTTCCCATTGTCCCAATGAGAGGACAGATGCATCTTAGGATTGTATTTCAGTTGATGGACAATTTTTGTCACTTTTCTCCTCACATAAGAAAAATCTGAGAGCAATCTTACTGGTGAAGAGTCGCATGAATAGTTTGCACACCTGCAAGTCTGAATGTAATGAAATATATCTGTCATACCAACTGCTCATCACTGGGAAGTATTAAAGATAATAAGAAACTATACACTCCTCTAAAAGTGGTAGAAAAATGTTTGGTTTCATTGTAAATGCATATTTGTTATAACCTCTCCTTCTGAGAAAAGAAGGAAAGAAACCCATAGAGTTCATAATCCAAGTAATTTCACAGAAATGGGAAATTTTGGATTATTATCACTCATTCCTGCTTCTTCCTTCACCAGTCCATAGCTGCATGGCATTTCCTACACATAAATTTATCCTCTTATACTATACTTTATGCATGAATATATTTTGTGACAGTAACATACTCTGTTCAGGTAAATTATATTTATAAATTGAAATTGATTTTTCAGTTCCCACAAAGCTCTATTAACAAAGTTCCCATGTATTGAATTACTTTCCAATTATTAATAGTACCTAACTGATTAAAACATGAAAAATAAAATTTTATTGGAATTGTATTTCTTAATGAAATAGATAGGTCTTCTAAAAATTAATTCATGTATTCAGAGATGAATATGTCATTCCTAGAATAAAGCAAGTTTCAAGGAAAATTAGCAGCAAATGCCGAGAGAGTGTGGGTCACCAATTGATTCAAAATCTACAAAATATAAATTCATTACTATTGTAAATTCCTTAGTTATAAGAGAATTTTTAACATATATCAACTAAATTATCATAAGAAATAATTGTATGAAATACACAAATAATTGGATAGGCTATTAATTGATTAGAGAGAGTGAGTAGACCTATCCCCAACAACAACAAAAAACAATGGATAAGAATCTTTCATTGTTGTTGTGGTTTGGTTGTGAGGTATCTCCCAAAAGCTCATGTGTGAGATAATGCAAGAAAGTTTGGAGAAGAAATGATTGGGTTATAGCCTTAACCTAATCAGTGAATTAATTCCTGATGTGATTAGCTGAGTGGTAACTAGAGGCAGGTGGGGTGTGGCTGGAGGAAATGGTTCATTGGTGGCATAGCTATGGATATATATTTTGTATCTGGAAAGTAGAGGCTCTCTCTCTCTCTCTGCTCTCTGATTATCATGTGAGCTGCCTTCCTCTGCCACACTCTTCTGCCATGATGTTCAGCCTCACCTTGGGCCCAAAGGAATGGAGCCTGCTATCTATGGATAGAGATCTCTGAAACTGTGAGTTCCCAAATAAATTTTTCCTCCCTTAAAATTGTTCTGGTCAGGTCTTTCAGTCCCAACACTGAAAAAGCTGACTAAATCAATTGTTCAATAATCCACTGCCAATTTTTAATGCAAACATACTTCTTATATATCCAGATGAATGTTTAAATCAAAGAAATAACTTAAAATGTCTTAAAAAATAGATACCTTTTATTTTCTATTTGCAATCATGTAAAATGAGAATTACAATAACTATGTAAGCATGATTAATTTGGATCACCCTTTGTTTTAGCCAGCTTTTTTTTTTTTTTTTTTTTACTGCTGCGACCAAAACACCTGACAAGATCAATTAGATGAGAAAAAGTTTATTTGGAGGCTTAAGGTTTCAGAAGTCTTAGTCCCTAGACAGCTGACCCCATTGCTCTGGGTCCAAGATGAGGCAGCACACCATAGTGAAAGGTTGTGACATGACACCTGGAAGCAGAGAAAGAGAGTTGCACTCACTGAGAACAAAATATGTATCGAAAAGGCTTGCCCCCAATGTGACTCTCCTTTGTCAGCCACACCCTACCTGCCTAAAGTTACCACCCAATTAATCTCTATTAGGGAATTAATGCAGTGATTAGGTTAAAAATTCTCATAACCCAATCATTTCACCTCTAAACTTTCTTGAATTATCTTACATGAGCTTGTGGGGACACCTCAAATCTAAACCATAACACCCTTTTTTAAAGATTTGTTTTGGATCCTTTTTTCGTTTCTTTTTGTTTCTGTGCTTCTTTCTCTCTCTTTTAATGACTCTGAAGTTTTGTTTATCTCATCGAAAAATGTAAGGCAATAAAATTCGGGTAGGTTAAAATATTTGGTTTATTTTTTTATTCTTTTTGGAAAGTGGGAGAATCATATTGGGAAGGATAAGAAACACAATGATGCAGGAAAACATAATTTCTAAAAAGCAGGAAAGCTGAAGGCAAATACATTATTCAGTAAATCTGGGAAAATCTCATGGATTTGACCTTACTGGCATTTAGTTTCACTGAAGAATGGAGAGAGCCCTTAAATCATGTTGTAAGCTTCCTTGTGCCATAGAATAATTGAAAACTCCAGTCCTGATAAGATCCTACATCGTGTGAACGATGTCACCCAAAGCTCTGTACACATCTGTTAGAATCCTGGGAGTGGAGAGGAGTGGGATCTATTTATATTGAATCTGCTCCTAGTCAGTGGTGCCTTCCTGCTTCTGATAAAATGATATTTCCCTGTTCCTATGAATCGGGAAAGCATACAAATGTTTTAAGGATATCTGTGTTGTCAGAGGGAAAGGGCATGGCATGTTCTCTTCTCTCAAAGTCAGCCCATCTGATATGATTCAAGAAGCAACAGCTATTCCCTAACAATGGAGTGAGTTTAAAATGGCATTCTAAGGAAGAGTGGTGTGGAAATGGATGGTAGACTGCATTCAATAATCAGAAAGATTAAAGTTAAAAGGAAATCAAGAATCTGTGATAATAGAGCATGACCAAGAGTTGCCAGTAGAAATGAAAAAGATACTGCAGATAAAATGCATTAGAATTAATCTTGAATTAGCTTTGCCAAGTGAGGAAAAATGAGGAGAAAAATCCTGAGGTAAAAGAATAATTAAGTCTTACCGAATCTCCATGGAAGAGAAATTGGAAAAGGGGAAGGGCCTAGTGAAAGTGATGAGGAGTAAGTACAATTCAAACACATTTGCTCATAAACAAATTCAACAAATAATTTATAAGTGCCTGCACCAGGGCTACAGTGGTGGTGAACAATAATGAGACACATCTTCTGGTCTTCTGTGGGGCTTGTGTCATAATTTAAGGAGCAGATAACAGATAAGTGAACGAGTCAGATAGTGATAAGTGTAGTGCAGGGGGGGACAGTGACAGAAAAAGAGGATATGTGTCACAAAAGCTGTTTTTTTTAAACTATGTGATTTATTATAAATTGATTTAAAATTCTGCGATAAAATGGGACTGGTTGAAAACTAAGAAAAATCAAAGGCACTTAATGTTGTGGTTTGACTGTGTGGTGTGTAAGCTCCCCCAAAAGTTCATGTGTAAGACAATGCAAGGAGGTTTAGAGGAGAAAGGATTCTGTTATGAGAGCCTTAACCCAATCAGTGAATTCAATCACCTAATGGGATTAACTGAGTGGTAATTGAAGGCATGTAGGTGTGGCTGGAGGAGGTGGGGCATTGGGGATGGGGCTTTTGGGTATATGATTGCTTGGCAAATGGAGTCTCTCTCTTTCTGCTGCCTGATCATCATGTGAGCAGCTACCCTCCACCACACTCTTCTGCCATGATGTTCAACCTCACATTGAGCTCTGGGAAATGGAACCAGCTGCCTATGAAACTGAGTCCCCAAATAAACATTTCCTCCTCCAAAATGGTTATGGTTAGTCTTTCAATGCAACAAAAAAACTGAGTGAAACATTTAAGAATTGTAATTTTTAATTAATTACCAGAGAAAATAAGCCTTGTAACAATGGTACTGCTTCAGGCTGTGCATGTTACATCTGCTTCTCTGGGGCCCTAATCTCAACATTATATCTTATAAATTCGTTTCCTCCTAGCATGTTCTATGGTCTTCTATCATTTTTTTGCTTATTGCAGCAAAGATTTTTGACTTGCATTTTATACAGGCCTGTGATTCTAACAGTCTTCATTTCCCTTTATATTTCAGCTACTATGCACTTGCCAAATCTAGATAAAAGTATGGAGATATGATTCCTAGACATTGTTTTCCATTTATGTATTTGTAACCTTGGACAAATACTTTAAAATCCTATGACTCTACTTTAACTTCAATAAAATGAGAACAATAATACCTAACAACAGCTATCAAAAGAATCAAATGAGAAAAGTGTTTTGTAAACTGCAAAACCCAATGCAAATATAAAAGATTGTCATTTTACCATGTTACTTTGCAGTAGTTTGCAAACTATTCTTAATATTCATGAAATTTATTTTTCTCCACCACTTCCTCAGATTCCTGCTTTCTTTTAAATTCTACAGCATTGCCCATTATAAGAAATACAGATCTCTCTCTCTCTCTTTAACTATATATATATGTGTGTGTGTGTGTGTGTGTGTGTGTGTGTGTGTGTGTTTATGGATACATAAGTGTACATTCATAACTTATATTAATGTTCCACTCAAATAATTTATATTTTAAAATATTCTGTGTCTTGTAACAGAAATTGTGAAGTTCCTATACTGCCCTATCATACTACTCTTCATGGAAATCCAGGAATTTATTTATAGCTTTAGACCACTCTCCTTGCATATACAATTTTCAAATGCCATTCTACTGTAAGTGGCTGACTTTGCAGTCTTATTATTTGTGCCAGTTTTCAGTATCTCTTCCACATTCTTTCCACCAACAGCATATGGCTTTCCATGGTCTATTCAGTAAATACTTGTAATTATTCCACTGAGCTTTGGTGACGATGAATGTGTGTGTTATTGGAGATAAATTGTGCAATCTGCAAGGAAAACAAAGATGAGTTTTTGCTTGGATATTTTTACTCATTTTGCAGTGGAGGCAGATGCTCTACTCCATACAGAAGCAGGGATTGCTTTGGGGAGAAGGATGATGAGTGTGTCACATGCTCTGCCTCTTCCTTATCTGTTGTTCATGGCTGATTAGCATGCCTTTCACGAACTCTTCTGATATATGGATGTAACTATTTTCCATACAAGGTTATGAGAATAAGGTAATGAATGCAAAGGGCCTTTTACTAAAAGCAAAAACTAAACTAAGTCTGAAAGTAAATATTGCATGATACAAAATTTAAATATTTTAATACTTCTTGATTAAATATCAGAGGTTGCTCTCTTTTTTGTCTGACAAAAGCAGCAGCTGAAATTATAACTACAACAAATAAAAGGCCTGTATGTTGATTTCCTTTTAATTTTGGCAGATTCTTTTTTTCCTTTTTGTTAACCCTTCCTCTGATGATCATTACTCTCAAAACTAATAGACAAAACATGAAAACTTCTGGTCGAATTTATAGTGAAATAAAGTAATAGCAAATAGTTCCCCAGGAAGCAAGAATTGCTATTGTCAAAGAAAACCTCATGCCCAATTACCAATATTTCATATTTCTGAACACAAGTAAATATGAAGTGTGACCCAAAATTAATTTGTTTATCAGAGCTGAAAACACACTAGGATTTTCTTTCCCATGAGAAAATGATTATTTATGACAAAAAGGATAGAATAGTTTTAATGTAGATTTACTGCTACCATTACTGTCCTGGGTAAATCTTCACATTTGTTTTTTGAACCAGAAAGAAAACCAAGTCACGAAAAGAACAGCAAGCTTTTATGTAAGTCTGAGGTCTTATTCAGTTGAAATGCATTCCACAAATGCTGGGAATAGTAACTAAAGTTCCATGTATCCTGGATCTGTAGGTTTATAACAAGCTAGTTATGCCAAAGGAAAAGAGAGAAATAAGCATATTTTGAAAAGCATTCTTTGAACTTTAGCAAGTCTTCATAAAACATCAAGAGTACATTTAGGTATAATGTGTGAGTATCTAATCTTAAAAATTTGCTTTTGTTTATAAAAAATGACTACAACTCTATTTTCTCCCTGGATCTTCCAGAAGAATGTAAAATTTCTACCTATTTAAAACTCATCAGCCACTTACCTAAATAATGTCAGTCCCAATTACAACATGCATGATATTTTGAGGGGAGATAAGGAGAAAATTCTAAATTAAATGATACATTGTGTTAAAAACCCAGTATAATTATCCTTTTATACAGATCTCTGAAAGACAACAAATAATTACCCCCTACAATCCCATCTATATAGTCCTTTTCTTTCGTTGGGGCTGTCTTTTACAAGGTCAAATGAAAAATGCAGGAAGAATTGAAGATTGGGGGAAAAATGGCTCATTCACTGACTCCTCAGCCCTGACCAGTCATCAGATTTTGCTTAGGGTTCTGTTGAAGCTGTTCAGACAATTTCTAGGCAGAGTCAGCTGACTTCTCATGGACTGTTGAGGTACTGCTCTGATAAAGTCATAGTGGCTGTGGGTTACAGGGATGCCATTGCCAATATCTTTTATGTTTTTTTTTTTTTTTTTTTTTACTTTTATTATTCACCTTAGAATTAATCCTCAGAGAGAGTGAGGGTATGGTTCAGTGGTAGAGCACTTGCCTAGAATGCATGAAGCCCTGGGTTCAATACCCAGGATCACAAAAATAAATAATTTTTTTTAAAAGATCCTCAGAGAACATTAAAATCCACATTGGCAAATGAAGACTCATAATCCCAGAGATAAGCAATTATGGCCCCTCTTTTAAATTAGGGAATTTTGTTTTTTCCTTTAAAAAGCAAAACAAAACAAAAACTCACAGATGATTTAGTTTTGTTTGTTTGTTATTGTTGTTTTTTTTGTTTTCAGCAAGCATGTGGGAAAAGAAAACTCCCTTCAGTTTTAAGGTACCGCACATTAGGAAATATGTTCTTCGATCTCAGGGACTATATTTGGAGACATTTTGTATGGTAAAAGAAGAACCAAAGCATGAATGTTTCCTTAAAAAGAATTCCTTATATATACTTTGTGTAAGCAGAACTATCTCATGACTTAGGGGAAATGTTTTTTAAAATATTTTTTCACAAATTTATCATTGCCAATTTCATTCGGAATTGATTGAGATCAGTCTGCAAAAATACTCACATGGAATGGCACATGTCATAGGTTGAGTTCCTTAGAAAAAGATTCTAAGATAAATATTCATGAAAAGTGACAATTGAAAGTATTCAAGAATACAGTAGGAAAAAGGAGGACTGAAACTTGGAAAACAATGAAACCAGGTCAGTGTGAAATATCAAGCAAAGTCAATAAATGTGTGGACATGTCCATTTAATGTGTATTCAAACAACTTCTGATTCTCCTTCCTAAGAGGTATTAAAAAGAATGCACGTTTGTAGATCAACTATAGGCCAGAGGTCATATTTATCCATTCAGGTGGGGATGCCATATCTGAAACAGCAGTGTTTATAAATGACTATGAATCCCTTAGGAAAAGACAGAAGTAATTCCTTCCATACAACTTGCCATTGAGTCATAGTGACCTTCATCGTGCACATTCATTCTCCCCTTTAGTGTGCAGGCTATACATCTTGGAACTACCTAGGAATTAGGATCCTATATATTTGTACTACAGGAATTTGATGTCCTTTACTTTAAAGATGCATTCCTGCCCCTTAACCCCACTATTCTGGAATTTGGTCATGAGAGCCCAGTTTCATAATGCAAACTCTCTCATTAAAATCTACATTATTTTAGGAATGGTTCACACTGAGCTTCTTAGAAAGTCTTGTGCTTGCCCCCACCCAATCAGTGTTGGAACCTGAAGGTAATGTCTTCTGAGCCATACTAGAGAAAAAAGACAATTGGGGCAATATGTTGAGGTCATTGGATCTTTCATAACAGATCATTCTAGAATATCCACCTCTCTTAGGCCATGTTTGTGAGTCTTCTACAACATGCCACTTGGGCATTTATGGCAGCAGTGCTTCAATTAATGTGAATCATCACTTTTTCCAAGTTTTGAAGATTTATCCTAATGGTATATTATGATCAGATCAATGATCTCAATTATGGAGTTGGTGGACAAAAAAAACAGAACTACAAAAGGGCTAGATGCACAGCCTGGAAAAAAAAAAAAAACTCTTATGATAATTTCACAGTCCAAATATGAAACAATCAGGACTCTGAGATTTGGATAGGAATAACTGAGTGTATTCACAAATAAACATAGGACCTGGTTTGTTGGTCAGAATGGCTTGCTTTGTGATAGCATTGCTTCTAGTCTGAGAATCATACAGAAGGCTCAACCAGGGCAGACACCTTGCAAGCTGATAATTTTCTTCCTCAAGAATTGACATCTGCTCTTTCTGGCTATTAATTCAATAACTAGGTCAAGTTTCAGCAGGACTACTAGGAAAGATAGGACTTGCTAAAAGGATGTGAAGGTATTATTTATTGAAAGAGTTACAGGACCTGGCTAATACACGACAGAAAGAATGGAAGAATGCCTGAGAAAGGACCTTCTGGGAATTCTGCTTACAGAGGAGTGGAGGAGCAGGTACAGGAAGGGAAGGGGCGTGAATGACCGCACTGTCAAGTGAAATTTCACTTGTTAACTTTGGCTCAGTTTGAGAGAAGAGCTATGAAAACAGTGTGGTTTTCACTTCCAAATTCTCTGCTCATACTCCTATTTCCCTCAGGTAGGTACTGGACCCAGTGATATGTAAATTTACAGGCAAATTTGGCACTTGAGGACAAAGGTAAAGTGATTTTTAGCAGCCTGACAAACACTGATATTGCTTTATAAAGTGAGTCCACATTGTACATCATGCATAAAAGTGTTCTGGGGATTCTAGGGTCTGTGTCTAAAAAACAACTTCTTTTTGTGCTCCATGAGTTACATAGAAAACTAGCTTCAGAAAGATAAATTTCCGTTACATGTTGCAAGACATGATCACAGAAACCAAGAATACATAATCAATTGGTCCCATAGGTGATATTTTTAATGTATTTTCCATAAAAGTGTGCTTTTTCCATTATTTTCATGTGTTTGTATTGAGATTAAATCATTCCTGATATAGAAGCAAAAGTGTGTGATTAGTACAATGGGCTGAGTCTTGCTATGCAAACTGTGATCTTAGAATACGTTTTTCTTGTTCAATGTGAAGGCTTAAATATAGCTGTGGCCTCATTAATTCTATGCACTATTCCATTTAGTAACTAGCTTTCTAGGAAAACTAGATGAGAGATGAAGGTAGGCAAAGCCAAGGGACAGTTTCTTCAAGAGAAAAAAAAGTAAGTAGGGTAATAAAATTGGAAGAAATTAAAACCTGAAGAAAAAGAATTATTCCTTTTTAAATAATGAATAAAAGACACATATAGTAGGAAATTAAAATATTCTTTCAATGGGATATGAAACTTTTTATAGATTTCCTAAGATTTATGTCCAATCATTATTCTTAAAATATACAACATAATAGGCATGCAAATTCTAAAACTGCATTACAGATCCATTCATTTTACATATAAAATTAATAGATATTCATAAAATGGAAAAGTAGCAAAATATGAATGGAATAAGTAGTGGTAAAAAGAGAAATTATTAAGTTCATAGGTAAGAGAAAATGCTCCAGATATTATATAAGTAATCAAAGTTAATTTCAAATAAAAGACTATGTGAAAGATTGGGTTTTTGTAAAGCAATTATGCATGTTTCTTCTCTTTGGATGATGAAATGTGGGCAGAGGTAACATCTTGCTACTTTTTTTGAACAAATGACGTAAGAGGCAATGCATGTCTCCACTCACTTTCTTGTGCTCCTGCCATCTGCCTGTGGAAGAACATGTACCTGGCAGTATCTGGTCCAAAGATAAAGAGGGAGCACATAGAATAAGACAGAATATCTCCCAACAAGCACAGCTGGGTCATACACAGAAGCAGATTTGCCACAACTGACCTACACATAAATTAGAAAAATAAATACTTGTGGCAATCCCTTAAGATTAGGGATTGTTTATTGTCTCAATAGCAGAACAATATATCAAATCATTCTCTTAAATGTGGCTATTCAACCTTTCTTATACCCCAATACATATTCTGATATTACAAATTCATATTCTTTTCAAAAGAGGTTTTAGGCTCTCAAGGGCAAATCTGTTGGAGTCAGAAAAAAAAAATGGTGTCTCAGTAGAACTAGAACAATGTTTTTCAGTACTGCCTTAGAAGTACCTGGGTCATTAGTGGCCTTGAACATCGTGTTGTATCACTGGGCCTCAACAAAATACTGGAGATGATCTCTAAAATCCCTTCAGTTGCAATGAGCTATAATTACTTGATTTGTGATCTTTGTTATGATCTGAATCTGACTGTGTAACTAACATAGAGTACAAGTCCCAGGGCCAGATGCTAGCTACAAAAGCCCCACTTTCTTACCACTTGCTCCATTACATCAATTTTTCTTTAGCAAAGCAAAGGTGCATCCACCCCTCAGTAGAGATTTTCCAGTTGCAGAAGTGAGGACTATACTTAGGGAAATTAACAAGAAAGAAAAATTTGCCACTTTATGTGTGTGTGTGTGTGTGTGTGTGTGTGTGTGTATACATATATATAAAGTTACACAGTAAATTATAAAAATTGATTCTGCTGATACATACAGAACAAATCATATCAATGATGGGTGGTGCTATATATAGAACTGTGTTTACAGAATTTCTGGTGTTCACCCTGGGGAGTGGACCAAGTAAATATGTTTGGAGCCAAGTGCAAATATGAACAGGACTGTTCTATACCCTAAGGTGAATACTCAGCTCCTGGACTGTCACCATGAGCATCACTCCTTTTATTGTCATTTTCTTGAATGGAGATATGACTTGAAAGATGTCAGAAACTCGCTTTCTCAAAATATCTCTCAATAGTTTATAAAATAGCTCAAATGTCAGCATTAGTCCATTTCTCAACATTTTCTGTGAAGTGTTTCTGGAAGAATGGCAGTGATCATTTTATAGGTTTGGGTGTATTACTGGAGGTAAGTGTTCATATTCTTAAAGTAGCATTTCATTTAAGAGTTCCTCTCATGTCCTAATGAGTACTAAATAAAATAAAATCATTTAGTCATCCCGTGATTCAAGCTTAACTCCTCTTTTCCAGATTATATCTAATGACCTTCTGTGTCTAACCCTCTTCCTATATGTATTAATTCTAGATTCAAATCACACATAATTCTGGTACTATAATCATATTCTAAAATACACATTTTTTCCTTGTGTATATAGAAGTGTAATCAAATAATCTACTTTTGCTAAAGTATGTTAGGTGGTGTTGGTTGCCATCCATAAAAATAAACTCAGGAAGAGGAAAAGAAGATGAAGGGTTGTAATTTTAGAGTGCTAAAGGAAGAATCTTCAGGTAAATAGCATTTGAGCAAAAATTTGAGACTTCAGAGAGAGTTAGCCATATGTTTGTTTATTTGGGAAATAAAATGTCAGCCAAAATTAGTGCAAATTGGAAAGACTCTGAGGCAAGGACCTTCTGTGCTTGCAGTTTGAAATGGAGTAAGCACAGGGAGAATGTTAGGAGATGAGGTCAGAGAGGTGATGGGGCAGATAATGCAGGATCTTGAAAGCATGATAAAAAATTGGCTCTTGAAAGTCTGAGGAATTCTAAGTAAAAGAATGATATACTCTGACTCCAGTTTTACAAGGTCATTCTGGTCATTGTCCTGGTAATTGACCTACAAGGGAAAGGGTCAATGGTAGAAAAGTTTGGAAACTATTGCAGTAATGCAAGCAAGAGACAGTCATGACATGAAAAACAGAATTATTGAGAACTTTCCAGATTCTGCATAGATTTTGAAGCTGAATTGAACAAGCTTTCTATCATACTGGATATTACTTTAAATGAAGACAGGTGTGAAAAAAGATTTGGACTATTCAACAGGAAGGATGGAGTTCCACTAAGATGAAAGTACAATGATTATAACAGGTGTGAAGGGGAATATCAGGAGCTCAGTTTTCAATACAGTAAAGTTGAGATACCTAAAATAGCCCCAGATTAAAATATAAAATAGAAAGCTAAGTGGCAATCTATAATTTGTCATAGAATCACAGGCTACACCTATGAATTTGTAAGATGTGGCTACACAAATGCTATTCAAAGCCATAATCTGGATGAGATCACCAAAAGAATGATTATGCAGATGAAGAAAAAAAGTGTTAATCTAAAGCAAATACTACTGAAATATCAACAAGATGAAGAGTAATTAATAACTGCTGGATTTAATGACATGGAAATCATCAGTAAATTTATTAAAGAGTTTTGATGTAGAAGTGAGTTCTAAGTCTCACTTTAATAAGTTGAAAACACAATTGGAGAATTGACTCTAGAGAGGAAAAGAATAGGCACATACCTAAAGGAGTTCTGATATAATGAAATGATAGGTCATGAAGAGATTGATTGAGGACAACTGTTTTGATTATGCTTTTCTTAAAGATGGGAGAATAATGTATGTGCATATTAAACTGGAGTTATTCATTAGAAAGGTATGAATTGATGATGTAGGAGAGGGGAAAATTAAAGGAACAATATCCTTAGGAGGAGAGAAGAAAGGTCAAATAAGTAAAGGGTTTGTCTCTGACTGAGGCTATCAGCATTCAATTCATAGTAATGTGAATGAAATTGGAGTTAGGAGGTAGGTGTAATTCCTACAGCATGTGGAACTACTATAATGGCAAACATATTTATGCATGGGCTAGTGGGAATGTGAGATTTGAGTAAATAGGTATATACAATAAGAGGAGAGAGAAAATAAATCAACTAGGGAAATATAGGCCATCCTGGGTGATATTAATGGCCCACTTGAATGTTCATGAATTTAGAGTGAGATCAATCAGTATAGCTGTACTCTTCCAAATCAAACTGAGCTGAAAGATTTAGGCACAAAATAGGAGGAGTTTTATTTCAATGCCATGTTGGGCTTGACAAGCAAGAACAACAAAAATGAGAGAGGGACAAGTTCACAAGGAAGCAAAAGGATGTGATTATAATGATGAACCATAAAATTAAGCTGGATAGCAGGAAAGGGAGGGAATTAAGGATAGGAGGGAGATGAGAATAATAAGAGTGATGACAGGTTAGGCCAAAGGAAGTAAGGAGTGTGGTTGTAGTGTCACAATAGACTGTGAAATAAAAAATTTGGACGTTGTAGAGGAAGAGGAGAAAGCAGAAAATTTAAATTATAAGAGCTGTTGTGACCATAGAAATCGTAGCTAATGCAGGTGGAGAAGAGGCTTATGGAGGAGAGAAGTTTAAGGGATGAGGTTCTGGAATACTGGAACTACCACCCTGTGGATTGGAATGATGAAGAATTAACGCAGCAATATGAAAGAATACAGTCATAGTGACCAGGAGCACTGGGATGAGGGCATGGTGACCCAGGGCTTGGGATCTGAAGGTAACAACACTGTGTGGCACTCACATGGTCTAATGACATGAGATTTAAAGCTGAGTATTTGTGGAAAAGGAAAGAATGACGGGGATAGAGCAATAATGGAAGTCAGGAAGAGACTTGCCTGTCTCCAGGGTAAAGGGAGCAAGGTAAATGAAGGAAATCTTTCTCCATATGAGATAGCTCCCGGAAAAGAAGTGTCCATAGAGATGAGTCAGGTTTCTCATGAGAGAAATGTTATAAAGGAATCTAGGGTAGATGAGATGGTATATATGGGGGATGTTTACCAAGAATTGTCATTGTGTTCCAGAAGGTACAGATAAAGGGTTTCAGGAATTGTGAAGAGAGAAAAGGTTCATCAAGATGACTCACTGAGTCAATTGGGCATCAGAGTCTCCATAGAATGAGTAGAGGAATATTATATTTATTTTCCCCTTGGGATAATTCTTGGTATTCTGTAGTAATTAGTACTAATAGAGTCATTAGATATTAAAATGGATGTTTCCTAAGTCTAACTTTATATTTTATTTTAAAAATAGTATGAAACCCATCAACTCTAACCAATGGACTGCTCTGGAAAGGGATGCTAGTAACAGGTGTGGCTGTGTATGTGAGAGTGCAGGTCACACATACAAAATCTTTTATTTGGACTGGGGAGATACCTTAGTTGGTAGAGTGCTTTCATGTAAGCACAAGGCCCTGGGTTTGATCCCCAGTACTGCAAAAAATAAAAATAAAAATAAATACTTTATTCAAATTTGCTGTGAACTAAAAGCATTTACAAAAAATAAAGTCTCTGAAAAATAAGAAAAATTCTAAACCTCAGAGAAAGATGTAGTGCCTGTTTGGCCCGTTCCAGATGCAATTCAATGAAACGGTGCATCTTTTATGGAAACTATCTCCTACCACCACTCTCCAAGTCATGATTAATCTCTGACATGATTATTTTGGAAATGTATTCCTCTCCCACTATTTATACCCAACATGTCCCATGTTTTGTTACAGTTATCCAGGCCATATTTTGCATGAGAAAAAGTAATCTTATGGACTATGCCTATTTCATCTCTGAAAACCTCCATGGCATTTGACCCAACATTTTGTCGATTCAATTAAGAGTGTATATTTATTGGGTATGATTATGTATTGATGGATAACTGGCTAAGAAAAGGAGCTTATAAATATTGATGTAGAAAGTATAGAGGTAAATAAACATACACATATTAAAAGAGAAAGGTGGTAGGAAATCAGGTGTGAATTCATTGGGATTTTGGGAAAACAAGAGAAAATATAACCACTGTGTTCCTAAAAAATGGGGAATAGGGTTGAGTTATAAAGTCAAAAGAAAAAATAGGCTAAAATATTAAAGTCACTTTTCTTTCACTGATAATTTATCCTAATCTCCAAAGAAATAAGCTTTTCCTAAACTGCTAGACCTGTAAAGATATTAACACTGATTGAAACACTACTGAGACTGATTTAACAATTCATGATGTTCTATTTCAGTGTATAATGAATCAAAATGCAGTCTGTAAAAATTAAAAAAAAGAATGAAATTATGTAATTTCTATTCCTGGTTGCATAACTGGCATAAACATTAGATACTTCTTTCTATATATTCTCTTGTAATATAATTATTACAACATGTAATTATCAAAGTGAGAGTTGTAATAATACATAGAAAAACCATATGTTCTTTTGAAATATACACACATCAGAAACTCTATAAATCCTGTATGCTAGTGTGCATGTGTATTTATACCTTTGTGTATGTGTGAGTTTGTACATAGTATGTGAGGAAATAAATCCACATGTCCAATCATGAAAATACTTTTCTCTAGGTGGGGAAATGAAAAGTGAGTTTTCTTACCCTTTTTTGATTTAAGGGATAGAGAACTACTGACTTTACCATAATGTATGTATTTTATTGTTAAAATAAGAGAAAAGGGTTATAAAATTAGCATTCAACAAAACCAGAGTTTAGATATTAACTTATTTGTTTTATGATCACATGTATGAGTATGAAAATAAGATAAACTCATAAAGATCACTAGTGAATTATATTATTTGTTTGTTTGAGTATAGGTGTTTTAATTAATAATGTTGTAAAGAGATTTTATGCTGAAACTTAGATTATTTCCACAATGTTAGAAGAACTATGTAAGTTTTTTAAAAAATAAGAATAAGACAACATTTAGAAAATGCCTGACACATATAGTGCTTTTACCTTTGATTCTGTAAATCAAAGAAATGTGGAAACTAGGTATAATGTGCAAGCTGAACAGTGAGGAAATGAAAGATCTATTGGAATACTAAGATTTTCTTTTTCTTCTTTACCTTTTTCTTAGTCCTTTTAAGTATTAATGTACCTAAAGAGCATCTCCCAATCAAAGAACTGTTAGTTGAGGTCAGATTTTATTCATTAAGATGGCGAAGGCCAGTCTAGGTATCCAAGATGAATAAGATTTCGTCATACAAAAGATTATTTCTCCCTACAGCATATGAAGATTTCTTCTCTACTTCTTCAGTGACATGGAAATTGGAACTGTATTTCTTATAGAAGGGAACAAAAGAGACTAAAGTTTAATTACACTGTTTTATTTCCCTTGCAGCTGTGTCCCATTAGCTGCTGAGCAGTGGGAAAGTTCTTTGCAATCTTTGACCCTCCTACCCATACAGTCCTGTGCAAACTGGTAATTACAATCAATTATAGGCCACTGACTGGTGAAAGAGACACATTTCTTCTTTTTCATGTAGAGGTCTATGAATTAACTTTACAGTCAAACTATAACTTTTCAATTTCTGTATCTAAAGCTACTAAAAATTTCAACATATATGGTTGTCTTTAAAATTGTAATAAGTACTAAAAATTGTGAAATTCCCTAACTTAATCTTGCCATGAGAGGTTTCTTTGTTGGCAGGAGGGATAGGCCTGTATTTTTATATACTCTTGGGCATCAAAAGCATGCATAACTCTTGTCTGAAATGTCCATGACAAATAGTTTTAAGGTTAGGTAATACTTAACAGACATTTATAATGCAGTTAGCATATTAACATATTTAATTCTCATAAGAAAATTATGAAGTAGGTACTGATATTTATCCCCTTAATATCTTAAGACTCCCTTACCCAGAGAAAAGAGCATTTCCTCAGGATTACACAGTTAGGAAGCAATGGCTCAAGGGATTGTACTCAAGTCCTCCACTTTTGAGTTCATTCTCTCAACCAATATACTATACTGTCCTATTGCTGGTTGGGATCTTTATGGAACCATAAAACATTCATGGGAAAGGGGGAATAGTAAAAAGAAGTATAAACAGGTAGAGAGAGCACTTACTATACTACTGAACAGCCCATGGGGATCAATAAATTTCTATTGACTGCCTCTTCTCTCATTTAGCTTTAGAGGAATGTGACTTTGCACTGAGAATGTTGTGATTTATCAGATTCTTATCACATACTCACTGCAATGTGATACAGAATAGGCAAATGACTTAGACCCAATGGTTTTGTTCTAAGTGTCTAAGATGATAACGATTTTATCATCCAGTGTTATCTCTGGCTAGTTTAGTATTAGATAGATGTAGAAGCTCTGAGTGAAGCGTGAAGGCTTGGGCCACATTCTTCTAAAAGTCTGTGACCAGCAGGAAACTGTTTGACATGTGGAAAGAAAGTTCTCTTAAACAGTTACAGATGCTTAGGATATTCCAAATTAGGGACAGTTTATACTTAAGCTTATACTTCTTTCTTGCAGAATTTGCCTAATAATTTGCAGAATCTAGGGCAAAATGAAGTCATAGTTCCCACCACTCAAAAATTATTAAGACTTTCAAGACAGAGAGCAGAGCATTCAGTTAAGCATGGGGCCCTTCTAATGCAGGGCTTACTAAAGACTGCAGATGCCTGAAGGTGACCTCTCTACCCTACCATGCCTTAGCATTAGCTTCCACTGACCTAGGAATGGCAGGGCAGCCTTACTCAACTGCAGTGCAACCTTTTCTGAGATCCTGTCTGTTTCTGCATTCTAGTAGCACAGGATACTTTCTTCTTCCTATAGAACTGGTATTTCCAATACTTGAGATCAGAGAAGCGTTCTTTATCCCATACAAGTCTCCTCTACATTAAGCTGAAAAGGTGCACCAAAGCGAGAAAAACCAGCAGTCCATTTCTTACTCAGGCCTCTACCTGCCTGACCAGGAGGTTCTGAAAGAGAATAATCCAACCCTCAACTGACCCACTCCCTTCCCTTTGTGACCTTAGAAAACTGTTTTCCAAATAGGTGTGGAAAAAAAAGTCCTCATTATTCCCTCATTCACAAAAGACTGAAGGATTAAGATAGCTTATCAGTGATCTTTCATTCTTCCATTCAGCCAGAAACTAGAAATAAATTTTATAAAGGTCAATTCTAGAAATGCATTTTAAAAGGCAGAAAATTGTATGATAGTTTAATGTATCTTCATTTTAATCTTTTCTGTCTATTTTGCTATAAAAAGAGAGCTTGCCCAAGTTTTCTTTCTTGGGGCTATTTCTTAGTCACATTTTCTTCTTTTTTCTTTTTTCTTTTTCTTTTTTGTTTTTGACAGCTCTTCTGTAAAAAGTTTATCTTTTATTAGTGCTTAGGCCTCCAGTCATCATGCACTGTCAGAATCCTTTGGGGCATGTTGAACTTTTATTCCAGTGTTGTCTCTCTCTCCTGAAGCCTTATCGCTATCATTTCTTTGAAAGGCTGTCCCCAGTTTAATATCTGAAGGTTAGTCTCTCATAGAACCTTTTAATCATACCACCAGAAAACTCCACCAGTAGTATTACTATTCAAGTCTCATATTTATGGGTTTAATTAGCTCAGTGAGATATATAGCAGAGAAACTTTGACCATTAAAGTGAATTTGTTGATAATTATTTAAATTATTGCCTACTTTTTAGTAACATGCCTGAATATTCTCATGATAATTAAATGTGCTGCTAAGAGAAAAACTTTCAAAAACTCACTTGCATATTTGTATAAACTTATATTAAGAATAAAGTATGTATGTGTATTATGTTAATTTCCTCTGCAACTTTATACCTAATTCCTACTGAGGAGCTAAGCATCAAAAAATATGTTGTATATTTTTCTTAGCAGATGCTTGCCACTTAGATAAGAAAATTCATTGAAAAATCACATAAAGATCACTCTCAGAAATATTATTATGTGTCAAGCAGAATTTAAATGTTATTTTAATTAAACAATTAAATTAATAACATAAATTAGATATTCATGTAATTGTCCAGAGGGCAGCACTAGTCTTTGAGGCTTATTAGCAGGGGAACACACAAAACTGAAAAGATATAAAGGAAGGTTTATTTTCTTTGTTGGCCACCAACTAATTGCTATAAAATAAACTCAGTGGTTTTGCCAGCTTTAACTCTCATGGAAGAGTAAGCAATCCAAACTCTACTTGATGTGGTCACATATCTATTGCCAAGTTTCTTTTTAAAGTTCCCTAAACAAACATGTATGCCAATTAAGCAAAATAAATAAGGGAGGAACTTGCTGTGCCCTCATGCCATTTTCTCATTAATTCTAGGAAATGACTCTGGGACTTCTTCCCATTATTATCCAATAGATTAAATGGCATCTTCCCCCAAATGACTCTGGTAAAAGTGCCAGATTTACTTTCATCTTGGACTCTATACACTTTGAATGAAGACCAGACCAAACAGTGCCCTTTGAGGCAGAAGATGCCTTACTTCATAATGTCATCCTGTAGAGAAAGGTTTGAGAAAAGGTCAGCTTTCCCCTAGAGTAAAAGAAAATACTGGCAATTCATGTGAAACCACTTCTAGTTTCTTAGATGTATCTCCATTTCAAGATTTGTTGCAATCACTTTTCCATCCAATAGATTTGAAATGTCAAATAAGAGGAAAGGGATTATATCCACAATCAAATAACATATATTAAAATAGTCCATTTTAGATAAGGTAGTTTTGAAGTACAATGGAAAAAACCATTAAACAAAGTAGAGATTAATGACTCCCAACCATTCATTCTGTATCAGTCCAAATTCAGGTCAGAAATGGTAGATTTGTTGTATAATTGAAGAGAATGCAATGCAGAAGCTATTTCCCAAGGTGTGGCCAAGAATAAGAGAATAATTAAGATACTATCAATCACAGTAACTAAGAATGGTGAGAAAATATTAGTACCTTTAGATTTATAGGGATAGGAGGATAAAATATTGTAACCAGAACTGGAGGAAAGCTACAGATTCAGGAGAAAAGTCCCCTGGCAGGAGTGAACCATGATAGTGGGGAAGTGGGATGGGATAAGAACCCAGATGTGCTTTCCTTTCTCCCCGAGATCTCCTAGTGGTATCTCCTATTGGAGATACCAAATGAGAAGCAAGAGTGAAAGACAGTTTCAGAGATTAGGTCTTCTGACTTCAAAACAGGGTACTGAAGACTGACCTATAGTGAAGCCAAACCAGTCCACACACAATTTTTCTTCTTTGAAACTATTTCAACATGTTTATTTTTTGTTTTCTCAGCAAATAGAGGTCTTCAAAAAATAGTTTGAATACAAACAATTCCTTTAATGAAAAAAGTCATTAAACATTTAAACTGTTCTCTGTATTTAAATGAATCATTATGTTTGTAATTGCATTACTTTCTTTCCCCCTTAGATGGCTGATACTAAGATGTCCTTAGACAATTATAAACAGAGACTGCCATTTTGATTTTAGCCCTCAGGCTTATTAATTATGTTTCTTACTTCTTAGTAATATTGACAGAAGTTGGCCTCACACTAAGGACCAGCCTGGAACTTTTATTCACTTTCTCATCTCTTGCTATAAATACTCATGAACATGAGCAATTCAACCCATTCATTATTTATAATTGTATCTTTAAGTGTTAGAGCATCAAGATAGGAAATAATTGCATAGATCTCTGTGTGGGAAATTTTTTATGTTCTACAGATCAAAACATGAGAAAAACACTAAATTTCCCTCACGCATCTAAAGAAGAGCATCTCATTTTTATTTACTTTCAGTAAGTTTATTGCTGTCTGCAGGGCAAATAATTATGTTGTTGGAAATAGATATGTAATGAATAATTCCTGTTCTTAAGGAAAAATAAGATAAGGAATAAGACAATTGAGTAATCAAAGTAATAAAAAAATAAGTTCCATCATTGGAACAAAGCTCATTTGCAATTCTTATTTTTACCTGTCTCACTATCTCTTTAAATGAGGCTAATTTAAGATGCTTCCCTTTGAAAAAAGATTCTATCAATATGTTCCATGGCCTTGGGAAGGAGTAGTCTCCAGCTACAAAAGAAATAAAATCAAACTGCCAAACCTATTGATAATACATGGATAAATTGGCTTCAGGCTTACAAGGAAAGATAGAGGAAGGAAAATCATTTTAAAAGACACCAATACTGAATTCTCCTTCCCCACAATTGACAAATATTGATATTACTGTTCAAATGCCAATGTGATACTTATCTGCAGTAATTCCTATAGTGATCATTGTTTATATAGAATGTGTCAGCTTATTTGAAACAATAGAAGATTTAACCTCTTTTATTTCTATCTATGTCCTGATAAATCTTGAATAGTTTTCAAATGTAAGTTTTTTTTCAGAATGTATTTCCAGTATGTAGTATATAACAGACACAGGTTATACTTTAAACTTACATTTTTATTTACTACACAGTAAAATTAAATGGTTTCTTTGATAAAATTCAAAAATCAGGACAGCAGAGAACTCTACAGTTGCCCCAAACCACCTTGTATTATCTGTTTATGGCTGAGGTATGAAGTGTTCGTAGTTCCTCTTACATGGTTCCCTGCCCCCATTACCAGCCAATATGGTCTCCATCACTATAGTTTTCTAGCATGTCATATGAATAAAATTAGATCAAATCACACACTGTGTAAACATTTCAGACTGACTTCCAATTAGCATAATGCCTTTGAAATTCCAAGTTTTTGCATGTATCAATAGTTTGTTGGCTTTTTGTTGTTTCTAACTACTGAGTTGCATTTCCTTGTACAGATGTACCATATTTTGTTTATTCATTCATCCTTTGGGAGAGATATTTAGATTGTTTTCAGAACAGTGTGATTATGGATAGGGTTGTCATAGATAGAATTTGTGTTCAGTGTGTTTGGGTGAACGTGAGTTTTTAGTCCCCTACAATAAATAACTTGGAGTGATATTACTGCGTCATACATTAAATGTATGCTAAAGCAACTGCCAAACTGTTTTCTAAGTTGCTTTGAACCAGTTTGCATTCAGACAATCAATAACAAATTTGTTTGCCAGCACTCTTTCCAGTATTTGTTATGACCAGATTTTTTTCATTTTATTTATTCTAATAGGCATATAGTCTGTCTCATTGCAGTTTAAATTTTCAATGTCGAAATGAGAATGATGTTGCATAGAAATGATGTTATGCTTTATTAAAGAAAACTTAAATGGTTGATTTTCTCAATGAAATCATTTAGGCTTGTGATATTTTTACATAAATTTCTATAGTAATTATAGAATTTCTGTTTTATTCTGGTTATTTTAGGTTGATTGTGTTTTACAAAACTGTTCATCTAAGTTTCCAAATGTATGTGACTAGAACTGTACATATTGCCTCATTATCTTTTAATTATCCTCACAATTATTGTGACAGCATTCTTCCATTGCTAATACTGATAATTTGTCTCTTTTTTCCTTAATCTTGCTTGAGGTTTATCAATTGTGTTGACTTTTTTCAAAGAAATACCTTTCATTTCATGCTTTTCTTCTTTATTGTATTTTCATTAATATCTATTACATTTGGATTTATTTTGCTTTATCTTTAATCTCAGGTAGAAGTTTAGATTATTGGTTTGTAATCATTTCTAATATAGATGTGTAATATGTAAATTCCCCTCTTACATAGCAATTCTTTAGTTATGTTCCACAAATGTTGATATGCTGAATTTTTTTTGGTTAGTTGAAAATATTTTCTTATTTCTCTGAGATTTCCTCTTTAATGAGGCATAGAGAAGTGTGTCAATCAATTAAGTTAATGAGTGCTTTTCTCTAATCTTTCTGCTATTATTTTCTAGTGTCCTCCATTATGGTTAGAGAACATATTTCCATTTGTATATTTAAAATTTGTAATGGTTTTTTTTTTATAATACACAGTAAGGTCTACCTTTTTTAAAGTTTTAATGTTCCAAAACTTGGCATTTGCTAAAATAAAACTTCAATTTACAAATACAAGACGAACATTGGATTTTTTAAAATATAATTTCTTTAATCCCAGTTCATGAAAATCTACATAGAACCAGCAAGAGATTTTCACTTATTAAGGTATTTGGTTCTACTTTGAAATTGAACAAAATATAAAGCAGAAGTAGAACTTTAATGGAATAAGTGTGAATATTAATAATTTTTCTTCTGAATATAATTAAGTTTATTTCTATTCGCAATAAAAATATAAGATAAAATAGATGTTACAAATTAAATGTAAAAACTTCTTCTTTCTTGAGAGAACTTACAATTATGAATTTAGCCCTGGAGAATTTGGTAATCTAATTTATTTCCTATCACTAAGGTAAAAATTGAACAAGTCATATTTGTAACTACCCATATACAAAGAAAGTTTAAAATTTATTGAATTAATTTGACAAATTATGGAGCTAATGCCCAGGTAGTTATTATAATGTAAGCATTCAATTTTTACTTTTTAATATTATAGTCTTCATATTTCTATACATAAAACATTTTCAAATTGACTAGCTATAGTTCATTCAGAATTTGTTCAGGCTTATTTTGCTGACTATATAACTTACTTTTTTTCACAACTTCTTTCCTCTGCCAAAAAGAAGTAAACCCTTACTAAATCTCTATCTTTAGGATAATAAGAGAAAATAACATACAATTTCTTTAAGGGTTTCTATTGATCTCTTTGTGAATTTTTTTTTTTTTAGATTGCTAGCAAATGATACCCTTTTCAAACCACTGCAGGTATAATGTTGGATCAGTTAAATATCTCTAAAGGCTTTAGAATTATAATTTTAGTTTTGAACATAGATATTTTTGGTCTCAAAGACTAGTGTTCATTTATTTATTCTTTATTGGTTCATTTTAATTATACTGGACAACAGGATTCATTTTAATATAATTATAAAAGCATGGAATGTAATTTGTTATAATTCAGTCTCCAGTACTTTCCTTACCCTCTTCTCCTTCCTCTCTCTATTCCCTTTCCTCTACTCTTCTGATTTTTTCTATTTATTTATAGTTTTGTTGATTTTTAAATTAGTCTCTGGTGTATGTACATGTTGGTAAGATTCACTGTGGTATATTCATATATGTAACAGAGGAAAGATAGGTTAGATTCATTCCCCTGTCTTTCTCTATCCCATTCCTCCTTCCTTCCATTCATTCCTCTATATCTACTCCATTGATCTTTCTTCTATTCTTTATCCCTCCCCCCTTTTTTGGATAAGCTTCCACATATCAGAAAAAATATTCAACCTTTGGCTTTTGGGGACTGGCTTATTTCACTTAGCATGATGGTCTCCATATCCATCCATTTATCAGCAAATGATATAAAGTTATTCTTTTTTTGGGTGTGGAGGGTAGGTACCAGGGATTGAATTTAGGGGCAATTATTAGGGAGAATTGACTCTCTCAGTTCCTTAATTCTCTTCTGCAATTTCTGAGTCTCTTTTTCTTTTTTGAAGGGGAGTGAACTCAGGGGCACTGAGCTACATTCCCAGTCCTATTTTGTATTCTATTTACAGGATTTCACTGAGTTCTGTAGTGCTTCACTTTTGCTGAGACTGGCTTTGAACTCTTGATCCTCCTGCCTCAATCTTCTGAGCTGCTGGGATTACTGGTGTGTACCACCAAGCCTGGCTCATTCATCTTTATGACTGAGTAAAACTCCAGGTATATATTCCACATTTTGTTTATTCATTCATCTGTTGAAGGGCACCTAGGTTGGTTCCATAGCTTAGCTATCATGAATTGAGCTGCTCTAAACATTGATGAGGCTGTGTCACTGTAGTATGCTGATTTTAAGTTTTGAATATATACCGAGATGTGGGAGAGTTGTGTCATATCGTGGTTACATTCCCAGTTTTTTGAGGAATCTCCATACTACTTTCCAGAATAGTTGTACCAATTTGCAAACACACCAAAAATGTATGAATGTACACTTATCCCAACATCCTCAGATTTATTGTTACTTATATTCTTAATAATTGCCATTCTGATTGGAGTGAGATAAAATCTCAGTGTAGTTTTAATTTGCATAGATGTTTTGAAGTATATGAACATATTTTATTTCTTCTTTTATCACAATTCTAGATTATTAGGTAAAGTGATTAATCATATATAAGAATTATAAGATAACAAAGAGCAGACCTTCATTTTGAATTGCTTGATAAGATGAATAATGTCCAGTTTAATATATTTGTTGAGGAAGAGATAATTAAATATTTTTAGGTTTTTTAATGGTGGCTGTCATTTACAGGCAATGTAAAAGCTGGCATTCTTAAGTGAATTAAGATAAAGGTTTCCAGTTTGACTGACATATTCAGGGCCTGACATATAAAACAAGGTCAAGGGAGATCTCACAGGTATAGGTGAAAAGAAGGTACATAAGAAGACAAATTCTCAACATGCAGTCATTTTTACTTAATTCTCAATGAACAGAAACTGCTCCACATTCATACTTTTATAAAAGAAGTATTCAGAAAGAAAAGTTCAAATGATACCTTATTCCTGGCATTGTGGTTGGTGAATAGAGCTAGGTCTCTATAATCTACATAAAAATCTATTTCAATACCAAATCTGTTAGATTTTTGTGATGTTGGATAAATCTGAGTCTTAGACTTTCCAACAAAAAGTGAGGTTAATAATATCTACCTCACATGGCCATTAAACTTGGTTAAAAGTGTTCGAAAGCACTGGTTCAGAGTTCAGAATTGAGCAAACACTTTTTCAAAATGCATTAAATTAATTCCTAACCCTCATGTTTCATTTAATGAGTGAAGTGAGTGCTATGATAATTTGGATCCAGGTTCCCAACTGGCTCAAACATTCAAAAGCAAAGGAAGCGATTTCAAGGACAATGAAGCACAAAGATGAAGAGGCTGTTGAACACTAACCTGACTTGCCTGTGAATTCCAAATTGACCTTGATATGGTCTCTCCTTGGCCTAATAGGCATAACAGCATAGAGAAAATAGGCATAGAAAGTATCAAGAAGTCTTTAATTTTTTCTAATAAAATACAGGTACCAAAATTGTCATGAATGAGTGAAATAGTCCCATGAATTCATCAAATTACAAGATGTTCAAAAGGAAAAAAGGACAACTGATTATTGCATAATCGCCTGTCCTCTACCTTTTCTTCCACTGAAGAAAGTTCACAGCAGTATCCATGAGAACAAGTGGGCTTATTGTGTGGACCTTTGTAAAAGTTAAATGAAAAAAATCACATAGTTCAATAACTTTGTGATCTTTGTGTTAATTGATTGAACCCACAGTGTAGTACAGTGCAGTTAAGAGTCACTATTAAAGGATGGAAAGTATGTTATAAGCATCATGTCAATTTAAAATCTTATACTTTGTATTATTTATTTGATCATTATTGTTTATTGTAGTTCTATAAATAGCAGTGTTTTATAGCTTGTGGGTTTATAACTCTAAGTTTATTATATCCCATTTACCTGAAGCCATTCAGTCTACCTAGTGAAAAGAGTGGCATCTAGTGACAACTGTTTTGAGTTATGCATTCAATTATACTCTGCATCACCTATATTCTCATCCAGTTTGTATATTTTTAAAATTTGCAGTTTGTTCATTTAATACACTGCCTCTATGAATTTTAATTCAGGAAAAAATTAAATAAATGACCACCTCTGTTGGCACAATGTGTCTATGAACAACGCAGGTCCTGCAGCTCATGATCATGCCTTCTGGGTAGGCCTGGATAAGATTGTTTCCCGTAGTGACTACCTCTTGACTGAGAAACTTGCCAGTAAAGGTCAAGGAGAACAGCTTCCCTGGATTTCTTTTGTCCCTATCATCAACACCATTACAGTGTGCTGAATCGGTTTCAATTTTTTCCTCTCTTAAAAGTCACTGACAGAGCAAAGAAATTGCTATTTTGACAAGCATAGCACACCAGAGTTACCAAACAGGGAAAACCATATTCCTTTTATAAAATGGCAAAACCTTAAAATTAATTGTAAATCATTGCCCCCCAAAAATTGTCAATCATTTGCTTAACCAATGCCCTTTGTGAACATGAAGACCTGTTTTTCAAGTTAATCAATGCTCAGATATTCAATATTCACTCAAATATTTACTGAGGATCACTCTCTATGGGTGGGTCTTACTCTCTGCTGGGCTTTACTTTCCTTAGCTGTCCTTGCAACGAAGAGAATTCCTCAAGGCAAAGATTATTCAGGCCGTTAGCAGAGAAAATCCTCCTGTAAGTAGAAGAAATGAAAAATGCATTTGATAACTTCAATCCGTTATCTTCTGTTGAATATTTTTATGTGATATTTGTATACATTCTCTTCTTTGGGCAAACACTTAAAATGCATCTCCAAAACTGGATGTCATGGCAATCTGACATCTGCCAGCCTCAGTAAAATCCATCTATTCACACCAAGCTACTTCTTTTAGAATGTTTATGTTTTGCTACTTTATTTTTTCAGCATATGTACATTGTAGAATACACTTTCAGTGACCTGTCTCCTTTTTAGAAGGCACTGATAGCCATGTGTATACTTGAGTTGTTTTGCTCCCAGAAAGTGATGGCTACAAACAGCTGTTCTTGGAAGTGGCTTCCACTTGAACCTGGTGTATTACAGGTAGGGAGCTGGACCAAGCATAATTCTTACTACAGCAATTTTCAGCAAATTGTTCTGCTAAATAGAAATATATTACTTGAAGGCTGAAAAGTGATGATAAACCTGACCCTTCAGCTCTGCCTTTAAAGGTCATTTTGGTTAAGTATAGACAAATTGTGGTACAAAGTACCTTTGCTTGCTGTTTCTCACTTATATCTCCCCTCATACCTCATTATGCTAATGTAATGACTTATTTGACAGAGTAGTTCCATTCATAATCTTGGAAATATATAACGGATTTAATTTCCAAGGTTATATTTTCAGAAAACTATTAATGTCCCTTTCAAAGTCATTGAGACTGAATTATGTTTCAGCAAAATATTAAGTACATTAAAGGTCCTTTTTAGATTTGAGTAAAGCCAATTGGCAATCCAGCTGCAATTATTTAACTGCTTTGGGCCCTGAATTGTTAAACTTATTATGAATTATCTATGCTAACCATTATCTTGAAAAATTAAACCTCTCTGTTACATTCAAACTTCATCAGAGACTGTCACCAAAATAACTATGAATTTTTTAAAACTGTCAGATCTTTTCATTTTTAAATGTTCATTAGATAATGATCCTTAAATATTCAGGAAATCTTCTCACCTGAATTCAATAAGACTGCCTCTTGTTCAAATGTGAATTTTTATTTCCAATGGAAAACAAGTATCTGCCTATAACGTCTCAAATATCTACATGACAGTAACAGGTCTGCTTAAATTTATGTAGATAATATTTAAAAATCACCAGTACCAGATTATCATAATAATAAATGGGACTCACAATTAAGCACTAAAACATCTTCAAACTCAGGATAGCTTAGGACAGAGCATATATCTTCTGGGAGAATTATATGCTTATGGTCTGGAGAAGATAGGCTCAGTGATTCTCAGCAAGCAGGGAACTTATTAGGATATCAGTGGACCCCCCTTCTCCTGCCTTCAACAGATATCTGGGTTCTCTTAAGTATGTTTATTCTGCTGCTTATCCTACTAAATGAAGTTCTTGGACTATAACAAAATGCATAGCCATTACCAATGGAAATAAATGTTTGTCACAATTCCATAACCTCTTGTGACATTCTTCATACTTTACAAATCTTAGATTCATTACACTCAGCACAGCATCCTCTAAAGGGACAATATTGGTAACATCAAATAAACACATGTAGGAAGGTGTAAAATAATGCAAGAAGATTAGGGATGATGTATGGGAAATTGCCAAGTATCAAGCACTTAGATATTCTGTACCATTAGAAAATCAAGCACTAGGAGTTAAAATAAAGAGATGGAGAGAAATAAGATGACAAGTCTAACCTAAGAGAGGAAGACAAGAAGAAAAGATATAGAGAACAGAAAAATTTTCAAATTAAAGCAAGTATACAACATTTTCCAAGAAGTTGAGGATACCAATAAGAAAAATGCACAATGAAGAGCAGCATCAGAATGATGTGTGCAGACTGCCATTCAGAAGCACGTGGGGGCACTGATAAGGGCATCAGGCTTGAACAGAAGATTTTGAGAATAATGAGGAGATAATACTCCTTGCAAATGGTATGCCAAGTAAGTGATTTCCTTTAAATCAGTAAGAAGTACAGGTATGTCTCTGCTCAACTAAAGCCTGGAAAGAAGCTTGTCAAGTCTAACAAATGTGAGAGGTGGTGACTTAAATCTTAGAGATGTTGTGTAATATTTATTATGCACGCTTCTAACTCAAAGAGATTTCAAAACTTGAGAAAGTATTGCGACTCTGCTCTGCAGGGTTGAAAATTCCTCTACTTATGAATTTGCTTCTCCACCATCCTTAAGATGTTGGGTTAATGGGTTGGGGCTGGGGCTCAGTGGTGGAGCACTTGCCTAGCATGTGTGAGGCACTGGGTTCAATTCCCAGCACCACATATAAGTAAATGAATAAAATAAAGGTCAATGGACAACTAAAAATATTTTAAATAAAAGATGTTGGGTTCACCCAAATTTCCAGGATGGCTGATTACCGTACATAAATTTTAGTAAGTAGGAAAAGGGAAGAAAGGGAAATGAAGGTGAGCTTTTCCTTTTATAGGAAGGACCCAGAAATTTTACATGTCACTTTCACTCATGTCTCATTGGACACACCTTACTTACATGGCCATTTTTTGCTGAACTGAAAAATCTGGTTTTTATTTTGTGTATCTAGGTACCTGACTGAAATATTACACTCCTGCAACTAAGACAAAGAATTTAAAAACAAAATAGATAGATTGTACAACTGGAACATCTGGCACAGGCGATTAAAACAAAGAAATGAGTAGTAATACCATTAGGCCAGCCCAAGAGAGGAAGAAAGGGAGCATTCAGAAGGTTATTCACAAATGCGGGGGAACTGAATTACTTGTTATAGCTTCTGAATGGGGAACAACCAAAACCAATGCTGGTTATCCAAGTTGAAAGGGATTTTTTTCAAAAGCACTGGGAAGTTTACAGAACCAACAGAAAGTCTACAGAAAATGGCCAGGAGTTCAGAGTAGCTGAGCAGTGTAGTATACACTAGATTATTTCTCATAACCAGTGTAATTCTATAGTCACCACCATGAGCACATTCCCCACCAGATACAGGCTGCCAGGCCAATGGACTCCCACCTCCGTGGCTACTTCTTTGTTCAAAATCTCTTACTATATTTTGTTTTCTGTACTCCTCCCAGTTGGAATTTGCAGTTGGCTGAGCAACTAAATGCATTCGCAATTGGTTGTGCTCTGTGTGCCTGGACAAAGGGAATCCCTCAGCCTACTTTAAGTCTCTTTAGCATATTTGAATGTAACTCATCACATTAACCACACATATAGACAAATACTTACTCAAAGGAGCCATTAAATGGGAATTTTCCTTCCTTTACTTTTAAAAATATAATGAAAGAGAAATAATACCTTCTGCTTTAGGTTGGGAAAATATTCTTCATAATCCAATAATAAATATTATTTCTTCAACATCTGTATGTCAGAGGCAGATTTTAAATTTTTTAACAAATTGCCCAGGTATTTTCTACATTTTTCCAAATAATCCTATGTAATTAGGCAAAAAACACCAAAATATGCATCATAAAATAATCTAAATATTAATTTAAAACCACTTGAGGTACATCATGAAACAGGAATAATGGTTTAGTCAAATGCTTGCTTCTAAAATTAGTCTGTCAAATCCCCTACAGAGAAAAATGACTTAATCTAGAACAGAGGAAAAATCGGTGAAGTAGAAAAACATAGTTGAGCCATTCAACCAACTGACAGCATTGCGATTAAATTTGACCTACAGTAATCTAGAAATCAAAATTGCAAACTAGTTAGCACCAAAACAAATCTTATAACTTTAGAAAGATCAACCTTGAAACAAGTCAAGTGTTGATGAATGTAGCATACACTCTGAAAAAAATAAAGGTATTTTAACTTAAAAGGAAAAATGGTTCCTAGCAATAAGAGTTAAAATGCAGGGAAAAACTATAATCTGATTTGCCCATATGTGATGTTGATGCCTAGTTGTTGTAGATTTTTGGCTCACCTAGGAAAATGGAGAAGAAAAATGAAAAAAAAAATTAGTTGTATTTAAAAAATAAAAACACAAGTCTTAGAAGATGAGACCTTATGTTGAGTTCAGAACAAAAACAGTTAAAATTGTAAATAGCTAATAATAAACAACCATTGAAATATATAAAAACCTATCTCCCAGTAAAGTTAAATCCATTTTCTTTAAGAACAGAGGATCAATGAAGAAAGAAATTAAACCGTTCTAAGTTGGAGTGGGAAATTAAGTTACTGAGGGCGGCAAATGAGAGTAGGTGATGGATTACTACTTTCATTACCTTTGGGAAAAGGGATATTAAAGCCATATCATTAATGCAGTTTTGTACTTGAGGTACTAAGATGACTTGAAAGAATGTCTAATGAGGTAGAAGTATGCTTGCTGAAATATTCTATGCTATATCTAAATAAATTGTCACAACACAAATATGTTTCTAAAACATCATACTTTTAATTAAGTGGGAGAAAATTACCAATAAAGCAGATTTTTATAACAGGAAATAGAACTCATAATTAGTTTCATTTGCCTTCACAAAGCATATCATATAGAATCTAAAGTAGTAAAAATCTAATAACCATCTTACTTCATGATTTTTGTAAGAATTGAGAGAAGTATGTAAAGCATTGTTCCTAGTACATAAAAAGTGATCCATAATTATAATAATAATGTAGTAATAAAAATAATAAACAGTTACAGAAACCTGAAAGATGGCAACCAATGTGATGTTATGACTGATAAATCTAGGAAGTAAGTTTGTGTTCTTGCTTCTCTACTATATATTCCATTATCTATGGATGAGTCATTTAACCCCATCAAACCTTGGAGTTAGTTCTTAAACGAGTATGGTGCACTAGCTATTCTTGCTATACTTTGCTTCTCAGCACAGAGGCAAGTCCCAAAAACAGAAAACAACCACTGGCTCTTCACAAATGAAATTTGATTATGTTTATCATGTTGGTTTCTTTGATTTGCAAGAAACTAAGACTCACATAGCCAACCTTTCCTAGTGAAAGTCTGCTTAAGGAAGACAGTACACATGTGATCCAAGGGTTGGGATGTAGTTTGGAAGCTAACAGATACATTGCACACTTTTTTAAAACTTTATTAATGATCAGTATTAGGGCTTTATCATGATGAATTCATGAGGTTAGGGATTAGATTTGCTGCACAAAATACAACCCACCATAACTGGGGTAAGTTTATCAGTACTAACACATTCATGATATCATGGCCTCATCATTTCAGTCTCTGCTATGAAAAACAGATCCTGAAAGGGCAGAGCCATATGATTATCACTAGCAGATTAAGTTGGACCTTGCAATTACTTTTGTAACTCCACATTACTCAGGGCTGGAGCCAACCAAATTTCTTTTTCTCAGATAAGGATGACTATATTTTACCAGTTAATTCATTTTCCCACCACAATTCTAATACATGGAGAAGAAGTCCAAAGTTTTCTTGCCAAATGAGATTCTGATTTTTAAAATCTATAATGTAAACTACTATAACCCCAAATGTACTTTCTAAATACTACACTTAGTTATAGTACCATCTCGGTTTTATTAAGAAAGGCCAAAACGAAGGTTCACATCCTCACCATAATCTATTCTTTTAGTCTGTAAGTCTGAGGAACTGCATAATGAGCATCAGGAAATTACATCCTGAATAGTAAGTGCTAGAGCTGATGGATTTCATGTAGTCCCTTGAGAACAACATGGCCTCTTGCCTCTATCCTTTCCTGTTCTTCTTCTTCTGCCTGAAATAAACCTTCCCACCATTTCACCTGGAAAATCATTCTTTCCCTCAATTCTCATCCAAATCTCCACCTCCCCAGTGATATTTATCCATTCCTCTAACAAACAGAGATGTTCATTTGTTCCAGTTGACTCCATACAGGTTAACTTAGTGAATTAAATGGGTTACTCATCCCGGGCCTTATCCCATGTTGTTGCTATCAGGACAATGCTTTACATTTCTGTACCTCTGCAACCTCCACAATGGCTAACACATAGTATGTACTTCATAAACAAAGATGACTGCTACTCAGGATGTTCCTGGAAATGTTTCTGTTCCTGATTCAGAGGGAAGATTACCATGTTCAAGTAAGATCATTCACTTGCATACAGTTTCATCCAATAACAAGCAAGTGAGATTAATTTAACAAAAAAATTTAAAGCTGTATATTTACCACTTTACATAATTTTACATATAACTTGATTATTGGGCCCCTAGTACTTTTAAAAGTCATACACACAAGAGAATTTCATGTATGTTGATGCAGAATTTCACTGAATTGGTGAGAATAATGAAAGTAAACTGATTAATTAACCAGCATTGGATATGACACTAGTACATAAAATGACAGGATAATATGATCATTTGCTAATTTTTTTGGATATCCAAGGCATCAACATTTGAATTGTTAGAAAATGCAAGATACTAATAATACAATATGATTTCAAAAGCATTGAGAAGAATTTTAAAAATAAGAGTCTATTATCTTTTTCTAAAAAACAATGGAAGGCATAATTTTCAGTGCATTTGTTATCCTGGTAGACACTTGTACCTTAAACAAAACAGAATACTATATTCTTTTCCAACCAATGAGGATTACTGGCTTGAGGAAAAGTATGTAACACCTTATTAACAGAAGACATGTTCCCTTTTCTAACTGAATTGGAATTATACAACTAAAACATGATGCTTATCTAGGTACTGCATATGCTTACTTGAACAGAACAATCAGTTAAAGTTCTTTGTCTCTAGCACATGTTGACGGTGATATCAACAATAAAATCCAACAAGATGTTATAGCCACTCTTGGCCCAGGAGCCAGTTCTGAAACTTGGAGTTCAAATATTACACTCTGGTTCATTGTTTGCCCTCCTGGTATTTCTAAGGTTAACTTCTTCAGAAAGGTAATTTCCCTCAGAAAACTTAAGGGACTCATAATTGAGCAACTTATCAAGGGTTCTGAATGGAATTGGGGAGTAAGGCCCTCTCTACAAGTTAGGTCTATTTAGTCAATGGTGGTGGTTTTTCCATGGAGTTAGTAAATATTTTCAGGAAATGAACTGATGAAGAAAGAAGGTTTTCATAAGAACCACTCAGCCAGCCTTGTTTTCTTATTATTATTATAAATTTTGTTTATTTATGGCCATATCTCTCTGAAGTTGTCCTGTTTCCAATCTGTCCTCTTTGTTGGTGGAACAGGCTGAAAATAAAAAGTGTGGTCAACAACTAAAAAGAAAAAAAAAATCAAAAAATATATGGTCAATAAAGAAAACACTTAACCAACTTACTTCTCAAGAGTATAGAGGTGACAACAGTTTAAAGAGAGACCAGGACTCAGTTGCCAGATTGAGCATGGGTGCAGGAGTAATAAAGAAATCTATTGCTAAGGAAGCCTCAAGATACCAAAACTCAAGACAAATATAATGTTTAATTTCATAGAGTAAGAGGAAGCTGCTCTCTGGAAAGAAAAAGAAAATCTAAATCTCTGGATTTGAAAAAGGGTGCACATCAGAAATTTTCAAATGCAAACTCAGCAATTTTTGGATCAAACTTTAAATTCCAAAATAGAGAAGATTCTGTTTGTTGCATTGTTTTTTTTTTTTTTTTTTTTTAAATCAAGAGCTCAATGGGACAGTCATGATGATTGTTGAGTAGGTCTAAAGTTGTGTGTATTGATAAATCTGTATCAAATCTGATCAGGATTCTATAAAGTAGTGCTCAGTCTTTCAGCACTCAGAAACTTGGAAAAGTTCTAGCTAGGCTGAAACACGAGATGCTGACTCATATGAAAATGAAGAAAATTTCTGCACAGTCATATAGGTTTTAAAACCTGAAAAAGAAGATGCCTATTAAGATTATGCTTATATGCTGTCTTAGTCCATTTCCTGATGGTAAAATCGAGTCCCACATGTGCTAATTTAGATGGAAAAGGAAATTCTTACACTCTGAAGTCTGGAAATTCCAAAGAAATGGCCTTCTTGCTGTATCATCACAGGCTGGAGTATCACATGGTGAGAAAGCATATGAGGAAGAGAGGCAAGAGTAGGAGAAAGCAAGGATGCTGAACTCACTCATACCAATCCCCTCATGAGCCATGATAGCTAACCCATTGCCACAATAATCCATCATGAGAGAAAAGCCCTCGTGACCAAATGTCCCTAGAGGCCTCGCCTTCCAACACCATTGCCTTGCCAGTTAAATTTCAACATGAATTTTGGAGGGTACTTTCAAAAAATAGAATATGAGTATATTCAATTTGTAAAAAACCATTAAGTTGTGCACCAACAATTGTATGTGTGTGTTATGCTTCAGTAATTAAAAAAAAAAAATTCTGTAAAACATCTTGAATTCATGAGAAGTCAGCCCTAAGATATATCTCAAGAAACTACACCACTAAATGAAGGTTTCTCTTTGATACACTTTAACCTGATAACATTGGGAGTAGGAGGGTGCAATAGACTTAGAGGAAAAGAAATAGATACTGCATCAATTAGAAATCTAATTAGCTCTGTGTTTTAATACAATTGGATGTAATTATCTGTGCCCTCAGATACAAAGCATTATTCTCTTGTCAGATAACTGACATTTTAAAATGCTAAACTTATGTGAGAGAAAGACACAACTAATTTAAAATTCATAGTTTTACTTATTTGTTATTATAGATTCTCTTGGAAAAGGAATTCAGATTCTTCTGGAAAATTCTATTCTACACTTCTTTCCAACACCAAGAACAAGTAGACAGCATCATTCATTCTTGTACTAGGCAGAAACAGGAAAGCAAGAACATAGAATGAATCCCTGGTGAATAGTATGTAAAATAACAAAGTTTTTGTTTCTTTTTGTGTGAATCTGAAAAAGTTTTTTCATATAAGAATATGAAAATATTATTTTTCATATAAGAATGCCTCCATATTTTCTGAGATATTTTGCCCAGAGAAGGCCTGGACATTGCTAATCTGGATGCATGCTATTGTGGTTAATACATCCAATTGGATAGGATGACTGAGGGGAATGTGCAAACCTTCTTCCTCTATAATTTTACTGTGAATGAAAACTGGTGAGATAATCTCTTTGACTTGGATAAAACTGTTTCCTTAAAATTACCTCAGAAAAAGGTGGCAAATTAAAAAAAAAAACAAAAACAAAACAAAAACAAACAAAAAAAAAACTTCTGGACTGTAATTACAATAGGAAAATGGTGTGGAATCAGACAGCTCCGAGGAGCGTTCATTTGCTATCTTTTTGGCTGCCTGGTATTTCTTGGGATAATCCTGTTTGTGGGGACAAACTCTCCATTCTTTTCTAAATGCTGATGCTTTTCCTTTTTTTCTTTCTCTTTATCTCTTAAATTTCTCTTGCAGATAGGCTCTGTTCCCTACTAAAACTAATCCTTGTGTAGTTTATATTGGATTCTTGATTACATATAGCGAGAGCTGACTAATGACAGCTTAATTTTAATGGGAGTAGGAGTATTTAAAGAACACACCAAAAGGACCCAAGGGAAGATATGCAGCTGGTAGTCAAGAAGGGAACCAGGGGTGCTTTGCTTTGAACATTCATCTGGCTTCTGATTGTGTTTTCTTAGTTCTTTATCCTCCCTGTGGGCACATTTTCTCTGTTCCCTTGTCTGCATGATGAAATATGTCCACTCAGAGTTCCTAAGCTCATATTCAAAGCCCAATAACATGAAGAAATTACCTTTCTCTCAGTTCTAAGTCCAGTTTTAGAGAAAGCATTCAATTGCAAGCATGGTCACAGAAGCAGGGCCACCCACTGAAGCATGACTGCCCAAAACACCCTTCCGGAGAGGTGGGCAATTCCAGGACAGACAGATGGAACAGAAAGTCACTAGTTATGAAACAACATGTCATGACTCCATTGGCTACAACTGGTTCTCAAGGCATCTTCTGCTTTCCAAACCTAACCTACAACAATTCAATTGATACAATTCAATCTAGTTGGGATTCCAGAGAGGGTAATTTCAATACATTCAATTCCTGCAGAGTGCTAGGCAGTGCAACACTAGCCAATGCATGATTTGACAGCTCTTGTACTGAATGGAGTCTTGAGGCACAACAGTATTGCTTAGGCATCAGAGGATGAATTAGAATCAGATTTTCCCAGAAGGCATGGCAGTCATTCTACAGCTTAGCCTGTCCAGTAATGTAGCATAGCTTTCAGAGACATGTCAAAGAGAAATGTTGCAAACATATTCTTTATATAGCCATATTAACTGAGGTCATACACAGAACCACTGTTCCTTCGAAGATGTTCTTTGAAGAGGAAAATAAAATTCCTTGCACAATTATGCTTGGAATAAACTTCAAGACTAATCTCCTTTATGAGGTTTATGAAATAAATTATTAAACACTCTGATAAAACCTTTCACCTTCATTTAACCAATATTATTACCCATGTTGGAGGTAGCATAGGTAGAACTCTACTTTTTCAAATTACAGGGAGAAAATCTTCAAGTTTTATTGTATGGGGGAAAAATGAAATGAAATAACCCAACATCACACAGAAACTAGGAACTGGGGCGTTCAATCTCTTAATAATTGAGGGAATTTCCTTTCTGTTCTTTCTGTGTCTTTATCCTGTGTCTTTATCTGTGTCTTTGCTCATCTTCCCTCACAAGTCTGACTAGATATTTAATCAGTCAGTATACATGGCAAAATTAATTCCAGCAATTGAGTTTTTAAAATGATTTCTATCCCCAAAAAACATCTTTTCAAACTTAGAGATTTTATTTCTGTTTTTCAAGGGAGAGAACTTGGGTATTGATGAAGGCAGTGATAGACTGGGTGTTTGTGAAGTTATTTGCATGACTGCTGAGCGTCAAGACCTCTAAAATAAAGAAAGAAGAGTCAAAATGGAAAACCATTAATTCCATGTCCATAAAGTTGGAGTAAAGTGTGCAGTGTTATTAACACATAGATCATGATTATAAAACAGGTACCATTGAACACACTCTATTCTAGTTCATTTCATTCACATAGTAAACCTATAAGGAATACAAATGTTGTTACTATTTTCCAGATTAGACAAGTTGAGGTGTAGAAAGTTTAAGTAACATGGCTATAAACACATACTTTGTGTCTATTCAGTTTAAGGTTTTGCATGACATTCCCGATCTGAGAGTACTATGAATTTAAACAGAGTTAGGGTCTTTTAGTAAAAGATGGAAGTTAAAATGTCATTATTCAGCCCCGAAGGTAATACTAAATTTAAATATTGCAATTTTGAACCTGTTGTAGATAATTAGGCAGTTTTATACTCTCTCTCTCTCTCCCTCTGTATATGTATATATAAATATATACACACACAAAGATACATATCATTTATGTATTATATATATAAACATATATATATCAGTATCTCAAAGCATCTTCAAATACTCATTTTTCTTCTGACTATAGGCATATTGCAATCAAGTCTGCCTCATCTAATCTTCAGTTTAATTTAGACTTCCTCTCAGAAAATCTCAACCAAGATTTGAGAATCTCACTTATTTGGGAAATTCAAATAAGGTACACTTATGTTTACTGTTGAGTGTGAATATCAAGCTCCTTCATCAGTTCTCTCTAATTGTGTGTGCAGGACAGTGTTGCATATCAAATAGCAGGCCTCCTTTGTTGTTCTTGAGGTTATGTGTTTGGTGAGCTTTGATGCATCAAAAATCTAATAAAATGAAATTTATCTCACTCTATTTTCCAAGTATATAGAATCACCTTTGTAAAAGCAAATTATATCTTAGATGCTAGTTTCATTCGTACTTTGAACTTCCTTTCCTAAGAAACCACATACTATTTTAACTTTAGCGGGGCTTAAGAAGCTGTGATAGTACAAGAAAGTAATTTCCTGAGGGGCTGAGAAACAAGACCCCACTGAGTATAAAAAGGAGCTGGCTGTTTACAGGACTTTCAGTCTGATTCCTACAAAGGTGGGCTAAATCCAAGTGGGAGCTCCAGTGTTTCATACCCTTCAATAAGCAAATACTCTTGAAAATAAATCATTTTTAGCAAAAGGCCACAGAACTGCTCTACCTTATTATAAATAGAACAATTCTCATAAACCAAAGTTCTATTATAATGAAAGGGATTTTAGAAACTACTACAACAAAACAAAAACAGTGTTCTCAAGTTGCCCTGTTAATAAGAGAAGAATGCCTCTTCTTAACACAAGGTTAATGAATATGTATCTCTGGCATTGTTTTAAAACATCCTAATTTTGGAATAACTAAAGTATACCCAGATATTTCAATATTCATTATTTTAATATAAATTCTAGATGGATGCTATAGCACAGAAAGGATTTACCTGTCAGAAATCTGGGTTCCCAGATTGTGTAAGTGCAGAGATTTCTTTTTTCTGGAGGTGAATGCTCAGAAAGGGACTCATTTCCCAGACTCCCCTCCAGTTAGAGCTAGAGGCATTGAAATGTGAATGGACTTTCTGCACATCACTTCTAGGTTTGACACATAATTGCAGTTATATCCCAAATTATGAGTAATACTGCAATGAATGATTACATAAGCAAGGAATAAAATTGTGTTCTATTTCAGACCTCTGAAATTTGTAAGTCTGTTTTAGCAGTTAACATTATGCTAAAATATACAGATGTATCAATTGGAAAATAGGTTAGAAATGTATTATTCTTTAATGTGAAAAATTATTAAAGCTTCTCTTATTTAAATATTTGCATTATAATTTTTCTAATCATTATATATTTATAAAATACAATTAAAACATTAATATATGATCTCTTGTGATATATATATATATATATATATACATATACATACATACATACATTCATATATACATGAGAGATGAGAGGGATGGAGAAATATAGACATCCATGTTAAGAAAACTAATCTCTATAAGATCCAGTGTTTAAAAGTGGAAGATATAAATAAAAACTATATTACATATAATTTCTCTCTCCTGGCAACACTGTGTGCTTTAGGAGAAAATAGAACTATACAATGGATTATAACTTACTACAGTGTATGCTAATTAATGCTAAAATAATGTTCATTGGCAATCAAACATGTTTAGAAGGAAGGGGAGGGAAAACTCACTTATAATTGGTAGGCAAAGTTTGATATAAGAGGTGAAATGGCAGCTGACCCAATTGAGATCTTGTAAGGAGAGGGATACTGGGAAGATCCTCTAATAAACTAGGAATTAAATCAGGTAGTGATGCTTAATAACCATTGGGGGAAAATGGAGGGAGTGTTTCTGGAGAGGCAGTGAGTAGAGAGGGGAAGAACAAGTAGACTGATTTCATTAACTATTTTGGAGGAAAATCAGGAATTAATTCCTAATTAATTCCTAATTAATTCCTAATCTTCATATTAGGAAGAGATTAAGTTACCACTCCATCAGCAACAGATCAACCACAGAGAAGAGGGGATTTCTATCAGGACAAGAAACAGGCACTAATCTTGTATTAAGAGAAAGGAGAGTACTGAAAACTTTTGAGTAGGGCAGAATACATTCAAATGTCTTTAGAAGAGTGAATACTCTTGGCAGTGTGCAAAGCAGAAAACCCAGAATCAGGAAGAAGAGTGTAAATTTATGACAACCATCTGGATATGAGGTAATCAGAGCCTGAATGAAAGTTGTTGCAGAGAAAATCGAGAATTAAGATACACATTTCAAAAAGCATAAGATATTTTGAAGAAAGAACAGACTTTCAAAAACGATTACATTGGACTATGAGACGAAAATGGTAATCAACCACATTTGTTTTTTGACTACTCTAAATTAAACAAAGATAGCTTCCAAGCCCTTAATATAATTACAAATCTGTAATTAAATTTTAGTATTATCTTCTCTCTTCTAGGCAAATGTTTCTATGATTCTAGCATATGATTAATGATAATTAAAAATCTCATGAACCAAAAAATTAAGTAAATGCACTAGGAATATTTCTGTAATAATTTGGTTTTTAGAGAGTTTTATTTAGTGACATTCTTATTATTCATTTATTTACAAAATGTAAGTTCCATCAATTAAACACAATTACTTAAGCATTGACAGTCCAAAAAATTCCATTCTGTTTGGACAGATGCTTTAATAATAGCACAAATGTCTGCCTAAAAAGAGAAATGCATTCTTGGCTAAGAAAGTTAAATAAATGAAGGAAAATTTCTTATGTTTCGATTACTGTTAATTACAGATTTGTTATTATTCCTACTCTCTCCCTCAATATTTTGAAGGAAAAAAGTGACAATATTATGTATTTCAATTAACATTATTAATTGGCATTCTTTGTGTAGTTTAAGCCAAGTGAAAAAAAATAGTTTAAACAATTAAAACACACATGTCTAGGATTTAGAAGCTGTAACTTGTATTACTCTACATTATAAATGGCCTGATGAATAATTAGTTTTGGGAATGTCTTCTTTACATCTAAATGACTGCCTCTCTTTTGAGGGTGAATAACATCAGTTCCTGATCAAAAATTTTGATGAAATCTGTTTGGTTTATTTCCTGCATAAACAAGTTTCATATTTTATCTCTTTTTTGCCATTTGCCTTTCACCTCCTTACAGACCATATCTACTCATCAAATAATAGAAAACCAATAGCCATTATGAACATTTGTCCTCATTTTTGAAATTTTTCTTACTATAAGAAGTTATGAAGTTTGGTAAATGTCAGTCACCAGGGCAAACTATTTGAAATGGAAATCAAGAATGAAGATTACCCATCAAGTGTTTGAAAAATTTAAAAGTAGTATGAAATTGAACAAAGGAATTTAGAAGCATGCATTATATAAAAATAAACAATTTGCCTCTATTGTTTACTATACCACAATTGTCTATAATAAGAATCAGATGGAATAGAAAAATATTTGAACTTTTACTAAACTATTAATACTGGATATGTAATATAATCATATTAGAAGTACTGATGAAATAATTTTATATGTTCAAAAAACGTACATCCAAGTTAAAGATTAGCTATAATCTTCATGTGGAAAGTAATGGACTTTTATATTTGGGATCTAAAGTGACAATCTATATTGATTCAGTATCTCTATGTATATATCTTGTTTTAGGAGAAAAATATGAAGCACTGGGAAGATTTACTGAGAAATGAAATCTAACTATAGTTTTACATTTTCTCAGTGACCTGCAAAATCATTTAACCTATTTCCATTTTACCTTCCATTATAATGTATTTTAACAGATTGTAAGAGATGATTTTAAGTGTTTTTGTATTGCTAAATTTGCATCTAATAGAAAACTTCTACAAAAAATAAGTTTAGGGACTGTATTTTCTTCAAATCCTTTTGCTTTTTAAAAACATTTCATTGCAGGGTTATAGTATAAAAGTAGTGCTTACTTATCCAATCTGAGTATTTAAAAGTTCATGAAGTCAAATCCAGGGAATTTCTTAACAACTGTTAAATAAAGATTAAAGACTCCATGGCCAAGTCTATGTAGAATTTCCATCAACTGCACTGATGATTATAATCCAGTGAGAATAATGTATTTGAAATATCTACTACAAACTTGAAGTCCTGCATCAAAACAAAATAGGTTATGCTAGGAAAGGAAAAGGCAAACTTTGCCTTACTCAGTGTGCTGATTTATGTTTGAAATAAGGCATTTTCTTCCTTTTGGCTGTATCATTGAGGATGAGAGCCCTCTCTGGTCATTCATCTCCCTGAACACCTATCCATTCAATTCACGACGACTCCAAGTTTATACTCTGAAATGCCAACTTGCTCAAGAAAATGTGTTCAAATCAGGATAAATTCAAGGAAACCATTTCTTCCTCTTCATAGAGACATATAGATGGTAACTTTAGTAATTCTAGAATGTAGCCAGAAAATAATTCTAGAATGTAGATGAATGGTTGTTAAACATTGAAAATTGAAAGTTACAAAGATATTCAAAAAAGATTAAACAAACAAAAATGACAAGACTCCCCCAACATCACACAACATAAAGTAAATAAAACATTCTATTGATACATAAAGAAAAAGTATATTATATAATTTATTTTTCTGAAAGATACAGATAAAAGTTTTAGCAGACATTGCATCCACTATAAACTTAGGCAAAATTCTCTAGAATATGATTTGGCGATATATCAAGAGTATGGACCATTCAGTTTCTTGACCCATTTGTTCACTGGATTATTTGTTTGTTTGTTTTTGGTATTTTTTTAGTTCTTTATATAACCTAAAGATTAATGCTCTATCTGAGGTCCATGTGGTAAAGATTTTCTCCCATTGTATAGGCTCTCTCTTCACATTGTTTTGCAGAGAAGAAACTTTTCAGTTTGAATCCATTCATTTATTGATTCTTAATTTTACTTCTTGTGCTTTAGGAGTCTTGTTAAGGAAGTCAGGTCCTAAGCCAACATGGTGAAGATTTGGGCCTACTTTTTCTTCTATTAGGTACAGGATCTCTGTTCTAGTGCCTAAGCCTTTGATCCACTTTGAGTTGATTTTTGTTCAGGGTGAGAGATAGGAGTTTAATTTCAATTTTGCTACATACGGATTTCCAGTTTTTCCAGCACCATTTGTTGAAGTGGCTATCTTTTCTCCAATGCATGTGTTTGGCACCTTTGTCTAGTATTAAATAACTGTACTTATGTGGATTTTTCTCTGTGTCCTCTATTATGTACCACTGATTTACCTGTCTATTTTGTTGCCAATACCATGCTGTTTTTGTTACTAGCTCTGAACAGATGCTACACTGAAGAAGATATACAATCAACAAATATATGAAAAAATGTTCAACATCTCTAGCAATTAGAATAATGCAAATCAAAACTAGTCTACAATTTCATCTTACTCCCGTGAGAATGGCAATTATCAAGAATACAAGCAAAGTATTTGACCCAGCTATCCCACTATCCCAAAGGACTTAAAATCAGTATATGACAGTGACACAGACACATCAATGTTTAAAGCAACTCAACTCACAATAGCTAAATTATGGAACTAACCTAGATGCCCTTCAACAGATGAACGGATTAAGAAACTTTGGTACATAAACACAATGGAATGTTACTCAGTCTTAAAGAAGAATGAAATTATGGCATTTGCCAGTAAATAGATGGAATTGGAGAATATCATGCTAAGAAAAATAAGCCAATCCCAAAAAAGCAAAGGCCAAATATTTTCTCTGATATATGGATACTGATCCATAATGGGGGATGGGGGCTATGGAAAAATAGAGGAACTTTGGATTGGACAGGGGAGTGAGGGGAGGAGAGGGGTGTGGGGGTGGAAAAAATGGTTGAATGAGTGGCACATGATTACCCTATGTGCATGTGTGATTTCACAAACATTGTGATTCTGCATTGTGTACAATCAGAGAAATGAGAAGTTGTGCTCCATTTGTGTAAAATGAGTTGAAATGCATTCTGCTGACATGTATAACTAATTAGAACAAATAAGAAAAGAATAGGCTAAAATGGAAAGATTAAGAACACTTTTTGAAAAAAGATTAAAAATGTAAGAAAATTTTTAAAAGAACAAAATAAAAATGTATATTTAAGACAGTAAGAAGCAGACTTAACTCTATCAAACTACACATGAGATATAGGAAGAAAGGACAAAAAAATAATGAAAACCATAAGATGATTATCACAATAAGAAAAGGAAAGAACTATATTAGCAGGTACATATATAGAATCAAGGGAAAGTTTTCCAAATGGAAGAACAAGCTTTGTATACAAATATTCCTTTACTCTTGAAAATCAAATATTTTGCTACAATATGTTGAAGTGCTATTTAAAATATAAAAGAATGGCCCCCGCCCAGGCCCACTGCCCACATGAACCCCAGCAACACCCAGGTCCAGCCCGAAGTCTATTGCCCACACTGTGGCTGGACACCTACCAACACATGGGGTCACCTCTGCCCGCATTCATGGATTTTTTCTGACCTGGAAGCCACCTTCCCTAGAGGTGCAGCTCTCTTCTTGGGACACCTCATTATCAAGTACCTCTTGGGAATCAGGCTACTAAAGACTAGGAGGTTTGAACAGTACGGTATAGTTTTATTGTAGACTTTTTTTATTAGTATTATTACTATTATTCCTACTTTGCTTTTTTTATTTATTTATTTTTTTACTCTTCTTTTCCTCTTGCTAATCTATTTCCTTGGAGACTCTTTCTCCCTTTTCTCATGCTAACAACCAATTTCTCTTTTATTCTGATTTCACTATTCCAAAGACATAGTACCTCTACAGACTCACTTCTTGTCTCGTTAACATTACATCCTACACCCCTCCTCATTCTCTTTGTCCACCATTAGAAATTGTGAACTTTATTGTAAATCTATTGTTGATGCTGTAGATAATGATCAAAGTCATCATCTCTGTTTTTTAAGATAATACTGTTAAATCTTAATGGGAACTATTTGGGTTAAGGATGCACACTGTTTGTATTGTGCGCTGCTAATATTGCTCTCTCACTTTAAGGTGAGGTATTGGAAACTTGCAGGGACACTAGGAGGGAAAATGCAGTACCTTGGATTCATACCACTAGAGGGGAAGATATATAAACAACACGAAAAAACAAGGAAACAAACCTAGATGTCAATAGAATCCAATGACAGCACAGTAGAAGAAGTGTCAGAAAAGGAGTTCATAATGTACCTAGTTAAAATGATCCAAGAAGCAAACGATGAGATAAGAGAGCAAATGCAGGCAATGAATGATCACTACACTAAGTAGATGAAAGAGCAACTTCAGGAAGCAAAAGATCATTTCAACAAAGAGATAAAGATTCTGAAAAAAAAAAAAAAAAAGAAAACAGAAATCCTTGAAATGAGGAAAACAATAAACCAAAGTAAAACCTCAATAGAAAGCATCACCACTAGACTAAATCACTTGGAAGACAGAACCTCAGACAATGAGGACAAAATTTTTAATCTTGAAAACAAAGTTTATTAGACAGAAAAGATGGTAAGAAATCATGAACAGAACCTCCAAGAATTATGGGATATCATGAAAATACCAAATTTAAGAATTATTGGGATTAAGGAAGGCACAAAGATACAAACCAAAGGAATGAGTAATCTATTCAATGAATTAATATCAGAAAATTTCCCAAACCGAAAGAATGAAGTGGAAAATCAAATATAAGAGGCTTACAGGGCACCAAGTGTTCAAAATTACAACAGATACACAACAAGGCACATTATAATAAAACTACCTAACATACAAAACAAAGAGAATTTTAAAGACGTGTGAGAAAAGCATCAGATTACATATAGGGGGAAACCAATACAGATATCAGCAGATTTCTCAGCCCAGACCCTAAAAGTTAGAAGGGGCTGGAACAACAGAGATTTCAAGCTCTGAAAAGAAATAGATGCCAATCAAGAATCATATGCACTGGAAAACTTACCTTCAGACTTGTGGTATATATACACAATGGAATATTACTCAGTCATCAAGAAGAATAAAATTATGGTATTTGAAGGTAAATGGATGGAGTTTGGAGAATATCACACTAAGTGAAATAAGCCAAATCCCAAAAAATCAAAGGCTGAGTGACTTCTCTGATAAGTGGATGATGATACATAAGGAGTTGGGGCGGCAAGAATGGAGTAAGGATGGATTGTATAGAGGAAAATGAGAGGTGGGGAGAAGACAGGGGGAAGGAAAGATAATAGGATGAGACAAACATCATTACCCTGTGTACTTATATGATTACACAAGAGGTGTGACTCTACTTTGTGTATAACCAGGGAAATGAAAGTTGTATCCCATTCATGTACAATGAATCAAAACAATAAAAAATAAAATAAAATATAGAAGAACACCTTGCAACTATTCTAGGAGAAATGTAGTTTAACAATAAAGAAGCAAAAATCAAGCTAATCTGAAATAATATTACCTACATAATTATAAACATTTAAAGAAAGTCTACAGAACATTATTAATAAAAACATGATAATTCAAGAATTTGATGATGTATTATTTTGTCACTAACATATAAAGCAACAAAGAATTTCCAGAACTGTAACATTTTTCAAAATTTTTAATTTTTCAATGTGCTAGGAAAAGAAATATTCATCTCTCCCAGGATTATGTCAAAATTCTAATTTCATAAAGGCAAAACTGAATATAAATATTTTAAAAAATGTATAATAAAATCATGTACAATGTAAATTCCATGAGAGTATTGTATTATTTTGCTGGGGTTTTGTTTGTGTGTGTTGTTTTTGTTTTTAGGATTTTTTTTTAAGTTTCTTTTCCCCTCAGTATGGACAGGATGGTGCCTGGAATATAGGGGGTGATGATAAAAGGATGAAATATATAAAAATTTTTAAGTAATTTTAAATGTGTTTACAAAGTAGAATTCATCCAAAATTATTTAAAATCAGATATTTATTCTTAATAATTTTAAAAAACAATTAAGTCTATCAACAAATATTAATTTATCAAGGACTGGAAGATGCAGGTGAAGGACAGGGGCAATGGAACTACAATACATCACTCAAGGCATTTGATTTTCTCTTAAAATCAGGTAAAAACATAAGCTTGATATCAATCTTATGAACTTAAGGACAATCACAAATGGAATTTAAAATGGGTCTTTGACTTAGCAAATCTTACAAATGATAAACACAGATAAACTTCTGTATGAGTCAGCCAAATCCAAAAAAAAAGAAAAAGAAGAGCTATACAAGATCTCACATGAAAATATAAATTAAATTGTAATGTAAATATATGGTGTGCTCTGTTTAAAATCAAATCCTATCTCATTGTTTTCTTTAAAATATTGTCTTCAAAAATATCAAAAATTTAACATAGAAAAATAGAAAAGTAGACCCTACAAATACAATGCATTAATTAATGAAGCAAATAAACTGAAGTATTAAAACATAAAATTTTTAAAAAGTCCAAGGCAAATTGTACTATATAAGGACAATTTTTATTAATGAAAAAGAAAAGAATGTAAGAATGCAAACTCCATAGCCTGGCACCATGGTGCATGCCTGAAATCCTGCTGAGGTAGAAAGATTGCAAGTTCAAGGCCAACCTGAGAGACTTAGCAATATGCTGTCTCAAAATACAAAAGGGAAGGCCTGGGGACCTAGTTCAGTAGTAGGGCATCCCTGGATCCAATCCTTAGTACTGCAAAAAAGAAGGAGAAGGTAAACTCCACAAGAGTGGGGATAGACAAGAGGTCTACCACAAATGGGGTTCTTATGATAAATGCTGGGGTTTACCCCCCACGTCCCAGAGCACCAGCCCACATCCTTTGCTGTGGCAGCACAGCCAATTTCCTCCTCACAACTAGCCCTCAGCTTTAAGAGACTCACTTTGCCCAAGGTCATGCCTCCTACAGACTGTATCCCTGACCAATGAGCCATTCAGATGAGGATGTAAATGTCCTCTTGAGAGGTCATTGCAGTTCCCGAGCTCCCCACAGGATCAGCCGAGGCAAGCTGCAACTGCCTGCCAGCCACACTTCCCTCTCTTGCACAATCTGGCTTCCTTTATCCCTTCACTGGTGCTGAACTTGAGATGGCTCCACAGTCACTCTCTACACAAAGATCTTCATCTCAGAGTCTCTTTCCTGGGCATCCTAACCAAAATCAGAGCTAAAAAATGTTTGTTACATGAATAAATGATGTAAAATATTAATAATCATTGCTCTTGAACTCTATATCAGAGCTTCAGTCTACAATTAAAAATTGTGACTTATAAAGATAAATAAAAACATTTATAAGTGGAGCAGGTGATATCCACTTATTTCTAATCATATACAGCAGGTCAAGGATATTAAAAAGCAATAATATAAAATGAAAATAGAATAATCATTCTATTGCTTTTAATGTTTTATACTTTCTAAAAATGATTGTCCCTTACTTTGCTTACAGATCCTAATTATTGAATGTTTTCTCTGGTAAGTGCATGACGATATACAACGAGGGGGGAGGGTGGGGTGAAGAGAAGAATGAAGGAACTTTGGACGTATAGAGAAAAATGGGGCGGGAGGTGTGGGGGACAGAAAGATAGTAGAATAAGACAGACAGTATTACCCTATGTATACGTATGATTACATGAATGGTATGAATCTACATTGTGCACAACCATAGAAATGAAACGTTGTACCCCATTTGTGTACGATGAATCAAAATGCAGACTGTAAAAATAAAAAAAAATTTAAATAAATAAAATAAAAATAGACTGGGACTGGGGATATAGTTCAGTTGGTAGAGTGCTTGCCTCGCATGCACAAGGCCCTGGGTTCAATCCCCAGCACCACCAAAAAAAAAAAAAATATTAGGGATGGCGTTTTAGCTCAGTGGTACAGTACTTGCCTAGCATGTGTGAGGCACTAGGATTGATTCTCAGCACCACGTATTAAAAAAAAAAAATCTATGTATATACAATTACTTATTTTTGTTTTTAATCCATTATAAAAAGACTGTTGTCTTCCTTTTCAGGTTTTTAAAATTTTTAGGTTTTTGGTGGCCCCGAATAAAATCCACTTTTCTAACTATTCCTTGGTGCTAGAAAAGAATCAACATCTGTCACATCTTAGAGTGATTGGAAAACATTCTCAGAGATGTGCCCTTCAGAAATATGCCTCCCCTATGTATATTAGCACAGCAACTTTTATGTTGTAAAAATTAGCATGAGTTCTAAATCTTCTGAATAACCCAGGGTTAACGCACAAATATTGTATTAGGGTCATGATCCTTTTTTATGTCTTTGAACAGATTTCTAGTTCTAATTATCATGCAATAAAGAAAGGAACAACACAAATAATATCAAATGATATGAGCTGAGCCGACAGGAAACAGAAATTTTTGAAATTAAAAGCGAGGGTCTTTTTCTTCTGGGGGGCTGCTGTGTATGTTGAGTTCACAGCCACCAAATCATAAATCACCAGGGAATATGATTCACATTGCAGTCAACTTTCTTTTGTGACTTTATTTTCCTTACATTAAAATTTTCCACATGTCTAAATTCATTTTATGTGCCTTATGAAACAATTTGCATACAGTTGATTTTATGTTAGCCAAATGCCGTATATTAGGATAATCTTTACATGTGTAATGAGGTGGGAAAAAATAATTTTATTACCTTAGTTTTCTATGTCAGGAGTAGCACATCTTTACTATAAGTTTAGAGAAAAACATAAGGGTGAAAACAGGAATAAGCATTGCGGTGAATTTCTTTCCCTTACCAAAGACAGAACTAATACAATTAAATGTAGATACTTCATGTAGTTAGAATTGCTGTACATTGTTTAGGTTTCTTTAATCGCTTAGTCCATCTGTTTCATATTCATATCTACCATCTTCTACAGTGATGGAGCACACATTCTCCATGATGTTAAGGATAATCATAGTTTGAATGTCACTTATATTTCTCTTGTGTTCCAGGTCGTCATTTCAGAAATTTTCCATTTTCCTGGCATGGATACCCAACTTCTGCTCAATTATCTTTCTTCCATCTTTCCTCTTGATTATATAGCCTTTAAAAATGCTTCATTTCTCAGCCATCCTTTCAATATTGGTTGATCATGTGACACAGTTCAGGCCAATGGAACACAAAAGGCTTCCCTGGGTGTCTGCATTTCACTTTCCCCTTCTTCTACCCTGGAAGACAGTTGTAAGGCCTAGAATAGAGTAAATGTTTGATTATGAGACCATAAAGAAGAACAGAGAGGAAGCATGTCAAGGATCATAAAGCAGAGGCTAGAGGAAATTAGATCCCTAATAACATGGTTGAGCTTTGGCAATCCTTACCTCTGGGCATATTACGTGAGAAAAAGAAAACTATTTCTTTTAGAAATGGTTAGTCATATTTTCTGTTATTTGCAGACAAAAATATTCTTATATGCTATGCTCCCTCTCCTTTACTTTCCACATCTAGTCCTCAATTTCTGTCAGTTCTACTGCCTCTTAAACTCAGTATTGCTCTGTATCTGCATCATAATGGATTAGTTCAGGCTACTACTATAACTTGTTTTAATTTTTTACAGAACTTTCTGGCCTCTCTGACTATAATTTCACACATCACTCAATTTGCCACCAGTATCTTCAGAATATTTTTAGTAAGAAGCCCAAGATTCTTTCAATAACACATAAGAGCATCAAAACTCTCTGCCATTTCACCTTCATGAAAACCCTACTCCCCTCTACACTTGTGTGTCTCCTGTGCCTTGGCACAATGCTTATTCAGCTTAGAGTGCTCTGATTATCATCCCCTGACATCTACTAGTTATTTACTGACCTGACTGGATCCTACCTACCATTCAAGACATCTTCCTTGATCTTATGCTTTCATTAAGTATCACTATCACATGTGCTATTAGAACTCAGGCTTGATATTATTATTGTCATCATGACTGTCTCATCATTGTGAGAATCTGTTTGTTGTCTAAATATACTGGCTGAGTCTTTGGATAAAATACTATTTATTTGTTCCTATATACACAATTCAATGGCTGTCATATATCAGATACTCAGTAAATGCTGGGAAAATTGCATGGATAAATGAATGGCAGTTTTAATTGATTATAACTGTATAACTGTACATGTTGTCAATTATCTATATCAATAATCTACATTTAAATTATTAATATTGACTTCCCAAAGCAAATTTATATGTGTTTATATTTCATTAATACTGCATCTTTATGCAAAAGTACTGGTAGCACAATTCTATTGATAGGTTTGTGTCATTTTATCCTGTTTTAGTCAAAGAACTAAGGCACACAGAGGAATCATGGCTTACACATTTTAATAGAATTAGAGATTAAAAACCAATTTTCTAATTTTATGTTTGCATATTTTTACCATTGTACAAATAGCTCTTTAAAGCCCACAAAGAAACACTTGAATGCTTTCTTCATGTTACATAAAATATTAATTATTTATTGCAAATGTTACTACTTAAAAGTTGCCTATTTATTAAAGTGTTCCTCTTTTAGTAGCACCAATGTATACTTAGTACCCTTTATTTTAGAAACACTCCTGCTTTCGAGTTTTTTATTTTCATCAGTGCAGGTAAAATCTGTAAAGATTTGTCAGTCAATTACATCTCTTGGTACAACAACAACAACTCTGGACAACAACAACAAAAGTTTACTGCCTCCTATTAGTATTTGCTGTTACAAAAATTGATATCTAAAACCTCCTCAGAAATAAAACTGATCGGAATCCTCTTAAGAGGTCATCATTTGCCTGATCATTGTAATGAAACAGCTTTGCTTTCCGAAAGACCATTCTGCAGATCAGTCAAAGTGATCTTGTTCAAATGTGCAATAGATTATGTCATGATTCAGCTAAAATTCCTTCAGTGACTCCATTTTTCTCAGGATAAATATCAAAATTCCAAAGAAGTCTTAAATGACCATACCGAATCTGCCCACACATAACTTTTCAGATCTCTTCTTTCTTTCTCCATTGTTCATTGTTCTTTGGGTATAGAATGTCCTTGTTTTCTTATGTAACAGGAACATTCCTGGTTGGGGTCTATGACCTGGTACCTTTCTTCACAGAGTACCCTTCACATGAAGGCTGCATGACCATTCCCTTCCCTTCTCTTAATTTCTGCTTCAATGTCAGTTTAACTACTATTCCACATTGGAATTGTAGCCAGTGTCCCAAATATCTTTGCATTGCTAAAGTTTTTCTTACCTACTAAAGTATAACTTGCTTTTTATTGTGTTTCCTGCTTATGGTTTGTATCTCCCAAAATGTAAGTTTCAGAATGGCAGATAATATTTCTTTTCTATATTGACATAGCTTTGAAACTCAGAATGGTGTTTGGAACACAGTAAATGCTTAATAATTTTGGTTGAATGTATCAGAAATTAAAATATAGGACTAAGAAGACAAAAGGGAAATAAAATCTTTAACTCAATATAATCCACTGCAAAATATTTGATTAATATACTGATCTGGAAGCTCTAGCAATAAAACAGCATATATTTTCATCCAAAAACAAGAAATTGAAAATATTGGGATCTTTCATTGCTTTTTGAAATTTTTTTGGGGGGATTAGTCTTTTAATTTTGTTTTCCTTTGGGTCATTTTAAAAATAACTTAAAAATTTGTTCTAATTAGTTATACATGACTGTAGAATGCATTTTGAATATCATACATAAATGGAGAATAACTTCTTATTCTTCTGGTTATACTCGATGTAGAATTACACTGGTGGTGTAATCACATATGCACACAGGGTAATATTGTTCAATTCATTCTACTTATCCTTCCTACCCCTATACCACCTCTCCTCAGTTCACTCCCTTCTGTCTAATTCAAAATAGCTCTATTCTTCCCTACCCCTGTCCCCTTACTGTGAATTAGCATCCACATATCAGAGAAAACATTTGGCCTTTGGTTCTCTGGAATTAGCTTATCTGGTTTAGCATAATATTCTCTAGCTCCATCCATTTACTGACAAAGCAATGTTTACAGCAGCATAATTCACAATAGCAAAACTAAGAAACCAATGAAGGTGCCCTTCAACAGATGAATGGATAAAGAAAATGTGGTATATACACACAATGGCATATTATTCAGCTTTAAAGAAGAATGAAATCATGACTTTTTGAAAATTTTAAGTGGTTGCTCAATTAATGTTCGTAGTGAATACTAAATAGACCCTTGCTACTCACATTGTTCTGTGAACTAGAAACAGCAGCACCTAGAAACCTGTTAGAAATGCAGAATCTTATTCTCCCTCCAGACCAATCAAATCAGAAATTTCCTATTAACAACAGATGATTTGTATGTACATTGAAGTTTGAGAAGCACTAACCTTCAACAATCAAAGTCTGAAAGTTGAAAAACAACAATAACCTAATAACCTAATGCTATGTGTAGTAGTTTCCCAGTGGTCTCACAGGAGTTGGATGAGGCAGTGGACAGAGGCCACTCTGAGTGAGGCCGGTTATGTAAAACTTAGTCTCCCACTACCTTGTAATTATTTGGAGGGAGGATGTTATTTTCTCTGACATTGTTTATAATGGTTGCATATAGATAATTACAATAACAAATACTGACTTTAGCCAGTTGTTAAATTCTCTGCATTCAATCCGTTTCCTTAGTGGTTGTTCCTATGGAAGACCAACCTCACTGCCTCCTCTTATTGTGTCACTGATAATAGGATATTTTTAATTACAAACGTTTTCCTTTTGTGATGTTATTTTCCATATATTTAAAATATGTTATGTATTTTGGATATACAATTGCCATTATGGTATAGAATGTCTTAAAAAATGATCCAATATCATATGAAGAATGATGAGCAAGCTTGAAAAGTATAGGGTATATTTTCAGATCTCCTTATTTCTACCTAAATATCCATAAAATTTGCTCATAAAAATGTCAATCATGGTGATTAGGTAGTGACAAGCAAGAAATTAGAGAGGTCGATTTACATATGTTATTTGCAACTTATACCTTTGTTTGCAGTCTCTTCCAGCTCCCCCAGTGTCCCAGGTGAGCATGTGCAACAGGAAAGAGGAAGTGGAGGAGACAAGGAGTATGACCCTCCCACCTGCTCTGCCTCTGTTGCATCAGGCCTCCATGATTCTTCTTTTTCTTTCTTTCTTTCTTTTTTTTTTTTAATAGAAACAGCTGTTTAGAAACATTTTTAAAATGCAGTTACCTTTGACAAAGAAAATAGATCTCCAAGTCCTTTTTTTTTTTTTTTAATGCAGTACTGGCAATTGAACCCAGGGTCTTGTGCTTGCAAGGCAAGCACTCTACCAACTGAGCTATATCCCCAGTTCCAAGTCCTTTTTTAAAAAAAATACCAAATAGAAAGATCTTTTGAAATGAGGAAGAACAAGTTAGCTTTACTCAATTTTAGTGTTCATGCATTTTTAGCCATTCACAATTTCTTTATAAATAAAGTCAAGGGAATTCATTGCTTGTGAACAGTAAAATGAATAACACTTTCAAGAACATGAAGAAAACAACCAGTAGGAACACTTTTCAACTCAGCGTGATCTGTATTCTCCAACTCTGGCTGCAAAGAGAAGGTGCAGTGCATTAGAGGAAAGCTCTTTACATGAACTCTACTTCAGGCAAAGTTACCATGGACAAAAAGAGCCAATAGTCTCTCTCACTGCTGTCCCTGCCGTTTCTCTCCCCTGAAGGGAAGTCTCTGCATCATGGTATTACATTGCGCCATGAGATACATTTGAGATAGAACTACAGATGTGGACTATTCATCTTTGTTTTCTTCCCTGAATATATGTGCTGCATCTATCTGATGACAAGGAAGTTCTTTCTGCCACTTTTTAACTCACCCTGCATTTTATAACTGAAAAAGAGATTCTCATCTGTGCAGTGCTTGTAGTAGGATGATGAATGAAATTGTACGTCAGGCAGTAACATCTCTTCAGTTGCTCCAACAGAGTCACTAGAAAGAGTACCAAGAGAATCTACAATTAATATCCAATTTGTGTTGTAGTCAATTAAGAATATTGTCTAAAATGCAAAGACTTCTGTTAATCATTCCCTTATTAGAGATCTGCACCTGAAAAAAGGATCAGGGACAAGTCACTCTCAAAGGGAGATAATTTTTGTCAGAAGATATTTATTTGGGACTAGTCCAGACCAGGGCTTGCTTTTGGAGACATCTATGGAAAGGCCGCTTACTCAGTGAAACTGATCAGGTGGTTTCCAGTTATAGCATCTCTGAAAAACTTCATGATTCAAAAAAAAAAAAAAATCAAAACAAATAATGGATCATCAAAATTGTTCAGGAGCAAGAAAAGATGAATTATGAATTAGCTGAGAATTTTGTACACTTCTTTAAGAATAAACAAGAAATAGTTTATTATAAAGATTTCCTTAAAATAATTATATATGGTTTTTCCATGAACTAGCATGTATTTTAAAGCCAGTTTATACCAATAAACTCTTTTGCCCAGTCCTTCATGTCACAAGTAGAATTAGGAATCGACTGAGAGTGGGCCCACAGGGTATAGCGTTCCTGTATTTAGTGGAGTGCAGGTCACCTGGCAAGGCAATTCAAGACACATATTTTTTTCTAAATGGGTTCTATAATCTAATGAAATAATACACAATTAACTAAATGTGTATTAGCTAAAATGTAACAAGAAGCACAATGGCTATGTATGATCATGGTAGTCTGATTGCAAATAATAAATGTTATAGTATTTAGAGTTACAAAGTTTTTTTCATTAAAGATCATGTCAGAGCTCCAGTCATATACATAGATGATAAAAAAAAACACAGGGGAAGTCCTTTTAATTCTAGAATATTTGTACTTTAAAGGGCTAAGAATCATAATCTGAGACCAATATTTCATAAGATCAGCAAGAACCATAGAGTAGCAAAAAGCCCATGTCTCCTTTCTCTCAAGTTAATTCTACCTCTGTTGTAATAACCATTTAATATGAGAAATGTTTATAATATCTTCAGCTATCTCCTCAGGGTCTTATTAACATGTCTCCTTCTCTAAAATTCCCACCAAGTCAGGTTTTTGAGTAAAACTTGGTTCTCATTGTCGCTTATATGATACACACGTTTGATCTTAGAGGAACATTTCCCTGGACCTCAGCACTGGGTATATATATTCAGGAAAGTCTGTGACCTGTGGTTGGGTAAAACGGGTCCAGTGAATGCTGGAAAAACTGGAAAAGCCAATAGAACATAACACTGTAATGTCATCAGACAAAGGTGGTGCAGGTCACCATATAAACCAGGTGTGGAATAATGTCTGATCACTGCCTGAATATCATGTATTGTTTATTCACCACACATTGAGCAAATACTTCTGAGGGATTGCTATGTACCAGGCTGTATTCCAGACTTTGGAGACAAACAGTGGATCTAAGAGGTACTGCATCTGCCTCCTGGGACCTTTATTCCAGTTGGAAGACTAAGTCAAAAAATAAATTTACATTATGTCAGGTGAAATTAAGTTGCTGGAATAAAATTAAAGGAATATAAGAATAAGAGTCAGACATGAGAGTGATGTGATGCTTAAGATTTTCTGGGAAGTTTTTCTGCTAAGGTGACATGTAAATAGATATGGATGAATGACAAAGGAAACTAAGCAAAAATTTAAAAGCAGAAGGGCAGATATTGTAGGCCTGGAGATAAGCCTGCATTGCAGCCATGACTGAAGCAGGAGTGAGTTCCGCATGTTTAAGAAGAGTCAGAGGGTTAACATGGCTGGGTTGGGTGGGTTGTGGGAAGAAGAGGAGGGGATGAAATCGGAAAGAGGTAAGGGTGTGGACATAAGGAAGATCACAGGCATTTTAGAACACCTTCATTTGGCCCAGACTTTGTTGAAGAATTTATTAAGGATCTACTCTATAGTAGATGGAAAAACAGGATTACATGTGTAAAGGTCTCTGTTTTTCCAAAGTTCAGGGTCTAGAGAGTGACCCAAAGGAGAACATAATTATAATGCAATGTGATGTGTTCTATTCTAGGTATAAGCTCAAGTTGCTAGTGCACTTAGAAGAACATGTGTAAATTGTCCCCAGGGCAAACATGGAAGGCTAATTAGAGCATGTGACACATAGACGGAGCTGCGAAGGACAAATCAGAGCTCATGAGGTGTCCAGTGAAATGAAAAATATTCCCAGCTCTCTAAATTGTTTGTTTAAAATTATAAAAGCATAGGAAAGCATTGCAAATTGATCCTCCGAGATGCAGTGAGAAGACAAAAAGCTCTGGAGCCAGACAAGAGTTTGAATGTTATCTTTGAAACAGAGACTGTTATATGATCTCTCCTTAGAAAGGAATAATAAAGCCTGCTTGTAGAATCATGGTTATGATTAGTGATAGTAAATGAATAGTGCCTGGTTTCTATTGCATAGATAGTAAATCCTTGTTATTGTTTTCACCTAGAAAACTCTAATCTTAACAATAGACATAGGTTTGATTTCGCTATTTTATTCTCAGACTGTTCAGAATCTGAAAGAGGGACTGCTCAATGAATATTTCGAATGAACTGGCACAGTTACAGTTTCCTTTCAATTGCAGTAATTCATGCAAGGGCAGGAAAAAGAACTGAACCTTCACAGTGGTAGTGGGAATAAGAAAAAGAGATAATTCAGAGATTCTTGAGTGATAAAAGGAGCGGCATTTGTTATTAGTCGAATATGAAGGAGAAGTCGGTGAGAACTTCCAGGTAGACAATTGAATGACAGGAAGAAATTTTGTGACACTCACTAAAAAACAACTATCAGGAGGATTGGGAGCTGGTTTCAGTTGTATAACAAAAACAGGAAAATATGAAGTCAAGTTGAACTGGTAATTTTCTGAAGAATGCAATCAGAAATGAAGTCCATTATTTGCATGATGGGCTAGGCAAGATAAATACATTGGCAATAACTGAAACCTTTTAATGTATGTGTGGATGAAATTTGGTAGAGATATTATTACAAAAGAGGTTGAAGAGGAACAAGAATGCACTTCAAACAATAGCATTTAAGAGGCAAGCGTAAGAAGGAAGATGCCTTGAAAAAGATCTCATGTCTTCATGGATAATTCAAGAGAATCATGACAGACTACGATCACTTCATAATTTAGTTTTTTGTATTCATAGAAAAGTGATGCAAAGTATGAGGTATTTTGTAGCTTGAATATTCTCTAAGTGAAGAACTTTCTAATGGCTCTTACTCTACGATCTCACTGGTGTGTGAGAAATAGTCAACAACCATTAAGACTCATAACTCAGAAAACAAAGTTTTATTGGGTTTACATGATCTAAGCATTATAAGGTCAATACTTATCATTTCTTTATTGGGCATCATATTAAATATTGCTTACCAGATAATGAGCAGGCAACTAATATAAGTGATATTTTTGATGGAAAGTTTACCTGGTAGGCACCATGTATATCATCTGCTCATTTTCAGCCTTTATTCAATTAGATAACATTTAAGGTTTTTCATTGTATTATCATTAAGCTTGAGTACACTAACACTAATCCAGATATGGCAATCACAAGCACTCTTTGAAAAGTAGTTGGAAGGTCTGTAGTCTAGTGGAGATACATACTGACTTCTTCATCATAGCATTCATTCAGTAATTGTGTCTTAAAATTTCCTCAGATGTTTAAAAACTATTTTTATTTTGAAAATACATAATTCCTATATTATTTTAGTTGATTATAATTTTGTGTTTCAGTGAATTGGGACTAAAATTCATTAAACTATATTGTTTCTCTATAAAGAGTAACTACACTGGGAACATAACAGACATTCCACATTCAATGGAAAAATACAATGAAAACTGATGCTCATAAAGTAATCCAAATATTTCTAAGCATGTTTTTGTGAAGCATGATCTTTAAAAGTTCATACATTGATGAAAATGTTAGCATCACACTGCAAAGACCCCTATTTGGACCTAGTGATTGACACCTAAATTGCATGAACACTGAATGTTCAAATGTCATGAACTTTTGACTAACTCCAATCAAGAATTACATGCCATGTAAATATTTTCACTTATTTGTTTATTTGCTTTTCTGTGAAGAAAGAAATTCCCCAATTATTATAAATTGTTATTTTTCTAGATAGGATCTTTCTTTTACATGCTAATTACAAATGAAGATATACCTATAAAACAGATTTTGATGGGCTAGAAATTAAAAAGAAACAAGACTGGATAGATCTACAGTATAAGTAGAAGGTAGGTAACAGAGTGGGAAAAGAAGAAAAAAAACTATAAGTGGACTGTGAGTTGTGACTTGGGGAAGAAATTGAAACTGAAATTTCTTTGTCAGGGAAATAAGATTGGTGGGTTTTAAACTTTAAAGAGAATTAAAGTGCTCAATGTTTTATTTTTCCCCTGAGAATAAGTGAATTTAAGCTTCTATAGGTAATCCTGAGTAAATTATTAAAGCAAGAAGTACTATTATGTCAAAGACAGAATCTCTGTTACTCTGAAGAAGAGGACAATGTAAAGAGTGAGAAATAGGGATAATTTTGGTCTGGACTTTTCTGCTGAATTGTTGGAGACCCTGAGTAAGACAGGGGGACAGAACTTGCCATATGAGATTAATAGATTTTTCAAATTTTATCGATATAAAAACTACTCAATATAATTGCACATCTCTAATTTCTAGAGAGATATCTACTTTCAGGTGGAAAATATTTTATGTTACTTTATGTTCTCATTTCCAAGGTAGCTGGAAGTATAGTAGCCTGTGAGAGCTGAAACTTAAAAATTAGCAAACCATAAGTGACCTGATGAGATTCTCTCCTTAAATGAAGCCATGAGCTTGAACTTGTACTGGAGTACATACACTTCCTGGATGTGTGTGAGGTGGAGATGGTGAAATAATAGAACCAGTGAGTGCTTTGGAGAGGACTGCTGGCATGAGGCAATGCCTTCTTTATATCTCCAAAATTTAAGTAAGTTTCCAAGATATCACCAAATGTCAATTGATGGATCTCCTGCAAGGGAGGCGGGCAGGAGGGAATAGTTTTGCACTGCATCTCATCCAAGAGTGGCATCTACTAAATACTGTATTGAAATAATAATAAATGATTAAGTTCATTTTTAAAAATTCAAAGGACTCTAGTGACTGAGCAGAAGCAGGAGGGATTTGGATGGGAGATAAATCCTGGGACTGGCAATAAACACAGACTGAGGCTCTACCCAAGCTTCACTCTGAGAAAAAGCTATGGTTACAGCAAAGGCAGCAACTCTGCTAAAATTGTCATATGAAAGCATGCTACTTTTCAGGTGAGAGGGCCCAGGGCAAAGGCCTGGGAACAAAACACAGTCCCCAGGAATTATCGTGGCTAATATTTTATTCTTCTGTGTAAGAGACTATGCTTACCCAATTTCACAAAGCTATTTTCACTCATTTTCTCCCCTAAGAAATTTATGTTTTAGATTTTAAATTTTGGAGCCTAAGTACATGTGTGTCTTGCATATTTTATATGTCTAGAAAATATATGTACAAAATATGTAAAATATGTAATATCTGAAATATCTAAAATATCTAAAGACAAATCCAAATTGATAACAAAAGTTACATGGTTTTCTTAGTAAGTAGGCTGTGTCATGTATTTCATTATAGTGACAAAAAGCCAATGACAATACAGAAACATTAAGTCTTAATTCATATTTTAAAAAAGATAATAGTTTGAAAAGCAATGAAAAAAACATCCACCATGAGAAATTAGATAAAATGGGGGAAATAAACTCAAAATGCAAAAGAGAGAATAATATAAATAAAAATAGTAAATATAATATAAAATGCTGGCAGTGCCCAAGTGTGGGTCTTTGAAAATACTAATCAGATTTGGACACCATTGCAGCAACTGAATGAGAGAGAAGAACAGTAGGAGGACACATAAAGACCTTACATGAACTACGTAAATGGGAACACCACCTTGGATACTTAAACATTAAAAAAGAAACTTCATATAAATATGAAATAAATATTAGCTTGGGAAAGTTTTTAAATGTAAAGTTATATTTCCATTGAGGTTGAATCAATGCTGAAACAGGTTCATGGACATTTGTCTTCAGCTATGATGGAGTAGCTTCAGCATATGTTAAGTATCACCAGAAAGTATGTTAAGAATCACCAGAAAAGACAAATGAAATACAAAAGGAGAGGGAATGCTGGGGGGTGGGGAGAGAAAGGAGAGAGAAAACAAAAGGAGAAAGATTTGTTCAAAGCCTTGAAGAGTTGCACGGTCTACAAGGACTTGAGTATTTCAGGACCCTTTGAAAAGATCTTCACAGAGAGGGTACCCCAAAATTTCCTAGATGCTTTCCCTCTGGGTATGTGAACATTTTGCTGCTCAACTAGAGGCTGAAGGCTAAGGGAAATTCCAGCAGACTTTTACAATCTGACTAACATGAAAGGCTAAAAGTTGTAATTCAAAGTGCCCAAAAAAGACAGAAATGAAAGGACCAAGAGCCCACTGAGAAAAAGAAAGATGCAGTTAAGGGTAGAAGCTTAGGTCTCCCTGAAAGTATTTTTTGTATTATTAAGTTTATCAGAGAAAGCAGCTAAGCAGAAAAAGATTAATTGAACTACCTTGAAATTAGATATTTTCTGCCAGGTATCATGGCACACGACTGAAATCCCAGTGGCTCAAGAGTTGGAGACAGGAGGGTCACAAGTTCAAAGCCAGGCTCACAAGTTAGTGAGGTCCTAAGCAACTTAGCAAGTCCCTCTCTCAAAATAAAAGATTAAAGGGGCTGGGAATATGACTCAGTAGTTAAGAGTGCTTAGGTTCAACCCCTGTATCAAAAAAAAAAAAAAAAAAAAAAAAAAAAAAGGAAAAAAGAAAAAGAAAAGAAAAAAATTCAACATTTTCCTTCCTTAAAACAATTTATTAAGTGAGAGGACATTCATTGGACTAGGAAAAGAGTGTCTCAATAAATTGAACCAACAGAGATAAATATTCAGAATATACTAATGATGCTAGTCACTAGTAAGAGAAAGAAATATAAGGCTATAGAAAATATGCTACTGATTTGAACAGGGATTTTCACAAAGGGGATAGCCAAATGGTAAACATGATCAACAAGTGGAAATTGCAAATTAAAACTAAAATATACTATTATAGGCCTTCGCCTCCCCCACAAAAGGTCATGAATAATAATAATGATAAGAGGAGGAGGAGAATGTAAAGCAATAGAAAGTTCCCTACATGTTATTTGAGGACTGAAAAGTGGTGCAACAACTTTGGAGGGGGAAAAAAAGAAAAATGTACATTCAAGCACCAGAAACTCTACTCCTTGGAGGAGAACCAACAGAACGGTATACATATTTTCACAAAAAGATGTAAACAAGAATATTCATAAGGTTGTAGATGTATTGACCAAAGCCAGGAAAAAAATCCTGTTAAATAATATATTAAATACATAAATTAGAGTGTTTTCACAATGAAATACTGCTAAGTAGATTTTTTTGCTTTAATAAACATTGATGAATCTCAAAAATAGACTGCTTATCACAGGAATTTACACAAAAAGAACATACACTTTTTTCGACAAGTGGGACAGAAACCTGCATAATCCACCCATGCCCAGTGAATTTGAGGTGTTCCAATAGACCTGTTTGAAAAGCAAGCTCCTAAGACAAGTCCTTATGAGTGCCAAGGATAGATATATCACGGTCTCAGATAATTTCATCATATAAGGTCTATTTCTCAATTAGTTTGTAGTTGAAGACTCAGTGAAGACCCTCTGCAGATATGGAAAGCTCTACCAAGTGCAGTTCTCTCCTCCCTGATACTGTCCTACAAACTCTAGCTACCTTAGCCTAGCAAAGCTCTTAACCCTCTACTTAACTTTACGAAAACACAAGTTAAAATTGAATTCCTCCTTCCTGTTTTATGACCTAGAATTTCCAGGCTGTAAGATGGGCCTTATTACGATTTGGGCTTGAAGTGTTTTCCAAAAGCTCCTGTTAATGCTAGAATATTCAGTGGTAAAATGTTTGGGCTCTGAGAGCTATAAACTAATCAGTTCATCCTGGTTTGAACGGATCAATTGGGTGGTAACAGACCAACTGGGGTGTGGCTTGGAGGAGGTGGGTCACTGAGGGCAAGCCCTGGAAGGATGAATCTTGCCTTGTGGTCCCTCATCCCTCTCCTCTCTTCCTCTTAAATTCCTGACCCTGCCATCAGTGAGTAGCTTTCTTCCACTGGGCCCTTCTACCATGAGGTGCTGACTCACTTCAGGATCAAAGCAATGGAGTCAGTCATCTGTGTAATGAGAGACCTCTGAAACCATGAACTCCAAATAAATTTTTACTCCTCTAAATTGTTCTTGTCAGGTATTTTGGTCATAGCAATGAAAAAACTGAGTAAAACAGACACATTATAGGTTTACTTATTTTGTTTCTTCTCTAATTGATTACTCTCCTCCATAACCTGACTTTCAATATTGGAAAATCATTGTTTCATATATTTTGTCTTGTTTTTGTTGTCTCATGCAGAATGGTATATAGAGTTTTGGATATTTCATTTTGGGTGGAAGCTGTTTCTTAACATAGGAAATTCATCTTCATGTTGATACCATCCAGGGCATATTAGTTCCTATTACTGGAGATGATATTTTCAACTTTGTTGATTCTAGTTCTGCAAATACTTTTCAGGCAAAGGGTATTCCAATTGGATGATGAAAGAGTTGTGTTTTTTTTGTTTGTTTGTTTGTTTGTTTTTTCTGGCCACTCTGAAAATGTAGTCTGCAATTCTCAGCCCCAATACCGTATTTCTTAAATTCTTTCCTTGTTAAGCAGTTGAAAGATATTTTAAGTCCCAATGTTTAAGAGGTATCTGATAATAAAACAAAAACTTTTTTTTATATGCCTTCACGAAGTTTGAGTGATTCCTTTTGTACATTTATCATACATTCAGGAATATTAAATTTGGCTTAAACCAGTTTCCATGGAGGGGTGATATCATTTGATTCAAAGTGTATAGTGTACTGCAGCCTAGCATAAGGTGCAAGAAAGTTGCAACCTTAGTGTATAGTATTGTTACTAAGCAACTGAACTCCAACCAATTCCAGGCTGAAGTTTGCCAAATCCTGCCAAAACTAATGCAAATGCCAAACAACAAGAAATAATTTCTGAAAGTCATTTTTTGTCATTTCTAGTTAGAAATACTGTTCAACACATTGTTAGTGGGAGCATTCTAAAATATTTGGTCTGCATTTGTGCCCAGTTCTAGAGTCTCCTCTTGCTCAAATGAACTTTGTTAAATTTCATTGGTATCAGTTTCTTTTTTTATTATTGGTTCTTATTTAGTTATACATTGAAGTACTAGAATACATTTTGATATAATTATACAAGATAGACATATCTACTGTTCTATTAAGACCCTGTTCTTGTGGATGATGGTGGGATTCATTGTGATGTTTTCATATATGTACATAGGAAAAATTATGTCAGAATCATTCTACTGTCTTTCTTTTTTCTATCCCCCATTCCCTTTCCTCCATTCTCCATTGTCTAATCCACTGAACTTCCCTTATTGTGGGTTAACTTCCACATATCAGAGAAAACATTTGATCTTTGACTTTTGAGGATTGTCTTATTTCACATACCATAATGGTCTCTATATCTATCCATTTACTGACAAATAATGTCATTCTTCTTAATGGTTTAGTAATACTCCACTGTGTATATATACCACATTTTCTTTATCCATTCATCTGTTGAAGGACACCTAGGTTGGTTCCGTAGCTTAACTATCTTGAATTGAGCTGTTCTAAACATCGATGTGACTGTGTCACTGTAGTATGCTTATTTTAAATACTTTGGATATATACTGAGGAGTGGAATAACTAGGTCAAGTGGTATTTCATTTCTTAGTTCTTTGAGGAATCTTTTTTCAACAGGAGATACTATTTAATATGAGAATTTAGTATATTTATTATTTATATATTTAGTGAATGCCTTAAAAATGGGATTATTTTGATTTTAAGTATCCAGTAATGAACACAGCAAGTCTCAGTCTGCATAGAGACAACTTGGGAAGAAACAAGCAAATATATATAAATAAGGAGACCTTGTGATGACAGAATAAGGTCTACCACAGAATCTATAGCATTCTTTCATTGGGAACAGATGTACATCAGTGAGTGTTCATTGTATGACACAATGAATTTCCATTGCAAACAGTAGAAGTGTGTTCTTAATTTAAGCAACTGTACAATGGATGATGAGTGTCAGAAAACTTGGGATACAAGTATGTATTTTAAAGAAGTAAAATATTCATAGGTAGTGAGCAAAACCTGGATATAAATAGATGTTTGTTGTTCTAATGAAAATTCAATTATTTCTCATTATTTGAAGAAAAAATCAATATTACCCTGATTAGAAATTATTTAATTTTAGAAACCAATATTACATATTGGTTTACATACATTCAGGGAAAACTCTGAATTAGTAAAAGATAATGCAAGACCATTTAAAGCAACTGGATTTCAAATTTTATATAATTGAAAATAATAAAGAAGTGTTATTGAGGAGGCCATTCTAGAATGAAAACTGATATGCTTGCTGTGTTGTTAATTGGACACTCTACTGAAGAAAATAGATCAATGGTCACCACATCAGGAAGTCAATATTGTGGTTATCAATGTGAGGCAACTATGTCCAGGGGAAAGACATGATTTTATATAGCCTTAAAACTTTTGCTAATGTTTAGAGTTTGAATGATAAACACAGAGAAAGTGAAATTTACTTAATGGACTTTATTAATAACTGTAATAGTGTTATGGCTTAAATACCAGGTGTTGCCAGAAATTCATGTTTTAGGCCATGTAGGAATGTTCAGAGGCAAGTGATTAGTTTAGAAAAGCTGTAACTTCATTGGTGGATGAATCAATTTTATGGATTAATAATTTGAATGATCTACTAGGGCATGGATGGAGGATGTAAGTCACTGGGGACTTTCCATTGACTATTGTATCTTGTCCCTGGCTCCTTACTTCTTACTCTGCTTCCTAGCTGCCATTAGCTGAGCAGCTTTCCTCTGCCACATCCTTCTGCCACAGTGTACTGCCTTACCTCAGGCTCAAAAAATGGAGTTGGTCAATCACAGACTGAACTTCTAAAGTAGTGATAGCAAAATAAACTTTTCCTCTATTAAATTGATATTTTCAGATATTTTGGTCACAGAGGGAAAAATCTGAGTAACACAGTAGTCAATATTTCTGATGGTCACCATAAAAATTTTAGATAAAATGTACTGGTATACTTAATCCCAAATATTAGCCAGTAGCCTTGATTCAACTGCCTATCTTAAAGAGACATTATAACCTGGCACAGTGGCAAACACAGGTAATCCCAGTGACTTAGCAAGGCCCTAAGCAACTTAATGAGATCCTATCTCAAAATAAAAGTAAATAAATAAAAAGGGCTGGGGATGTGGCTCAGTGGTTAGGTGCCCCTGTGTTCAATCTTCAATCCCTGGTATTAAAATAAAAATAGAGAGAGAGAGAGAGGGAAAGAGAGAAAGAGAAACCTTATAACCTGGCATCAGACCCTCCTAGCAGTCCCATCTGCCCAAAGACTAAGTGGTTACCTACCTAGCTATCCCCTCAGGAGAAGTCCTTCCTGCCAAAAACTCATTGGGGATTGCTTTACTGTGCTTCTAAAGGCAGATCAACTGACCATGGTATGGCTTCAGATACTGAAGTGGTCCTTCAACTAGGTTCCATTACCTTTCAACCATAGTCCAAGAGTGGTCCTGATTTCCCAGGGACTCACAAGGTGAAATGTTATTTTTGCCATGTGATCCAGTCCTATAGATCTTGATCCCTATTATAAACCCTGAAGAATTCCTGGGGTTTAATTCTCGCACTGTTCAGCTGCAACTCAGGGCAGATCTTCCCTTCAGAGGAACACTTCCAGTGGTCTGATAGGGGCCCTCTTAGAGACCCAGTAGGAGTCTCATCCCACCCCCCCATGCATGCATCTGGTAAGAACAGGCCCATCATTTTTATATCCAATTATAGACCCTGACAAGACACTTTGCCCAGTAGTAACCTTGCTGACCAAGGTTCTGGAGGCAGTTTAATCTGCACAGGGACCAGACAGGACACATGCTCAACTGAGCTGCTGATAACAGGTCCCCCATGGGAAACCTAGTAACAGCCACATAACCTAGCTCTAACTTTATTCAACTGTTATATCAGAGTCAATCCCAACAAACTAGAGATATGGTAGTAGAAAGTTACCTAAGGAAAAAGCCTATAACTACTAGAGAAGATGTTGCTACTTTAAATTAAGCAAAGATAAACACAAAGATCATGACTAATGAGGCAAAAAAAAAAAAAAAAAAAAAAAATGCACCACCAAAGGAAATTAAGAAAGTTTAATAGCTGGAACTGAAAGACTGGAGATCCATGAATTTCCTAACAAAGAATTAAAATTACCATCTAATAGAACTTCAACATGATGTAACAGAACACATTCAGACAAGTAAGATTAAGGAAACAAGCAGGAGCAAATTGGAAGTTTAATAAAGGAACAGAAAGCATAGTAAAGAACAATATAACGGGAACTGAAGAATACAATGACATAAAGAGAAATTGCAGTAGATTCCTTAAAAAGCAGACTCAATCTTGCAGAAGTAAGAATAAGTAAATTCAAAGACAGTTCACTTGAAATTGGACAGGAAGAGGAAAATAATTAAAATTAGTCAAGAGAGCACATGAGAACTATGGGATACCATAAAAAGATCAGGGTTACATATTATGGGATTCTGAGCAGTTAAAGAGAAAGAAAGGGGAAGAAAGTTTATTTAAAAAAAAAAAGTAGATGAAAACTTCCCAAATATTGGGAGATATATAGGTAGACAAATTCATGAAACTCAAAAGATGACAAATATGATCATTCCAAAGATTACCTCAAGGGGCAATATAATCAAAATGTCAAAATTCAAAATTTTAAAAGGACAATTTGCAAAGCAACAAGTGATGGCCAACTCATCACTCACAAGGGAATCTCCATAGGGCTATCAGCAGAAACTGTAAACCAGCAATGAGTAGGATGATACATTCAAAGTACTTAAAAAATAAAGTAACTTCAAACAAGATTACTATACCTGGAAAAACTGTACTTTACGAGGGAAGAAGAGATTAAAAAAAATAAAATAAAAATAAAATTCCAAACAAAAGCTAAGGGAGTTCATCACCGGTAGATCTGCCTTACAAAAAGTAGTAAAAGGAGTTTTGCAAGTTCCAATGAAAGGATGTTAAGAAACAACATGAAAAATTATGCACATATAAAGCTCTCCGGTAAAGTTAAATTTATAATCAAATTCAGAGTACTCTAATACTATGATGGTGGTGTATAAATCACTTTTAACTCTAATATAAAAGTTAAAAGACAAACATACTAAAAATAATTATAGCTGTAATTGTTGAAGGATATGCAATGTAAAAGGATGTAAAGTGTGACAGTTACAGCAACCTAAAATATCTGGAGTAAGGATGTAGAGGTTTTGTATGCCAATTTCACTCTATCAGTTTACTCTAGACTTTAAAAACTATAAGATGGTTTATGTAAATCATGGTACCCCCCCAAATAAAAACAACCTTAGAACCATGAAAAACTAAACAGAGAGGAAACAAACCATACCAAAAATAAATAAATAAATGAATAACAGAGAAAAAAGGAACAAAGAGACTATAAGATAGAAAGCAATTACAAAATGGCAATATCATATTTCCTAATTCTTGCCAATACCACTTTCTCACCTATCTATAATTTGTGAATGGATTTTCTCTTATCAAAAAATCGTGACTAGATTAAAAACAAGATCCAGCAATGTGCTATCTATCATAAACTCACTTTAACTTTGAAGACACAAAAGTTGAAAGTGAATGGAATAGAAAAAAAAAAATTCCCTGCAAATGGTAACCAAAAGATAGCAGGAATGACTATGCTTTCATCAGATAAAACATGTTCAGTCAAATCTGACACAAAAGACAAGGGAACTATATAATGATGAAGTGGTCAATTCATAAGAAGGGTATAATAATTAAAATACATGTGCTCCCAAACATGTAAAACAAATAATAGGAAAACAGAAGAATGAAATAGATAATATTACTATAGTATCAGGGAACTCAATATCTCAGTGTGCAACAATGGATAGAATAACTAGATTGAAAAAACAATTAGGAAACAGTGATCTTGAACAACAAAATAGACCATATGGTTTAACAAACACATTGAATAACATTCCTAATAGCAGCAGAATGCAGGTTTCCTCAAGCACACAATGAGCATTGTCCATGGTAGACCATACATTAGACCACATAACACATCTAAACATATGTAAGAGGTCTGAAATCAGAATGGCCTAATTTGCAACATCTTCTGAATTTCAACAATATTCAAATACTTTACCAATGTAAGTTACCTGTGTAACAATACAAGATCAAATACATTCTGACTCCCTCAGTGGTTTTATTGTTAAAACACGTCTGCAAAGATTCACACCAGAGTCAAAACTGTGTAACTTTCAGTGTAACCTGAGTAAGATCCAAGACATTAGGTGATGTCTCTGAGGGAGAAATGTCTTGCTTAAACTGTATATTCCTTGATAACTTAATGTAGAAGAATCTCTACAGAAACTAGACATATATTTTCCTGTAAATATTAGACATGTTAGTGCTAAAATAAATTTAGAAAAATTTATGCCAATTTTTAGAATAATGCAAAAATTGTGATTATAGATACTATATAATCTATTTTGACAGATGTTCTTTTTGTAATTCAATTTTCCTTAATTGTATACATATTAGTTGCATATTTGTGTTTACATATTACATATTACATATACATATTACATATACATATTACATATTTGTGTTTTTGAATATGTGGGCAGTACGAGAATGTTGTTCTGTGTTTCCTTATCCAGTCTTAGGGGAAGTATCTAAGGGAATCATGTGACATATTTTCCATCACTAAAGATGAAAATAAGCAGAACTTAAGAACTTAGGTCTGTAGGCCTCAGCCAAAATCTTTGAGTAACTGAAGACATGTGTATCTCATATATACATACATATCTTTAATTAAGATCAATGTATATTTATTTAGGCTATTATAGTGGGGGAAGCAATTTAAGGCTCAGAAGTAATTTGTCCTCTGAAATTTACTGTTAGTTCATCATTAGCAAAAGACTTGAAGACTGAATGAAATAGGCATAGTGGAGCTGATTAGAACTCTTCCAAGTTTTTGTTAACTTCCTTTATTTTTCCTTCTTAAAACACTCTGCCGATCCATTCACCCATAGACTGTCCTTGGTGTTGCATCTTCTTACTCTGCTGTTGAAAACAAACATTGTGTTTTCCTCAGCCCCTCTTAATTTTGCATTCATTGTCTTTGAAGAAAACCTTAGAAAATGTAACTTTTCTTTTGATCATAAATTTATTCCCTAAAAAATGCAGACGTATAGGATATAGGAAGATGGTCAGGTCAACTCCACTTGTATCTTCACACTTGTAGGAAATACCTCATCAAAGAACCTCATGCACCTTCTCAGGCTCTCTTCTTAACAATTTTACCGGTTTTCTCTTTTGAAAGGCTGGGCATATGATAGTCTGGCTTTTAGAATAGAATGTTTTATTGCAATAAATGAAACAACCCATAAAACAATCATGTTATAATTAAGTTAGCTCTCTTAGACATGCTATAAAACACTAAAATATGAAGTGTTTTAGTGTAAAATTCTGACATTTTTAGAGTTTATTGTTACATTTGTGTGGTTGACATTATAGATGTATCAGCAAGGAGAAAAATGAAAAATGAAAAACAGCTCTTACTTCTGAAACCTCCTTATACTTAAGCATATTAATCTACTATTTATAGAAAAATTTTAAAACCAGTGATATGAGAAGTATTTTTAAAATATAAGGGATCTTCTGAGATGTGTAAATGAATTACTTAAAGTATTTCATTTGTAATTATCTATGAAGATCAGTACTTAGAATCTAAATAAGAAATGTATGAAACACATGAAACATGCTGCCCATTGATACAGAAGATAAATTAATGTCATCAGGTAAATGAAATCTTAAATTATTACACATCTCCTTCACGTTTTAAATATTAACTTAATTGTTTTCCTGGTAGTTTTGACACTTTTCCCACTGTTGTGCTCATTGGCTGTAGCAACATAAGAAACAGTTGGTTTCCTTCCAAGTTGAGAACAAACCATTTACAGAGTAGTAAAATGGTATTATACTTGTCAACTGTCATAAAAACTGGTATATAACACATTGCATGCAAAGTGTAATTTCAAGAACAAGTTCCCAAATTTGTAGTCCAATGATGTTGATAGCCAAATATATTTAGATAATTATTTTTCTTTTAAAGTGTGAATTTTGATATTTGAAAGAAAAATTATTGTCAAAAGTTAATGGGGATTAGATCCAGGATGGATAACTAGAGGGAAGCTTCATTCCTTGTGGCTCCATGACTTTGATTTCAAGCAGAGGAAATACTCTTTGTCTGCAAGGCAACTATCACTGCCCACCATTTCCCAGATGTTTACCACAACAGGTCTGCTGTGATCACCTGCTGTCTGTCAGCATAACACCAGCCTTTTGAGTATAGATTATTAGCTGGTCACTGCCTATCATCTGCCATTTGTTCTTTTGCCTGCCTCTTGCCTGCCCATTGTCCACCTTTCACCTACCCATCACCTGGTTCCCAACATTCTCCCACTGTTACCCTGCAGACCGACCACAGACAACCAGCAGATGGTCAGTCACCTGCTGCTCCTTGAAGTCCACTGTCACAGTACACATAGGTTTGTTACACACAGCTGCTGCCATCTTGGAACACCAACCAGGCCCTGCAGGTTTGCTGCTGCACAGACTTCACCACCATCTCAGGATGTGACCACCTCAATCTGGGGGCACAGGTCAGGGCCTGGAGACATATTATCAGGGTACCTGCAGGTGTGGTTTCACCTGAGGTCTTTCTCCAGGGTGTGCTAGTGGCTGCTATCTGGCTGCCTCTTTGCAGGGGTGCTCCCTTGTGTGAGCACATACCTGGTGGTCTCTCTGCAAACTGAAAGGGCGTTGAGATCTTGGGACTAGAGCAAGGTGGAGCCTAGGTAACTGAAGCCCAGGTCCATCACAATGCACGTGGGTTTGCATGGGGCAGTCTGGGTTTGGCAAACTTGTTGATAGAAGACTAGAGCACAGGTTGGGAAAACTGGAGAAAACTGGATTCTCTCTAGCTGAGTGAGTCCTGAAGAGGCTGACTACAATGGGTGGGAATGCTGGAAGAGGTTATGAGGAAATCTTGCTATCAGTTCACACATCCAACTGGTCTAGCACTTGCTGGATTGGAGCTACCATCAAACTGCAGACAACTTCACCTATTGGCAGAGAAGTAAAGCTAAGAAAATATTTGAAAGTCAACAGAAGCAATTGGTCAATTTTTCATTGAGACTTTCCCTCTTTCCCCCACTATCATATCTCCATCATCATTGAATTCAAATATTCTTCATGCATCAATTTACTGAGGAATGGGATGTCTGAATAGTATATTACTGTTTGATTGTGTATTCTGATATTTTTACTTTTTTTCTTTTTATTTTTTATAAATCTGTATGTATTTTTTCTCTCACCTAACTTCTCCCTGGATTCCCTTTCTCACTCCTCTCATGCGCTATTAATTCCTCCCTCACTCTAAATATAAAATTCTACCTCTATATTTTCTCCTCCCTCATAAACATCACATCTTACACAACTTCACTTCCCTTATTGCTCATCATTTGAAACAGTAAACCCTTTTAGCAAACTTATTGTTTGTACTGTAGACAATACTTAAAAACTTCATTTCTGTTTATTGTGACAAAACTGTAGATGCCTTAATAGGAGTCATTTGGTGTAAGGTTGTATATTGCTTGCATTGGATGCTATTAATCTTGGTCTCCCCATTAAAGGTGAGGTACTGGAAGCCTTCAGGGACACTAGAAGACTATAGGGTAGAAACTGTACTGCCTCAGATCCATTCTACGAGATGAGAAGTCACACAAACAGCATGAAAAATCAAGGGAACAAAGTGCCTCAAACAAACCAAGATGTTCCAACAAAAGAATCCATAGACAACACAATAGAAGAAATATCAGAGAAGGAGTTGAGAAGGTACATAGTCAAACTGATCTTCAAAATAAAGGATGGTATCAGAGAGAAAATATAGAAAGTGAAGATCACTTCAATAAAGAGGCAGAGATTATAAAAAGGAATCAAGCAGAAATCTTCAAAATGAAGGAAACAATAAACCAAATTAAAAATTTAATGGAAATTATCACCAACAGGTTAGACCATTTAGAAGACAGAACCTCAGACAATAAAGACAAAATATATACTCTTGAAAATAAAGTCAACCATACAGAGAAGATGGTAAGAAACCATGAACAGAATGTCCACAAAATAAGTGATAGCATGAAAAATAAAATTTAAGATTTATTGGAATAGGGGAAGCCATGGAGATACAAGCCAAAGTAATACACAATCTTTCCAAAACCATAATATCATAAAATTTTCAAAATCTAAAGAATGAAATGGAAAATCAATTACAAGAGGTTTAAAGGACCCCAGATGTACAAAATTACAGTACACCCACACCAAGGCACATTATAAAGAGAATGACTAACATACAGAATAAGGATAGAATTTTAAAGATTGCAAGAGAAAAAAATCAAATTACATATAAGAGGGAATCAATTTGAATTTCAGTTGATTTCTCAAACCATATTCTCAATGCCAGAAGGTCCTGGAATAACATATAACAAGCTCTGAAAGAAAATGGATGCCAACCAAGAACTTTACAACCACCAAAATTAAGCTTCAGATTTGAAGATGAAAGAAAAACCTTCCAAGATGAACAACAGTTAAAAGAATTCACAACTAGAAAGCCGGTACTATAGAACATTTTCAGCAAAATAGTCCATAAGGAGGAAATGAAAAAAAAAAGAACACCAGCAAAGTGAGGAACTACACTAAAGGAAAGGTCAATCAAAGGGGAAACTAAGTCAAGTTAGAAAGCAAAAATAAACCAAAATGAGAAGGAGTACAAAACATCTCAATAATAACTCTGAATGATAATGATCAAAACTCTTTAATCAAAAGACATAGACTGGCAGGTTGGATTTTTAGAAAGACCCGAAAACATGCTATCCTCAAGAGACTCACTTCCTAGGAAAAGACATCCACAGACTTACGATGAAAAATTGGGAAAAATGATAACACTCACATGGACTGCCTAAACAAGACGTGCTTTCAATTCACATTTCAGACAAAGTAGACTTCAATTCATGGTTATTCAGAATGGATAAAGAAGGACATTCCGTACTACTTAAGGGAATCATACATCAATAAGACAAAACAATCACAAATATATATGCCGCAAACAATGAAGCATCTATGTACATCAAACAAACCCTTCTCAAATTAAAGAATCAAATAGACCACAACACAAAATACTGGATGACACACCTCTCTCACCACTGATTAGATCTTTAAAAAAAAAAAAAAAAAAACTAAAGGAAGAAACTATAGAACTAAATAACGCAATCAATGATTTAGACTTAATGGACATATATAGAGTATTTCATCCATCATTGAGTGAATACTCTTTATTCTCAGCAGCATGTGAATCCTTCTCTAAAACAGACCATACCACAAAGCAGCTTTCAGCAAATATTATCCTGTGTTCTATCAGATCATAATGGAATGAAACTGGAAATCAATAAAACAAAACACAGAAGCTACTCCAACACCTGGAGATGAAATAGCATGCTACTGAATTATGAATGGATAGCAGAAGAAATCAGGGAGGAAATAAAAAAGACACTTAGAGGTAAACGAGAGAACCATTACAACACATCAAAATCTCTGTGATGCTAAGAAGACAGTGTCAAGAAGAAATGTCATTGTTTTGAGCTCATGAATTAAAATAATAAAAAGTCAACAAATAAGTGATCTAACATTACATCTCAAAGCCCTAGAAAAAGAAGAACAAATCAACACCAAAAGCAGCAGAAGACAGGAAATAATTAAAATCAGGGATAAAATTAAAACAAAAGCATCAATTGAAAAAATTGACAGAACAAAAAGTTGGTTTTTTGAAAAACAATAAAATTGATAAACCTTTAGCAACACTAACAAAGAGAAAGAGAAATAAAAGTCAAATTACTAAACTTCATACTGAAAAAGGAAACATCAGGATGAGCACTACAGAAATACAGAAGGTAATTAGAAAATCTTTTGAAAATTTATACTCAAATAAAATAGAAAATCTCAAAGATATTGAAAAATTCTAGAGACATATGATCTACCTAAACTGAATCAGGAGGACATACACAATTTAAATAGGTCAATTTCAAGCAATGAAATAGAAGATGCCATCAAAAGTCTACCAACCAAGAAAAGCCCAGGACCAGAGGAATTCTCAACCAAGTTCTGTAAGACTTTCAAAGTAGAATTAACAGCAACACTCCTTAATTATTTCATGAAACAGAAAATGAGGGAAACTTGCAAACACATTCTATTAGGCTATTATCACTCAGACACCAAAACCAGACAAAGACACATCAAGAAAAAAATAAATAAATAAATAAACTTTAGAACAATATTCCTGGTGAATATAAACACAAAAATTCTCAATAAAATTCTTGTAACTCACATGCAAAAACATATTTAAAAGATATGCTCCATGATGAAGTGGTGTTCACCCCTAGAACGCAAGGTTGGTTGAACATACGGAGATCATTAAACATAATACATCACATCAATAGACTTAAAGACAAGAATCGTATGATTATCTCAATAGATGCAGAAAAAGCATTTGAAAAAATACAGCACCTCTTTGTGTTCAAAACACCAGGAAACCTAGGGATACTAGGAAAATACCTCGACATTGTAAAAGTTATCTATGCTAAGTCCAAGGACAACATCATTCTAAATAGAAAAAAATAAATTGAAAGCATTTCCTCTGAAAATTGGAACAAGGGAGGGATACCCTCTTTCACCACTTCTATTCAACATAGTCCTTGAAACTCTAACCAGAGCAATCTGACAGATGAAAGAAATTAAAGGGATATGAATAGGAAAAGAAGAACTCAAACTCTCACTATTTGCCAATGACATGATTCTGTACTTACAGGATCAAAAAAATTCCACCAGAAAACTTCTAGAACTAATAAATGAATTCAGCAAAGTAGCAGGATATAAAATCAATACCCATAAATCAAATGCATTTCTATACATAAGCAATGAATCCACTGCCAGAGAAATTAGGAAAACTATCCCATTCACAATAGCCTAAAACAATAAAACACTTGGGAATCAATCTAACAAAAGAGGTGAAAGACCTCTACAATGAAAACTATAGAACACTGAAGAAAGAAAATTGAAGAAGACATTAGAATATGGAAACTCTCCCATGTTGTTTGAGAAGAAGAATTAATATTTTCAAAAGTGTTATACCAAAAGTGTTACACAGATTTAATGCAATTCCTATTAAAATCCCAATAATATTCCTCATATAAATAGATAAAGCAATCATGAACTTCATTTGGAAAACTAAGAGACCCAGAATAGCCAAAGCAATCCTAAGCAAGAAGAGTAAAGCAGGAGGCATCACAATACCAGACCTTAAACTATACTACAGAGCTATAGTAAGAAAAACAGCATGGTATTGGGACCAACATAGACAGAAGACCAATGGTACAGAATACAAGACACAGAGACAAACCACATAAATACAGTTATCTCATACTAGACAAAGGCACCAAAAATGTATATTGGGGAAAAGATAGCCTATTCAACAAATGGTTCCAGGAAAATTGGAAATCCATGTGTAACAAAAAGAAATTAAACCCCTACCTCTCACCCTACACAAAAATCATCTCAAAGAGGATCAAAGACTTAGGCACTAGAACAGAGACCCCGCACCTAATAGAAGAAAAAGTAGGCCCAAATCTTCATCATACCAGCTTGGGACTTTGACTTCCTTAACAAGACTCCTAATGCACAGGAAGTAAAATTAAGAATCATTAAATGGAATGTATTCAAAATATACAGCGTCTTCTCTGCAAAGGAAACAGTTAATAATATGAAGAGAGAGCCTACAGAATGGGAGAATATGTTTAGCACACCCACCTCAGATATAGCATTAGTCTCCAGGATATATAAAGAACTCAAAAAACTTTACACCAAAAGAACAAATAATCAATAAATAAGCTAAGGAACTGAACAGATTCTTCACAGAAGAAGAAATACAATTGATCAACAAAAATTGTTCAAAAATGAAAAAAATGTTCATCATCTCTAGCACTTAAAGAAATGCAAATCAAAACTACTCTAAGATTTCACCTCACTGCAGTAAGAATGGAAATCAAGAATACAAGCAATGCTAAGTGTTGGGAGGATGTGGTGGGAAAGGTACATTCATACATTGCTGGTGGGACAGTGAATTGGTGCAACCACTGTGGAAAGCAATATGGATTCCTCAGAAATTTGGAATGGAACCACTGACCCAGCTATCCCACTCCTTGATTGATACTCAAAGGACTTAAAATCAGCATAGTACAGTGACATAGCCACATAAATGTTTATAGCAGCTCAATTTACAACAAACTATGGAACTAACCCAGAGGTCCTTCAACAGATGAATGGATAAAGAAATTGTGGCACATATACACAATAGAATATTGTTCAGCCTTAAAGAAGAATGAAATTATGGCATTTGCAGGTAAATGGAAGAAACTAGAGAATATCATGCTAAGTGAAATAAGCCAATTCCAAAAAATCAAAGGCCAAATATTTCCTCTCATAAGAAGATGCTGATCCACAGTGGGGGTGGGGGAGTAGGGAAGAATGAAGGAACTTTGGATTGTGTGGAGGAGAGTGAGGGGAAGGGTAGGGCAGTGGGGATGAGAAGGATGGTGGAATAAGACAGATATTATTACCCTACATACATGTGTGATTACACTACTGGTGTGACTCAGCACCATGTATAGCCAGAGCAATGAGAAGTTATGCACCATTTGTGTACAATGTGTCAAATTCATGTATAACTAATTAGAACAAATTTTAAAAAAAAGAAAAAAAGCAGTTGCATAAAAAAAAAGTTAATGGGGTTGGAAAGAGGACTTTGAATGTGAAAAATCATGAGGAACATTCCTGAAATTGTTTTAACTTAATTGTGACCTTCACCTAGTTACTTAACTTTTAAATTTCTTTCTTTTCCCATCTGAACAACATTGTTTGCCTCCCTTGCTGGAATCTTGTGAAGCTTAATTAATGGTTATGAACCACATCGACTTCCACAGCTGGAGGTGTTAGAGAAATGCAAATTATTATTGTTGTTATTTATTATTTATTGTTCTCTATCCAAACTTACTTCCAATCTCTGCAGGCTTACCCTATGAGCTGTGGAGGCAGATTAATAATAAATGTAGTGCTAGTCCTACAGCAAATACCAGAATGGCCTTAACAGGGAACAGCTTTTAGAACTTCTACAAAAATATTTATTTTCCTCCTGTATTAAACAACAACCAGAATTTTATTCTTATTGACAGTTTTTTCATTTATTTTGAATTACTGAGCATTTTTACTCAGTTGAGATAAGGCCATTTGTACTAGCAGCCTGTCTCTCTGCTTAATTTTTTTCATTGAGAAAATTATACCCCTGACAATTTTAATCTTTTGCAAAATTAAAATAAATCTACCTTTCAACTTAACTCACAAAAATCGAGTTTTAAAGGATCATTCTATTTGATGGATTAAAATAGTTTTTTTTTAATTTCTAGGTATATGTTCACCTATTAAAATAGTTGTTTCCCTTTTATATAGCATATACTCATCATGTAACATGAATTATATTTAATAAATAAATTTTGAATAAAAATTGTAAATGCTCTTATATTGAACATATGTTAAGAGATTATTATTAAAATATAGTTATTTAAAATAAAATAAAAATAACACGATAAAATTAAGGCAACTAAAGTGGAGTAAAGAAAGCTATCTCTTAGTAGGATAATCACACTAGCTCATGAGAAGAAAACTGTAGTTTCATTTTCCTCTCATTCTGCTGTGACAATACGAATTAACACATAATCAGAAGAATATATGTGACTTTTATAAATGTCATAATACAGGATGAGTACATTTACTTATTTGTATCTTCTGTTCTAAGGCATGTAGTTTTTGTTTTGTTTTTAAATATTATTTTTAGAAGTTGATAGACCTTTATTTTATTCCTTTATTTATATGTGGTACTGAGAATTGAACCCAGTGCCTCACACATGCTAGGCAAGTGCTCTACCACTGAGCCACAACCACAGCCTAGGCAAGTAGTTTTTGATGTTCATATTGTACATCTAGTACATTAATCACTATATACACATTGTCTTAAATATTCAAATATTTATTTATGTATTTTCTATTTTATCTGAGTTAGAGCAACACTTTTACAGTGAATTGTATAAATTCAGTTCATAGCTCACAAAATTTAAAAGTAGGTATGAAGGGGAATCTCAATGTGTTTCAACTCTTAAATCTGTTCTGAATACCACATCAACAGTTGTCCCATATTACTCATTTCCTACCTGTTCTTCTGATACAATAATAGATATCACTGAAAAATAAATACTGGAAAAGGGTAAGAAAGTGGATTTTAATTCTTTTAATATAATAAACATATGATGTATGAAATTGTACAAGAAACTACCCTAAATGATGAATTAGTTATTCTGGATTGAGCCTTTCCATCAATATTTTTCAAAACTCATAGATGATTCATATAGGCAGTCAGGATGATCTACAGGCAGACATTATAAAGGTAAAATATCACTTGTCCTGAAAGAGCTCAGACCATAGTAAGGTAACAATCATGCAAATAAATTATTGTGTTTCAATATAAAATAAAGAAGCATTGGGGAAAGAGGAAAGTGCCAAGATGTTGCTCAAGGAGTGGGTTTGTTCCCTGGTACCACAAAAATGAAACAAAATAAATTAAGATAAAGGCAAGGGCCAATTACATAAAAATTAATGATATAAAGTGGTATATGAACTATATAACAAAGATTTATTGCAAATTCAAAAAGACCTAGTGCTCAGGAATCCATTGAAGAACCTATGTCCATGTGGTAAAACTTAACAGGCTATAGTCCTCTTAGATTAATGTACTCCAACATGTGTGCCCTACTCAAGTGATGAGTTAGAGGATGGGCTACTGAGGAACTATCAAAACTTCCGTTTACATTTATTTTTATTTACTTTTATGTATTTAGGACACATTATTTTTATTTACTTTTATGTATTTAGGACACATGCATGTTTTTCAAATTTTAGTTATGCACAAACTTTAAATATTACTGATCTAAATGTACTACTCTGTGAAATAAATTGGTTGCTAGTTTACTTATGGTTATGCTTCTGGCCATGACACCTTTTCTCAAATATATTTTTTAATATGCTATCCTATGTTGAGCATTGTCCTTGGTCTAAAACTGATTTCTCAACCAGAACTTTTGATTACTTTACTAATGTGCTACAATGAGCTATTTTTATGAGAATACCTTGGTGTCTAAAGTCTTATACTCTAATATCAATTTTTATGAGCAAAAAAAATCTGTGTCCTATGAGCAGAAAATAGATGTTATTGACTTACCTATGCATTTATTTCCAAGAGGAAAACTCATAAATTTCTATAGTTTTCTACACTATAATACTCACTGGTCAATAATTATTGCAAATTTCTATTTTAGAGTAATGACTAGGTATAAAGGGTAACAAGTTAAATAGTAGAATTAAATTACTTTATTTCCCTCACTAACTTCAGCAACTTTTTTCCTTTCTCATACTTCCGTCCCCAAAACATTGACAGGTAACTGAGTACAGCTGAACTTGCAAGATGTGCAATGCTATTGTTGTTTCTCAAACCTCTTTGAAGAGCCAATTCTAAGATAAGAAACACTAGGTGTTCACCCTGATAGAAGTATGGTTATGCTATGAATTCATCTAGAATGTTCTCAGTTTTTCTTTCATTAACAAATTCTCAGTTTCCATACTTCAACGGATCTTTCTGAAACAAATAATATCCTCCACCTCATTCCCAAAGTCTCCCTTTTCTTTCCTACCAATAGACCCCCCTTTTGTGCTTAGATAACCCTTTTGATATTCTTAATCTCTTTGAAAAAGTCTTCCTGCAGCCTGAGGGAGTGGTTATGATTTATGAGAGCCAGACATGGCATTTTCTTTACCAGATAGTCACTGTCACAGGCTGCCTCACTTCTGGGAGTGCTATGTGACATAGCCAGTGAGGTGAAAGAAACTCTGGGTAAACTTCTGGGAAGATTCCTCTCCCTCTTACCAGAGAAACATAGGGCTTATGCATTTGCTTTCTTCATGGAAGGACAGTGTGGGACTCTATGTTTATATTCTCCTAGCCATTTTGTAAACAGAAAAGAAAAACCAAGAGATTGTAAAGATATTTATCTAAAGTCATGCTGTTTAACAAACCCTGGCTTGTCTAAATAGACCTCTCCTTATGATAAATGGTTGTGTTACTTAAGCCCATCACTTTGTCTGATTTCTGCTAGATGCTGAAGAAAACAATTATAACTAATGTTCTTTACATGAGTACACCAGCCCTCATTAATCTTCTCCACACTTCTGTAACACATGTAGTTATTGCATATAATTTAGTATTAAATTATATGATAAACTGCATGACTTTCAATTAGTTTTTATATGACTTCTGGACAAAACTATAAGCCCCTTGAATCTGGATATGCTCTTTTATCTTTCCTGTGCCTCTCCCCTGTGCCTTGAATAATACTAGCTATAGGCCCAATACAGTTTTAAAAGGAATCTGTGTGTGTGTGTGTGTGTGTGTGTGTGTGTATGTGTATTGATTTTTTTCTTGTCTTAAAACTGAAAACTTTGTCACAAATATTCTGGAATATGGCCTATTTTGTTATTTGTTATGGTTTAGACTTGTTCTATTTTCTTTCCTGCCCACCATTTATCCACAGTCTGTTTTTTGGTACTCAAGAAGCTTCATATTTAGTATTGTGTTTTTTTTTTTTTTTTTTCCTTTTCTCTTCCTTAAAGATTGTGTCCACTGTGAGCCTCACTTTGTCTTAGGCAAAAATGACTCTTACACGTGACTCCCCTGCTGATCTTCATTACATATACTTATTGGACATTCACAACTACCTTATGATGGGCAGTTACCACTAATACAGAATTGAAATTCCACTCCACCTTCTGTTGCCATGAAATAAAGCACATCTCTCCCAAGAATTTCCACAGCTTTGTATTCATACTAGTTGAACCATACTCTGTATCTACTTCCTCTGTTAATGACTTATCTCCAATTCGACTGAGAGACCTTGAGAACCAGTCCTGTGTCTTTATATTATTTTGCTATCCTCCACCTGTTAAGTCTTATATGTAACACGAAATCAATAAATACTTGAATGGTAAATGTCTGTTTTATTCCAACATTGAAGAATACAGTGTTGAAAAGACAACTATTCTTTTCTCTTATTTTTTGTCTTTATATTTCAGTATGTTTCAGGGTTCCATCTTGGTTTGACACAAAATTAGAGAGGTATAGTTTCATTGACCTGCTTAGTATGTAGAAACTCTATCTGAATACGTTTATGAAATTTGCATGATGGTTCAGTTCAATTAAGATCAACTTCTTTTTTTAGTATCTTTTTAAATACCTTGAATTATATCAATAGGATTATATATTTCTGTGAACTTGTACAAGAAATTAAAAGATACAAAATATTTTTAATCCCTCTATTTTATGATTAAAAGTTCTATGAAAATCACTACAAGAATTAAAAACATTATATTCACACAAAAATCTGCACATAAATGTTCATTACTCTTAAGTTTATTATAGCCAAAAATGAAAACTTTCCAAAGTTATAACAACTGATGAATGAATAAACTAAATATGATATATAAATAAAAAGAAATATTATTTACCATAGAAAGGAATGAAATATTGATAGATGCTGTACCATGGATGAAGGGATAAAGCTTGAAAGGATTATCCTACATGAAATAAGCCAGACACAAAAGAACACATACTATATATTCAATTTACAATAGGCAGATCCATAGACAGAAAAGAATGATCCCCAGAGTCTGGGAGGGGGAAATGCAGAGTGGCTGTTCATGTGTTCAAGGTTTCTTCTTTGGATGAATGGGTTAGTTTCGTTTAAAATAAATTATCAAAATATGTGTAAAATATTTGCTACCTGAATTAGGGAGTAGTGGTGGCTGCCAACTTTAGGATGTAGTAAAAACTACTGAATTATACATTTAAAAGAGTGAATTCTAAACAGAAATGGTATCTCTAGGAAGTTTAAAGAAAATAAATTCTCAGTGAGAGCTCATTCTTAGTTTCCAGGATGTTTAGATTCAGGACTCATCAGGATACTTGGATGGAACATAGGTTTTCATAAATAATCCATATTTTTTCTAAATACGAGAGTTACTGAACAATGGTAATCCATATTTTGTGGATAGTGAAATCTATTCTTATTATTCCTGTATTACTTCTCTTATTGACTACTACTCTCTGGAAAAGACTAAACAATAAGTGAATGACACGTTCAATAATAACTATGAATTCAGTCAATTTCTATCCCTTAAGCAGCATGAAAATGCTATGTAGTAGTTGAAAAGGATGCTCCTCATTCTTCCTGGAGTTGGAAATTTGGATTCTATTTATTCCTGGTATTTGAAGGTGAGTAGAATTCTACCAGGTAAGGAAATTATTTTCATACAGGGGGAATAAAATATAAAAAAAAATATTAAATACTTAGTGAATAATGAGTCATCTTTATGGCAAATTCTAGCATATATTCTAGTGTAGGACTAAGTAAAGATTATTTCCTCCTTATCATTCTCTGATTTCCCCCATCTTCTGGCAGATTTAGACTAGAAACTATTCTATATTTTTTTTAAAAAATAATTAATCTTTAAAGAGTAAAAAAAAAAAGCCTATACATGTGAATGCATGTATATGCTTTATAGAGATTGTCTCTCAGAGAAGACTAATACTATTTAAGTAAATGCAAAGTAGTAAACCGACTACAAGGGCACAGTTTATATAAACTGAATAGCATGTGAATTTTTAGGAGCTCTTACACACAAAAACACAAAAGGTAACTATATGAAGTGATGGATATATTAAAAATTTGCTTGACTATAGTAATCACTTCATTATCTATATGCATATTAAACTATCATGCTGTACATCTGAAATATATACAAAACAGATAAATGTGAAGAATAAAAAAATAATAAATTGATTGACATAAAATTTCTACTAGAGTCAACCAAAAATATCCATGAAAATTATTTTGTACTTTCTATGTCTAAGCTGAGGTGCTAAAAAATGGAAGGCAATAGAAGATACAGAATGACTGACAAGCCCTCCGAGATTTAAGTTTTTGATGTGTGTGTCAATACCTGAACACACTCAAAGGAAATAAACTGGGGAAGACTGAGTCCTCTGCATTAAGTTAACAGACGAATATTCAGATTTCTGTCGGGGATTTATAGGAGACAGAAGATAACAAAAAAGAATAAAGAAAAGGAGGAGTAAGGGAGTGTACATAGAGCAGATGTTCTAAATGGAACTGTTGGGCTACTGTCCTTAATAAGACCAAGTTGAGCACTTCTAAAAATGCTCAGCTACATTCTGTTCTCTAAGGAATTCAGTTTGGAATACACTACCTGAGGGTGCAACAGGCCCCTTGGGTCATCTAGGATAGAGCAAGAATAATTGGTGCTTGCCTAAAGATAGCAGTAAGATACTGCTCCAAAACTACTACCAAATGAAGTTTAAGCATTCTGAGACATATATATATATATATACACACACACACACACACATATACATATCCTGATAAAACTATTTCCTTCTATACTAAAATTCCTTAAGTAACAAACAAAAATGTTGATGATCTTCTGGGTTCAGTCATTTATCAATTATTCAATTTATCAACTCATTAATATATAACTGACTGTTCTTAAATGGCAAGGTTTTGAATGCAAAGTGATTCCCTTGTTGTGACACTAGGTGTCTGAATACCAAGGTTACATGTGTGGTAACACTAAAGATGCAGAGTGAAAAAATTTCTATCTTCTTTCTCATTTCTCATGTCTTCACTCCTCCCTTTCTTTTTCAAATATGTGCTCAGAAGTAAAAAGCTTCTATTTCATCCTTTAGCATATGTTCCTCTTCATTTACAAATAGAACTCTTTTTCTCACAGATGATTTCCATGAAAGCGATTTCTCAGACTTTCTCCTCTTTAGAGCTGAAGTGCTGTTAAAGATTCAGTACTGGAGGTGAGGTGATCTAATGTTGATTGACCCACCACCATGATATTGTGATCAGCATCAGATTAGGGTACCAGCAGTTTTATATCTGTGACTTTGCTACCTGGAAAAAGTAATTATTTTCCCATAACCCTGATTTGATTAGGCTCTCCTATTTTGAACAGAAAAAATGGAGGATAAGAGAAAATAACAAAAAGACAAGAACATACTCTTAATGAGATTCACTACGCCACAAATTGTGCTTGTCATCTTCACATAGGTTTTCTTTCTCTTAACTGAGTTGTAGTGTACCAGGTAGGATGAGGACTAATCACCCTGTCAATCGACACAAACTTCAGAGATGAGAAGTAGATAGATAGATTTCAAATTCCAACATCTGTGCCATTTCTAATTGTCTCCCACAATTTCTGCCATAATCAGTGTCCCTGTCTCCACCTTGCACCCTCCGCCTACACTTATGGACAAGTCGATGTGGAGGTAGGAGTTTGGATGCATTATGAACTTTGGAAGTCTCTGGCTGATAATTCACACTCGGTACTCTGCCAGAGGCATCCCTGTGCACATAAATATAAGACTACCTGAAACAAAAACTAATGGCTATTGATAAGTTCAAGTTTAAAAAAATGTACTTGATATAAATATTTTCTAGGATTTAATCTGCTTTTTGTCATTAAGTTTACGAACCTGTGTTAACTTCTTACTGCCATAATTCCTTATCTGTAGGAAGGAATAATAATACCAACCAGGTAGTTTGAGAAATAAATGGAGTAATACATAAAAAGAGTGTGAGATAGTTCTTAACACATATTAGGTATTTTCTCTAAAAATATCACATAATCATAATTATTTTATTTGCATATTTGCTCACAAATTGAAATATGGTCATTCCCTCTTTTAATTTATCAAAAATCTTGTATTCGACACTTGTTAATTAATTTAGTTTAAGCATCTTACAAGTTTTTTTCATCTTCTGAACAGTAAAATGGAATTTAAGTACTTAATTTGAAATATTCAATGAATATTATATGCTGAACTACAGATCTCAGTAGCTCTCTACCCACCACAGTCCTCACTAAAAAGACAATTGAATATAAAAGTTGAAATAATATAATCAAAAAACTAGTATGGCAACTATTCCATGCAGGAATTTTCTGAAATTTTTGTAAGATATATTAAAGACAGATTAAAGGTGAAACACACACACATACACACACACACACACACACACACACACACACACACACACTACAGTGCTACTGTACATTGAGCAAACTCCTGATATCAGTATTATCAAACCAAATTCACACAGATCAGAGATCTAACCCATCAAGTAGTCTAATTTTAAGGACATGAGTAATCAAATGGCTTACAAGGAGGAGAGAGAGTTCAGGACTTTAAGAGCTTCTCCCTAACTTTCCCCTCTGCCTGGGAATACACCTGTGGCCAGAATAATGAAGTCTCTAAGTGAGGTTTATAGGGTTCTTGCAGAGTTAAGAGCACTTAATGCATGTAACATTTCTGTTGCTTTATCCCCAGAGAACTGTACAGCCAAGGTGACATTCTCCAGAGACCCATGTCTCACAGACTTTGTGTTCTGTTTACAGGTACTTTTGCTATGGGAATTTCAGAAACAATGTCTCTTCCTTCTAGCAAATATCATTAGTCTGGTGGACAAGAAAATTAGACCAGGTTACTGGCCTACTTTTCTTGTCTTTTGAGGCATTCCTACAGTGCAGCTAATGAATTCACTTCTGTTTGGATGCTGTTAACTATTTCCTTCCTTAAATTACTTTTAATATTTCAGATGGTGTTCATGTGCACGTTATTATAAAATGATCATAATCAGATCTATAAGGTAAGAAAGCAAATGCTATTATCTCTCTATTAAAACAAAGAAAACTGAGATTTAAAGAAATTGGGACCTAGCATATCAAAGTTCTAGAACTAAAAGTGCTGGCTTTAGAGTCTCAGTTTAAGGACCAGTGTCAGTACAAATAAGCCAACAGCACTGCCTGGTGGTGATTACCTGCACCAGAGTTCAATGGTCTCTGTGATCCAAACAAGGCCATCTATGTTTGGCATTTCAATAATTTGAAGTCAAATGAACCCTGAGAATATTCTGACTTTTCTTGAGAGGCTCTAATATTGAAAACAAGCCAACCATTCACGTTTAGGGTAGAAAGAATAAAGCCATAATTGAAGATATTTGGGGAGCAGTGTTCTCAGAAGAAACCCAAGACACATTGATCAGGTAAACACAATCTTCCTTGTTCCTAAGGAAAGAGCTGTTATCAGTCATGCATGTCTTGGAATGAATTTAAGCTTAAAAGCTGGCTCTCTTATGATAGCTCTGTTTAAAATCCTGTACCTTATTGTGTAAGAAAAGACTGCCTTGATTGTTAAGAGGTTTTCGAGTAGAAAAAAGTGGTCAAGAAGGTTGAAATGGGCCTCTTCTTTGGCCCTGACACAAAGGCACTTAAGAGACTGCTGCAGCAGAAGAGGGTTTCACCCCTCCTGGCCCGCCCATGTGCACAAAGACACACGATCAGGATTGCATCCGTACAGCAGCCTTCAGAGAAAATACAGAGGGTGCTTGCAAAGCAACTGAGCAAAGAGAGCTATCTTTTTAGAAAAATAAGAACTAAAAATAAAATAACATTGCTTAACTCAAATAGCTTAAGAAAAGGAGATGCAAAAATGAAATATACATATTTATTTGTGTCTCTTGCTTATCTCAAAAGTTTGGTTGGACTGGGGATACACTGGTCATCATAGGAATTACCAAGTGATTCTTCTTTAGAGTTTGAATGAAATTATTCCCTAGATTTACAAATAAATGCATCTTTCTGTGGTGGGTCACCTCTACACACACTTTGCATATGGGGTACTTTTGCTGTTGCTCACAGAATATTTTCTCCTGCAGAAAAATACTGACATGTATAAGCACTCACTAAAGCAAGACTGGCCCACAAACTGACCTGATGGGCTCAGAGCTTTATCTGAGAAGTTATTCACACACTCTGTGTCTTTCCCTAAAGAGCGAAGAGACAACTGCATGATAATGATTGAAATTAAAGTTTTAAGGATGGAGATAGAATTTTTAATCATGGGGAAATCGCCATCTCAATATTCTAAAGATGTTCAATATTTAAATAAGATAATTTTAAGATCTAATGAAGCATTTGCAATATTTAATTGAACCATAATTTTCCTTTAGAAAAAAAAGAGGAGCCTTTCAAATTTACATTAACATTAATTATGTAGTATTTCTAAAGGTTTATCTTAACAAAACAAATTAATCTTTAAAAAATTAATTTAAAAAGGACCATAGGTCTTTAGTCAAGAAAACCAGAATGGAGCTGCCTGTATAGCTCTGTGCTGATAATGCAGAGTCAGAACAACCATTTAAATCTGGAACTTGTGTCCTGATAGATGACATGCATTGTTAATTTACATTAGTAAAATATTCAAAAGACCTTCACTTCTGGCAAATCTCTTCTCCAGTTGCTAGAAATAATTTTCAAAATTCACATTCTGAAATGTGGATTGAGAGTATGTGTACACATTTTCAGTTCGATAAGCTAAACAAAAATAGCCAATATTAATAATACTGAAAACACTCATTAAAATACATTCATAATTTACACATTTAGCAAATTTTAACCAACTGGTATGAGCCACATTAAAAAATGACCACATCAAGCAAAGGTAACATTATATTTAATGCACATGGTACTGTTAAAACAGTCCAACTCTTTGTAGTTTCAAGATAAGCCAATTAAACAAAATGTTTTGATAATCTTTTTCCTGAACTCACTTTATGACTTGAAATTTACTGAATTGAAACTCAGTTCACTAATCATTTTCTTCTGCCCCAAAACTAGTGTCCTAAATAAATTCATAGTTTGAATTAAGGACTATATAAAAATGAAAGTCAAGGAAAACTGCTATAGTAGATCTCACCAATTAAGAAGGTTCGGTGACTGAAAAGCCCTACTGAAGGAAAACTTGAGACGTGACTATGGACCCAGGCCTTCTCTGCTCTGAATTTTCCACTCCCTTAAAATTAAGCTACTGATAGTCACCCATGTACGTTTTGATTCTTTTCCTAGATTAAAAAAGTTCAACTTTGGAATAGGGATTAAAGTGGTTCATTTGTCTTGCATATGGCTACAACTATAAAATGTGGTTTGGGGAGCTGTAGGAAAGCCAGGCTCTACTATGAGATGGGAAATCAGAATGTAAAACTGATCTGAGAGACAAAAGAGGAAGCTGATGACTGAGAAGAGTGAAAACATGATCTAAGCCCTAATTCCTATTTGCCAGTTCCTGTTGTATCTCTCCCAGGTCCTGGAAATATTCCCATCCTTAATTTGGTATTTCATTGGAAAACCTAGCAGTCTTACTATTATATTATTCATTTTCCCTCTTTCCCTCTTCTTTTATCCTGTAGTTGTCTTTTTTTTTTCTTTGCTTAAACCTGCTGAATTTAAATATAAGCTTTATGAAAAAAATTAATGGAATTTATGGAATGGACAATGAAACAAAAATTTTACATCAACTTTTTATAAATTTTTATATCTACTGAAATATTTTTCAAAGAAAAATAATCACATGTAGTTTGGATTACTGACTCCTGTCTCTGATATCCTATTTCTTGAAAACTTCTTACAGGTAGACTTCTTCATTTCAGGTTCTTCCATGTCTTCAAATGGCAAAGCAGCTTAGATATCAGACACAGAGTGTTTCTCATGGTCTCGGTCCATCTTTCTCCCTATAGTGTATCCTTCATACAATTCCTGGTAAGCAGCTAAATCTGGAAGTCCCTCTTCTGTGCAACCATATTCTCATCAGCTCTTCCTCAAAGTCTCAATGAAAAAATCTATCGCTACTTAACACCTGATATTTCCCTTTTCCATTCTCAATACACATTTCTTCTGTCTAAATTATTGAAATAAGATGTAATAATATTTTAAATGTCTTTTTTAGAAATCATTATGAGGTTTCCTAATAGTCCCAATTTGTTCAGTTGTAAAAATGGCATAGTTCAAAGTAACAATGACACAGAATAACTTAATTCCATAATTGAATAGGTCTATTTGAATCTTGGACCATTAATACCTAGTGTTTTGGACAATAATCTTTTTGCTGCAAATAATAGGAACTTTTAAAACTATCTTCAGCATCCCACTCTACTACTGAGTAAAGTAGAACTTATTGGCCCCCATTGATTCATTTAACAAATTTTTGTTGAACTCTTCCTATGTGCCATGCAATGTGCTAGATGCTAGAATTTAGGAAAACACTCCAAACCCTGCCCTCTTGAAGTGACATTCAACTCCATGGAATTGAGAAAAAGGGGTCACAGACAACAATTAACAAATCTGACAATGAGTCATATGAAGAAAAATGAAGCCAGAAATGGAACAAGAGAATAGCATCAGAGGTTGGAAAATCTAGAAGGGTGCAGTGACAAATGGAATTGTCTGTGAAAAACAGCAGAAAAGATGATACTTAAAGCATGATGGAGATATAGGAATAAGCCATGACCATTTCTGTGAACAAATGTCTCATGCAGAAGAAATAAGAGGTGTAAAGTCTGTGAAGCAGTAGTAAGCCTGGTCTGTTGAAGCTCAGAAGTATGATAAAGTGAGGGAAGATGATCAGATTAGAATTTAAAGTCAGCTAGGTTGTATGGGGTATAGTAAATCATTGTGTGATTCTGGGTTTTACTCTCATGACTGTAAAATGATATTTTTACTGAGATGGAAGGAGATACTGTTAGGACTTTAGCTTTTGTAGTCACGTGACTTATGATATCCAAGGCTAGAAATAAAATTTTTGCCAAGCATTTTACTTCTTTTTTTCCTTGTCTTAGCTCTTTTTCCTTCTAACTCAGTTGTTTTTCTGCTAAGGATGCATGTAGGAGAGATGCATCCCAGCAAACTCCATGGATTATCTATTTCTTAGAGCTAGCAATTTCAGAAGTACAGAGACTTTCCTCTCCTGGTTTTTACATCAGTTTCCCCACCAGAGTAGATGCATGTGTCCATCTCTATAGTGAGAAACCTGGATCAGTTAAATGACAATTTTTCCAAATCACAGAAAGCAGGAGAGAAGTGTTCTTAAAACAAAGGAACATAGTGTTTTTCAAAAGTTAGAGAGTTCTACCAATCCTGTGTGACCACAGAAAAGCTACTATACCCCCTAAGACCCTCCTCTCATTAGTAAATTGGAGGAAATGATGCCTATTTCATAGGACTATGAGGAATAAATTAGAAAGTGATAACAAATTGCTTTTTCTAAATAGCCACTCAATGGTATTCATTACTACAATGACCTAATGATAGATATCTTTGAAAAGTTAAATATGCATTATTAATCATTAGACAAATTTCTAAATATTTTGTAGATTAATAATCTTTTCAATGGTAAACAGGATCCTGAAAAAAACTGAAAGCTATAGGGGAAGAGAAGAGCCTGAAATTGTATCAAAATATTGTATCAAAATCATTTGGTCAGAGTTATCAGGGGTGCTATGACTTGTTTCCTAACTAAAAATCACAACTGTAATGATAACAGGGCCAAATTTGGTACTAGAGTTGACTAAAAAACTACTTGGCTACAATAGTGTTGCCCCTTTATCAGTGTTATCTGCTGGTGTTCCCTGTCAGGAAGCATCTGATCCAATGGTTTTGCCCCAACTTGATGAGATAATCTGTAATAGTGATTGCTACAGGATTAAAGACAATGGAGCTAGGATTAAAGACAAAAAATCTTTGATATCAGGTATGTTCATTTTTTTTCAGGTCTCATTTTCTTATTCATCAAATGCTCCTGGGAATCACTTTTAGGGGTTTGTTTTTCCAGATGAATATGTACCAATTACAGAATATACAATCACAGAATACACTGTGTTCTGCAATCTGACAGTTTTTGGAAAGCTGCTTTCACAGTGAATACATTCCTTTTTCTGACTTTTTGAAATAAAGTATCACAGAAACACTTTAATTCTGCATATTGTGAAGAGAATCAGGTGTTATCCTAGGCATTAAATAAGGAAAAAGTATTCCAACTTTCAGAAGTCAAGTATACACCTAAACTATTTTGCTTTAATCCTTCATGCCTGGATTCTGATTACTTCTAGCTCAGATGATAGAAAGCAATTTTCAGCTAAGTGCTTAACTCCAGTAGTTTGCTTTCGCTTCTGGACCTCCAGGGCCCTACTTATGTATCCCATCATGTAAAGTGTCTCCATAATTCTCTGCATTTCTTGGAAGAACACTTCCTTGGAGAGTTTACATGGCTTTCCATTTCAATCACTATGTTAAGCCCAAAGCTCTGTACTTTTTCTTACTTTCTCTTCTTTCTGATCCACTACTTTCCTATGATGGAAGTGAAAAGAATAAAAATTCAGGTTTCTTGCAATTTAATTTCTGTCACACTAGCTAGCTGTATTTATTTGTTCAATCAAAATCAACAGAGAATCCAGAAGTATATATTACTAATCAGTTTGCAACAAAATGGAATTAAAATAGACTTGGGTAAAATGACTGTGAAAATTCCATATATTTTATGTAGGAAGGAACTGAAAACCCATAGATGACTTTGAATAGATGATTCAAATTTCAGTGGAATAAAGATTATAAAGAGGAAGAATTAGTCATGACCAATGTGTACTCTTTATTTATTATTTTGAAATCTAGAGCATCCTCATGAGACAGTGCTGATTCACATAAAGATTCATTGGGATAGGATGTCAATGGTCATTACAATAATGATCTAATAAAGGGCCAATATTATAGCTAATAGTAGGTACAATAGCCAAGTCCCTATAATAGCTATAATTTTCATAGAAATTATAAAAAATATAGAATATTGGTGTTATGGTTTGGATATAAAGTGTACCCCCAAAATATCCTGTTAGGTCATTGTGGTAATTAACCTGACCATGTGGTTCAGAAGTCTATAGGACTGGTTTGTGACAAAAATTAGGAAAAGTTTGGAGATGCAGGCTGGAGAAGCCTTAGAATGTTGTAGCAGAGCTTAATGGTAGATTCTAGTGGGAGCTCCAAAGACCAGAATGTTGATAGGAATGTGGAGAATAAAGACTGTGTTCCTGAAGTTGCAGATGTAGAGGACTGCTTTTTTGGGAAATTGACTAGAGGCCACAAGTGTTAAATTCTAGCAAAGGATTTGGCCAAATTTTGCCCGTATTCAGAGATTTTATCTTAGGCTCAATTTAAAAGTGATGGACTAATTAATCTGGCAGAGGACATTTCAAGGCAGCACAGCATTCAGGTAGTGACATGGGTGTTGCTGAATGTTTAATGTCAGATTTATTGTAAGAACTGAGAGCAGAAAGCAGATCAGAAAGAACTGAAAAACTTTCAGTTTGACCAAAGAAGCAAATGTAAAATTGGGACCAAGCAAGTTGCTAAAGAGATTATCTCTGCTAAAAAGAAACTAGGAACTTTTCAAAGAGACAAAAATAAATAAATAAATAAATAAATAAGTAAATAGAGTGTCTTGAGAGCACATGTAAGGAATCAGCAAGATCACACCCATCACCAGCTCAGGGGTATAAATGTAAAAATTCATTTAAGAGATCTTGGAAATTCCTGCTTGAACATGGGGGCCTACGAAGTTTCTTTCACAGAATTCGTTTCACGATGCTCAGTAGCCCAGACATTCAGAGGCCACTACAGCCATGTCCAAGCAAGCCAAGTGATTGCTTGAGCTGGCAGCAGAAAACAGAGTCATCTACACAGTACTGATTTTGCAGGAATACAGAATACTAAAGTTAAGGGGTTATGGAAAACATCCACCAACATTTCAAATAAAGGCCTCAGACACCAGGCAAAATATATCAGGGTCAAAATCCTTGCAGGTAGCCCCTGAAAACGCAGTTGCTTGAAACTGTGAAAATGAATCCAAAGATGGAATGGAAATCCCAGGGATTAAGAGACGCCAGTAATGTTTGATATTTGCCAAGGAAAGCTGCTCACTGTGGACAGAGCCAACCTCAAGAGAGAGAGAGAGAGAGCATATGGGCTGCAACCAGAAACATTGTAGGGTTGGAATTTCCCAAGCTGTTTGGAGATCACATCTCATAAATCCCTGATGCACAACATGGAACTAACTATAGGACTTGTTTACCTTGTTGGGTTTAGGACTTGTTTTGATCTCATCCTTTCTTTCTCTGCCCAAGTTACTCCTTTTTGGAATAGAAGTGTTTACTCTGTGTCATTTATATTGGATATATGTAACTTGCTTTGCTTTTTACAGGATCTCACAGCTAAAGGATTTCCTTGAGTCTTAGAGGAAACTTTGAACTTGGACTTTTGGACAATGTTGGAACCATTAAAATTATGATTTCTCTTGGAAATGTTCAGATCCATTTTTCATTGTAAGATGAACATGAGTTTTGGAGGATAGGAGAAGAATGTTATAATTTGGATATGAGGTGTCCCCCCAAAAGATCATGTGTTAGGTAATAAAGGGATGTTCAAAAGTGAAATGATTACATTATCAGAGCTGTAACTTCATCAGTGGATTAGTCCATTTGAAAGACTCATAATTTGAATGAATTACTTGGTGATAGCTATAGACAGGTGGGGCATGACTGGAGGAAGTAGGTATCTTGAGGCCTGCCCCCCCACTTCCCACACCCACTGCCTCTCCCCCTCTCTTTTTCCCAGCTGGTATAATTTGAGCAACTATCCTCTGCCATGTCTTTCACTATGATGCTCTGCCTCAACTCAGGCCTGGAGCAATGTAGTTGGCCAACCCTGGGCTGACCCTCTGAAACCATTGGCTCCAAATAAACCTTTCCTCCTCTAAATTGTTCTTGTCAGGTATGTCAGTCACAACAATGAAAGGTTAACACAATCAGTACATAGATTTTTTTGTTTGTTTGTTTGTTTGTTTTTGCAGTGCTGTGGATCGAACCCAGGGCCTTGTGCTTGCAAGGCAAGCACTCTACCAACTGAGCTATCTCCCCAGCCCAGTATATAGTTTTGATGGAAAAAAATCAGAGGATCTTTGTAAAAGTCTTAGACCAAATCTAGGAACAAAGAAAGATATATGGCCAAGGGTGAGAATCAGACACTGCATCAATATTTAAAATGGACTTATATCATTATGACTAAATTAATTTGAAAAGCACGTTTAATATGTTTGTGACTTATAGATATCTACACAAGTGAATTCCAAAATCTTTTGGAAAGTTTGTGTTGTCCTATCTGGCTTCTACTTATTAGTGTATAATTGATGATAAATTACATATATTTGTGAAGTACATGATGTTTTCATATATATGAAATGATATCACAATAAACCTAATTAGCGTAATTATCACCTCTCATAATCGTCGTGTGTGTGTATGTGTGATAATCTGCTCTTTAGCCATTTTCATATACAAATATTTCATTGTTTCTACAATGAGCATGCTGTACAATAGATCACCATATCTATCCCATTTAACTGAAACTTTGTACTCTTTGACCAACAAATCCCCATTATGCTGTCCTTTAACCTCTGGTAACCACATTCTACTCTCTGATTCTATGAGTTCAATTTTTTAGATTCCACATTTAGGTGAGATCTCTCAGGATTTGTTTTTCTGTGCCTGACTTTTTTCATTCAGCATAATTCTTCCCAGGTTCATTTATATCATTGCAAATAACAGGATGTCTCCTTTTTTAAGACTGAAGCATATTTCATTGTGTATATATGTACATCTTCCTCATTCATTCATCCATTCATGAACATTTGATTCTAAATCTTGATTTTTGATAATAAAACTGCAGTGAATGTGAAGACACAAATATTTCTTTGAGAAATTGATTTCATCTCATTTGTTTATATATCCAGAGAAAGATATTATTTTCTTGATCATATGGTAGTTATATTTTTAATGTTTTGAGAAAGTTTCATACTGTTTTCCATAATGGTTATACTAATTTAATTCCCACAAACAGCGTACAGGGGTTTCCTTTTCTCAATATCTTTGCTGACACTTATCTTTTGTTTGTTTGATCATAATCATCCTAAGATTAGTGATGTTCAACATTTTCACATATACCTCTTGTCCATTTGTATGTCTTAATTTGAGAAATGTCTATTTACCCATTTTTAACTGGGATATTTGTTTTATTGCTATAGAGTTAAGTTTGCTTACAAATTTTAGGTATATTTTGTATATTAACCCTTTTTAGATGTATAGTTTGCAAATATTTTCTCCCATTCCATATGTCTCTTCACACTTGATTGTTTCCTTTGATGTTCAGAAACTTTTTTACCTTGATGCATTCTAATTTTCTATTTCTTCCTTTTTTGTATCCTGTGCCTTCAAGATCATATCTAAAAAATTCTTTCCCAGATCAACAACCAGAAGTTTATTTTGCATATTATATTCTAGTACATTTAATGTTTCAAGTCTTATATTTACATCTTTAGTGTTGTTTGATTTGATTTCTGTACACAGTGTGTGATAAGGGTTGGGTGTTATTTTTCTACATATTATATCCATTTTTTTAATGCCATTCTAATTGAGTTTTAAGACATTTACCTTTTTATCAGTATAAAAATGAAATAATTTACAAAACATTTAAAAGGAACAGTCAAGTCAGAAAAACATAATTACAGTATAGAATTGTAACACAAAACTAAAGATATATTTATGACTCCAGTTATAAAAAATGAAATGAATACAATCTAAACTTGGAAAAGAAAATATAATAGGATATTCCTCAAAGAAAGAAAAGATAATCAATACATGCAAATATTTCTGAATCAAGGGAAGTAGCTCTCAGATTTGACACATAAAAGTGAAACAGATTCTCATTATTAGAGTTTGCATGAATCCTATACTTTGTGATAAGATCATTTAAACTATTGCCTTTTAAAATAGTAAACTTCTAATACTGGCAAGAGCAGACAGAAGGAACTGATTCACTTGGTAAGGTAGATGCAACTATATAATATCAGAGAAATGAGAAAAGTGTTTTATGTTTAATTTATAGCAAGATTGATCTAAAATACCAATTAAGCTCATTTTGACTTTGCATGTTATAATCATGATTTCAGGTAAATTTATGAGTTGGAAAACCTCTTTTTTCTCAGGTTATTACACACTCATTAAAATGCATCAACAGATAAATAGGAAATAGCCTGTGATTTTTAGATTGCCCATAATGAATGTTGCTCCATTAATTCAGAAAAAAAGTCTCCAGTTTTAAACAATTGCTTAGTTATTTCTTGACAGTGGTCTCTCTAGAGAGCATTTACTTCAATGGCTAAATTCAGAGCTCAACTTAAAGATTAATGTGGCTATAAGTCATTAACATAGCCTAATATATAGGCAGAACTTCCCTATTTATGCATTACCCCCAAGAAATACCTCACTCTTAAAAAGAACGCAGTTTACTATGAAAAGGGCAAATACTTTCAAGCCTGAATATATAAAGGCCACCATTTTTTTTATCACTTTTAGTAGTCTTGAATAACTGGTATTTTTATAATAGTGGAGTCAATCTTGGAACACTTATTTTTTAAAAAGTGTCATTCTACTCCATTCATAATCTAATATTCAGTTCAAAATTTTACAGACCTTATCAGTGTTGGTGAATCCTAGAGAATTGATTTGTTCACCAATTTAAAATTATAAAGATTAAAATACATTGAAACTCACCCATGAAGTAACAGAATTAGGGAATAATAAGCTCCAGAAAGAGTGTCTTAATTCATTTTCTCTTATATTTGTATTAAACATTATGAATTTTGTGGAAAGGGATTATGAAATAATTAATAGTAATAGCTCTAACTATAACATATTGCTAAAATTAAGATAAGTTTTCATCAATCAACTGAGAACTATATGATAACAAAACAAGAACTGACATTAAAATTCTATGTGAAGCTCACTAGGGCAAATAAATAGAATAATTTCCTTTTTATTCCCATTGGTTATCTGATTTTCTAAATCAAACCTGGGATTAGGATTTAATAACACTTTTAACTTTTCTTATATCTCCTTTCTTGTAGTTACTTCCTACTTGACATCAAGTAACAGAAAGCAAGAACATCAAAGCTGCAGCTTGCCCTGGAAGAGAAGCCATGGAAAAAAGCCACATTTTTTGAGGGACCAAAAATTTTCATGAGAAGGCCTCTGGGAAATAAGTCAGCATTCTAAGACAAAGGAAAGAAAAACAAATCAAGCTAAAGATGAATGCTATGGAAATGACACTGAGGCACTGTGCACAGATCTGGACAAGAAGGGCCCATCCTGTGTCCTGAACTGAAGAGTGCCCCAGGTCACAAGGACAAAATGTCCAAAGACGTTTTTGGTTCATGCATTTTTAGCTATTGTTGTTCAGTTACTAGGCTGAAAGCTAAGAAGGTTCTGAAAGCTGAATTCAGCTCCCAGGTCAGAGAATGCAAGAAATAAGTGCTTGAACACAGGGACTAAATCAGGGAAGAGAGTCACAATTTCTCTCTTGGAAAAATGAGGAATTGATATAAAGTTGGTTCTCAAAATCATCAAATGATGTATGTCTTCACAGACTGGGTTCTGTCAACAACCATTCAACTCTGATCCTACTCTCTTCTTTGTGGTCTGGTTTGGGTCCCTGAAATCCTGATCTGGAAAGGAGAAGTGAGTGGAGAGTAATACACTGACCCTGATTCCCTGGGTCGTTTTTCTGCTCTGCCTTAGCCCCAGTTCAGGTAGGTTCAGTCATTGCCAGGAGACCTGGATCTGGGCTCAGCTTTTGCCCCATCCTATCTTTATTAGTCACCTTTTGCACTGCTGTGACTAAATGATCTGACCAGCACAATCGTAGAGGAGGAAAGGTTTATTTGAGGGCTCACGGTTTCAGAGGCCTTAGTCCACAGAAGGCCGACTCCATTCCTCGGGGCTCGAGGTAAGGCAGAACATCATGGAGGAAGAGCATAGCAGAGGGAAGCAGCTTACATCATCAGGAAGGAGAGAGAGAGAGAGAGTCTCTACTCTCCAGATACAAAATACAGACCCCATACCCCATAGCCATGCTCCAATTCCCGCCTTCCAGTCACACTCTACCACTTCAATTAATCCCAGTAGGGATTAATTGGCTAGGTGGGTTAAAACTTTAAAACTCAATCATTTCTCCTCTGAATCTCCCTGCATTGTCTCGCATGTGATCTTTGGGGGGACACCTCAGATCCAAACCATGACACTATCTCTGCAGTCCAGTTTGCTCAGACTAGCGGCAGCAAAACAGAGAGCTCCTTTGGGCTTCTGATTGCAAGGCCATCATCACAGGGTGGGCTGGGAGACCTGACTGGGAATGTGAACATGGCCTTGGGCATATGCTGATTTACAACTTAAATATTTAGAGATCCAAAAGAGTAGATTTATCTGCGTGTTTGCTCTACACATAGATGCATATTCAGCATTCTCTAGACATAGGTCAATTCTGTAGTTTATCTTTGTGCAAACTATTATACTTTTTATACATTTCTAATTTCCCAGTCTTTTCTTTTGACCAAATGAATGAATGACCACATTCCTTAAAATGAATGACCAAATTCCTTAAAAATTTCCCCACCAAAACACAAACAAGTACTTTTCAGCTGTGCCCTTGGCAATGTCAGGTTCCATTTAAAAGACACCAGCCCTGGAAATGCCTTTGAATTGTTGGATTTGCTGAGGAAAGAGCAGCAGGACAAGGCTAAGCTGCTTAGACTGTACTCCCCTGTGGCTATTAAAAGCATGTAGCAAAGTCAGGCAAGGGCTCCTTGTGAGCAGAAAAGTAGGTGGGAGAGACCTCAATGTTACATTACAATATGACAAGGCACTTAAACCACAGCTTCTCTATTCCTTTTCAAAGAAAATCCCACAGTCATCTCCAGTTACCTCTATTCAGAAAACTCTGCTCTTTCTGAATTTGTACTTTAGGTAACAGTATGTTAACAGCTTATCCTTTTATCCTTACCACATCCTTGTAGATATTTGCTGTGTTTCTATGTATCTTTCCCTAGTAAAATGGCAAGTAGGAAGTAATGTTTAACTCACAGTAAAGAGGATATTCTAGTATATCTAGTGTACTTGAGTCCCAAATGAGAGATTAAAGTTGAATTAGATAGAAAATCTCCAAAATCCTGAGAAGAGAAATAATAAATGAAATAAAATAGGTGACTCTATGACATTCTTCCACCAAATAAGAATGAGAATACAACCTGCCTAAGTCTATGAGCTTAATTTCTTTTTTCTTTTTTTATTTCATTTTTATGTTTTTATTCAAATTTTTTATTATTATTTTGATTCATTGCAAACAAATGGGATACAGCTTTCATTTGTATGCAAAGTAGAGTCACACCGTTTGTGTAATTATATATGTACATAGAGTAATACTGTTTGTCTCATTCTATTATCTATCCTTTTCCCTACCCCCTCCCTATCCCTCATTTTCCTTTACACAATCCATCCTTCCTCCATTCTTGCCTTACACCCCGCCCCCACCACTATGTATCATCATCCACTTATCAGAGAAATCATTTGGCCTTTAGATTTTGGGATTGGCTTATTTCACTTAGCATGATATTCTCTAGCTCCATCCATTTACCTGCAAATGCAATAATTTCATTTTTCTTTAAGACTGAATTATATTCCATTTTTTCTTTATACATTCATCTGTTGAAGGATACCTAGTTTTGTTCCATAGTTTAGCTATTGTGAGTTGAGCAGCTATAAACATTGATGTGGCTGTGTCACTATAGTATGCTGATTTTAAGTCCTTCAGGTATACACTGAGGAGTGGGATAGCTGGTTCAAATTATCTCATAGTAGACAAAGGCACCAAAAACATTCACTGGAGAAAAGACAGTCTATTCAACAAATGGTTCTGGGAATATTGGAAACCCATATGTAACAAAATGAAATCAAACCCCTATCTCTCACCCTGCACTAAACTCAATTCAAAGTGTATCAAAGACTTAGGCACTAGAACAAAGACCCTGCACCTAATAATAAAAGCAAGAATAGGCCCAAATCTTCACCATGTCAGTCTAGGATCTGACTTCCTTAACAAGACCCATAAAGCACAAGAAGTAAAATCAAGAATCAAGAAATGGACTCAAACTAAAAATCCTTTTCAGCAAAAGAAACCATCAATAATGTGAAGAGAGAGCGTACAGATTGGGAGGAAATCTTTACCACATACACCTAAGATAAAGCATTAATCTCCAGGATATATAAAGAACTTTAAAAAACTTAACACACACACAAAAAAACAAATAACTCAATCAATAAATAGGCTAAGGAACTAAACAGACACTTCACAGAAGATGAAATACAATTCATCTGCAAACATATGAAAAAATGTTCATCATTTCTAGAAATTAGAGTAATGTAAATCAAAACTACTCTGAGATTTCATCTCACTCCAGTCAGAATGGCAATCAAGAATACAAGCAATAATAAGTGTTGGTGAGGTTGTGGGGAAAAAGGTACACTCATACTTTGCTGGTGGGACTGTAAATTGGTGCAAACATTATGGAAAACAGTATGGAGATTTGTCCTATTTGATAGTTTTTAAGAGCAATTTTTATTGACAAATTATTATGCAGAACAGTTGGATTCATTTTGACCTATTCATATATGCACATAATAAAATTAGTCAATATTCTTGCCCATTTCCTCCCCTAGTTGGTAGGATATTTAATCTGTACCCCAAAAAGGAAGTATGTACCCCAAAAATGAATGTTAGAAGTCTATAATTTCTCAAGAGTATATAATTGTCCAACAAGAACAGAAAACAGAGTTTCTCAAGAAGAAATGAAGAATTTCCATACCCTTTTGTTTTAACTTCCAGGAAGCTCAGAAAAAGATTTGAACTTAAATGCTTATAATTATATTAAATTAGACCCTGAACACATTTACTTTCCTCTCTACATGGTTAGCATATTTATTGATTTTTAAATTGTCTTACAATGTCTACGTGCCTTTACTGATAAAACATATCAAATCACATCTGAGGGCATATGGACTATAAATATTTAAATTATTTGAAATTATAATAATTTCATTTTTATTTTCCATTGATATATTTCTTGTGCTACTCATAATTAACCTGTCAGGAAATTATATTTATAGGTAAAGTCATTCTCAGTGGATTTAATGAATTGATCTAAATCATTTAGCAACAGCAAATATTGAAAACTTTAATAGCTAGGGTTTTGTTCCAAATCTAGATTTGAAATATTGATAATAAAATAAATATACATTAAAAATAAAAACTGAAGGTTTATCACATTTATTATGTGACAACAACCAAAAATCTGAGAGATCATGTTCTCTCAGTTTTTCTCAAGCTTTATATCTAAGTGTACTTTACTGACTATACAAACTATATTTCCTATTTAATTAGCATACCTAAGTAAATAGAATTAATAAAATACATTTTTATATCTTGGAACTAGATGATGAAAATAATTATTTTTATACTGTATAATTTCTAACGTGCATGTTTTTAAAAGTAGCAGAGTTTAAATTATTTTTTATTAAGAAAAAGGACTCATGAATTACATCATATATTGTATATCTTATATATATTTAAATGTGGTGAGTAAAATGAATTATACAATGTGATAAAGTACATCCTAATTTTTAGTTAAATAAAGGCAACCAAGACATGATTATTATTTCCTCTCAGGAAGTAGTCAATATTTCTGGTTTTAAATAAACATATCCTCACCCCCTAAACAGTTGCAGATGGCTGACTTGCTGAGTCAAGTAAAGAGACTTTCTTCCCTGCACAGAGCTGACTGCTTTCCCTTCAGCATTTTCTAATCCAAAGTAAGTCATGCTGTTTACTCTTGTACCACACATTAAATACGATAAAATAGGATTCATCTCCTTTTGTCATCTCTTTATAAAAAATATATTTACAATTTATTAAATGCTATTAACATTCTTACTAATGAAGTGATATCTATGCTTTTATAATAATTTTTTTAAACTTTCATGAAGTTTTTGAAAAGCTTGATATACCTAGTTATTCTTTTCTTCTTTTTAAACAATATTTCAATGCATTTATAACTTACAAACAATTGCCTTCTTGGTCATTTAAGTGCCACTTAGACAAATTATTTTATATAACAAATATCCTGCAAACTCTTATGCTATGTGATTTTGGCTTGGAGTGTTATAATAAATGTGGAATTCTCAAAAAATCACTTTTAACCATATAAAGAATTTCGACTTGTAAAATAATATGCTTCCGTGCTATCTTAACATTTGTATCACTACAAATAAATTTTGTAAATTTTTTTAGTCACAGTGGGCATCTCACATAATGAATGAATGAAAGCTAATCAGAATTTTATCTGGCTTAAACACTGCAATCTAAACATTTCTAAAAGATAAGATGATAAGATAAACAAGTAACGTTGTTAAGATTCAATATTTATTTTCTGATATAGGTCATTCACTTCCCCAACTGTACAGATTGGTATTAGTTGCATGTGCAATTCCTGGGAAAGAATAGAAATGGTTGCTTTTAATAAAAGATGCCCTCCCACATGTCCTCTGCGAGTACTCTGTTACCTCAGCTGGGCTCTGCCTGCACTTATGTTTGCTCAGGTGCTGGAAACATTCATGTTTTACAGCACACACTCAGGGTCCAAGAATTCAGTTACTGAATCAGCTTAATTCATTGAATTTTACTAGAGTTATTTTGTGAACTTGTCTCATGAACTATACAAAAAAAGCGATACACCTTTATTTTAACTTGAGCTGAAAGAGATACTATCACCCTATTTATTGACAAAAAGATTTTGGCAACCTTAAAGAGAGTTTGACTCTAGGTCTTGCAATGGGAATTTAGCTATGTTATTCTGTACATTTTCTCTCAATCAATACGAAAACTACTTACAAAAAGTAAATTCTAAAGCAAGTTCACCTGCATATGTATAAGATATTAGTGATGTATCTAAAAAGTCAACCTGAGTCTCAGCTTAATTATTTTCTGAAGGTAAAGACCATCTAGTTCATCTCTGAAAACGCAGCATCTAGCATCACACCTGAGGCATAATGGATGCCTAATGAATTTTTGTTAAATTAATGAAAAAAAATGTACAAATGAGACAATTAATAAGTGAAAAGGTTATATTCCATGGGAACATAAAATATCTTTATGTTCTCTAAAATCTCCAATTGTTTTACTAGGACCTAGACTTTACCTATACAACTGAAATGAATTTAAACTTCTTCATGGAAGGCCTTAGTCACACATATTTCTTGTGTGGGAAATTGTTTCTCAAATTTTTACTTTTGACCAAGTCATGAGGAAATGGTGATGTGTTTAATTACTCTTGGCTGAATCTAATAAATATTTTGCCAGTTACCCACCCTACTGCAAAACTTACAGCTGAGGATATTTTAAAATTGTATAAATTCATATGTGCTGAATCTTTACATATGTTTATGCTCAAAATATATGCTCAGTAATACACATGTATTCTACATACTCATTTAGAAATTTGCAGGAAGCAAAATGAAATATTAATATTTCTCATTCATTTAAAAGAACACACAATCTAACAACAGGAAACAATAACCCAATTCTATTTTTGCCGATGAGAAAACAAAAGTTTAAATCAGTAATTTCCTCAGGGCCACACAATTCAATAATAGATTTCAATATGTCTCCGGTTATTCTGACTTTAAAATCAGTGTATTCTTAATTAAAATATAATACTCGCTAGGTTTATATATGTATTCTAAGATTATTATAAGAAATAATTACATTTACTTAAGACAGGGGATAGATGGATAAGATCCACATGATCTCAGTGTCTTAGGTTAACAATTCTAAGAATTAACAATTGAGTAAATTTGTTTAAAATTGTTCCATTCCAGATATTCACTAATTCATTCATTCAGTAAATACCCATTAATCACCTACTTTGAGTTGGGCATTTGATACAGAAATTTATATGAAATTTTTCAACTTTTAAAAGCTTACAGATTAGTGAGATGGACAGATAAATCAACAGATAAATCACAGAGCAAGATCATAGTTGACAAATAAAAGTTATGAACAAAAAACAGTGGGAACAAAAGATAATATAAGATATCTTTAAAATTCAGATATATTCTGCCTTTATAAAACTTAATGTTGGGCAAATTGCAGGATTAAAAATAAAATCCACCAGATGGCCAAGTAGGTATATCCAAAACTTTTGACCTATGCTGGAAAAAACTTGAGTTCAGCTACAGAGCCAGAGGAAAGAGTTTACAAAAGACCATCCTCACTTTTGATACAAAATGTCAGTTTGGTGCTTTGCCAAAACTACCCTCAATGTTAATAACTCCCAAGAAAGACTTGCAGAACTCAATGAAACCTATTAAACACATGGCTATGTTTATTTCAGGTAAGAAATACAAATTAGAACCCACCAAAGGAAAAAATGCATAGGTCAGAATTTGAAAGGACTCAAAACACAAAGCTTGCATTTCCCTCTCTCATCAATGTGTGATAGTATGTGTATAGTACTGCAACTAAGAAAGCTCACACAAGCCTGGGTGTCCAGACACTTCACTGAAGTTTCATTTCTTAGGTGCGAGTAATTGATTCATTGACCCTAGGAATGAATACCATCTCTAGCACCCATTCAGAATGTTGACCTAATCTTGCATGGCCAAACTCGCCAAAACTGTAATCACATGATTAGTCTCTTTCTGATATTGTCATTCTCCAAACTTAGACCGTTAAATATGGCCCCACCCTGAGTCATTTGAGCATAAAACTGCCAGGTTTGGTTTCCTAAGGAAAATATTCCTATTACTTATAAAATAAAATTTCAAGTGTTAAGAGGTTACCTCACAGGATTTGAAGATGAAGACAATTTTTTTTTTTTTTTTTTGGACAAGGCCAAATTCCTTACCAAACAGAACTGTAGGAAACTTATAGACAATCCAAATCACAGGATTAAAATGCTCTAATTATAAATGTCTAGTTAAAATGATTTAGATAGCTAAAATGAATTTCATGGGATTCTCATTTCTTCAAAAATATCTTCTGATGAAGATTTTTCCAAATGGGTTACGTTAGTAGAAATTTCATACTAAGGAAATGTATCTCTAAAAACTAAATATTGAGCATCTGAGTAATCACATGCAGCAACAAATTCCTTTACTATCTCCAACAGTCAAGACACTGTGCTAAATACTATGATAAATTTACCTAGATGACATTCCTTTTCCTCAAAGACTACACATTCTACCAGTGGAAACAGATTTCAATGTGACTAACACAATACAGAAAGAGCAAACTTGGGGCTATGTTACAAGCATAGAGACCTATAGGGTAAAATGATGGACAAAAGGATTACCTTGAGGTAATAGCATGTAAGTCATTGAACTTGAGTGAGACATTATAGGATATATAGATTTTTAATATAGGAACTTTGGAAAGAAGTACATTGCTGTGAATGATACAGTGAGAAAATTATGATAACTCAAAGGATTAGAAAATGTATACAGAAAGAAAGGGTACAAAATGGGGAATAAAATATGTGGATTTGGCACATTATTTATAGAAAGAAGGCTAAAGATTAGAGTCTATGGTACTTCGCCATGGCCTGTTGAGCCTTTTATGTAAATAGTCAAGAGACATTTTTCTGATTGTAATGATTAATTCAGTGATGAACAGAGGAATAATAATATGTTTCCCCTTGAGAAGTGGTATAGTGTTTTACTATAAATGAATAATGCACTAATTTATTCAGGTATAGTTTAGCTAAGTAATAAAAATAGTAAAGGAAACATGCCACATCTTACAATGAGAATATATGTAATATGCTTCCTTCATTATTTTTATCACTTGAATAAACTGTATTCGAATATGTTGTTTCATTATTCTTATCATAGTGCTCCAATTATAGAATAGACTAGAATTTTTGAAGTAAAAATTACAAAATAAATTCAAGAATATTTAGCCAAACCATTTGCAGAGTCAGTCAAACTGTAGAATATTAGAATAGTTCATTCATGAACTTCTTTTTCAAGATCCCACTTCCTGGTTTTACCCTCTCTTATCAAATATTTCTTGAGAAAAGGAGATAATTTGCTTTGTATTTCTACAGACTACAAACATTAAGATTATCCTTACACATAGAGGAAATGTGTTTGAAATAAACTTTGGGTACACATTCATAGTCTCAAGAATTTTCTTCCATAGTTTTGTTGACATCTATCCCTAGAACTATTTGGGTTCCCAAAATACTTTTTTTTCTCATCTATTTTTTTTCTGTATATTTTTGTCATGAAGAAACAGTGCTGAGGAGAGTGTAAAAAAAAAAAATAACCCCTTTTTCTGGGAAGATAGCTCAGTCGGTAGAGTGCTTGCCTTGTAAGCACAAGGCCATGGGTTCGATCACCAGCACCAAAAAAAATAAAAAATAAAAAAATAAAAAATAACCCCTTTTAATTTATAGAGAAGATGAATATCCTCAAAAGGAAGCAAGTTCAAGCACTGATCCTGAGATTAACACTTTTCCTTAATATTTCCTCCTCTCCTAAAACCACCTTTCCCTTTAACTGTGAAGAGCAGTCGAATAGCAGTTAAAAGTCAAAGGGATATAGCTCTCTACTCCATAGGCAAAACTGTTAATGGTTATTTACATATATATTTTAGAAATAGTCATTTTTTATTTTGTGCTTCACACTACCTATGTGTAAGAGTTTCAAAAATAATACCTGGGAATTAAAAATAGTTCTTTCAAGCAAGGATACCCTAAAAGAAAAACCACAAAGCAAAAATGACAAAGTAAACAAGAATATCTAGCATATTTCAATGTCACTTGGATGTAAAAGAGTCAGGTGATCCATATTAAAGAGAAATAGCTACATCAGTTTCTTGTTTATTGACTAAACACAATGCCAGTCTTGGTAGCCATAGTTAGTAAATCTATTACTACAGACGCATTACAGAACGTATCACACAACTCTGAGTGCAGTCTTCTGTTACAGATATCACCTGGATTTGGTAATGGCTGAAGTATCCAAAAAGAACGTGAAAAGAAAATAGTATGCTCACTAGCTTCACAAACTCACAGAGCACAAAGCATTCAGAGGTCTTACACCACTTAGCATTTGCACATGGCCTGAAGTAGAAGGGGTAAAATAATTTGACTCCAGCTGTGATAGAAGAACATCTGGAAAAGTTTAAAAAGGATGGATAATAAATGACATGCTAATTAATGACAAAGATGAAGAACTCTGATGTTCGTATACAGTGACCTTTCCTCTTCCTGTCCCAGTCCCTCATAAACAACTATGACAATGGGCTCCTGACCATTTCTTAGGTCAACAACTCTAGAGCCTATGAAAGGAGCTCACCTTTATAAATGGTCATAGAGATAGCATTAAAACATGGAAACCATATTCTCCACGACATCAGGCAGACCAGGCTTTGAACTCTAGCACTGCCTCTTAACAGTTGTATCATCTTTAGCAAGTCTTTTGATATTTCTGTGTTCTGTTTTTGTGAAATGGTCATTAAAAGGGCTACCTTTGTAGAATTTTTTGGTATGGATTAGAGAAAGCACTTTTTGTTGTTGTCGTTGCATGTTGGTGTTCAATAAATTCAGTATTGCTCATTTCGTGTCCAATTAGTGTTTGGAACAACCAAAGGAAGTAAAAGATATTGTCCTAATTTTAGAGATACAAACATCAACACTCAGAACTATAAAAAAACTTGCTCAAATTTACACATCTGTCAATGGTGGAGCCAGTGTGCCAATTTACATCTGTGTAACTTCAGATCTCTCAAAGACAAAACAAAACAAAACAAAACAAAGCAAAACAAAACAAAACCTTAATATGGAAATTCCAGTTCCAATCACTGAAATATGGAGACCAAGAATAAATACACAGAAAGACAAGGTACCTGTTAATTGGACTCCTCTTTATTTGTTTACAAAACAATTCTTAGAGGTTAAGCCAATAAAGAAACATTAATAGAAAATTATATTTTTCCGTGAGGCCAAGTTATTATTTCACAAGATTACTTAATGTTTAGTGGAAAGAAAATGCAAAGTTGGAGGAATTGGTTTGATAACAGCTTAACAGTATGATATATCTCAATGGATCACTAAATGTCAGACAACTGAACATTATGCAGCACCTACTGACACAGTGTAATGTAGAAATAGTGTCCCTGCCAAAAATGTTTAATCTGCAGTGGCTCCCCATGAATGATTCTCCCAATAAAAATCTCAGCAAGCTTTTCATACAAATCATTAAGCTGATTCTAAAATTCATCTGGAAATACAAAGAACCTACAATGACTAAAACTATCTTGCAAATGAAGAGAACAGTTAGAACACTCTCACTGCCTATTTTAAGACCTTTAATGAAGGTACTGTTCATTTTCACTTTGCATTATCAGTGTTAAAACAAAGAAATGCAGCAAACAGGGCATTGAATTTAGAAAGAGACCCATGCATATATGGATGACTGAATTTCTAAAAAGCTGTGGAAGCAATTCACCAAAAAAAGAATGCCTTTTCAATAAATGATGGAGTCATTAAAATATATGTATATGTAAAAATATAATAATAGCTTATATCTGTATCTCACATAATTTAAAACATAACTTTAATGGATCATGCTTGTAAATATAAAGCTTACAGCTAGAAGAAAACATAGGATAAAATCTTTTTATTTTGGTTTAGGGGAAGATTTCATGAACACTGAAAGCATATTCATAAATGAAAAACTGAGATAAATTGGATTTCTTCAAAATTAAAATCTATGTACCTCAGAATACATTGTTAAAGAAATTTCTTAAAAACAGATAAAAATATTTGAAAATTATATATGCTATCAAATTTATATCTAGAACTCATATGGAATTCTTAAAATTTAATAAGAACATGTGCTCAAAACACTAGAAAAAATAGGGATAGTAGGAACATACCTTAACATTGTAAAGGCTATTTATGCTAAGCCCATGACCAACATCATTCTTAATGGAGAAAAACTGAAACCATTCCCTTTAAAAACGGGAACAAGACAGGGATGTCCTCTTTCACCACTTCTATTTAACATTGTCCTCGAAACTCTAGCCAGAGCAATTAGGCAGACTAAAGAAATTAAAGGGATACGAATAGGAAAAGAGGAGCTTAAGTTGTCACTATTTGCTGATGACATAATTCTATATTTAGAGGATCCAAAAACCTCCTCCAGAAAACTTCTAGACCTCATCAATGAATTCAGCAAAATAGCGGGCTATAAAATCAACACGCATAAATCTAAAGCATTTTTATATGCAAGCGACAAAACAGCTGAAAGGGAAATGAGGAAAACAACTCCATTTGCAATAGCCTCAAAAAAAATAAAATACGTGGGCATCAATCTAACCAAAGAGGTAAAAGATTTCTACAATGAAAACTACAAAACATTGAAGAAAGAAATTAAGGGAGACCTTAGAAGATGGAAAGATCTCCCATGTTCTTGGATAAGCAGAATTAATATTGTCAAAATGGCCATACTACCAAAAGTGCTATACAGATTCAATGCAATTCCAATTAAAATCCCAATGACATACCTTACAGAAATAGAGCAAGCAATCATGAAATTCATCTGGAAGAATAAGAAACCCAGAATAGCTAAAGCAAACCTTAGTAGGAAGAATGAAACAGGGGTATCGCAATACCAGAACTTCAACTATACTACAAAGCAATAGTAACAAAAACAGCATGGTATTGGCACCAAAATAGACAGGTAGATCAATGGTACAGAATAGAGGACATGGACACAAACCCAAATTAATACAATTTTCTAATACTAGACAATGGTGCCAAAAATATGCAATGGAGAAAAGATAGCCTCTTCAACAAATGGTGCTGGGAAAACTGGAAATCCATATGCAACAGAATGAAACTAAACCCCTATCTCTCACCCTGCACAAAAATCAACTCAAAATGGATCAAGGACCTTGAAATCAGAACAGAGACCCTGCATCTTATAGAAGAAAAAGTAAGTCCAAATCTTCACCTTGTTGCCTTGGGATCAGACTTTCTTAACAGGACTCCCATAGCACAAGAAATAAAAGCAAGAATCAATAACTGGGATAGATTCAAACTAAATAGCTTTCTCTCAGCAAAGGAAACTATCAGCAATGCAAAGAGAGAGCCTACAGAGTGGGAGAATATCTTTACCACTCATACTTCAGATAGAGCACTAATTTCCAGAATATATAAAGAACTCAAAAAACTCTACACCAAGAATACAAATAAACCAATCAACAAATGGGCTAAGGATATGAACAGACACTTCACAGAAGATCTACAAGCAATCAACAAACATATGAAAAAATGTTCACCATCTTTAGTAATAAGAGAAATGCAAATCAAAAGTACCCTAAGATTCCATCTCACCCCAATTAGAATGGCGATTATCAAGAATACAAGCAACAACAGGTGTTGGAGAGGATGTGGGGAAAAAGGTATACTCATACATTGCTGGTGGGACTGCAAATTAGTGCAGCCACTCTGGAGAGCAGTGTGGAGATTCCTCATAAAGCTTGGAATGAACCTACCATTTGACCCAGCTATCCCACTCCTTGGCCTATACCCAAAGGACTTAAAATCAACATACTACAGAGATACAGCCACATCAATGTTCATAGCTGCTCAATTTACAATAGCCAGACTATGGAACCAACCTAGATGCCCTTCAATTGATGAATGGATAAAGAAACTGTGGTATTTATATACAATGGAATATTACTCGGCTGTAAAGAATAATAAAATTATGGCATTTGCAGGCAAATGGATGAAATTGGAGAATATCATGTTACGTGAGATAAGCCAATCTCAAAAATCCAAAAGGCAAATGATCTCACTGAAAAGCAGATGATGACATGTACTGGGGGAGTAGAAGTGGGGCAAGAATGGAGGAAGGAGGGACTGTATAGAGGGAAAAGAGAGGTGGAAGGGCTGGGGGGGAAGGAAAAAATAATGGAATGAATCAAACATCATTACTCTATGTAAATGTATGAATATGTAAATGGTATGCTGTTACTCCATGTACAAATAGAAACAACATGTATCCCATTTGTTTACAATAAAAATAAATTTAAAAAAATACAAAAAATAAAAAAAATTAAAAATTAAAAATAAATAAAAAATAAAAATATGCAGTTACCCTGAAAAGTAGAAACTTGTGATCCTCTAAGAAATCAAGTCATTGTTAAGGTATAAAAGCTGAAAGGTCCTCAGAGTTGATGGCATCTTGGAACACTTCTCATTAATCCAGTCATGCATCATTTATATTAATGAGCTATGTCAATAAATAATATAACCATGTCTCAGTTTAATCTACTGGAACACTTATCTCCTTTTTTAAATGGGAACATTTATTTAAATTAAAATATCCTTAAATTACCTAAAAGTTTTGACTGATAGGGAACTGATGGGGAATTATAATGTTTATTCAGTTGATGGAAAATGATGACCTTTATATATTCATATATTTTGTTCTTTATATCATAGCACAATAGGACTTCTTAATTCAAAGCCATATGCTTCTAAATTTTTCTGGTAGCATTTTCTTCAATAATTAAATAAATAAATCAATCAAGAAAAAAAATTTAATAAGAACAACTAACTAAAAAATGAGCAAGATCTATAAGATCAACCTCAAATCAGGACTGAGGCAACGTATATTTGGAGTTGTTTATGGTTTGTTTTCAAAGATCACTTTAAAAAAATAAAAATCACTTACAGCAAGGATATATTTTTCCTTCACCTTACTGAAAATAACAATGATTCACAACATTCATTAGTTCCATAAATGGGTTCCTCCTTTCAGGTGCATTGACTCAAAAATAAGCATTATTTTGTTAGTTTCCCTGTTCTTTCATTGCTAGATTCACTTAATCATGTTTACTCATGGATTTTTGCTATTTATACCATCAAACCGTCTCTCATTTATATACTGTTTATATTTCCATTACTATTGCACAGTTGTTAAACCTTCATTTCTTTTCCTATAATTTCTTCCACATTACAATTCTTTTGACCAATTGCAATAAATTAATTTTCTCAGATAGGTGGTGTAATCTAATCTTGTCTCAAAAGTCTAGGTTGTCTTCAATGCAGATTTTTTTTTCAGTGTGGGGTATTGAACCCAGGGCCTGAAGCATGCTAACAGAAGCGTTCTATCACCAAGTTCCATCCCCGGCACAGGTCATCTTCAATGTAAAAGATCAAAGTTACCAGCCTGGCGTGTGAAGCCTTTTCATAATTTTCTATTTATCCTTTCAACTCTATCCTAGAGCATTCACTATATCACACATACACCTTTACCAAATTACTCTTTTACCATTCCCTGAACATCTCTCAGTCTTCTACATGGATTTTTTGCACTTATCATACTCTAACTAAATCATCAGTATTTTCAATTACTCCCTAAAATTCCAGTTGAGACTTCAGCTCTTACACTCTAATAAATCCTTTCACATTTTTTCTGCTGAAATAAATCCTCCCTTCAATTACAATATACTATTTAATGTTCATTATTATAAAATTTTATTAGAACTTTTTAGATGTTGGGTTTTTTTTTTTTTTTTTCCCTCACTGAATTGTGAATTCCCAGAATTTGGGAATCTAGTCTTCTGACTCTATTCAACCACTAAGGAACAAATATAAAACACCATATTTAGTAAATATTGGGCACTACATGTGTGTGTGGTAAATATGATAACAAGCAAAATTGACTGGAGTTAATGATGTCATAAATAAGATGTACACCCATTATTCTGAGAATGAGATGAATCCTCCTTCTATCAAGGTGATCCACACATGGAGAGAACAGCTGAATAGCAGTTTAGACCACATCACATGCACTCACTTTTTTAAATATCTTAAACACAGAAATGCTATTATTAGTAAATGCATCTATAACGTGTAATATCTCTAGTGTCCTCATGTATCTTCAAGAAGGTAAGAAAATATATGAAAGATTATTTTAGTACTCAGTTTTGACTATAAGGATATTTCATTAGAATGAAACATTTTCCAAAAGCATATTTATTTTTAGGTAATAGTTTTCTCTCATTGTATGAATTTTTACCTGAACCATCAACATTTTTAGTGATATGGTGATTATTATTTGAATACCACCTATTTAAAATTTGAGGGGAAAAAAATCAAAGGTGATTATTATACCTAATCTTGTAGTCTTACTTTGTGCAGATCTCAGCTTTGTCTATTAGGACATGGATGGCATGCTGGCTGAGCAGAAAAGTGAAATTTTTGATGCAACAAAGGGCAAATGTTTTTAAAATTATTTTTTCCTATTCAACCAAAACCTTTACACTTTGGATTTTCAGTGGAGTCACAAACATAGACAGCTGAATGAGGGGAGCTGTCATTAACTCAGAAAATACTATGTCTTTAAATGAAAAAGATAGTTAAGGTGATCATCTATCCCTTACCCTGTCTTCACGCTGGTATGATTTATTCAGATTTTTAAACATTACTGAGCCCTGACTGTATTGTTCACAGTTTACATGAATATGAATAATCTTTTTGATAAAGAAGAGACATTTTTATTCAATTGCAAATTGGAAAGCTCAAGTTACCTCCCTCTGGATCATTTTATTTTTAACCAGATGACTTCAATATTCTCTGTGAAGATAAAAATACAATAGGATCCAAGATTATTGTATTCTGGTGCTCCTAAGTATTTCTCTTGAGGGAAGTGAGAGAAAATATTGGTGTGGGGAAAATAGAACAAACATCTTTGGATGTTTTGACAATTGTGTATTGTTTTCAAAGCTGTGTACAAACAAATGGCACTCCAAAATGATAAACACTGCAGGGAGATTATCATTACTCTTGTGATGGAATAAAGCACCCAGTTAAACACAAGTTAAAAAGTATTGTTACATTTAGAAGGAGTTTGATATGTTTTCATGTAATAGATCCTTTCTACAAAAGGTAACAGAGGAATCCAATTTGTAAAGTAATATTTTTACTAATAGAACCATTTCTTTATGGTCGGCTGATGCAATGCCATGATTTTGCCATCATGATGCAGGCAATTGTGGTAATGTGGTGATTCTGTCAGCAACAGGAAGAGAAAATATGAAGATGGCAGCACAAAGGGGGAAATCTTTACAAGTAATAGCCCTCCCATTGCTCCTTCAGGGGATGTTTGTTAGGAATGTAAGTTGTAAACATACCCTGTAAAATTCCACACACTGTTAACAGTTCACTTCAGTAATTTATAATACACAAAATACTTACAGAAATTACTGTGTTAAAAGGTGATTTGAGAGCATTTAATGATAGAAATGTTTTCTTATCCTACTTCTCACCTTTCCTCTTTTTTCATTAAATGTGCATAGAATAATCATGCTAGAAGTAGAAATGGAATTAAATGGAATTGAATAATTAATATTTGCAAATTTGTTAAGTTTATACAATCTTCTAGCAATATTTCCAAATGCAAATTACCAGGTACAGTGGGCTCATTTTTCTTGACATTTCTGTCTCTGGTAATTACTGTATCTCTGGGGAAGTCTCTGAGAAATTACTAGAGAACTGAACTACTATTATGTGGAACTGAGTGACTTGATTTCTAAGAAGATCCTACCTTAATCCTTTGGGCATCTGCTTATTGGAAAGTAAAAACACCAAATTCTCATGAAGCAAAAACCTCACATCATAAGTATTGTAAGCCATTTTGGCAAAATATAGATAAAAAGGAGCAAATGCAACATGATCCAGGTAGACTGGAGTTTCACTGTGAACAATCTTGCTGTACATGCAGTAGTTCTGACAAATTAAATACTCACCAAGCAGAATTCCCTGTAAGTTACTGTATGTTTTCAAGTTTAAAAGTCCTAATGTACATTTGATCAATTTCTTTTTATCACCAGGAAAAAAGCTATCAAACTGCCATTAATCTGAGTTTTTCTCTAAAGCAAAAAAGTAACATTGATTTATTTTTAAATCAGACAAAGTTAGCTTTTCACTACTTGTAACATGAAAATTATGTGAAGGAAATACTCCCAAGAAGAAGTAATCTCAATAAGGAGGAATAATAAAAGTAATCAATTCTGTATAAACTTTCATCACCAAATCACCAAGGAAGAAATTCAAGTACATTTTCTTAACATTTTTAAAAACAGGAATTCTCAGAGAAGTTTTAAAGTTCTTACCATGATATTTTAATCTCTGAGGAGACCAACCTTGGGAATACACAAGCCTCTATAAAGAACAAACAATCATCAATTTATTAAGTACAAATAATTTACTTTTAAAAATTAGAAACTAGGGCCGGGGATATAGCTCAGTTGGTAGCGTGCTTGCCTTGCAAACACAAGGCCTGGGGTTCAATCCCCAGCACCACAAAAAAAAAAAAAAAGAAAGAAAAAAAAATTATAAACTAGGTAAGTCAATTATATTATGCCAATTATTTTCTATTTAGAAAAAGAATATATGCTGTCTCCAATATTTTAAATTTTAATTAGCCTGTGGAATTTATATCCTCATGATTTTCTCACAAAGAAATCCCAAGATAATTGCTGTTTAAATGAAATACTTTTTGCTTAAAAAGGGAAGGTAACTATTTATACACATTATGATAATTGTTGGAGAATTTTAATAACGATTTTTGCTTTCTCTTGGTTTAAGAACTGCCTTCAAACAAAGAGACTCTGCTACACCAATTTCTAGGGACATCTGATATTACCACATGAGGATATATGTAAAACAATTTTTATTCTATTTAAAAAGCAGAAATTTAGAATCCCAAAATTTGTTGATAAAAAAAATAGTAAAACAAAGTAAACAAAACTCCAAGATGCATTCTATGAATATAAAATCTAGATATGATCACTTTAACATGGAATTATATCAACTAACTACAATTTGTTTTAATGTACTCCCCTATGAAGTTGTAACCATAATAAAAAATAAATAATATAGTACTTATATCTCTTAAACAACATGATTTTTTTGAACAGCTTAAAATACCAAAGTATTTACCAAAATTAACCAATATTCATGAGAATTTTTAATTACTATAACATCAGTTTGGCAGCAATTAATTAAACAAGTCTCTATGAAGGACCCACCAAATATTAAGGTTATCTTCTATAAACTAAAGACAAATATGTAATTCATATATGTATACATCAAAATAAACATACAAAATAAACAAGAAAACAAGCCAGAAAATTACTCCTGAGTTTAAAAGTTAAAATAGAAATGAAATTGGAGAAACAGGGTCTAGGTGTCTACCTTCACCAGGGTACTTAGGAGAAGGTTTTGCTGAGATCAAAGGAAGGAATAAAGAGAGACTGCCACTTAAGGATTTGTGGAAGACTTCCAGGTAGACAGTAGAGAAAAAACAAGGATTCTGAGTTAGGTATAAATCGACTAAATGTGATACATAGGAAAATATTCCAATAGGAGCATAAAGATGGAAATGGAAGGAGTTAGAAATTGAGATAAAGAGATTCATGGCGCTGGATTCTATAAAGAATTTTTGAAAACTCTGGTGTAGACATTGAGTTTTACTTGATTGTCGAGGACAACTAATACAGGGTTCAAACATAAAGATGATATAATGTGATTTATGTGTTTTGAAGATTATTCTGACTAATAGACATGATCAGACTATAGTAAAGTAAAGAATGGAAGCAATGACACCTATTGAAAAGCTGTTGTGTCAGTAAGAACAAGAGATGATGATAGTTGAGGAGATAGTTTAGGACATAATAAAAGAAATATTGTGATCAAATAAAACACATGATTTGGGGATAGAGATGACATAACTTTTGAATAGATTATATGAGATGGTGGTCATGACCAAAGACCAAAACAAAAGAAGCAAAATGCAAGTTTTAAGTTTGAAGACTAAGATATATATAATACTATTTACATTGAAATTGGAACATTTCACTCCTGGTAAAGTTGAAGTACTTTATATCATATCAGTGCTCCTACAGATGGTAAAATCTGAGCAAAATTTTAAAAACATCAATTTTACTAAAGTATTGAAGTATGAACAATAACCGAAAGAAACTACATGTTACTGTTCAAGGTTTGTGTAAGAAAATACTTCCCATTCCAAGCCTTAGAGGGATAGCCAAAAGTCAGAAAGAACACCAATCACTTATTTCATTGAGAAATCAAGACAGAATTTAAGGACAACGCAGCAGCAGGGAATTGATAAATGTACAAACTAAAGAGAAAGGCACAAAGAGAGAATCTAATATTATGCTCATAAACTCTGAATAAATAAATAGTAAATTCCTGATTACGTATAAATGGAGTGAACTCAAAGCATCCCACTAAGGGTAAAGAGCTAAAAGGAGTTTTAACTGGTGCTCACCATAAGGGAGGAAGAATTTGGAGACTGCCTTCAACTAAATTAATTGATACCAAAATAATAATAAAATAAAATAAACCAAATAATATTTAGAAATCATAAGAAAATAGATTTTCTATATGTCTAATTCATAATGCATAAGATACAATCCAAAATAAACAAGATTTTTTTAAAAGAGGAAGTGTAAAAAAAAAAGTGTAAAAAGCAATTATTAGAGACTTACACTGAGATGACCAAGAGGAGATGTTTCAGTTACTAAGGTGTTCTTAAAAGCATGTGCAAGAACAGAAAGGACCTGTTTATGATAAATTCAAAATGCTGGAAGAAAATGAAAAATAAAGGACCAAATTAAAGTTCTAGTATGAATAATAAAATCTAAAGTTAAAAAAAAATATGGGATGGGTTTAACAAGAGATTAATAATAGCAGAAGATCTGGGTACATTGATAAGAGAACACTAGAACTTTTAAATTGTGGAAAAGAGGAAATAATACATAGTAACAGAACCTCGATGTCCTGTGGAAAAATAACAACCTGTTTTACTCACCTAAGTTAGAGTTCTAGGAGGAGATGGAAAAGAAAGTGGGTTGAATTTTTTGAAAGAACAATAGGAGATAATTTCCCAAACTTAATAAAAGACAGAAAACTAAAGATTCATAAACATCTAAACACATAGAAATATAAATGGACAGTCAAACTCATACTATTATAGTGAAATTCCTAAAATCCTAAAATAAGTGAAGAGCTAAAAACAGAAAAAAAAAACTAAACTAAACAAATAAACAAATGACATGTTGCAGAAAGCACAAGAAAGAAGAATCACATAACGAACCTCAGAATACTGTATAACAATGGTCTTAAGAGTGCTGTACTGAGAGAACAAAGGAAGGAAGAAACAAGGAAGAAAAAAAGAAAGGTAGGAAGGAAGGCAGGAAGGAAGATGGATGGATAGATAAGCGAATTGGTAAAAATTGAAGTCTAAATTGAACTGTGAAAAATTAAGAGAGCGTATTGTAATTCTTAATAATCAGTTGGTCAAAAATAAAACATGATATTAGGATCAAATATTGAGGAGTGAATAAAAAACAAACCAAAAAGATATAAAAGAGAATTTATTTAATAATTGAATATCAGAAATCTGACCTCTGCCATCAATTGCACAAGACAATTTCTCCATGTCACGACACCTTGGGCTAATATACCCTAGAAATGTTTCTAGTGCATTTGGTCTAAAATATGATGGATAGAATTACTATGTATTGCAGCAAATCCTCTAATTTTAAGAGAACAACCCAAAACAAGCAAAATGACAACAACAACAAATAGAAGAAATCTGAAGGAAGTTGGGAAAAATATAAGAAAGAAAATAAAGCAAGAAATAAGCAAGATACATTTAGAGCAGTAAAAGGAAAATTCAAGATTGCAAACTAAAAATTGCACTCAAAGATTAGTAAGAAAATGTTGAAAAACTCATGAAGAGCAGAACTAAAGAAAAGGAAAATTGCCTGTTTGTGTTCCCTATAATGACTTCCAAAATGAGGAGATATAAGAAGTTTAGAGAAGGAAATTGTTCAAAAATAGTTCAATGTTTAAAAAAATACCAGGAAACTAAGGGATCAAACATTCACAATATAAGGAATTACTACTGCTTAGTCTAATAAATGTCAGATGATGCACAATTCAGGACAAGAATGTAAAGTTTTAAAAAATTCTGGAGAAGAATAATATCCTAAAATCTTCCAAAGAGAAAAAGAGAGGTGGGAAAGTTCACAGGTCAAATTTTTGTAGTCAGAATGACAACTGAATTTACTACACCACCACTGAAACTTATTTATAAAAGGAAGCAATTCTGTGAACACTATGCAGAAGAATTCCAGATGAACTATCGATCAAGTGCAAGGGTAGAATTTTCAGATATGCACAAACTCAAAATATTTTCTTCTCATACACCATTTTTCTTGAAACAACTGGAGGACCACTTTTCTCATCCTGAAGACAAAGTCCAAAGACCTGCACTGAATGCTGAATTCCAGTGTCCTCAGTTGTGAATCAGGTGAAGAGAGCAGTTGAACAAAGGGGGAGCCAGAGGTGCCAAAAAGAAAATTGCTAGAACAAAAGAAAAAGGAAAGAAAGAAGAAAGAGTGCAAATAGATGAGTCAATGTATTTATTCATATTGAAAAGAAATGTTCAGTGGGAAAATTGTGTCTGAAGTTATTATTCCTGCTAGGAGAAAAATAAAAAGTTTCATGGAAAGTGACAAGTAATCATACTATACAATATATGTTAATAAAAGCAATATTTTCTTTTATTAATAATTTAAATGCTAATTATTGATTTAAGAAGTGTGTATTCATAAATGAGATGTAGACAAGCATATGTGCAGAAGTGAGATGTGATGTGAAAGTCAGATTATTATTTTGTGTTTTTAAGAAGTTATATGTAATGTCTAAAATTGAAGTTTCCATATAGAACAGCACAGAATAACATAAATATGGGAGGACATACTAGGAACATAAGAAAAAACAGCAGAAGAAATTCTTTTGTTTAGGAAGTGTGAACTGAGGAAAATTGGGGACAAGAAATTATTGTTTTCATTATGAACTCAGAAATATTATTTTTAAAAAGCGTTTTTAAAATATCAATAATTAATGTTTTTAAAAATCTGTGTTTGTCAAAAATGCAAGTTTCATTATGATGTTGGATACTGCCCTTGTATTTTTAGAATTTATCCTAATAAAATTATTTTGTATTAGTTTAAAGGTAAAGTTGCAAGATATTTCTCTAACTGGTAATGACAGAGAATTTGGAGGATAACTTAAATTGCCAGCAATAGTTTCAGTTAAATGAATTACATGCAGCCCCCAAATATAATGTCAGAATATAATATTTAATGACATGGGAAATGTTTAATATATGTATATATGTCTAATATATATATATGTTTAATAAATGTGTGTGTGTATATATATACATATATATGTGAGTGTTGTGTGTGTGTGTGTGTGTATATATATATATATATATATATATATATATATATATAATTTGAAATAAAGATGATAGAACAGCATATTTATATCACCATGAGTTCACCATGAATTCTCAGCTGGGCACTGCACAACAAGCTCACTACATTGTCCCTGTTAATTATCATTTCAAAGTTTCAGACCTGTTCCTTTCATCAAACTACTGACTCCACCTTCTTCCCCTGATTCTCTGCAGACAACTCAGACTTCAATTCTGTAATGATAGTTGAAGATGCAAAACAAGTTACATCACCATATTTACCTCTACTGGGATGGCGAGTCATCCTGGGTCCTACCCATCCACCTTCCCTGTCATAATGAATGAAATACCTTATTCCTATAGAAGGCTAAACTCTCCTGTGTAATCTGGGCTCATTCCCCATAATATTTCTGAACCTTTACTTCCATCCATTTGAAATTTCTTCCCTATCTCCAGTGTCTGTCTAAACATTATGATGACCTTCAAATGAGCATCATACATGTTCTATTCTATTCCATTCTAATGCTCACATACATGCATACACAAAAACACACAAAAACCCTTTCTGGGTGATGAACTGAGGTACTGGTAGTTGCTCAAGATGTGTGCATTTTGTGTTCTCTTATGTAGATCCGTTCGGCTGGTTGAAGGTTTCTGCTTTCATCCAAAGTTGCCCTCTGGATGAAATGGTACATACAAAAATGAAAACTGGGTAATGCTTAAATTGTTTCCTACTCTATCAATCATATTGAAAGAGATGTATGATTTTCAAACAAGCATGAAATGAATGTACAGAATCGACTGTACATTCTCATTTTTTTTTTTGGTGTGAAATACCTTTCTAAGCTTTTGTCTCTTAAGCTGAAAACTCAAAGATAACACTGAAATTTTGAGCAAACTTGATTGATAAAGCAACAAATAATGCTCCAGATTTGCATGAGTTAATTGGGTAGAGTATGCATAAGAGGAGCAAATCCCAACCAACCTAACAAACCAAAACAAGACAATAATACACATAATAGTCAATGGTGTACATTGAGGTAATGCTGAAGCCTCTCTCTATGCTAAGGTAAATGGTTTTGAATCAAATGAAAATACTAAAAAGGAAATGTTTACAGATACCCCAGAATCTCAGTCTCTCTCTCTCTCTCTCTCTCTCTCTCTCTCTCTCTCTCTCTCTCTCTTTCTCTCTCTCTCTACCCCTCCCTCTCTCCCCTCCTCACCCCTGTAATAATGAAAAAGCTAATTTTGCATGGACACATTTTATGCAACATAAATTTAAATTGCCCAGAATCCATGCAATAGAAAATAGGTGGTGTATGACACAAAGCTCCCTCAGTTATCACCGTCTTTGGGACTGAAGCTCTTCCAAGGCCGCTGTAAATACCTGTTTTGTTAACTGCTTCCTTGCTCTACAGTGAAAATGTCGATGTTGATACTCAACAATGTTACAATGTTATGGTCTCTATTTATGGCCTCATAAAGTTAAACTAACTATGTGTTAGCCATGCTGCTCATGGAAACTTGCCTTAATGTGGTTTATAGTGGTGCTAATTCTGCCAGGGTCTCATACTGCAGCAGGATGGGGTAGTAATGTAGTCATTAATTAAAAGGATAAAACAGACTTTTCACATGTGGCTCAGAGCCCAAATTTAATTACCCTTTGGCTCCAAGGTCTCTAGTGGGGTCATTTTTGCAAGTAGTTTCTTAAGTTGCTGACAGCGCCTTCTGTTCCTGATGGATTCCGAGAAGGCAGTGGTGATGGTTTCACCGCTCATATTATTAAATTTCATTTTAAGATTATGAGGAGTACTTAGCTGGCTAGTTGGAAAATGACTTAGTGTTTCACTGACAATCTTATATGAGCCACTGGAATTTATTTATAGACATATGTAAAATCAATTCTGCACTGTTATATTTTCTTTCTATACTTGTGAGTTTGGTAGTCATCCCATATTTATAGCATTAAAGACCAATTTCAAATGACTAACTTTCAAGCATTATCACTCATAAATCCCCAACCAATAAAACTCCAATATGGCCAATACTACCAAATCTAATGATATGAATAGATATTTACCTATGACCATTTAGGTGCTATCTCTGTATCTATCATGAATTATGTCATTTACAACACAATGCCATGGAGTAGATTTCATTATCATTCCTATTGTGGACATGCCACAGAAGAAGAGAGACAGGGTGGTTTTCCCATGTTTTCACACCAAGGGAGCAACAGGGCTAGCTATATTAGTTTGTATCTTTTTCCTCTTTCTGCAACTTTGTATCAGTTTTAAAACTTAAAATTTGAAGAAATAGCACAATGAACAGTTTTGTACACATGACATTTGACTTTCTAATTTTTTTTTCTAAACCATCTAAAAGTCTCACAAATCATGACACTTCTCTAAATAGTTCAACATTCAACTCCTAATAAGCAGGATATCCTCCTTCATAACACATTGGCAACTATTGCTTCTAAAAGTATTACCTCAATCATAAATTTGTTCTATTGTTCATATTTAAAGGTATGGTATATTTTCCTTTATGTTCAGGAAACCATGAAACATCACTCTCTGCATTTAGCTATTATGTATTTTTAATTTCTTTTAATCTTAGCCTAAATTCTATACCACTTTTTCCTATATTATGGAATTTGTGAAGAGTTCTGGTAAGATATCTTTGAGAATATCTCATAAGCTGCATTATTTTTTTCTTATTCTAATATCTGTGGTGAGGATATTCAGATGATGATTTATACTTCTTATTGAGGAAGTGGGAAACTTCTAGTTGTATCATGGGTAGTGATGCTAGGTTTGATCACTTCACCAAGGTGGTAGCAGAGGAATATTACCATTGTAAAGTTTATTTTTGTAATTAATTGATATTTTTTATAATAATTCTCTTCCCAACACGAAAAAGTTAATAAATAAATATTGTTAATTCTTTCATGAAACAGTTATGTGTTGGGATTTGCAAAAATAATTAATTTCAAATTCTGCCTTTCCTTTTCCATATATTGGTGTTTTTTGCTTATAAGACAAATACTATTTTTTGATACACAAACATCACAAATTTTGCTAGTGGCCATATTTTCAAGCTGAATCCTATGTCCCTTTGTTATGGGCCTATTAGCCTTTAAGAAATCCTTGCCTTCTGACATAAGATAACTTAGACTCACTCACTTAGTTTTGCTGCCCAAATCTATACTTGCCCATTTTGCTCATCTCAGCGTCTGCTTAGTAGAAGAAGCTATTTGGAAACTAAGTTCTGGTACCAACTACACATACTTCTCTGAGGTGTTATATCTTTCAGGCCCTTTTAGTGGACAGAAACACATAAACTAACTCTCTCTCTCTTTCTCTCTCTCTCTCTCTCTCTCACTCTCTCTCTCTCACACACACACATTTATATGTGTTTATATAGTGATAAACTCAAGTTTATAGTGATATCTCCAATTATACAATGCCACAATAAGACATTTAGGAGAAAACATAGAGGAAAAACTTCATAGTATTAGATTTGGATTTGGCAATAAGTTCTTGGACAGGTTTCCAAAAGCAAATGCAACAAAAGAAAAAAATAGTTAAGTTGAACTATATCAAACTTGAATTTTTGTGAATTAAAGGACACTACCAACAGAGTAAAAAGAAAATAGGAGAAATGTTTACAAATCATATATTTGATAAAGGATTAAAATCCAGAAAAAATAAAGAACTTCTACCAATCAATAGTCAAAATGCAAACGACCTGATTTTTAAATTAGACAAAGGACTTGAATAAACACTTCCCTAAAGAAGCTACAACACTGGCCAAAAAACATATGAAAAGATGGTCAATTTAACTAGTCATTAGGAGAATGTAAATCAGAATCATAGAGAATTATCACTTCATACTTCTTAAGATTATCCTTGTCAAAAGAAGAAAGGAAGAGAGAGAAAAAAGAAATAAAGAAAGAGTGAAACAGGGAGAAAGAAAAAGAAAATGACAAGTTTGGTCAAGGATATGGAGAAATTGAAATGCTTCTGCTCTGTTGGTGGAAATGTAAAGTTCTAGAGCTACTACAGAAAGCAGTTTGGTGGTTCCTGAAAAAAAAAGTATAGAATTATCATGACTCAGGAATTTCGCTTCTAGGGTAATATCTTAAGAATTGAAAGTAGTTATTTAAATAAAAATTTGTACACAGATGTACAGAATTTCTCAGAGTAGCCAAAAATTAGAAGCAACCCAAATGTTTGTTAATAGATGAATGGATAAGTAAAATATGATGCATACATACAATTCAATATTAATCAGCCTTATAAAGGAAGGAAATTCTGCTGCAATGTGAATGAGCCAAAGAAGACATCACGCCAAGTGAAAGAAGTCAATCAAAAAAGAACAGATATTATGATTTCTCTTATATAAAGTTACCTAGATTAATTGAATTCATGGAGACAGAAAATAGAATGGAGGTTGCCAGGAGCTGAGTGTTCAGGTGAATGAAGAGTAATTGCTTAAGAAGTGCAGTTTAAATTTGGGAAGATAAAACATGTATGTGATGTTGATAATAGCAAAGTAATGTGCATGGACTTCATGATACTGATTAATAGATTTTAAAAATGGCTTCGGTAGTAAATGTTATATCACATACATTTAACATCAATTAAACAAACTTCAAAAATACAAATGCCCAGTTTTTCCTTATATTCTCCAATTATATGTCTCTTTTCTTCTACAACACTGATTTTCATAACTGAATATATAGGAAAAGTCATATTCAAAATCAGTTACACAAAGTTGGGGGATTGTGTTGTTCAAGTATTTTATAGTCTTACTTATTTTCTGTATGGTTGTTCTATCAATCATTGAGAGAGGTGAATTGCTGATTACTGCAAATTTCTCTATTCTTACATTTCTAGCTTTGCTTTATAATATCTCTTTTTGGGTGCATGATATAATGATTTTTACAATCTCAATTAATTTATGCCTTTATTCTTATGAGATAACCCTTTTGATTTCTGGTTATGTATCTCTCCTGAATCAAGTTTGTATGATATTAATATAATCATGGTGAATTTCTTTTTATTAATTAAATTTATCTCTAAGTGATATATAAAAACATAAAAATTATGCATCCTAATGGTGTTCCACATGGTGTTTTGAAATATAAGTATCAAAACACATAGAAAAGAAAACACTAAAAATAAAATAGACGTGTAGACCAATGGTACAGAATAGAAAGCATAGAGACAAACCCACATAAATATAGGTAACTCATACTAGACAAAAGTGCCAAAAACATTCCCTGGAGAAAAGATAGCTTATTTAACAAATGGTGCAGGGAAAAATGGGAAAACACATGTAACAAAATGAAATTAAACCCTTATCTCTCATCCTGATAGAAACTCAACTCAAAGTGAATTAAAGACTTAGGCACTAGAACAAAGACCCTGAACCTAATAATAAAGCAAGAATAGGCCCAAATCTTCACCATGTCAGTCTAGGATCTGACTTCCTTAACAAGACCCCTAAAACTCAAGAAGTTAAATCAAGAATCAATAAATGGGATGGACTCAAGCTAAAATTTCTTTTCAGCAAAAGAAACAATCAATAATGTGAAGAGAGAGTCTACAGATTGGGAGAAAATCTTTACCACATGCACCTCAGATAAAGTATTAATCTATAGGATGTATAAAGAACTCAAAAACTTTACACCAAAAAAAAAAAAAAAAAAACAGTCAACAAGTGGGCTAAGGAATTGAACAGACACTTCACAGAAAAAGAAATACAATTGATCAACAAATGTATGAAAAATGTTCCTCTCTAGCAATTAGAGAAGTGCAAATAAAAACTACTCTAAGATTTCATCTCACTCAAATCAGAATGAATTATCAAGAATACAAGCAACAATGAATATTGGCAAGGACGTGGGCGAAAGAGTACCCTTATACATTACTGGAATGCAAATTGGTGCAACCATTATGGAAAGCAGTATGGAGATTCCTCAGAAAACTTGGAATGGAACCATCATTTGACCCAGTTATCCCACTCCTTGGTTTATACCCAAAGGACTTGAAATCAAAATACTACAGTGACACAGCCACATCAATATTTATAGCAGCTCAATTTACAATAGCTAAACTATGGAACCAACCTAGATGCCCTTCAACAGATGAATGGATAAAGAAAATGTGATAAATATATATATGTATTATGGAATAGTACTCAGTTTTAAGAAGAATGAAATTCTGGCATTTGCTGGTAAATGGATTTAGTTAGAGGATATCATGCTAAGTGAAATAAACCAAATCCAAAAAACCAAAGGTTAAATGTTTTCTCTGATATGCAGATGCTAATTCACAATAAGTGGGGGATAGGGAAGAATAGAGTTACTTTATATTAGGTAGAGGGGAGTGAAGGGAGGGGAAGGGGTATGGAGCTAGGAATGATAGTAGAGTAAAACAGACATTATTACCTCATGTTCATATATGACTGAATAACTGATGTGATCCTATAATACGTATAATCAAAAAAATGAGAGATTACACTCCATTTATGTATGAGCTATTAAAATGTATAAATGTGTTTTATTGTCATGTACAACTAATTAGAATAAATAAAACTTTAAAAAAATTAAATAAAATAGTTCATTCACTGGAAAAAACAAAGATATATATAAACATCGTATGAATCAATGTTATATATACATATATATCAATAGAGAGATACAGATATATGTACATTGCATTGTGAAATGTTTAAATCAAGTCAAGCATATCTATCTCCTCAAACACTTGTTATTTCTTTATGGTGAAAACATCTAAAAATTGTTTCTCCTGACTTCTTGAGATATACAGAAGGTAGAAGAGTGTAGGAAGCAGAGAGGGATGGAGAACGTCTGATCGAAGTTAAAATAAGAGAAGAGTAAGAATTTCTGGTATGATATTATACAGAGGCTTAACTGTAGATGCTTTTTTTTTTTGGAAATAAATGATTTTACATGTGCAGATCCACATAAGTTTCCCAGTAGAAATGACAGCTAGACTGACCCTGGAAGGCTTGACTGAAAATTTCAAAGCACTTAAACCAAGTAGAAAATAATATTTCATGATAAAGAGTCTAGGTACATAGATGCATTAATAGATTGATGACATTTTTTAAACATTGCAAGTACTTCAATAAACTGAAGCATAAGAATATATGCATTATAAGAAACCATAGGAGATGAGATTAGTAAGAGTACAGGGTGAAGAACCAAGAGCAAAATCTGAACTATATAATATAAGTAGTTTATTCTTTATTCTGAAGGTAGTGAAGGACCTTGAAGACATTTGCAGGTGGAAATGAAATGATAAAATTTAATTGTAACCTGTTATGACTTTTCCAATTATTTTTATTTTTAAAGTATCTGTGTCTGTATGTTTAAAGTGGGATTCTTTAATATTCCACATAATTTGTTCTTACTTACATATCTAGTCATGGTTTATTACTCAAATGAAATGTTTGGTCCATGTACATTTAATATATGTTTATTGATATGGTTAAGTTAAAATCTGATGTCTTTTTTTTTTAATCTTTTTTTTTTCTCTCAATTTTATGTTTATGTGGTGCTGAGGACTGGACCCAGGGCCTCATGAAAGCCAGGAGTGCGCTCTACCACTGACTGAGCCACAACCCCAGCCCCAAAATCCAGCATCTTCCTATTTTCTTTCTATTTCCTATATGACCCTTGCTCCCTTTCACTCACTTTTTGTCTTATTTTGGATTAATAGAATCTTTCTAGGATTTCCTTTTATCTTGTTATTTGACTTGTTAGCTATTAACTCTATATATCTTAGCAGTTTCTTTTATATCCATATAACACATCTTAAAGTTACCCCAGTCTTCCTTCAGATAATATGATTCCATTTCACTGACAGTGTAAGAAATGTATAATGGTGTACTACAATTCATTCTCTTGGTCTTGGTGCTGTTTTTATTGTGCAGTTTACTTCCATTTATGTTACAATTCACATGGCACTTTTTTTACTGATTTTATTTTAATAAGTGAATTATCTTTTTAAGGTATTTAAATACTAAAAACCTCATTCCATTTATTATATTATGATGACTTTTTAAAATGATCTTTATTTCTTTGTATAGTTGCAGTTTTACCTCTGCTTAAATTTTTAGAAAATTTATTATAGCACAGATTTGCTGAAGATATTCTTCCAATTACTGTATTTCTAAAAATTTTTAATCTTCTTTTCTCAAAAGTTTTATTTAGTCTTCCTTTCTTTCCATAGAGCAAAAAATCAAAGTTAATGATTTTCTTCAGATACTTTAAAAATATGGTTCCAGTGCCCTCTTGCTTGTTTTAGTTCTAATGAGAAATCTGCTGTCATTCTTAATTTTATTCCTCTGTTTGTAATGTGTCATTAATTTATACTGCTTTTACAACTTTCTCTTTTTTAACCAGTTTTAAGCAATTTGATGATGATGTATCCTGGTTGCAAAGAAATTCATTCATACTACTAATACTCAAGTGGGTTTACTCTAATCCATTTGTAATTTTTATGTAATATTATGGGAAGCATGGGTTCAATTTCTTCTTTTATTTTCCAAATCACTTTCCAGGTGTGAAAATACTAGTTACTAAATAGTTCGTCATTTTTTTCCCCAAAGGCTTGAGATACCTGACATCTTTGTGGTACACTAAATTAGTATATGTACTTACTTAGGTCTCTTTCTGCAATTTCTGTTCTATTCAATGTTTTCAGTATGGAAAGCTTATAGCATGCTCCAAAATCTAGAAGGGAAAGTACCCATTCACTGTTATTTTTCCTTTCATATATTTTTATACACTGCAGAGTCAATTTTTTTAGGTAAAAAAAATACACACTCAGTAATTTATTGAGGTCATGTGTTCATATATTTTATTTGAGAAAATTGGCATATGTATAATGCTTATTTTTACTATTTATGAACCATGAATGTCTTTTCATTTGTTAGTTTCACAAGTGTTTAAATTTATTTATTGTACATGTATTATTTTTGAAAAATCAATTACTAAACTCATTTTTATTTCTAAGTATGCATTTATACTGTTAATTATTATAAAATTCCCTCAACTTTGTATTGTGTTGACATAAATTTATTATTTTGTGTGTTAATGTTATATCCTGTTTACATATTAAATTGTTTTATTGCATTTTTGTTTTATTTTAAAATTTTATTGGCTTTGTTATACTGTCATACCATCTGAAATTGGGAAACATTTTTACCTTTCTGTGTCTAATAATTTTTCCAGTATTTTTTCTTCCAATGCATTGCCTCATATATTCAATATGATACCTTTATTCCAATTTCCTATTCTTAATAATAATAAAAAAATCTTAAATGTGTCTTTTGTTAACCTATTAGGAAGAATGCTGACTTCAGTGGCTGGCATGTATATTATATAACATACAGTATGCAATATGCAAAGTAAAATATTATATACACATACTAAAATTATATTCATCATAAACATTTAAGATTATCTTTTATTTCTTTTTTATTTAATTTTTAATTTCAATCATTTATTTAACAGAAAGGAGTCAGATTGTTTTTAAATATCTTTTGAGGATAAATATAAATAATATTATGGTTTTCTTTCTTGATAGATCTATTTATAATGATTAATTATATTAATAAATTCCCTAATATTAATCCTCCCTTGGATTCATCCTATGAAAATGTATATTTTTGTTATGTTATCATGCCATTTAAGCATTGAATTCAGTTTGTTAATATTATATTTGGGGATTTACATTAACATTTGAAGAGATTGCTATATATTTTTCTGTTTTCTTTTGTTTGCATAAGATTTATATATCAGTGCTGTACTTATTTCAGGCAATAGTTTGAAATTTTTCCTACTGTTATGTGATCTGGAGCCTTCTAAATGGCAAAAATATTTCTGCATTCTGAAGGTTTAAGAAAATTCCCCTGTGAAAACCTCTTTGCCAGTTGTATTTTTTGTGATAACCCCTTAAACACTTTCTCCTTGTTTGTCGAACTTCCAGCTCAATTGAGAATTGTTTTCTTATCCCAAATGTATCTTCTAATTTATTTATTTTTTTATTTTAAAAATTATCATTTCTTTTTTTAAAGTTTTTATTTATCATAGGTGGACACAATACTTTTATTTTTATGTGGTGCTGAGGATCGAATCCAGGACCTCATGCATACTAGGCGAGCATGCTATCACTGAACCACAACCCCAGTCCCTGTATTATCTAATTTATTATTTCAGAGTTACTAATAATTTTGTACTTGATTTTTAAAAACATTTTCCCTTTTAACATCTTTACTTTTCTTTTTCTTTCTTATCTTTACGACTGCTTCTTTCTAATTTTATTCATTAATTTCATCTTTCTAAGTATTTAATTTATTGTACAGGGTCAAGTATGTATTTTCAATATTATTGACTTAGACATTTAGTTTATATTTCTCCCTTGACCCAATATGTACTTAACATGCATACTAAACTCTTAAATAAACAATTTTTTCCTTTTCTGATTTTTAACCTTATGTCTCAAGTGTAAATGATTGAATTAACTTCCCAGTTCATGATGTATTTTTACAATTGCCAAATGCAAATGTCGTCTCATTTTAAGTATTCATTCTATTTTTATCTTTAGCCCTAGTTCCCATTATATTTGCAACTAACAGATACACATTCTAATGCTTTTCTTTTATATTAGTTTGTATTCCTGCTACATAGATTGCTTCCATTTTGTGTGTATTTCTTGAAATTTAAAATTGTGCCATTGTGCTACAAATATCATTTGTTACATTTTGTTTTAAATCATTATTTTATCTCTGTGTGTCTAGCTATACAACTATTTAATGGCATCAAACTGTATCATAATATCCTACATTTCATTCACCACGTTACTCTCTCCTTTATGTATTTCCAAATCCAAATTATCCTTCACTTCTATCCAGTATCCAGAGCAAATGCCAAATAAGAGTTCTATTCCCAATTTGTTTAATCTGGATATTATCCCAAATATCTCTGTATTCTCACAACTCCAACTCCTACTATTCCTATTCTGTGTTCTTTTAGTGACCCCATGGCTTCCCTCACATAGTATTTTATATAGTCTTTATACTAATGTTTATATTAACTTCACATTTATTAGGACTATTTTTACTTCTATTTCTGTCTTCACTGGAACCTCCTTAAAGACCAGAATCATTTATACCTCTTTTTTTTAACCTAGCACTAGCATAGAATCCAAACATAATAAATATTATTGCTCAAGATTTTATTTTATTTCCTAAAATGTAATTATTGAAATAAATAAAAAATTTATATTGTTTGCAACTCTCAACACAATCTTGCACACAGTGGTTGTTTTATTGATGACCTTAAAAGACTGAATGAATTTTTTGAAATGTTTTGGTTAACTTGAATCAAATATAGCACTAAGTCTTATAATATCTTTCTATACCAGAAAAAACTAACTTTTAAATGATACTATTCAGTATTATTAGTAGTAGAACTAACTTTTAATCATTTTACAATAAAGTTTTTCTTCTTTACAGTTAACTCAAATCTTTACCACATTTGTTAAAGAATATAAAATGAAGTAGAATATAGTGTATTGAGCTTTTGATGAATCAGTGAAATTTTGGAATATCTTCTGTTAAAGCATGCAATGATTCTTTTTTTTATTTTTGTAATTTATTTTGATTCATTGTACACAAATGGGATACAACTGTTGTTTCTCTGGTTGTACATGAAGTAGAGTCACACCATTTGTGTAATCATACATGTACATAGGGTAATGATATTTGTCTGATTCTGTTATTTTTCCTCCCCCATTTCCCTCCCCACCCCTCTTTCTTCTCTATACAATCCATCCTTCTATCATTCTTGCCTTCCTTCCACCACACATTGTATATCAACATCTGCTTATCAGAGAGATCATTCAGCCTTTGGTTTTTTGGGGATTAGCTTATCTCACTTAGCATGATATTCTCCAACTGCATCCATTTATCTGCAAACATCATAATTTTATTCTTCTTGGTGACTGAGTAATATTCCATTGTGTATATATACCACAGCTTCTTTATCCATTCATCAATTGAAGGGCATCTAGGTTGGATCCACAATCTAGATATTGTGAATTGAGCAGCTATAAACATTGATGTGGCTGTGTCACTGTAGTAGGCTGATTTTAAGTCCTTCGGGTATAGGCCAAAGAGTGGGATACCTGGGTCAAATGGTGGTTCCATTCCAAGTTTGGTAAGGAATCTCCACACTGCTTTCCAGAGCGGCTGCACTAATTTGCATCCTCACCACCAGCAATGTATGAGTGTACCTTTTTCCCCACATCCTCGCCAACAGCTATTGTTGCTTGTATTCTTGATAATCACCATTCTAATTGGGGTGAGATGGAATCTTAGGGTAGTTTGATTTGCATTTCTCTTATTACTAGAGATGTTGAACATTTTTTCATATGTCTGTTGATTGCTTGTAGATCTTCTTCCATGAAGTGTCTACTGATTTCCTTAACCCATTTATTGATTGGATTATTTGTATTCTTGGTGTAAAGTTTTTGAGTTTTTTATAGATTCTGAGATTAGTGCTCTATCTGAAGTATGTGTGGCAAAAATTTTCTCCCACTCTGTGTGCTCTCTCTTTCCATGTTGATAGTTTCCTTTTCTGAGAAAAAGCTTTGTAGTTTGAATCCATCCCAATTATTTTGTTTATTTTTTTAAATTTTTTAATTATTTATTTTAATTGTAAACAAATGGGATACATGTTGTTTCTCTGTTTGTACATGGTGTAAAGGCATACCATTTGTGTAATCATAAATTTACATAGGGAAATGTTGTTTGATTCATTCTGTTATTTTTTTCCCTTCTCTCCCACCCCTCTTTTCCCCCTATACAGTTCTTCCTTCCTCCATTCTTACCACCCTCCTTATCCCTAACCCTAAACCTAACCCTAACCCTAACCCTAACGCTAAACCCTCCCACCCCCCATTCTATGTCCTCATCCACTTATCAGTGAGATCATTCGTCCTTTAGTTTTTTGAGATTGGCTTATCTCACTTAGCATGATATTCTCCAATTTCATCCATTTGCCTGCAAATGCCATAATTTTATCATTCTTTATGGCGGAGTAATATTCCATTGTATATATATTTCACAGTTTTTTTATCCATTCATCAATTGAAGGACATCTAGGTTGGTTCCACAATCTGCCTATGGTGAATTGAGCAGCAATGAACATTGATGTGGCTGTATCTCTGTAGTATGCTGATTTTAAGTCCTTTGGGTATAGGCCAAGGAGTGGGATAGCTGGGTCAAATGGTGGTTCCATTCCAAGCTTTCTGAGGAATCTCCATACTGCTTTCCAGAGTGGCTGCACTAATTTGCAACCCCACCAGCAATGTATGAGTGTACCTTTTTCACCACATCCTCACCAACACCTATTGTTGCTTGTGTTCTTGATAATCATCATTCTAATTGGGGTGAGATGGAATCTTAGTGTAGTTTTGATTTGCATTTCTCTTATTACTAGAGATGTTGAACATTTTTTCATATATCTGTTGATTGCTTGTAGATCTTCTGTGAAATGTCTGTTCATTTCCTTAGCCCATTTATGATTGGATTATTTGTATTCTTGGTGTAGAGTTTTTTGAGTTCTTTATTCTGGAAATTAGTGCTCTATCTGAAATAAGATTGGCAAAGTATTCTCCCACTCTGTAGGCTCTCTCTTCACATTACTGATAGTTTCCTTTGCTGAGAGAAAGCTTTTTAGTTTGAATCTATCCCAGTTATTGATTCTTGTTTTTGTTTCTTGTGCTATGGGAGTCCTGTTAAGAAAGTCTGATCCTAAGCCAACAAGTTAAAGATTTGGACCTTCTTTTTTTTTCTATAAGATGCAGGGTCTCTGGTCTGATTCTGAGGTCCTTGATCCATTTTGAGTTGAGTTTTGTGCAGGGTGAGAGATAGGGTTTTAATTTCATTTTGTTGCATATGGTTTTCCAGTTTTCCCAGCACCATTTGTTGAAGAGGCTATCTTTTCTCCATTGCATATTTTTGGCACCTTTGTCTAATATGAGAAAATTGCATTTATTTGGGTGTGTCCGTGTCCTCTATTTTGTACTATTGATCTACCTGTCTATTTTGGTACGAATACCATGCCATTTTTGTTACTATTGCTTTGTAATAGAGTTGAAGATCTGGTATTGCAATACCCCCTACTTCGCTCTTTCTACTGAGGATTGCTTTACCTATTCTGGGTTTTTATTCTTCCAGATGAATTTCATAATTGCTTGTTCTATTTCTGTAAGGTACATCATTGGGATTTTAATTGGAATTGCATTGAATCTGTATAGCACTTTTGGTAGTATGACCATTTTGACAATATTAATTCTGTCTATCCAAGAACATGGGAGATCTTTCCATCTTCTAAGGTTTTCTTTAATTTCTTTCTTTAGTGTTCTGTAGTTCTCATTGTAGAGGTCTTTCACCTCTTTTGTGAGATTGATTCCCAAGTATTTTATTTTTTTTGATGCTATTGTGAATGGGGTAGTTTTCCTAATTTCTCTTTCTGAAGATTCATCACTTATGTATAAAAATGCAATAGATTTATGAGCATTGATCTTGTAACCTGCTACTTTACTGAATTCACTTATGAGTTCTAAAAGTTTTCTGGTGGAATTTCCAGGTTCCTCTAAATATATAATCATGTCATCAGCGAACAGGGGTAGTTTGAGCTCTTCTTTTCCAATTCGTATCCCTTTAATTTCTTTGGTTTATCTAATTGCTGTGGCTAGAGTTTCAAGGAAGATGTTGGATAGAAGTGGTGAAAGAGGGCATCCCTGCCTTGTTCCAGTTTTTAGGGGGAATGCTTTCAGTTTTTCACCATTTAGAATGATATTGGCCATGGGCTTTAGCGTAGATGGCCTTTACAATGTTAAGGAATGTTCCCACTACCCCAATTTTTTCTAGTGTTTTGAGCATGAAGGGATGCTGTATTTTATCAAATGCTTTTTCTGCATCTATTGAAATAATCATGTGATTCTTAACTTTAAGTCTGTTGGTATGGTGAATGACATTTATTGATTTCCGAATGTTGAACCAACCTTGCATCCCTAGGATAAAACCCACTTGATCGTGATGTACTATCTTTTAAATATATTTTTGGATGTGATTTGCTAAAATTTTGTTGAGAATTTTTGCATCGATGTTCATTAAGGATATTGGTCTGAAATTTTCTTTCCTCGATGTGTCTGTGTCTGGTTTAGGTATCAGGCTGATATTGGCTTCATAGAATGAGTTTGGGAGGGTTCCCTCCTCTTCTATTTCATGGAACACTTTGAGGAGTATTGGAATGAGCTCTTCTTTAAAGGTTTTGTAGAACTCAGCTGAGAACCCATCTTGTCCCAGACTTTTCTTTGTTGGTAGGCTTTTGATGACCTCTTCTAAAATTGACCATATTTTATGCCACAGAGCTACTGTTAGCAAATACAAGAAGATAGAGATACTACCTTGCATTCTATCAGATCATAATGGATTGAAATTAGAAATAAATGACAGAATAAAAAACAGAAACTTCTCCAATACTCAGAGATTAAATAATATGGTATTATATTATGAATGGATAACAGAAGACATCACAAGGGAAATAAAAAATTTTAAATAAAAAACAAAGACACATCATATCAAAATCTCTGGGACACTATGAAAGCAGTACTTAGAGGAAGATTTATTTCATGGGGTGCATTCAACAAAAGAAGTAGAAATCAACAAATAAACAACTTAACACTACAGCTCAAAGCCCTAGAAAAAGAAGAGCAGACCAACACCAAAAGTAGTAGAAGACAGGAAATAGTTAAAATCAGAGCCGAAATCAATGAAATTGAAACAAAAGAAACAATCGGAAAAATTAACAAAATAAATAGTTGGTTTTTTGAAAAAAATAATCAAATTGATAAACCCTTAGCCACAGTAACAAAGAGAAAGAGGGAGAAAACTCAAATTACTGAAATTCAGAATGAACAAGGAAATATCACAACAGACACGAGTGAAATACAAAACATAATTAGAAGCTATTTTGAAAATCTATACTCCAACAAAACAGAAAATCTTGAAGACATTGACAAGTTTCTAGAGACATATGAATTACCTAAAGTGAACGAGGAGGATATACACAACTTTAATAAATCAGTTTCAAGTAATGAAATAGAAGAGGTCATCAAAAGCCATCCCAATTATTGAGTCCTGCTTTTATTTCTTGTGCTTTGGAAGTCACAAACCCACATAAATACAGTTTTCTCATACTAAGACAAAGGTACCAAAAACATACCATGGAGAAAAGATAGCCTCTTCAACAAATGGTTCTGGGTAAACTGGAAATCCATATGCAGCAAAATAAAACTAAACCCCTATCTCTCACGCTGCACAAAACTCAACTCAAAAGTGATCAAGGACCTCAGAATCAGACCAGAGACCCCACACCTTATAGAAGAAACAGTAGGTCCAAATCTTCATCATGTCGACTTAGGACCAGACTTCCTTAACATGACTCCCAGTGATTCTTAAAACTAGTATGCCTGACTATTATGAAAGAGAATAAAAATGTAAATGTTTTACCCCATTGATTTATAATTCTGTGAAAATTTGTTGTTACTAAATATGGTGGCCTAGTTCACAGAAAAGCAAGAGCTGTTTGTAAGATGTCAAGATGTCAAATTAGCAGATCCAAATTAAAAACTCCCAAAGACACTAATGACAGCTGTGCTTGCTTTCTTTTTATTCTTTTTTTTTATAGCCTTTGCATTTTTCTCCCCTAAAAATGTGTTATGTCTACTCCTGCTTCAATTGTAGAATAAAAGCAGAAGAGTTTTTTTTTGTTTGTTTGTTTTGTTTTTTACTAAGAAGTAAATATTTATGAAAATATGGTACAGGGAGTACAGGTACAAAGATAAATTTGGAAATTTTTGGAACCTTACATTTAATGTTAAAGATATTGTATTTGTATTAACTTTTGTCTCACATTATAATCCTTAGTTTAGCAGATGATAGATAATTGTGGAGCAACCAAATAAAATATTTGCAAGAGGAAAATTACATACTGAAATTCTATGTTGAGAGGAACAAACTTTAATTTTAAATTAAATAGATGTCTGTAGAGTGTACACAAACCATCAGATGCTTTAATTACATTATGATGTGTCATGAAAGGTGAGGCTCACTGAAGCTGAAAGAAGTGGCTCTTTTTCGTAAACGAAGAGCTGGAGTCAAGTTAGGACATTGTTCAGTTTATGTTAAAGGTATTTTTGATTAAAGTATGCCAAATGATTTACTGTATTAGTATTTTTGATTATAGACAATGTTTTTGTCATTAATCATCTTTCACGTTGCTTAGTTATAACCACATGTTTTCTCTCCTGAACTTTTAGCTGTTATAGTTCATTTGCATTTGACAATTGAGATAAGTAACATGAATAATAAAATGGGTCCCTAGACACATGACCACAACCAAGAATATGTCCTTGGTCTATTTCACCATACACCTGAAATACATACTTTAATTTTTTCTGGGGTTCTAGTGTACTATATAAAGACAATCTAATATGAAAAAAAAATGTTTAATTTGGGGGCAAGGGATAAATGAAAATGCATGGAATTCTCTATTTCTCTATTTTTTATTTTTGTAAATATTTTATTACATTGAAAGAACTTGAGAATAAAACACAAAATGTAACAGAACTTTCAATAAACCTTACATCCTTTTTATGTCTTGAAAACTGCATTTAAGGTAGTAACCATGCTTCAAGGTTGTGAGACAATGATCATTCAACTTGTGTTAATGCTGCCTCGTGTTCAAGGGAAGGAATCCTCTCTTAACTTGAAGAAAAGAAAGTGTCACAGAGTCAATTTGTCTTTAGACTTTGAGCAGCATTTTTAGTTAATCCTTATCTTATATACTATTACATAATTTTCTAAATGTGTCAAGTAGCAAAAATGTTTGGGAAGTAGTTTATTTTCATTAATTTTTTCAGAGAACAAGATTTTGAATTTATTGATCACAATATAATATATACAAACACCAAATTAAAAACTTGGATATATACTCAATTCTATCCTTCAGAAAATACATTAATGCATACCTTTCACATGACTAATTTAGAAACTATCTAGCAATATCAAATACTAATGAATATTTGGAATAACTTGAATTTTTAGATAATGATAGTTGTACTGTTTAAATGTTATACCCATTTTTTTATTTTTACACTTTTTAATAATACTAAAATTATTCCATAATCTACTAATTCCATTCTTAACAATATTTATGCAAAGGAAATGGGGCATACATTCAAAAATAAATACTTGTACTAAATTCTTAGGTAGTGTTTTAAAAATTTTTCAAAAACTGGAAGAAAATATTACCATGATGCATACATATAAAAGAAAAAAACACTAAAAACAAACAATCATCTTATATACTCCTAATATGTGACTCCCAGTAATATTATGTTGAGCAAAATAGTGCAGGTGCAAAAATGTATGTACTGTATGATACTATTTATAAAAAAATATGTAGGATAATAAGCTGTGGTGAGGGAAATCAGAACACTGGTTATATTTAGTGTTGATACAGAGTTTACAGGATAAAAAACAGGAGATCTTTCTGGAGTGATAGAAATACTTGAAAGGAATAATGATAACACAGATGTGTATACAGATAGGACTCACATTATATGGTAGTGTGGACCATACTCATAGTGTAGGTGGTGGGTGTATACTGCGGATAGAAACCATGCAAAGCAATGTTAATTACCAATGAGAAATATATTATGTTCTGTGATCTTTAATTTTTTTGTCAAAACATTAAAGACTCTTTTACTGCTCTTATAAAAGAGTATAAAATGGAAATTAAGCAAGAATTTCCTTAGAACACTAAAACATTGGAAATGTTGAGGAAAAAAGTGCTTTCCTCATAAAACAAATCAAAAATAGTTTAAACAGTGCTCACCTAATTTTGTTCAGATAACTTTTGAAGATAGCCCAGGTAAAAATTATATTCCTTTATAGTTTGAAACAGTTTAAAACATTTTATCTTTAGCACTTCTAGTGTTTCAAATTATCTCCAGTTATTTTTCAATATGAAAATTTCCTTTCATACTTTCCTCTGAGACATTTTTATCCCTTTTGTCATACTTTCCTCATTTGTTTAAATAAATTCAGTGTCTCTAAGACAAAGCTTCCTATCTAGAAACCATCAAATGGAGTCACAACATTCCCACAGCTATTTTTATATAATTCCAACTAAATTTTGTTTAAATTCACTTCCAGTATTAACAGTTTAAAGTTTTACTGCATAGCCCTCTTCATTGATCAATTTTTATTTCAATTATTCTTTCTTGTTTGTTAAATGTCCCTTGGAGAGAACAAGAGACAACTACATGTTTTTCAGTTGAAAATAACAAACTATAGTACCCAATCACCAACTAACCACTAAAAGAAGGACATGATTGGTCTCTGATCAAGCCGCTCATCTGTGATTTGTGGACTGAAGACACAGGATGTTTGTATTCTATGCACTAACTCAAGTTTGTAACTAAAACTTGAACCACATTGTTGGTGCACTGCTGTTAACTAGACTATGGCAACTAAAACTCATTTATTGGAAAATGTGCCAACATAAGGGCTGTATATATTTGTTAAGACTTTTAAGACATTAGTGTAGCAAGCATAATCTTCTACAAATCAATTTTTGAATTTTCAAATGTTTTATTAGCACATTGTAGTCATACATATTAGTGGGGCTTATTCTGACATATTCATTTTTGTGTGGAATATAATTTGCTCCATTTCAATCCGCAGTACTTCCATTGCCCTCCTCTCCTCCCTTCTCCTATTCTCCTTCCTCTACTCCACTGGTCTTTTTTTTTTTTTTTAATTGGTGTTTATGGATCTACATAAAATGGAATCCATTGTGGTTTATTCATATTTATACATAGCATAATTTTGTCAGATTCTTTCTGTGATTCCTCCCTTTTCCATCCTCCATCCTTCCCCCTCAATCCCCTTCCTTGATTCCACTGATTTCCCTTCTGTTTTCATGGAAACCCCCTACTTTTCTCCACCTGCTTTCGCTCTGACTTCTGCATATGAGAGAAAACATTAGACCTTTGACTTTCTGAGTCCAGTGTACATTTCACTTAGTTTGATGTCCTCCATTTCCATCCATTTACCAGTAAATGTCAATTTGCTTCTTGTTTATGGCTGATTGAAACTCCATTGTGCATATATACCATGTTTTCTTTATCCATTTGTCTGTTAACAGAAACTTGGGCTGGTTCCATAATTTGGTTCTTATGACTTGTGCTGCTGTAAACGTTGGTATGTCCGTATCACTGTAGTATGCTTATTTTAGTTCTTTTGATAAATACAAAAGGAGTGGGATGGCCAAATCATATGGTGGTTTATTCCTAGTTTTTGCGGATTCTCCATTCGGCTTTCCTAAGTGACTGTGATAATATGCAGTCCTACCAAAAACGTATGACTGTACCTTTACCCAACATCCTCACCAGCATTTATTATTATTTACATCCTTGATGATTACCATTCTAACTGGAATGAAAGGAAATCTCAATGTAGCTTTGATTTGCATTTCTCTGATATAAAACAATTTTTTGGGAGGGTGGTTACTGGGAATTGAATTTAGAGGCACTCAACCACTGAGCCAAATCCCCAGCCCTATTTTGTATTTTATTTAGAGGAAGGGTCTCACTGAGTTGCTTAGTGACTCACTTTTGCCGAGGCTTGCTTTGAACTGGAGAGTCTCATGCCTCAGCCTCCAGAGCAGCTGGGATTACAGGCATGCACCATCATGCCCAAACATTAAATAATTTTTATCAACTAAAATGTAGAAATTTTTAGGATTCTCAGAATTATCTTTCATTCTTTTGTCTTTTATATAAGTCTTTAGAAACTATATTATACATAGTAGCGTTGAACACTGTATTTTAAAGAAATTACACTATCCTGATCACAAAATTATCACTCTTTGAAATATTTTAGAACTTTGTCATTAATCAAGCAATGATAACAAGTGTAGAATTTTTTTAAAAATTAAAATTCCAGCAGTCCCCCATATCCACTGAGGATATATTCCAAGACCACCAGCAGATGCCTTAAACCTAAGATTGTATCAAATCCCATATATACAGTTTTTCTTATATGCTCTGCTGCATTACCACATAGTGCTGGAGGAGGTGGGTCATTACATTTTTATGACATGGTGCCTTCTTTGCATCACTGTTCTTTCTTTCCCCTTGGGGCTGCTGCTAAGTCAAATAATACTTAGTAGAACACAAGTACTCCAATACTGTGACAATCAATCTAATAACCAAAACAGCTACCAAGTGGCTAATGAGCAGGAGGCATAGAGTTTGTGAGTACTAGGCAAAGTGACAATTCATGTCCTGGGTAGAATGAAGGAGGTAATGTAAAGTTTCATCATATCATTTGGAATGATTAAAACATAGAAATAGTTTATTTCTAAAATTTTCCATTGAATATTTTTAGATAGTGGTTGACTATGAGTAACTAAAATTATAGAAAAAAAAACTGTGGATAAGAGGGGACTACATTTTGGATTCAGCCATTTAACTAGCACTGTTGTAAACATTTTTAACTATGCCTTTAGAGAATGGATTACAATATGAAATTGTGAGTACAGTATTTCACAAAAGTAACAATATCCTGATTTTCCATGGAATTAAACTCAAATAATCAACTTTTATACATGTGATTTACAAAGGATAATACATGAAGAAAAGAATATAAACAAAGTGTTTCATGGCAATAACAATTTTTCTCATACAATTTAAACTTAGCCCACTGAATGGAAATTTTCATCATCTACTGTTTTACTCTTTTTCTATGAGTTAGACACCTCATATAAATAAGTAAATCATACAATATTTGTTCTTAATTGACTGGCTTATAATAATTTCCAGTTTCATTCATGTTGTTGCATATGGCAAAATTTCTTTTTTAAGATTCAATAATATTCCATTGTATGTATATAATATGTTTCCTTGACCCACTTACTCATCAATGAGCATGTAGATAGTTTCCATATCTTGATGTGTCAACTTTACATTGCTGTGACCAAAATACCTGACAAGAACAACTAAGAGAAGAAAAAGTTTATTTTGGCTCACAGTTTCAGAAATTCAGTCCATGGTTGACTGATTCCATTACTTTGGACCCAGGATGAGTCAGAACATCATGGTAGAAGGACATGACAGAGGAAAGTGGTTCAATTCATAGGAACTGGGAAACAGAGAGAGAAGGAGACAAAGAACTGGCAAGAGACAGCAAGCAAGATGTCAAGGACAAAATATAAAACCCAAAGGCAGCTACCCAGTGACGTACTTCCTCCAGTTACACTGTACTTGCCCATAGTTACTACCCAGTACAGTAGTTCTTTCAAATTTTTAATATACAAATGGATTAATCCACTAACTAGGTTACAGTTCATAATATAAATAATTACCTATGAGCAGTACTACATTGTTTCATGAGCTTTTGAGGATACCTCATACTCAAACCAGAACACTTGGTTATACTGTGAATAATGCTGCAATAAACATGGAAGAGGTAATATCTATAATGTCAGCCCTTTTGAATGCATACTCAAAGTAGAATTGCTGAATCATAGGGCATCTCTATTTTAAAATTTCTGAGAAAGCTCCACACTGTAGCACCATTTTGCCTTCATAACATCATTGTACAAAAGTTCCAAAATCTCCGCATCCTCTGCAGTACTGTTATCTTTGTTTTTTTCAATAATTGCCATCCTCTCAGGTATGAGGTGTTGTATCATTGTGGTTTTGATTTTCACCTCCCTGAGGATCAGTAATGTTGAGTATACTTTCTTTCTTTTCTATTTAATTTTGATTAATATGTAACACACATTTAGGATACAATATATTCTTTTAGAACATGTCTGTTGCCTGTACTGATCAAATTAGGAAATTAGCTTTTCTATTTCCTTACCATTTCTTTATGTATGGAAGCCTTAAGCTTCTCTCTTCTACTTCTTCATAAAATATATTATATATTATTGTAAAATAGAGTCACCCCATTGGGCCATTGAATACTAGAACTTAATCCTTCTATCTTATTGCATTTTGGTATCCATTATCCAACCTTCCACTATGCCACCTCACTATCCATTTCCAGCAACAACTCCACTTAGGTTGATTTTTGGTTTTAGCTTCTACATAAAAAAAAGAAATATAACAACTTTTCATTTTTGGCTTATTTCACTTAACGTCCTATCCTCCAATTTCACCCATTTGCTGCAAATGACAGGATTTCATTCTTTCTTATTTCTGAATATCTTTCAGAAATAATATTTGCATATACACCACATTAACTTTATTTATTCATCCATCGATGGACGAGCTTAGCTGATTCCGTATATTGGTTATTGTGAATAATGCTTCAGTAAACATTAAACATAAGAATGCAAGTATCTCTTGATATACTGATTTCATTTCCTTTGTATATTGCTATAGTTTGGATCGGAAATGTCTCCCAAATGCCAGTGTGTCTCCCAAAGGCCTCTATGATTCTCATTATAGGGAGGTGGTAGAAACTTAAGAGGCAGGGTTCCATCAATGGCATTTGGATTATTGAAGGCATATGCTCAGAGGGGATGGTAGAACCCCAGGCTATTCCTCTCTCGCTATTGCTCCCTGACCATGAGGTGAGAAGTTTTGCTCCACAGTGAACTCCACTCCACAATGTGCTGCCTCACCACAGGCCCCAAAAGCAGTAGGATCAATTGATTATAGATTGGAACCTCCAAAATTGTGACCAAATAATCATCTCCTCTTTCTAAGTTGATTATATCAACAATTCATTATAATAACAGAAAGTTGGATAACAATATACAACCAGAAATGGGAGCTGAATCTTATGATATATGTGATTTTAGTTTTCTGAGGAACCTCATCCTGTTCTCCATACTGGCTGCACTGATTTACATAGCCACCAACAGTGTTTAAGATTTTCTTGTTATTCACGTCCTTCCACACACTTGTTATTTTTTTCTCTAACTGAGGGGAGATATTTTACTGTGATTTTCATTTGAATTTCCTGATGACTAATGATATTAAGCATTTTTTCATATTTTTATGTCACTTGTATTTTCTCTTTTGATAAATATCTGCTCAAATCACTTCCCCATTTCTTAATCATATTGTTTGATTTTGTTGTTGGATTTTTATGTTTCCTCATATATTCTGGATATTAGATCTTTGTAATATGAATAGTTTTCAAGTACTTTCTTCCACTTTATAGATTGTCTCTTTACTCTGTTGATTGCTTCCTTCACTATATAGAACTGTCTTTGTTTGATGTAGTCCTAATTGTCTGTTTTTGCTTGTGGTGCCTGTGCTTTGGGGATCTTATCCAAAAAATCATTGCCAGTACCAAGGTCTTAAAGTGTTTCTTTTATATTTTCTTATAGTGAGTATCTTTTTGTACTTCTCTTGGTTATTGTATGCCCTCTTCAGAGAAGTGTCTATTCAAGTCCTACGTTCATTTTTTTTAAACATATCGAGTTGTAGGTTTCCCTTATGTACTTGAATATGAGCTCCCTATTTGATATATAGTTTACAATTTTCCTCAGTTTTTAAGTTGCTTTTTCATTCTTTGATTATGTCTTTTGCTATACAAAAAGGAAATATTCAATGTAGTTCTACTTGTGAATCTTTGCTTTTGTGGCTTGTGGTTTTTGTGTCATATTCAAGAGATCTTTTTCTAGGTCAAAATCATGAAGATTTTTACCTATGTTTTCTTCCAGGAGTTTTGTAGATTTAAATGTTTAACCCATTTTGAGTTGATTTGTGTGTATGTGTTTTAGTCAACTTTTCCAGTGCTATGACTAAAAGACCTGACCAGCACAACTGTAGAGGAAAAAGAGTTTTTTAAATGACTCATGATTTCAAAGGTCTCAGTCCATAAGTGGCTGGCTCTGTTTTCCTGGACTCAAGGGAAGGCAAGACATTATAGTGGAAGAGTTTGGCAAAGGAAGCAGCTCAATGATGATCAGGCAACAGAGAGAGAAAGAGAGAGAGAGAAAGAGAGAGAGAGAGAGAGAGAGAGGTAAGTCTCTACTTGCCAGGTACAAATATATACCCCAAGAACCACTTCCTCCAGTCATACCTCACCCGCCTCCAATTACCATTCAGTCAATTCCATCAGGCATTAATTAACTGAATAGATTAAGGCTATAACCAAATTGTTTCTCCTCCAAACCTTCTTGCACTGTCTCACATGTGAGCTTTTGGGAGACATCACATCTAAACCATAACAGCATGGTAGTTAAAGTAGTACAACTTTATTCTTTTGTGTGTTAAGTATTTTCCCAACACCATTCATTGAAGAGATGATTTTTTTCCACATTGTGTATTTCTGCCATCCTCCTTGAAGATCTGTTGGCCACACAGAGATGAGTTTATTTTTGAGATTTCTACTATGTTTCATTTTTCAGGTTTTAGGCCATAAAACAACTATGAACAGTATAAACAGTAAAACACTGTTTCAATTCTATAATTTTGTAATATATTCTGGAAATAAGAAGTATGATTTATTGAGTCTGGAACTTCTTTTCAAGGACTGCTTTTGCTATTTGGGGTTTTTGGTGGTTCCACACAAATAACAGAAATACCAAATTTTTTATTTGTGAGAGAAAATCCATTGGGATTTTTACAGGGGTTTCATTGAATTTGTAGATTGGGATAGTGTGGACATTTAAATGTATTAATTATTTTAATCTAGGATCATGGAATGGCTTTCAATTTATTTGTCTTTGATTCCTTTCAGGAATATTGTATAGTTTTCAGTGTGCAAGTCATTCATGTCCTTATTTATGTTAATTCATACCTATTTTATTCTTTTTGATGTTATTGTTAATGGAGTTGCTTTCTTAATTTTCTTTCCTAATAGTTTGTCGCTAGAATATAGAAACACAATTGATTTCTCTGTGAGGATTTTATATCCTACACCTTTACTTAATTTTTTACTTCTAAAAGTTTGTTTTAGAGTTTTTAGGGTTTCTATGTACAGGTTGTATTATCTAAAAGCAAAGGTAATATTACTTTATTACTTTTTCCTTTCCCATTTGGATGCTCTTTTTTTAAAATATAAATTGAACTGGCTAGGACTTACATTATTATGTTGTATAGAAATATCAAGAGTAAACACCCTAGCCTTGGTCCTGATCTTAAAAGAAGTTCTTTTAGTTTTTCCCCACTAAGTATGCCAGTCTCTTCAGCCTCTCCCTTGGACGATGTACTGAAAGCCTGGAACTTGGGAGATATGTTTTCTACTTGCTCTGTCCCGCTGAGGGAGAAGTCTCAGGCCAAGGCAATCTAATTCAATGTTGAATCTGTTAGTTTTGGGGAGAGCTGATATGGATAAAGTGAAATTGGCCTTTTATCTGTTTCAGTGTGGTTATTTTCAGTTTTGTGCTCTTCTAAAGTACTGCAGCTTCTTAATTGGATTTCAAACAACCTATAAAGCTATTTTGTTCTGTAAAGCATTGTCAAATTTGTGTTTCTGTGGGAAAATGAAATCTGGGACTTTCTAGTCTGCCATCTTAGCTGTGTCACTTTCTAAATATTTTAAGAGAAAGAAACAAACCATAATTTTTAGTAGACACTACAATAGAAGTAAAAGAATTATCAAATGATCTCTAAGTATTTGAACTAGAAAGTTTTGGAATGTGAACAGAAAATTATGAGTAAACATATATGCAACCCTATACAACATTAATAAAAATGATATTCTAAGTGAAATTTTGGTTTAAATAACAAAAATATAATTTGGCTATAAATTCATCTTTTAAAAGTACAAATAGTTCATAGATACTATTTTAAACCTTTTCAACATTTTGAAATCAACCTGGATAACTTAAGTGATATGCCACATTCATAGATAGCAGGACCCCTATCCTAGAAACACCATGTTTTTCTTCAAATAATCTCATTTTCAATTCAATTTTTGTCATTATCAAGAAAGTATTTTTCACAGAATTAGCAACCTGATTCCAAAATTCAAATGTGTGATCAAAACCCAATTGTAGTCAAGAAGTTATGGATGAGGGTCAAGAAAATTGATGAAGAACTCTACATCCAAAAATTAATTATTAATTAATTAATTAAAATATATTCATTAAGAAAATGTGGTAGAAAAAACAGATCAACCATGAAATGGAATAACAATCACAAATACAGGCATGCTTACTAGAACACATTACCTACCTTTGTCATAGTATATTTTTGGAGGAAAAATGGAATTATTTTTTAAGGTCTAACATAATTATCAACTAATACAAAATTAATAGTTATTCACTTTCTATGTAAACAAAAATCAAACAGAAATGGATTTAAACATAAAAAGTAAATTTAAATCTTATAAGAAAATAAGAAAACATATACAGGACTCCTGAATAATGATTTAATTAAGAAAAATCTAGATATTTCAATCACATGCTTAAAAAGTGATCATTTTGATTCTTTTAAAATAATAGAAGTTCAGTGGATTAGACAAAGGGAACTGAAGGAAAGGGAGAGGGAAAAGGAATAGCAAAGATAGTGGAATGAATCTGACATGTTTCCTCTGTATGTATGTTTATATATATATATATATATATGAACACACCATAGTGAATCACATCATTACCTACGTCCATAAGACTGGGATCCTAATTAGAATAAGGTATACTCCATGTTTGTATAAATATGTCAAAATAAATTTTGCCATCATGTATAAGTAAAAAGAACACATAAAAATGTTATAAGGGAGAAAAAGAATTTTCATCTGCAGAAAAGTAGAAACAAGGTACAAACTGGTAAGAGATAACCTCAAATACTGAGAGGAAAATGAATTCCCATAACAATAAAACATCTTTTACAATGGTCAAAAATTAAGAATTTTGAGGACACTAGGTATAAATGAGGATGTGTATAAATGTATCCTATTGATGGAATACTAATAACTACAAGGAATACAACCAGTTTGAAAAACACTAGCAGGAAAATAGACTTCTTCAGTCTATGAGCAAGCAGTTCTACACAAGGTATATATCCCAGCAAGGATTCCCAATGAGTCATTGCAGTGCAGAGATAGAGATAAAGATTGTGCAAATTAATCCACTTACCAAGCAGAATAGGCTGATAGCCCCATTTGATTATCTCAGACTATGAATAGCATTGTCCTTTTACTTCAGAGTGTCCAAAATAGTTGACATATAGTGTTGGATGCGTAGGATCATCATAAATAGCATTTCTAAACATAGAAGTGGTTTAAAATAGAGGAGAACAAGTATAAACATTGAGCTAATTAAACAATGGAATTACAATTGGAATTGTAAACAATTGGAATTTCCAATGAGAAAATGAATGAAACACCCCCCTGGGTGCCCCTCCCAACCTGCCACTGCCACTGCCACCACAGGCCACTCCCAGTCAACCAATACCAGCAGTCAATTCAGCCTCCTCCACGTAGTAGCCTCCACCTTGGGACACAAGATAGGCCCTGGAGGAAGTCACATGCCTCAGCACTGCCTGCCACAGCACTGCATCTCTAACCACGCCACCCACCACTGCATGGCCTACCCTTGCTGCTCCATACCTTGAAGTGGTCCACTCTATCTTGGGACACCTTCGCCCATCTTGGGTTACCTCTACTGCTGCCATCACCATCTTCAGTTGGGACAGCTTCCATCTTGGGACAACATCAAGATATCTACAGGTTTATCACAGCTGCTGCTACCAACTTGGGACACAGTTGCTTCCATAGAGGGAAACAGCCAAGGCCTGCAAGACCATCACCAAGGTCCCTGAAGGCTTGGTTACACCTGAGGTCACCCTGTTAGGTGTGCTAATAGCCACTATCTTGCTGAAAAGGTTGGAGAGAGCCTTCCATGGGCTTGGTAGGTTGGAAGAGGGTGTGAGGCATCTTGAGTCTGGCTTACCCAGTCAACCAGCCCAGCACTCACTGGGTTCCCAGGACCAACTCACCAGCACTTGCTGAAGCCCAACATAAGCCTGGTCCCCAAATCCCTCCCCAATCCAACATCCACCAATCACCTGGTCCCACTGGTTTTGCAATCAGCAGGACCCTTTGGATCCTCAGTCCCCAGTCTTCCAGTCACCCCTTAACCACCAAACTGGCTCACCCCTTGGTTCTTAACACATGGTCCTGATCTGCATGATACAGAGCAACTCTACATGAAAGGTCCACAGGTTCCAGTGCTCAGCCCTGAGGACCTCTGTAGAGAGAGATTCTGAGGTGAGGAATTATAAACCTGCAGGGATGCTATAAATTTGTAGGGTAGAAACTGTAATATGTTGGCTCTGCTTGATAGAGGGGAAGACACACAAACAACATTAAAAAAAAAGGGAAAAAAGCACTCCAAACAAACTAAGATACTAAAATAATAGACTCTGCTGACAGCAAAATAGAAGAAATGTCAGAGAAGGAGTTCAGAATGTACATAATGAAAATGATCTGTGAAGTAAAGGATGATATGAATACAGGCAATAAGATCACTTCAATAAAGACAAGAGAGCAAATACAGGGAGCAAAAGATTACTTTAAGAAAGAGATAGAGATTTTGAAAAACAAAACAAATTCTTGAAATGGAGGAAGAAATAAGCCAAATTAAAAGTTCAATAGAAAGCATCACCAACAGATTAGATCACTTGGAAGACAGAACCTCAGGCAATGAAGACAAAACATGTGATCTTGAAAATTAAGTTGACCACAGAGTGAACATGGTAAGAAACCATGAAAAGAACCTCCAAGTATTATTGAAAAACATGGAAAGACCAAATTTAAGATTTATTAGGAGATAGGAAGGCACAGAGATATAAACCAAAGGGATGCACAATATTTTCAATGAAATATTAGCAGAAAATTTCCCAAACCTGAAAAATGAAATAGAATCAAATGCAAGAGGCTTCCAAAACACAAAATGAACAAAATTATTACAGACCCATGCCAAGACACATTATAATGAAAATGCCTAGCATACAGAACAAGGATAGAATCTTAAAGGCTGCAAGAGAAAAGTTTCAGATGACATAAAGAGGGAAACTAATTTAAATCTCAGCAGATTTCTCAACAGAGACCCTCAAAGTCAGGATCTGGAAAAACATACCAAGCACTGAAGGAAAATGGATGCCAACCAAGAATATTATATCCAGCAAAATTAACCTTCATATTTGATGATGAAATAAAAGACTTTCATGATAAAAAAAAAGTTAAAAGAATTCACAACTAGAAAACCTACATTACAGAACATTCACAGAAAAATATTTCATGAGGAGGAAATGAAAAACAACAAAGAGAGGAACTATACTAAAGGAAAAGTCAATCAAAGGAGAAACCAAGTAAAGTTAAAAAACAAAAGTAAACCAAAATGACTGGGAGTACAAGCCATATTTCAATAATAACCTTGAATGTCAATGACCTTAATTAATCAATGAAAAGACAAACACTGGCAGAGTGGATTAAAAAAAAGTACTGCCTTCAAGTGACTCAACTCATAGGAAGAGACATCCACAGACTGAATGTTAAAGGATGGGAAAAACATATCACTCACATGGACTGCATAAACAAGAAGGGGTTTCTATCCTCACATCAGACAAAGTGGACTCCAAGCCAAAGTTAGACAGAAGGAATAAAGAAGAACATTTCATACTGCTTAAGGAAATCATATCACCAAGACATAACAATCATAAATATTTATGCTTCAAACAATGGAGCATCTACATACATCAAAAAAGCACTTCAAAATTTCAAGAATCAAATAGACTATAACACAATAATACTGGGTGACTTTAACACACCTTTCTCAATACTGGATGGATCTTCCAAAGACTAAAAATTAAACTATAGAACTCAATAATAAAATCAATAATTTAGATTTAACAGATATATATAAAATATTTCATCCATTACTGAGTGAATACACTTTCTTCTCAGAAACACATGGATTCTTCTCTAACATAGACTATTTATCATGCCACAAAGCAAGTCTTAGCAAATACAAAAAATAAAGATATCACGTGGCATTCTATCAGATCATGATGGAACGAAATTAGAAATCAATGATATAATAAAAAAAGAAGCTACTCCAACATCTGGAAACTAAATTATATGCTATTGAATAATGATGAATGAATAACAGAAGGCATCATGCAAGAGATTTTAAAAAAATCATAGAAATAAATGAGCACACAGATGACAACATACTAAAATCACTGGGATACTATGAAGGCAGCCCCAAGAGGAAAGTTCATTACATTGAGCTCTTTCATTAAAAGAATAAAAAGTCTAAGTAAATGACATAACATTAAAACATTACTTCTCAAATCCCTAGAAAAAGAAGAACAAATCAACACCAAAAGTAGTAGAAGACAGAAATTATTTAAAATCAGGGATGAAATCAATGAAATTCAAGCAAAAGAAACAATTGAAAAATTGTCAAAATGAAAAGCTGGTTCCATGAAAAAATAAATAAATAAAATTGATAAACTCCTAGACATTCTAATGAAAAGAAGGAAAGAGAAAACTCAAATTACTAAATTTGTGAGGAAAAAGGAAATATCACAGTGAACACGATCGAAATACAGAAGATAATTAGAAACTATTTTGAAAAATTATATTCCAATAAAATAGAAAATATTGAAGACATTGACAAATTTCTAGAAACATAGGATCCTCCCAAACTGAATCAGAGGACATACACAATTTAAGCAGATAATTTTCAAGCAATGAAATGGAAGATGCCATCAAAATCTATAAACCAAGAAAAGCCCAGGATCAGATGGATTATCAGCAGTGTTCTATGAGAGCTTCAAAGAAGAATTAATACAAATACTCTTCAAAGTATTCCATGAAATAGAAAAGGAGGCAACACGTCTAAACACATTCTATGTGGCTAGTATGACCCCAATACCAAAACCAGACAAAGACACATTGAGAAAAGAAAACATCAGAACAATATCCCTGGTGAACATAGATGCAAAAATTCTTCATAAAATTCTGGCAAATTACATACAAAAACATATTAAAAAGATAGTGCACAATGATTAAGTGGTGTTCATCCCAGGGATGCAAGGTTGATTTAATATACAGAAATCAATAAACATAATACATCACATCAATAGACTTAAAGATAAGAATAATATGATCATCTCAAGAGATGCGGAAAAAGCACTTGAAAAACAACAGCACCCCTTCATGTTCAAAAAATTAGAAATTTAAGGATAGTAGAAACATACCTCAACATTGTAAAAGCTATCTATGCTAAGTCCAAGGACAACATCATTCTAAATGGAGAAAAATTGAAAACATTCCTGTAAGACCTGGAACAAGACAGTGATGCCTTCTTCACCACTTCTAGTCAGCATGATCCTTGAAACTCTAGTCATAGTAATCAGACAGATGAAAAATATCAACAGGATATGAATAGGAAAAGAAGAACTCAAACTATCACTGTTTGCCAACAAAATGATTATATATTTAGAGGACCCAAAAAAGTCCACCAGAAATCCTCTAGAACTAATTAATGAATTCAGCAAAATAGCAGAATATAAAATCAATACCCATAAATCAAATGCATTTCTATGTATCAGTGATGAATCCTCTAAAAGAGAAATTAGGAAAACTATTCCAATCACAATAGCCTCATATATATATATATATATACATACTTTGGAAACAATCTAACAATAGAGTTAAAAGACCTCTATGATGAAAACTAAAGAACACTAATGGAAGAAATAGAAGAAGACCCTAGAACATGGAAAAATTTCCCATAGTCTTGGATAGGCAGAATTAATATTGTCAAAATGGCCATACTACCGAAAGCATTAAACAGATTTAGTGCAATTTCTATTAAAATTCCAGTGACAAAATAATAAACAGAAATTACTCCAACTCCTGGAGACTAAATAATATGATATTGAATGAAGCATGGATAACAGAAAACATCAGGGAGGAGATAAAAAAATTCTTAGAGGTAAATGAGAATGACAATATAACATATCAAAATCTCTGCAACACTATGAAAGCAGTACTAAGAGAAAAATTCATTGCATGGAGCACATTCAAGAAAAGAATAAAAAGTCAACAACTATATGACCTAACATTGCAGCTCAAAGCCTAGAAAAAGAAGAACAGAACAACACCGAAAGTAGTAGAAGACAGGAAATAATTAAAATCAGAGCTGAAATAAATAAAATTGAAACAAATTAACAATTCAAAAAATTGACAAAACAAAAATTGGTTCTTTAAAAAAGTAAACAAAATAGAGAAACCCTTAGTCACACTAACAAAGAGGAGAAAGAAAATTCAAATTACTAAAATTTTTGATGAAAAAGGAAATATCATGACAGACACTACTGAAATACACAACATAATGAGAAGCTACTTTGAAAATTGATACTCCAACAAAATAGAAAATACTGAAGACATCAACAAATTTCTAGAGACATATAATCCTCCCAAAATGAACCAAGAGGACATACAAAATTGAAACAGATTCAATATTAAGCAATGAAATAAAAGAATCCATCAAAAGCCTACCAAGAAAAGCTCAGGATGAGACGGATTCTCAACCAAGTTCTACAAACCTTCAAAGAAGAACTCATTCCAATACTTCTCAAAGTATTCCAGGAAACGGAAAAGGAGGGAGCCCTATCAAACTCATTCTATGAAGCTGATACCACACTCATACCTGAACCAGACAAAGACACATCAAGAAAAGAAAATATTAGACCAATATCTTTGATGAATATAGATGCAAAAATCCTTAACAAAATCCTGGCAAACTCCATCCAAAAACATATTAAGAAGATAGTTCACCATGATCAAGTAGGGTTCATCCTGGGAATGCAAGATTGATTCAACATCCAGAAATCAATAAATGTAATTCATCACATCAATAGACTTAAGGTTAAGAATCATATGGTTATTTCAATTGATACAGAAAAAGTGTTTGACAAAATACAACACCCTTCATGCTCAAAAAACTAGAAAAAATAGGAGTAGTAGGAACATACCTCATGATTGTAAAGGCTATCTATGATAAGCCAATGGCCAGCATCATTCTTAATGGGAAAAACAGAAATCATTCCCTCTAAAAACTGGTACAAGATAGGAATGCCCTCTTTCACCACTTCTATTCAACATGGTCCTTGAAATAGTAGCCAGAACAATTAGACAGACTAAAGGAATTAAAGGAATATGAATAGGAAAAAAGGAACTCAAGCTGCTATTTGCTGATGACATGATCTATATTTAGAGGATCCAAAAAACTCCACCAGAAAACTTGTAAACCTCATACATGAATTCAGCAAAATAGCAGGATATAAAATCAACACACATAAATCTAAAGAATTTTTATCCACAAGGGATGAAATATCTGAAAGGGAAATGAGGAAAACAGCTCTATTCACAATAGCCTCAAAAAAAAAAAAAAAAAGTAAAATACTTGGGAATCAATCTAACTAAAGAGGTAAAAGATCTCTACAATGAAAACTACAGAATATTAAAGAAAGAAATTGAAGAAGACTTTAAAAGATGGAAAGATCTCCCATGTTCTTGGATAGGCATAATCAATATTATCAAAATGGTCATACTTCCAAAAGTGCTATACAGATTTAATGCAATTCCAATTAAAATCCTTATGACATTTCTCATAGAAACAGAAAAAGCAATCTTGAAATTCATCTGGAAGAACAAAAGACCCAGAATAGCCAAAGCAATCCTGGACAGGAAGAGTGATGCAGGAGGTATCACAATACCAGACCTTGAACTCCACTATAGAGACAACCCACACAAATACAGTTACCCCACTCCACCATTTTTCATATTCACCCTCTCTCTCAATTCCTTCTACATAATCCAAAGTTCCTCTATTCTTCTCTCACTCTTCACTCCCCCACCCCATTATATATCATCATCCACTTATCAGGGAAAATATTCGGCCTTTGTGTTTTTGGGATAGGCTTATTTCACTTAGCATGATATTCTCCAATTCCATACATTTATCGGCAAATGCCATAATATTATTATTCTTTGTAACTAAATAATATTCCAGTGTGTATATATACCAGAGTTTCTTTATCCATTCATCTGTTGAAGGGCACCTAGGTTGGTTCCACAATCTAGTTATTGTGAACTGAGCTGCTATAAACATGGATGTGACTGTGTTACTGTAGTATGCTAATTTTAAGTCCTTTGGGTATAAACTGATGAGTGGGATAACTGGGTCAAAAGGTGGGTCCATTCAAAGTTTTCTGAGGATTCTCCATACTTCTTTCCAGAGTGGCTGCACAAATTTGCAACTCTACCAGCAATGTAAAAGTGTACCTTTTTCCCCACATCCATGCCAACATCTATTATTGTTTTTGTTCTTGATAATAGCCATTCCAGTTGGAATAAAATAAAATCTTAGAGTTGTTTGAATTTACATTTCTCTAATTACTAGAGATGAATGAGACAGACATTATTACCCTATGTACATATATGATTACACAAATGGAATGAGTCTACATTGTGTACAACCATAGAAACAAAAAGATGTACCCCATTTGTGTACAATGAATCAAAATGCAGTCTGTAAACAACAACAAAATAATTAAATAAATAAATAAATAAATACAGTTATCTCAAAGTAGACAAAGGCGCCAAAAACATGTATTGGAGAAACTATAGCCTACTCAACAGATGGTGCTGGGAAAACTGGTGTTAGGAATTAGACCAGAGACCCTGCACCTAATAGAAGAAAAAGTAGGCCCCAATCTTCATCAGTGTCAGCCTAGGATCTGACTTCCTTAACAAGACTCCCAAAGAGCTAGAAATAAAATCACAAATCAATAAATAGGATGGATTCAAACTAAAATGTTTCTTCTCAGCAAATGAATCAATAATGTGATGAGAGAGCCTACAGAATGGGAGAAAATCTTTACTACACCCACCTCAGAGCACTAATTTACAGGATATATAAAGAACTCAAAAAACTTAACACCAAATAAACAAATAATCCAGTCAATAAATGGGCTAAGGACCTGATCTGACACTTCACAGAAGATATACAATCAATGAACAAATATATGAAAAAATGCTCAATATCTCTAGCAATTAGAGAAATGTGAATCAAAACAACACTGAGATTTCATCTCACTTCAGTCAGAATGGCAATCATCAAGAATACAAGTGAAGTAGTGCTGCCATGCAAGACTCCCCGGCCAGGGAGGCCCCGCCCAGAGACCCAGGCCCAGCCCAGTCTGGCCCCAGCCCATGGTCTATCATCTGTACTGTGGTTGGCCATCTATCAACACATGGGAGCATCTCTGTTCACTAGTATGGATTATACCCCACATGAAGGGCACCACCCGTAGAGGGGAAGCACCTTTCTTGGAATACTGCATTATCAAGTTCCTCCCAGGCATCAGGCTACTGAGGACTAGGAAGTTTGAACACAGTACTGTATTGTGTTATTGTAGACTTCCTTTGTTAATAGTCATAATATCATAATTATTCTTATTATACCTACTATTATTACTACTTCTCTTTTCTTTCATTAATATTTTTCTCACCCTGTTTTCCTCTTATCTATCTGTCTTCTTGGAGATTCTTTCTCCCTTTTATCATGCTAACAACCAATTTATTTTAATTCCTCTATCACTACTCCTATGACATAGTATCTCTATAGACTCACTTCTTATCTCATTAACATTATAGCCTACACCCCTCCCCATCCTCTTTATCTACCATTAGAAATTGTGGTCTTTATTGGAATCTATTGACTAAGCTGTAGATAATAATTGAACTCATAATCTCTGTTTCTTTAGACAATATGGTTAATATCTTGAAAGGGACTATTTGAGTTAAGGATGCATTTTGTTTGTATGGTGTGCTACCAATATTGATCTCTAACTTTATGGTGAGGTATTAGAAACCTTCAATGACACTATAAGTCTATAGAGGGAAACTGCAATACCTCAGATTCATACTGTTAGAGGGGAAGATACATGAACGACATGAGAAAATAAGGGAAGAAAGTATCCCAAACAAACCTAGATGCTACATCAATAGAATCCCATGACAGAATGGCAGAAAAAATATCAGAAAGGGCATTCAGAATATACATGATTAAAATGATCAGAGAAGCAAACAATGAGATACAAGAGCAAATGCAGGCAATGAATGATCAAACCAATCAACATTAAAAGAGCAAATGCAGGAAGCAAAAGATCATTTCTATAAAGAGACAAAGATTTTGAAAACAAACAAACAGAAATCCTTGAAATGAAGAAAACAATAAACCAAATTTAAAACTCAATAGAAAGCATAACCAGTAGGATAGATTACTTGGAAGATAGAACCTCAGACATTGAAAACAAAATACTTAATCTTGAAAACAAAGCTGACCAAACAGAAAAGATGGTAAGGAATCATGAGTGGAACCTACAAGAATTATGGTATATCATGAAAATACTAAATTTAAGAAATATTGGGATTGAGGAAGGCACAGAGATATAAACCAATGGAATGAATAATCTATTCAATGAAATAATATCAGAAAATTTTCCAAATCTGAAGAATGAAATGGAAACTCAAATGCAGGAGACTCAAATGTATAAAATTACAACAGATCTACACCAAGGCACATTTTAATGAAAATGCCTACATACAAAATAAAGATGGAATTTTAAAGGCTGCAAGAGAAAAGAATCAGATTACTTTCTGATTCTCAAATCAGATTCTGAAAATCAATATGGATATCAGCAGATTTCTCATCCCAGACTCTAAATCTAGAAGGGCCTGAACAACATATACCAAGCACTGAAAGAAAATGAATGCCAACCAAGAATCTTATACCCAGCAAAGCTTACCTTCAGATTTGTGGTATATATTCACAATGGAATATTAGCCACAAAGAAGAACAAAATTATGGCATTTGCAGGTAAATTAATGGAGTTGGAGAATATCACTCTAAGTGAAATAAGCCAATCCCAAAAAACCAATGGCAGATGCTTACACACAATAGGGAGGGAGAGGGAAGAATAGAAGTTTATTGGATTAGACAAAGGGGAATAAACCTAAGGAAGGGGGGGATGGGAATAGGAAAGACAGTAGAATGGATTGAACATAACTTTATGTTCATGTCTGAATACACAAACAGTGTAACTCCACACCACATATAACCACAAAAATGGGAAGTTATACTTCATGTTTGTATGATATGACAAAAGACATTCGACTGTAATTTTTAACTAAAATGAACAAATAATAAATAAATTAAATTTTAAAAAAGTAGTCATCGTTTTTTTTTCTTCATTCTTTAATTCATTAAAGTATAAAATAAATTGCTTTTTTGGAATTTTTCTTCTTTTATGATATATATTACTACTATAAAAATTCCCTTTTAGAATTGCTTTTGCTCAGCCTTATGAATTTTGGTGTGCTGTCCTTCCATTTTCTCTGGTCTCAAGATATGTTTCAATGTTTCTTTCAATTTTTTTCTGAACCATTTGTTATTCAGTAGTATGTTGTTTGATTTTTACATATTTGTGAATTTTTCATAATTCTTTCCATTATTTATTTCTATATTCATATTATTGTTATCAGAAATGGTACTGGATATGATTTAAACCATCTTCAATTTGTTAGGACTTGTTTTGTGGCTTAACCTATGAACCATCCTGGAGAATTTTCTGTGAGTTCTTGAGAATATATACTTTGTTGCTGGGGAATGCTCTGTATGTCTGTTAGACTCATATGACCTAAAATGTAATTCAAGTTCAATGTTTCTTTATTGATCTCAATTTAATCTCATACAAACATAACCATCTTTCTCTCCTTTGACTTTTTCTATGAAATATATTATCTTATGTCTTCACTTTTGGTATAGGTGTGTCCTTAAATATGATGACTATAAATAAATTATTTGCTCTGTGAAAATCCTCTTCCTTTCTTTTTACTATTGTGTGTGTTATCTGTTTAGTTCCTTTCATCAATGCTAATTACAAAGCAAAATCTAGCCAACAGTATTAGAAAGTTTAATTTCCTTTTGGAATTTAACTCAATAAATGGCATTCTTAAATACAATAATTATTAAAATTTTTATTTTCTGTGATCATTGAAAGACATGCAATGGCTTTATTTTACAATGACAAGAGGAAATTATAGTTCAGAATATCTCACAGGAGAAGTAAGATGGGTCTTCTTTTTGTTTTGGTAATTTAATGATGAATTCTCTTTTGATTGTATAATATAATAAATCTATACTTACAATAATCATTGATAGAAAAGAACTTACTATTATCATTTCACTCATTGTATTATGGTTTTCTTAAAGATCCTTAATACCCTTCTTCCTCTCTTCCAGTCTTCACTTATGATTTATGATTAAATTATTTGCTTTGATTCCTTGCTTTTTACCTTTTGCATATCCACTCTAGGATTTTGCTTTGTGGTTATCATAGGGTCTGTAGATGACATTGTGTAGTTGCAACAGGCTATTTTATGCTGATAACAAATTCACTTTGATTGCATAAAAAGGTTCTGCGATTGTGCCCTGCATCATGTTTCCAGTGTTCTAATTTACATCTTTTACTTTATGTACTCCTCAACATATTATTATAGCTGTCATTATTTCTAATAGTTTTAAATTTTTTTCTTAACTCCTTTAATTTCCTCCAAAGTAAACTCTTCTCTATGTATCAATAATAACATTCTAAAAAATTTTAAGTGAGAGCTTAAATGAAAATAGAACTGTATCCTATATTTTATGACAAACTATTTACTGGGCACTGCCTTAGTTTCCTACGGCTGTCACAGCAAAGTACCACAATCCAGGAGGCTTAAAGCAGCAGAAATTTATCCTCTCATGGTTTGGGGATGGGGGCTAGAAGACTAGAACGAAGGAGTCAGTGGGGCCGTCTCCCTGCTGAGACTCTGACACAAGTCTTCTTTGGCTCTTCAGCTTCTGCTGGCAGTTTTATGTCCTTGGAATCCCAGGACCACCTCTATTGTCACATAGCATTCATTGTGCGTCCCCACCTTCTCTTTTCATAAATGTTATCATTGTTCTGGATTAAGAGTCACCTTTATAAACATCATCTTAACATCATTACATCTTCAAAATACTGATTTCCAAATGGGGTCAGAGTCACAGGTACTGAGGGTTAGGACCTCAACATAGCTGTATCAGGAACACAGTAGGACCCAAATGGCACCCATTATATTAGAGGCAATATCCAAGACACTGAGACCACACTCTAAGAGAGGCCAACAAGGAACCCTCCCATGGTGGCCAGAGTTTCCACCTGGGCTTTGTCCCCACAGCTACACAAGGGTTCCTCTATGCAGCATTCCTCCTGCCTCGCCACTCCTCGTTTTCTCAGTACACCTGGACCAGATTCTACAAAGACAGCGTCTTACTAGATTGGTACATACAGTAGTTCACCAAAGGGTCTTTCTTTCCACGTCCAGACAACTAGGTTATTTATGCTAAATTATACATACCACCCTATGATATTGGGATATTCTAAATTTTACTAAATACCTCTTTAACCAAGGAATTTTATAGTATACACATTTATGTAATACAAATTATTTTGTGATAATGAGTATTAGTTCTTTCCTTTCAGCCTGAAGAAATTGATGTTAGCATGTCTTGTAAGTGCAGATAATGTTTAACTTTCTCAACTTTCTTTGTCTTTGTTTGTCTAAGTTTTTATTACTTTTTCAATTCTGAAGAACAACTTCATTGGGGAAATTTGGCAGGTAATTCATAAGGGGCAGGTAATTTTTTTTTTCCTTCATCACTTTAAATATATCATCTCACTCTTTCCTAGCCTGTAAGGTTTCTTCTAAGAAGTTTGTTGTTAACTTTTTTTGGAACTACCTAATATGTTATGTTTCTTTTCTCTAGCTTTTTTTTTATATGTGTTGGTTTTGTACTGTTTAGATTAAATCTGGTTGGAAAGCTTTGACTTTTCTTACCTAGATCTTAATATCTTTCTCCAAATTTGGAAAGACTTTTTCCAGATTTTTTCTATTATCTTTTAAATAAACTTTCTATTTCTTTGTCTCTTTTCTCTTTAGCTCCTATAATTTGAATATTTACTTTCTTGATGCTAACCCATAAATTCCATAGTTGTCTGTTTTTATTTTTCTTCATTCTTTTTTCTTTTTTCTGCTTTGCCTATTTTCAAATAACCTGTTTCTGAGTAATTTTGCTTGACCAGTCCTGCCATTCATTTTCTTTCTATTTTTAATTTTATTCATTATATTCTTTAGCTTCAGGTTTTCTGTGTGTGTGTGTGTGTGTGTGTGTGTGTGTGTGTGATTTCACTATCTTTGTTAAATTTCTAATTTTGTTTATTATTTCCTAGTTTTGTTGAATTGTGTCTCTGTATTTTCTTGAAGTTTTCTGGGTTTCTTAAAATAATTATTTTGAATTCTTTGTCAGGAAATTCATAGATCTCCATTTCTTTGAGGTCAGTTACTGATTAATTGTATTCTTTCAGTGACATGTTTCCTTGGGTTTTCATGTTTCTTGTTGACTTATGTTACTGTTTGTGCATTTGGTAAAGCACATACCTCTTTCAGAGCTATACTGCTTTCAGTGGGGAAAGACCTACCCCTATGGGGTAGCAAATGGAATGACTGTGTGGGTGTAGTAGTTCTGGTAACAGTTATGGCACAGAAATGTTGTATCTGTTTAGCTCAAGTGTGGTTGATATTAGACCCCTTGAATCCAGGATCCAGAGCACAGGCTAAGTTTGAATAATATCTTAGTTGGTTTCTAGGACATAGGTATGCACAGAGATACTTTGGCTAAGAGACCCCGAGTGTGAACTGGCAAGCTATGTTAATTGCTCTGAAGTGAGTCATGGCATGATGCAGTACAGCCAAAGTGCTGGAGTCTAGAATGTGGATGCTTACAGAATGATCACAGCTCAGAGCTCAAGGACACATACAAAATTGGGACAGGTGATAATTCTGGTCCTCGGGTTGTTGCTTCTAGGTGGGGGTGTAGTTGTGTCCTTTTATGTAGGGTTCCTTGGCCAGCCGGTTGTTTACCTCAGCAGCAAAGTATGTCAATGTCTTCTGTGGAGCAGGTCACTGGGGACTGGTTTCCCACCATGTGACTAAAATGACAGCCTCCACTTTCTTCTTTGTTCCTAGTCATTTGCTGACATCTCAAATATGCCCATCTCACCAGTGATCTGTTCTGTGTGAAGAGTCTCTCATTTTTTACCCCACTGTTCTGTAAATTCTAAATGGTTCCTTTAGTACTACAACTGCTATTTGTGTTCATGTACAGCTCTCTACATTTATTTTTGTGTGGGGGAAGAGAGATGAAAGCATTTATCTCCTACTCTGCCATCTCAGTAATTTCTGATGGGAACAGAGAAACTGAAGGAACAGAGAGTAGGGGTAGAAACTGAATTGTTCAAAATATAAAAGATGGTGAAACATAGAACAAAGTAAATTGCTTGATCCTTAGAAGGGACAGAAAAGTCTATCCATAATCAGAACAAAACTAAAGATATACATGTTTTGGGGTGTACTAAATTGATAGTTAAAAGATAAATGAGTTCAAGGATCTTCAGTGGGAAAGTGATAGATGGAAGGATGTGAAAGAGTTGAAAATGAAAAAAAAAAAGAATAGGGAAGTTCTTACTTATGAACCCTAGGTATCTGTGATTAAGAAACATATATTAGCTGAGGTTCTAATAAACTCCAATCTGAGAGAAACAACCCAAAATGCAATAAGTTCTAGCAAAAGCAGTTGAAATTCCCTGCTTCCTAAGGCCTTGCCACAAATCATTAAGATTTATATGCTACTGCTTTAACTTTATTTTAATCAGTTATACAGATGAATATGGCTATAAATCCTAAGGAAATTTTGCCAATGGCAATATTTATAGTTTCTCTTTCTGAACTATAATTTCCCTTTCTCATTGTAAAATAAAGCCATTGCACATTTTTTCAATGATAACAGAAAATGGGATTTTAAATAATTATCATATTTGAGAAATCCAGTTATTGAGTTAACATCCAAAAGGAAATTAAACCTTCTAATAATACTTTTTGCCAGATTTTGCTTTGTAACTAGCAGTACATAAAAGGAACTAAACATATAATATAATAGTAACCAGGGAGGAAGAGGATTTTCACAGAGCAAATGATTTACTTTATTATTTGTGCATTAAAATATGCTTACCTTCAATATTACTAAGGAGAGAGAAGTACAAATACTATGACATTTTTATTGCTTGCACAAACATGAAAATATGGTTACTTTTTGCTTTGAATTGTCTTTGGTGCTAGATTTCCAAGGTATCAAGAAAATCAGTCTTCATAGAGTTTACGCTTTAAAAAGAGTGTTAGAAATATGGAAATTCAAAATGGGTCTTTTCCAGTACAACTCTCAGATCCTGAAATGTGTATTACAGTGTCCCTTTTACTACTACAAAACCATCTTACCTAAATTTCTATATTCATAAAAGTGTATATATATATTTTAAGTGTTCTCTCTCGTTAAAATGTCTTACTCCAATTTTCTCTTACAAAGGAAATTATCACAAGACATTATCTCATTGAATTACCCTGCTTCAGATTTCTTTTCCTTCAATGTTCTAGCCTATCACACAGACTTATCTGATACATCTGCAAGTCTATGACAATGTAGTTAGAAAGCGAGATCAGATGAATGGGGCATTATTGAATTATATTAATTACTTACTGACTAGAACACATTCAGCACTATTTCATAACATATGATCTTATCTTTGAAGATAGAGTTGACACTAGGAGAATAAAACCATTTCAGGGAGCTTCAGCTTCTATAAATTGGTCAGAAGTGACCTGAGAGGGGACTGCTTTATAGAATTAAATGCTAATATTCAAATTTGGGAGTTTATATTTTGGGTTTATATTTTTAACTCATTGCACATTAATCAAAACCTACTAGTGTTCTTCTGAGTCTACATAGAAATATAGATGAATTCTGTTTCAGATGACTTTTTCCCACTTGTCTTGTCAGATTTTGCTTCTTTTCTCTGGAACTGTATTCCTATAATTCTCTCACTCTTTGTGGTATTGTCCCACAGTGTATAGCACAGTTATTGTCACATTGTAAGCTTACTAAAAGTAGTTATTTGATTTTTAATATTAATGTTGAAATTACTGGACCCAGTATATTATCTAGAATATACCATATACTCAATAAATTATATTTTGAGAAAGAAAGGAATAATGCCTCAAATGAGTTACAAAACACTTTCCTCTTCAAATTTTGAATAAAAATCTCTCTATTGGATATTTTGTACCTACTTATAGATTTACCCTTTACCAAGTTTTTTTCCAGATTCTGAAATACTTTCACAAAAATCCTGCCTCATGAGTCCCTGCTTCTCATTTAGTTTCATGTTAGTTTAATTTGTTCTTTTAGGAATTCTTCCTTTTATATTTGCACATTCTAACCTGTCTTCTAGAAGATGAAGGAGTAAATGTGTGACACTTACTAATAGAAATTATAAAATTGATGCTCACACACACCTACCCTACCCTCCCACACCACACAAAATTATGATGGAAGACTTCCAGTTACTATGTAGGCATCTTCTAGAAATATAATTCAATTAACATAAGTGAGTATGACATTCTTGAATTGCTATGCAGATGCTCCTCAACCTACAATGATTTACATTCTAATAAACCTATCATAAGTTGAAAGTATCATAAGTCACAAATGTATTTAATTCACCCACATTACCAAATATTATTGCTTAGCAATACAGTATAGTAGTGTATTGGTTGTTTACTCTCATGATCACACATGGCTGTTGGGGAGCCGTGGCTTACCAGTAACCAGCACTGTACCATATCTTGCTAACCTGGGAAAAAATAAAAATCGAATATTGAAAGTTTGTTTCCACCAAATATGCATGGCTTTTGCACCATTGTAAAGTTGAAAAATTGCAAGTTGAACTATCATAGGCTGGAGACTGTAATTTCATCACCCTGAGGTAATAAGTCTAAAAAATTTGGTAATGAAGCAAAAATAGAAAAACAAAAGATGATATCAATTAAGGCCCCATGTTAAAAGAGAACTAAGCATACTAAAAACAAAAACTAACCTGGAATACGTTCTCAAGATGAACCTTCACTGTCCTCTGAAATGTCAAAATGGCATATGTTCCAAGGATTATAGCAAAGAACAGAAGGATATAATGCTGGAAAAATTATTTACATTTCAGAGTAAATCAAACTGAGGAGATGGAGGTTTCTCTTTATTTCTCAAACCCTCTTCCTTCCTATAAGAAGAAAATATGAATCATGTTGGGCACATTATGGAACATTAATAGGATTAAACCTTGAGTAGGATAAAGATTAAACAGTAAAAGATAAAATGCAGAAGTATGTTTCTAAGATATTTCATTACATGACAAAATAACAGTTTCCTAAATATTGATGTCTTCTTTCCATTCACAAATCTACAATTTAAAAAATATATTATGTCCCCGTGCTATAGTTTTTGAACCAAAGAGATTCCTGTTCTGAGGAGGCCACTGATTTGGGGTTTATTCCATGAGGCATACAGGAAGCAACAGAGAGCCTTCTCTTGATTGAAATCTTGACTTTATGTGTATTCTTTGCATTTATTGTTGAGCAATAAAATGAAGCCAAACAGCAAAAATTAAATTGTTAGTCTCATGGTTCTTCAAACCTAGACAAATTTATTATAGTCTGGTCTAATTCAAAAGGAGGCAGTATACTCAATTAAATTCAGATATGAATTTTAATCTTAAGTAGCTTTTCTCTTTTTGAGAATAAAAGGCAAAAGAAAAAACACGAAAGGAAATAAAAAGCAATTTGTTTAAAAAAAACTCTTCATTAAATTAACATCTAAAAATTTTACAGAAATAAGAGTTAAACAAGCTTAGACATAGAATTGAAACTACTTATTCAATCAAAAACAAAACCTGCAATTCAAATTTATATAAAGGCAAACAAAATGGGGAGATGGTGGAGTGGAAGTTACTTTCCAAACTGCTGTGTGGCACCGGACCAGGAAAGTAGTCAAACAGCTTCTCTTTGAGCTCAGTAAAAAACAGAATTTCTACAGGGATTAATACTGCACTCTCAAATAACCTAGGGACTCAGAAGTTTGGATACAATAAAATTTTTAAAAATAATAAAAGAAAGAAAAAAACCCACTGTCAGCACCAGCAGATGAAGATGCAGACCCACCGCAGACAGGTTGGAGTGGGAGCATGCATTTTGAGTGACTCTAAGGCATGTCTTGAAGCGGAGAGAACAGTGATTGGGGTCATTGACAAGCTGAACTCAGGGATGAATTCACTTTATTTTCATGTGAGGGGTGCTGAGCTTCTCCCAGTGATCTGCAGAGAGCAGGCTCAGCTGCCATCTTTTCCCACTGTGCTATGGCAGTCAGCAGACCTGTGTAATTCCAGCTGAATCCAAAAACCTGACATGACGCAGAGTGTGACTAGAAAACCAGGTGAAATTCAGGTGGAAAGTGTTGCACCCAGGGGAATTTGAGTCACTCAGAACTGAGAGATCCGAGTGTCTGTCGCTCTTTCAGGACCAGCTGGAATGACCTGGGACTTGATTGGGTGGGGAGGGGGAAATGAATGTGTGCTTTGGGAGTGAGCCCAGGTGACCATGACATGGGAGCAGCAGGAGTTGGAGGCTCTTGAAGGACTGGCTCCTCAACTGCTCAAGCAAAAGCCAGGAGAGAGACTCCAGTGATTCAGATCCCCAGCACAGAGGGGAAGCAGCTAGGCTCTGGAGGTATGCTGATTTAAAAGCTTCACCAAACATTATTCCACAAAGCACAGTGGATATAACTAGACCCAAATTCCAACTCTAGGAGTTCTGCCTCTGGGAACCCCTTTCACAGAACTCTACAGTGAGTCTACTGTTACTGTGAGTGGACTAGACAATATCCTCCAACCTGCCACATCTCCTACTGCCAAGAAGGGAAATTGCAAATCAACAACCTGACTAGCTTCACAAAAAGAAGAAGGAATTGACAGTCCCCAACTGCTAGTAGTCTTGCACACAACATGAACCTCAAAAGAAAAAGAAAGAAAGAAAGAAAGAAAATTGGGAACTGACAACCTGTATATAATATTATAGACAATTTTTTGACCATTGCAGGGAAAACAATTTCTTAATCTTCCATCAAGAACTGTCTGTTATAACTTTTGCATGCTGAATGATTCATGGACATTTGTGCATATTCATATTTGTCTCCTCTCATTTCTACAATTTCTTGAAAGCAGTTATTTTCTTGACTTTGTTTTGAGGACTACTAGGTTTTGTTTCATATTGTTTACTTGTTTGTTTTTTGTTATTGCTTTTGTTTTCCTATATTGTTTTTCTCCTATTTCCCAATTCTCTTCCTCTCTTATCTTTCACAGTCAAATTACATTGTTCTCTCACCCTTCCTTTAACTCTTTACTTCTCTTTCTTATACTTCCTTTCAATGATTACATCCTACACCTCCTCCGCATTCTCTTTCTTCATCTTTTTGAAATAGAAAACTTTTGCAAACATAATATTTGTCCTGCTGGCAACTGCCAATCATACCATTCTGTTTCTAGTGCCAATTAACATTGCAGATGCCAAAATAAGAACTAAGTAGTGTAAAGCTGAATATTGATTGCATCAGTTGTTGTTATTATTTGTCTCCCCTAAAATGTGAGGTACTAGAAATCTTTAGGAACACCATAATTTCATAGGGTAGAAGCTCTGTTATTTTTACTGATAAATGAGTAGATATACAAACAGTATGAAAAAGCAAGGGAACAAACCATTCCTCCAAAATCAAAATATCTCATTAACAGAATTCAATGATATCACAGCAGGCAAAATGTCAGAGATGGAATTTAGAAAGTACATGGTTAAACTGATCTGTAAAGTGAAAGATGATATATGGAGTAAAATCAAAGAGAAAATCCAAGAAGTGAAGGATTATTTCATTAAGGATATAGAAGTCTTGAAGAAGAATCAATTAGAAATTCTCAAAATGAAAGAATTAATAAACCAAGTTAAAAATTCAATGGAAAGCAGACTAGACCACTTGGAAGAGAGAGTTTCAGACAACAAAGACAAAATATATAATTTGGAAAATAAAGTTAGCCATGCAGAAAAGATGTTAAGGGAACACAAAAATAACTTTCAGGAAATATGGGATAACATGAAAAGACCAAATTTAATATTTGTCAAGATAGATGAAGGCTCTGAGATAAAACCAAAGGAATTCTGAATTTTTTCAATTATATAATATCAGAAATTTTACCAAATCTTAGAATGAAATGGAAAATAAAATATAGGAGGCTCATAAGATTCCAAATTATAAAATTACAACAGACCTACAATAAGGCACATCATTAAGAAAAGCCCAATGTATAGAATAAGGATTAAAGTTATAAAGACTGCTAGAGAAAAATGACAGGTCCCATTCCAAGGAAATCCAATCTGAATCTCAACTGATTTCTCAACTCAGACCTTAAAAGATAGAAGGCCTTGGAATAATATATATCAAGCTCTGAAAGAAAATGGATACCACCAAGAATATTATAACTGGCAAAATTAAGCTTCAGTTTTGACCATGTAATGGAAAACTTTCATAATAAACAAAAGTTTAAAGAATTCATAACTAGAAAGCCTCCACTAAAAAACATTCAATAAAATATTTCGTTAAGAAGAAATGAAAAAAACCAAAGGGAGGTACTACACTAGAAGAATAATCAATCAAAGGAATTGATCAAAACAAATTGTATCAAGTTAATACAAATTGAAATCCAGAAATAAATCTAAATGACAGGGAACAAAAACTATTCCTCAATAATAACACTGAAAGTAAATGGTCTAAACTTATCAATCAAAAGACATAGATTGGCAGATTGGATTAGAAAACAACACCTAATAATATGATGTCTCCAAGAGACTGACTTCATAGGCAAAGACATCCACAGACTGAAGGTAAAAATATGGGGAAAAAAACATTATTCACATGTATTTCATAAATAAGCAGGTGTTTCTATCACCATATCAAATAAAGTGGACTTCAAAGTTAATCAAAAGGGACCAAGAAGGTCATTTCATACTGTTTAAAGAAGTCATACATCAATAAGATATAGCAATTGTAAATATGTATGCCCCAAACAATGGAGCATTTATGTACATCAAACAAACACTTCTCAATTTGAAGAATCAAAGGACTATAACACAATAATACAGGAAATTCCTCAGAACACTTGGAATGAAACCACCATTTGACCCAGTTATCCCACTCCTTGGGATATACCCAAAGGAGTTTAAAAACAGCAAACTACGGTGATCCATCTACATCAAGGTTATATCATGCTGTGTATTGGAAGATTCAGTATCAAATCCATAAATTTCTCCCATTTCATTTAAAAACACCATTTAACAAAAAGTTTTAGCAAGTATTTTCATGAAAATTGGTGAGTTAATACTATAATTTGCATGAAAATACAGAGGTCCAAGAATACCATGAGATAATCTTGAAAAAGAAAAAGACAAAGACAAAAAGCTTACACAACCAAATATCAAGATCCACTGCACAATGATAAAATTAATTAAGCTTGTGTAGCAATAGTACAAAGACAGACAAAGAGGCCAATGAAACAAAATGAAAAATTCCAGAAACAATTCATTTATATATGTTCTCTGGATTAATGACAAAAATTATACCACAGTGCAGTGAAAAATAATGTATGAATAAACATACCTGGGCTAATTTAATACCTAAGTATAGAGCCTGAATTTTGTTTCCTGCCTCACACTATTTGCAGAAGCAAACTCAAGATGAATATGATCTACAAAATATGAAAGGTAGAATAAAAAACATTTAGAAGAAAACATAGGAGCCTGTCTCTGTAACATAGGATGAGACAAAGACACCTAAGAGAAGACACAAAAATGGCTAATCATAAACATACTTGACTATATTAAAACTAACAACCCCTGCTTATCTAAAAATACAATTCACAATTTTCTCATACTAGACAAAGGTGCCAAAAATATGCAATAGAGAAAAGATAGCCTCTTCAATAAATGCTGCTGGCCAAACTGGAAATCCATATGCAACCAAATGAAACTAACCCCTATCACTCACCCTGCACAAAAATCAACTCAAAATGGACCAAGGACCTTGGAATCAGACCAGAGACCCTGCATCTTATAGAAGAAAAAGTAGGTTCAAATTTTCAACATGTTGGCTTAGGATCAGACTTCCTTAAGAGGATTCCCATAGCACAAGAAATGAAAGCAAGAATCAATAACTGGGATAGATTCAAACTAAATAGCTTTCTCTCAGCAAAGGAAACTATCAGCAATGCGAAGAGAGAACCTACAGAGTGGGAGAAAATCATACTTCAGATAGAGCACTAATTTCCAGAATATATAAAGAACTCAAAAAACTCTACACCAAGAATACAAATAACCCAACCAACAAATGGGCTAAGGAAATGAATAGCCAACTCACAGAAGAAGATCTACAAGCAATCAATAGATGTATAAAAAACTGTTCAACATCTTTAGAAATAAGAAAACTGCAAATCAAAACTACCATAAGATTCCATCTCACCTCAATTAGAATGGCAATTATCAACAATAGGTGTTGGCGAGGATGTGGGGGAAAAGTACACTCATACAATTGCTGGTGGGGTTGCAAATTAGTGCAGCCACTCTGGAAAGCAGTGTGGAGATTCCTTAGAAAACTTGGAATGGAACCACCATTTGACCCAGCTATCCCACTCCTTGGCCTACACTCAAAGGACTTAAAATCAGCATACTACAGCGGTGCAGCCACATCAATGTTCATAGCTGCTCAATTCACAATAGCCAGATGCCCTAGATGCCCTTCAATGTATGAACAATAAAGAAATTGTGGTATATATATACAATGGAATATCATTCAACCATAAAAAATAATAAAATTATGGCATTTGCTGGCAAATGGATGAAATTGGAGAATATCATGCTAAGTGAGATAAGTCAATCTCAAAAAAACTAAAGGACGAATGATCTCGCTGACAAGCGGATGATGACACATAATGTGGGGAGGGAGGGGAGCAATAATGGAGGAAGGAGGGACTGTATAGAGGGATAAGAGGGGTGGGAGGGGTGGGGGGGGAAATAACAGAATGAATCAAAAACTATTACCCTAGGTAAATGTATGATTACACAAATGATATGCCTCTGCTTCATGTACAGAGAAACAAGATGTATCCCATTTGTTTACAATAAAAATGAATAAAAATAAATAAATAAATAAATAAAAATACGATTCAAAGGGCAAAATAAATACTTGCACTACAAACATTCCATAAATTATTTGTTTTCAGAATATGAGAATTCTTAAATAAGAAAAAGTTGAAAATACAACTAAAAATGGGAATTAAAAGGCAATGACCAATAAAATCACCACCCAAAAATGTCCCAGAAGTGAAAATCCTCAACTTCTACGTTCATTAGCAAAATGCAAATTAAATCCCAATAACATTGCCATAATGGGAAACCATTACCAACAGAATGGCCAAAAAAGAATAAGTAAAGAGTGAATGAAATGGTGATCCAAGATGGTGGACTACAGGGTGACTGTATCTCCAGTTGCTCCAGAACCCAGGATTCAAGAAGGGGAGGCATTGAGAGACTCAGACTAAAATAGAGCCACGGAGTGAGTCTCGCACTGGGTGAAGCTCGGGCTGGGTGGCAGGCCCGGATAGGGACGGCTTATCAGAGCAGGGCAGGGCAGCTAGAGTCTTCCCCAGGTAGCCCTGCTCACTCTGGTGGTGGGCTTCTCCCACATGGCCAGCTTCTCAGAGCAGGCCCCCCAGTGAAAGCCTTTCTGCACAGAGCCAGCTACAAACCCTGGAACCAGTAGCGGGCTAGGGGCAGCTTTCTTTGGAAGCACTACATTATCAAGTTCCTCCAAGACTTCAAGCAACTGAAGGCTGGGAGGTGATACACTGGAAATCTACAGGGACACTATAAGTCAATAGATGAAATCTGTAATATCTCAGAGTCCCACTTACATCTGCCCAACATGAGAAAACAAGGGAAGAAAATGTCCCAAACAAACTTAGATATTATATCAATAAAACCCAATGACAGCACAGCAGAAGAAATATCAGAAAGGGAGTTCACAATATACATAATTAAAACAATCAGGGAAGCAAATGAGGAGATGAAAGACCAAATGCAGGCATTGAGGGAGGAGATGAAAGAGCAAATGCAGGCATTAAATGATCGCACCAATCAACAGTTAAAAGAGCAAATACAGGAAGCAAGAGATCATTTCAATAAAGAGTTAGAGATGCTGAAAAATAAACAAACAGAAATCCTTGAAATGAAGGAAACAATAAACCAAGTTAAAAACTCCATAGAAAGCATAACCAATAGGATAGAACACCTGGAAGACAGAACCTCAGACATTGAAGACAAATTATTTAATCTTGAAAACAAAGTTGGCCAAACAGAAAAGATGGTAAGAAATCATGAACAGAATCTACAAGAATTATGGGATATCATGAAAAGGCCAAATTTGAGAATTATTGGGATTGAGGAAGGCTTAGAGAAACAAACCAAAGGAATGAACAATCTATTCAATGAAATAATATCAGAAAATTGCCCAAATCTGAAGAATTAAATGGAAAACCAAGTACAAGAGGCTTATAGGACTCCAAATATACAAAATTACAACAGACCCACACCAAGGCACATTATTATGAAAATACCTAACATACAAAATAAAGACAGAATTTTAAAGGCTGCGAGAGAAAAGAATCAAATTACATTCAGGGGAAAACCAATAAGAATATCAGCAGATTTTTCAATCCAGACCCTAAAAGCTAGAAGGGCCTGGAACAACATTTACCAAGCCCTGAAAGAAAACGGATGCCAACCAAGAATCTTATACCCAGAAAAACTTACTTTCATATTTGACAACGAAATAAGATCCTTCCATGATAAACAAAAGCTAAAGGAATTTACAAAAAGAAAGCCTGCATTACAGAACATTCTCAGCAAAATATTCCATGAGGAAGAGATGAAAAACAATGATGCAAATCAGCAACGGGAGGAACTAGCCTAAAGGAAGAGCCAAATAAAGGAGAAACCAAATCATGTCAAAAAACAAAAATGAGTCAACTGACTGGGAATACAAATCATATCACAATAATAACCCTGAATGTTAATGGCACAAACTCATCAATCAAAAGACATAGACTGGCAGATTGGATTAAAAAGAAAAATCCAACAATATGCTACCTGCAAGAGACTCATCTCACAGAAAGAGATACCCATAGACTAAAGGTGAAAGGATAGGAAAAAACATACCATGCACATGGACACAGCAAAAAAGCTGGAGTATCCATCCTCATTTCAGATAATGTGGACTTCAAGCCAAAACTAGTCAGAAGGGATAAAGAAGGACATTGCATACTACTTAAGGGAAACATAAATCAGCAAGACATAACAATCATAAATATCTATGCCCCAAACATTGGCTCATCCATGTACATCAAATAAATCCTTCTCAATGCCAGAAATCAAATAGACCACAACACAATAATACTAGGCGATTTTAACACGCCTCTCTCACCACTGGATAGATCTTCCAAACAAAAATTGAATAAAGAAACCATAGATCTCAAAAACACAATCAACAATTTAGACTTAACCGACATATATAGAATATAACATCCAACAAAGAACGAATACACTTTCTTCTCAGCAGCACATGGATCTTCTCTAAAATAGACCATATTTTATGCCACAGAGCTACTGTTAGCAAATACAAGAAGATAGAGATACTACCTTGTATTCTATCAGATCATAATGCATTGAAATTAGAAATAAATGACAGAATAAAGAATAGAAACTTCTCCAATACCTGGAGATTAAATAATACACTATTATATGATGAATGGATAACAGAAGACATCAGGAGGGAAATAAAAAAATTCTTAGAAGTAAACGAGAACAAAGACACATCATATCAAAATCTCTGGGACACTATGAAAGCAGTACTTAGAGGAAGATTTATTTCATGGAACGCATTCAACAAAAGAAGTAGAAATCAACAAATAAACGATTTAACACTACAGCTCAAAGCCCTAGAAAAAGAAGAGCAGACCAACACCAAAGTAGTAGAAGACAGGAAATAGTTAAAATCAGAGCCAAAATCAACGAAATTGAAACAAAAGAAACAATCAGAAAAATTAACAAAATAAATAGTAGGTTCTTTGAAAAAATAAACAAAATTGATAAACCCTTAGCCACACTAACAAAGAGAAAGAGAGAGAAAACTCAAATTACTAAAATTCGGAATGAACAAGGAAATATCACAAATATTTGGGGTTGCAATTTAGTGCAGCCACTCTGGAAAGCAGTATGGAAATTCCTCAGAAAGCTTGGAATGGAACCACCATTTGACCCAGCTATCTCACTCCTTGGCCTATACCAAAGGACTTAAAATCAGCATACTACAGAGATACAGCCACATCAATGTTCATTGCTGTCCAATTCACCATAGCCAGATTGTGGAACCAACCTAGATGCCCTTCAGTTGATGAATGGATAAAGAAACTGTGGCGTGTATATATATATATACACAATGGAATATTACTCCGCCATGAAAAATGATAAAATTATGGCATTTGCAGGTAAATGGATGAAATTGGAGAATATCATGCTAAGTGAGATAAACCAATCTCAAAAAACTAAAGGACGAATGATCTCGCTGATAAGTGGATGAGGACATATAATGGCGGGTGGGAGTGTTTAGCGTTAGGGTTAGGGTTAGGGTTAGGTTTAGGGTTAGGGATAAGGAGGGTGGTAAGAATGGAGGAAGGAAGGACTGTATAGAGGGAAAAGAGGGGTGGGAGGGGTGGGAGAGGTGGGGGGAAGGGAAAAAAATAACAGAATGAATCAAACATTGCCCTATGTAAATTTATGATTACCCAAATGGTATGCCTTGACTCCATGTACAAATAGAGAAACAACATGTATCCCATTTGTTTACAATAATAAAAAAAAGAACAACAACAACAAAAAAGAGTGAATGAATAATTGACAGTACCAATTAGTGCTGAATTATTACTGAATATTGGAAGCAACTAGAAATCTCAGTATGTATTGAATCTGACTATATTCCTCAGTATGACCTTACAATTTTCTCCCTAATACATATTTGTTTTAGTCAGCTTTTTCACTGCTGTGACTAAATGGCACAGCCGGCACAACTGAAGAGGAGGAAGAGTTTATTTGAGGGCTCACAGGTTCAGAGTTCTTAGTCCATAGAAGGCCGGCTCCATTCCTTAGGACTTGAGTGAGGTTAAACATCATGGTAGGAGAATATGGCAAAGCAAACCAGCTCAAATGGTGATCAGGAAGCAGAGAGAGAGCATCTACTTGCCAGAAACAAATATACACCCAGATCCAATTCCCACCTCCTCTGGCCACACCCTACCACTTCAGGTACCACTCCACTAATCTCTCTCAGGGTATTAAATCCTGATTGGGTTAAGACTCTTACAAACCAATCATTTCTCCTCTGAACCTTCTTGCACTGTCTCATATGTGAGCTCTTGGGGGACACCTCACATCCAAACCATAACAATACTTAAATGTGTACATATGTTCACGAAAATCAAAATTTCTGCAATGTTCAGAGAACCACTATTCAAAAATATCTCTAAATATGCAACTTTTCAAATGTGCATTGGAGAGATGGATAAATGAATTGAGTAAGTAGACTAAAATACATTTGCAAAGTAGAATGCTACATATCAACAAATGGACACATTTCTATTCCACTAAATAATGTAGAGAAATGTCATAGGCATGTTATTAAGAAGCAGAAGAAACATACAAAAGAAAAATCATTTATTATTTCATTTATATAGAGTTCAAACATAGACAAAACTAAGCCACTACACTTCGGATGGTGAGTGACCAGAGGGGACAAAAAAGAACCTTCAGGAATGCCAGTAGCATTTTATTTGTTGATCTAGGTATTTGTTACTCGAATGTGTTCACTTTGTAAAACTCCATCAAGTTTTATACTGAGAATTTGTGTATAACATGTACAATATACTTCTCTGAGTATATTTTACAAACTTTAAGGTACAATAAAATGTTAAAGAAACAAAATCCATGCAATTCTTCCTCTTTCAAAAATTCTTCTCATGCTAATGCTATTTCTTTTATGTATTCACATATTTAATTGTACTTGCTCATTTAGAAAGCACAAGTCTGCTTTTGTAATTGAGTTCCTCCTTAGCAGGGACTGTTTTCTCTCAGAATTTATAAATTCCCTTTTTTAATGTATGTTGAATATATTTTGACATCAATCTTTAGGACATAGCCTAAACTCTACTACTTACTTGTAGTTGAGCTTGTTGTTCAACCAGATATTCACTTTTTTTTTTTTACATTAACTTTTATCAATAACAGGGTCAAACAACATGTGGTTCAAACATCAGAAATAATAAAATAGGAACAAATTTTTCAATATTATTTTTAATTTCCTTAATAGCATTTTATTCAACTATAATATTTGTTGATCTCCAAACTCAATTTTATTATGTTAACATGAATAAGGTTATTTTGATGCAAATACAAGTTTTGAAAATATCTCAATAAAAAAGTTATGAGTATATGAATTAATTTCATGAAATAGTTATAGAACTAGATCTGTCAGGAGAAGGTAGCTTCTGGAATCCTTGATTTAATAAATATAGGATTTTTAGGCACTGTTTTAATCACTAGAGGGAGCTTATTTAGTATTACTAAAATTATAGAAATATGCTAAGAAACAATATAAAATTAATTTTGGATAAAGAAATGTAGGGAATTTAAACAGTAGGAGTTAAATCCCCTGTGCATGTGCATCTATGGTGAATAGAAAGTTTTATTAAAATTGAGTTTGGTTTATAGGGACACACTGATTTAAATGAAAAATGAGAAACTCATAATTGAAGTGACTTGAGTTCATCAAATTGGACATCAGAAAAAACAAGTGAACTTTTATTGCCTACCATAGGAAAAATAGGGACTATTGTCTATTATGCCAAATGACATTTAGTTTGGGGTCATAGTATAAAAAAACATGCAAAGGGTAGCTGGGTAAAATGTGAAATATAACATTAAGTAAAGCAGAAAGAAGGAGAAATTATACACAAAAGAGGACTACACAGTGAAAATACTAACCTGGCACAGAAATATTTAGCAATCACTCCAGATTGCGGTTTGAATCAGCAGGATTGATAAGAAAGGAAACAGCATGGATTAGAGGAACTGCATGGTAATTCTATAACTGCACCATTCATCTAAAGCTCTGCATAGATGTTGAAATTTGAAAAGGATTAGAAAAATGAACATTTAGAAAATGGTAAACAAGTTCAGGCTGCACAATGCAGACAGAAGAAGACCAGAGAGGGAAGGTGGGTGGTTCCAGAGGTCACAACAATGTCACCAGCTCACCAGAGGTCATGGTCTCATCCTCCCATTTCTCCCAACCTGGCAGTCCTCATTTGTCAAGTGAAAACATTTGCAAAGTTATCCCACAAATATCTTTCTGGTCTCGGATTTCAGGGAGAATTAAATTAGGAATACATGGGTAATTGAGAGACGATTAAAATCCACTGCCAAGTATTTTAATATGTGTAAATGTGTTCTACGAAAAGTGATAAGCTGTTCACTACACTCACAAATGACAGAACTGAAAAAAAAATGGGCTTAATCAGAAGTAAGAACAATATATAAGATTCTACTTATTCTGAACTCTCACAGACTTAGAATTGACTGGGACCACTTACAAAAGGCAAACCCTCAGCCTTTGCCCTAGGATTTCATTTCATGTTCTGCAGTGTGTCCAGGCATTGGTGTTTGAACAGCATCTATTCGTGCTTCTAATTTTGATCCAAGTGTGAAAAGCTGTAAATTGGATATAGTAATATATCACTTGTTAATGAAAGTTTACGCAAACCTTTTCTCTGAGCCAACAGATATTAAAAAACCAATTAACTGCAAAACAAACACTATAACCATAACAACACCAATATAATAGACATTTTTATTGATGTCTTACCTACAGAAGCTCAATTAATCCCCTCAACAATCTTATGGTGGATATACTCCTATTTTCCTGTTTTTAAAATTGGGAACACAATTTTTAAAAGTTCATATATTGGGAAGTATTGTACCCACACTATACTATATCCTTTATAACTTTACCTTTCACTCTGCTATATAATTTCATTTGATCCCAGTATAATACCACCCTGATGTAGTTATGACTAAAAAGAAAGTAATAGAACATCAGTTTCATTACTATGTCTTATTTTCTCCTAAAAGCATTACAATAGTCTAAAATTCCTAGTTAGTGAATTAAACATAAAAGCATGATTTCATTTCTGAGTTACAATCAACATCCCCAAATTAAACTATTTTGAAAGTGTATTTTTTTTCTGAAAAAAAAAATAGTATTTGTGTTTTAACTGTGACTGCATTACCTTAGATTTCCCATTGAGCTGGCTGTACTAGGAACTAGAACATAAAATTGCCATGTTCTCTTTCAAAGTTTCTATTGAAGCCAATATTATGACTTTGGCTATATTGGAAACTCTCCTCTGTGTTGTTTCATGCAGTCCCTGTGCTAGAGGCATTTTATGACTCTTTGAGATTAAGATATTTCAAACCTCAGTGACTATATGTTTCCACCGGGATATTAGAAGCAGACTTTACAATCTCCACACACAATGCAATTTTTAAAATAAAATTCCATAAATTAAGGCTCTCATAAACCTTTGGAAATGCTGCTGTGGCCGGCAACTGCTTTGTTGAGTTTGATCCCTGTGTTCGGTGGAGTTCATAGGGATGTGGCCCTTAAACCAGGACTGCCCTTAATTAGCATGAAACGCCTTTTGAAAAGATTATCTCTTGGCAAAGAGCTTATGCCTATTAAAAATTTCAGACAGAAGATCAATAAATAATCACCTCTTGAAATATACTAATCAGAATACACTTCCCTGAAGAAAATTGCAACTGAATCTACTTACTGTATAACAGAGGTAGAGACCAGGCAGTAAAATGGGGCTGGTCTCAACAAGGAAATTCAAGTTTCAGCTTCTATCCCACAAAATAAGATGAAAACTGTGAGGGAAAACCTTTTCCCAGCACACTCTTTGGAATTGCTTACTCTGAAGGGCTTTAATGATATAAATTTCCCATTTGACCCACGAGTGCCTAAATGGATACAAGCCACATTTATTGATTTGTTCCAATTGCACATGTACCTTCAGGAAGAAAAAGGAGGACAAGAGACCTTCTAAGATTCAGGAGACAAAGACAGTGACCATTTAGGAGTACTCTGAAAAATTTTCTGATTTACTGTTGTTTTATTTTGTTTGTTTCCCTGTGGAAATCAGGAACAGTAATTTCAAATGAGTTTTAAATAAAACTAGTTACGATGGCCTACAAAGCTTTATGGAATGTATCTTCCTCCTGTCACTTACCACTCAGACTCTCCTTCTAATACCTCTCCCCTCACTCTGCCCATAAAGGACTAAATGATTATGCCCCTCCAAGATCTGTATGTTAAAATTCTAAGCCCAAAGACATCAGTGTTAGGAAGTGGGGACTTTTAGGATGTGTTTAGTATTTTGGATGTGGCAGAACATTCCTTCAAGATATTAATATTCTTATGTCTTATAGCACTGGGATGAGGACTCTAGAGAGTTTATTCTCCCCTTCAACCATGTCAGGACATAGAGAGAGGGCACAACCCGTAAACCAAGAAGGAGGCTCTCACCAGACCCTAAATATATCCACACCTCAGTCTTGTACTTCACAGCCTCCAGAACTGAGAGGTAAGTTTCTGTTGTTTACAAGTCACCCAGTCTTTGTTATTTTATCATAGTGGGCTGAATGGATTAGACATGCAGTCACACACGCTGGACATATCAGGTACACCCCTCTGCAGAGTTTTTTCATCCACCGTTCCATCTGCTACCATTATCCTCCCCTGACTTTCAGATTTTGACTAAAATGTCTTCTCAGTGAAGTCACCAGGCCACCCAATCTAAATTGCAAATGACTACTAACAGCATACAAACTGCATGCACTCTCCCTTATTAATTTTTTTAGTTGCTAACAATTATACAGTTAAATATTCATCATGTTAATTATCTGTCCCGCTTCCTCAAACTTAGGGTTGCCTGGGGCAAAGAGTTCTGTTTATTTTCATTGCTATATCACCAGAATCTAGAGCAACAGTGTCACACATAGGGTAGGCACTTGATAAATATCTGTTAAATGAATAAATAAATGAAATAAAATAATAAAATTTGAATTATACTTTTTTTTTTTTTTTTTTTTTTTGGCCATAGGGATAGCAAAAAAACCAGAGTTAGGAAGATTGTGGCCAACTCTAACTAGTCTGGGGGGAACAAACTCTCAGAGAAAGAAGAGTGGTTTGCAGAGTTAAAAGGTAAAGAAGGAAGTAAAGTTGGACTGAGTTCTATACTTTTTAACCAATTATTGTGTCACTAAGCATACAACCTTCACAATAGGCTCAGACATCCTTTTCCCTTCTATATCTCCTATAGTGAGGTGCGGGCCCCAGACCTTACTTCAACCAGTTTATTTTACCATTTAGTGTTTTCAGACCTTGCTATTTGCTGTATTGTATGAACTGTGAATGTCAGTTACTAATTTTTCAAAACTGATTTTGGATTTGTTGTTTTGACTAATAACTACATTTCATATAGTTCATTTCCTAGTCATTTCCTGGAGCCCCATGTAATAAAAATCCTATTCATATCACCCTTTTTGTTGTTACAAGTTGGAAGGGCAACCAATAAAATGGAAATTCTGTGCTTTCTATTTAGTGTTGAAGTTCCGCCCTTTCTATTTCTGTTGTTTTCTCTTCAGTTTGCAGGTCCCATCTTGGGAGCAGGAGAAACCAGTCTATGATAAGATTAGGGAATGGTCCCTGCCAATCTAGAGCAAAGACTACTCCCTTGCTTACAAATAGGATGTGTTCTCTTCTCAGGCATTTCTAAAAATAAAGCTAGTATTTTATTATGGCAAGAAGAACATAATTAAATGGACTCTCAAACCTCAACAATAGTGATGGTATCTCAGAGAAATTTGATATTTGAGTTTGAAAATTGTTTTCCAGTTCCCTTTTGCAAGCTACAATCACACTGGAATTCTCTGGGATGGAATAAGAGAGTCCTTTGAGGGCCAAACACATGCTTTGCTGAAGGAAAATTACCTGTTAGCCACCCATGTAATCTCAGATGGAAAGGATATATAATTGTATTATCCATAAAAGAAATGGTGTTTGTTCATGCTTTATTTTATTTTCCCATTACCAATATACTGCATTGGTCTTTGGTTACATTTACCATCTCCTATTGACAGCACTTTGCAAAATACACGTATTATTCCATTTAGTCCTCATAAAAAACATATCATATAGATTCTACTGTTATCCTGTTTAGAAAACACTAAAGCCATCATTGCCAAGAATTTTCCCAAAACCCCACAGCTGAGTGGCAAAACAGTACTTGCACCCAAGCAGTCTCAATTCTAGAGACCCCTGACAAATACTGGGCTGACGTACATAAATCAGTGAAATTTCAGTTACTTATACTAAATCCAAGGTGACATGTGTAAGAGCCGACTTTGAAGTGCAAATCTTAATTGAATGTTAAGGAAATCCTTTCCTCTTTTGGATAGCTGCACTGTTTTGGAACTTGTGCTCCAAACCCTGCATTGCCACCAGCCTAAACGAAGGCACTATCACCCTCTACCTGGAATTGACCCAATTCTTATTTTTTCCACTCTTGCTCCCAGCCCAACTGTTCTCCACAGAAGAGAAAAAAAAGTGTTAACATGAGAATTGAAATCTCGCCCATCCTTGATCTAGTTGGAATTTTACCTTGACCATAATGCCAACTCCATGACAATAGTGTTTGTCTGTCACTTCATCATTGTGCCTCCAGCCCAGCACAAAATTGCAGCTTAATAATTATTCATTAAATATATCATATTGTTCTCAAAGTTAAAATGAAAAGAACTTCCAATTTCAGGTGAAATGAATTCCAAATTCTTCATTTCAGGGTTCAAGTTTCAGCTAAGTCTTTATCAACACCTGGTTTCCTTTTCTCCTAAACCCATTGTTAATATTCTACAAACAAGCATATCTATGATACCACCTCCATTGTTTTCCCATCTGGACATCCTTACATCATTCTCCTTTGTTCGAATGTCCTCAACTTTTCCAAATTATGTACACTTTAAATACATACTCTGGCTTTAGAAAGACTTTATTCTTTACCCATTTTCTTGTCCCTTTCAAGGAAGATTAATTGACTTCAATGCAAATTTACTTTGGACTTGGAAATATCTTTTTCTTTTGAGAAGTGCTTTCAAGTATCGAAGCCAGAGAAACCATGGCTTCTCCTTTCTTCATATCTATGACAATAAAAAAAATTCCCATTTTATCTTTTTTTAAAAAATTAGGCTTATAATACCCACATATAATGTTCAGGTGCCATGATTGTTAAGACATACTTGGTATTGTTTCTTATTTAAAATAATAGCACAACTTACATTTAGTTAGCATTAAACTTATTTAGCCATGTACCTTACAACTACAAGGAGATTGTAAGCTTCCTAAAAATCTAGGAAAATATCTTATTCTGATCTTTTTCCACAGTCTTTTGTGTAAAGAAGGTATTCAATTAATATTTGTTGACTTGACTGATTGCATTGATTAAAGAACACTTTCAAAATGAAACTTTGCCTGTAAGTAAGCTTCTTCCAGAAACAGGAAAACTATAATTAGCTCTTATTGTGCAGAAAATTCATGAACCTGAATTGCAATGTGTTCTTTTTCTCCTACCAGTTTATGCTGTACATAATTTTTTAAAATAATTAGAAACTCTTTGGTGCTAATCAGGTTCCCTTCATCCTCTATCTAGAATATTTTAACTGAGTCCTAGGCTTGGAATTCTGCAAGTTAGTCCTCACTGGAAGCACATATCTGATGGATTTTCACTTAGAACAATGACTTCCACATGCCATAGGCTAACTAAATTAGAATTACCTGAGGTGATTATTAACCTCACAGCTTGCTGGACTCCATGCCCCTCCCACTCATCAGCTTTGGAGGTGAAGGTCCCAGAAACTATACAAACCATCCAAGAGACTCTAATGTGTAGCCAGGTATAAGAAGTTCTCCTCTGGAAAGTAGTTTAATTGAATCACTGTACAAAATAAAGGGGGTGGACTTTTACATGAACTATCTTTGTATTCTGATATTCTCTAAACTGAGAGAAATTTCAAGGTTTGTACTGTACTTTCACATAAAATCCTAAATGACTCTCCAATACATACATTTTTGCCCTACTGCAAAGTTAATGATAGATTTAAACTTAGTTTCTTTTCTTTTGTTTTTTTCTTTGGTAAAGTCTGTTAAATATCCTTATGGAGCAATAAAATAAAAGGAAACGTAATGTATAATTTATAGAAATAGAAGTTTGCCTTTATGGAATAAATGTCAATGAAATAAAAAATAATGCATGAGTCTGTTGAGTTTAAGAGTCTGATAACAATAGTAGCTTTGAAACATATATCCAGTTTATTGCTGAGTTGTATAATCATTTTGTAAATATAGCACATTTTGTTTATTCACCAGTTAAGGGACATTTGGATCATTTCTACTTTTTGGCTCATGAATAATGCCACTATGAATATTCAAATACAAGTCTTTTCTGTGACTATATGTTCTCATGTCTCTTGGGCACATACATAGGAGAGCAATTGTTGGCTCATGTGGGAATTCTGAGTTTTCAAGACTTTACAAAACTGATAAAATATGTTTATGCAAAGTGGTTTCACCATTTTACATTCCTACCAGTATTGTGTGAGGTACTTGTGTCTCTACATACTTGCCAACAATTGTTATTATGTGCTACAAATCTATGAATTTCAAATACACTGATATAAATGAATGAAGTCAAGTGTAAAATACTATATATTATAATTCCATGTTATGACATATTCAAAGACAATATCATAGAGACAGAAAATAAGTCAGTGGTATCTGGAAGTAGGAATACAGATTCACTGAAAACGGTTACAAAGAATCTAAAATAATGGATATTTTTTAAAAATTAGACTGTGGTAATAGTTTTAAAACTGAACTGCTCTTGCATCCTCAAAAATACTTTGTATGCTCATTTTTTTTCAGTCATGATAGTACATGTGTGCTGATATCTTGTGGTAGTTTCATTTGTATTTTCCTAATCTTGGTGATGCTGCATGTTTTCCATGTATTTATTTCCAATCCATATGACTTCTTTAGTAAAGTAACTGTTCAAATCCTTTGCCCATTTTTAAATTAAGTTTCTTCTTTTTATTTTTGAATTTTGAGAGTACTTTTATACATTTGAGACCAATTCTGGATAAACTTCCTAATCAGATATATATTGTAAAAATTTTCCCAGTCTATAGTTTGTCTAAACTATTTTAATATTATCTTTCAAACAGTAAGAGTTCTTAAATGCTGATAAAGAATAACATCGTTTTTAGTGTATCATGTATTTCTTGACATAATGGAGGAATCTTTGACTAATTCGAAATAAACAAATGTGTTTTATCTTCCTCCAGAAGTTTTATAGCTTTAGGTTTTTGATTTCAGACCATGATTTATTTGAAGATTATATTTTGTGAAGGGAAAGATCTTGGATTAGAGTCTTTTGGATGCATATGATTGTGAAGTTGTGACAGAATCATTTGTGGTAAAGACTAATCTTTCTCCATTGGCTTTTCTTTGTGTGTACATATCTCTAATACTCTATTCTGCTTATTTGATACACTTTTTCTAACTTACTCTAATGATACATGTCTTGAACATTATACATTTATAATGAAAAATGAAATCAAATAATGTGAGCCTCTCCAGTTTGTTTTTTAAAATGTATTGACTGTTCTAGTTGTTTTGAATTTTTATATAAATTTAAGAATTAACTTTTCAATTACTATCAAAACCTTGCCAACATTTTGATTAAGATGATGTTGAAAGTATATATTAAAGTAGAATTTCCAGTAGGAGCCCTATTGTGTTTTCTAACCCATGACCAAAGAGTATTTTTTCAATCATAAAAGATTTTAAAATTTCTTTTATCAGTATTTTATCAGTATTTCGTAGATTTTAGAACAAAGATCTTTCACACATTTTTGTGAAAATTATATGTATTTTATTTCTTTAAATTACTGCAAGGTTCATTTTTACATTTTGATCTCTAACTGTTCACTGCTAGTATATATAAGAGACTATATCATGTTTGTTCATCCTATGATGTTGCTAAATGCCATTACAAGTTTTAGTAGCTATTTTGTAGATTCCTTGGGATTTCTGTTTAGATGGTAATGTCTTCTTTGAATAGAGACTATCTTTCTTCTGCTTTCCAATATTTATGCCCTTTATTTCCATTTCTCCTTATTTCATTGGCAGGCCTTTAGTCTGATATTCCAGAGCAGTGAAATGGACATTCTTTGAGGGGAGTATTTACATTTTCCACAGAAGGTATGCTGTTAGCTACAGGTTTTCGGTTATTGCCCTTCATAGGTTTGAAAATGTCCCTTTCTTAGCCCACTTTTCCAGAAGCTTTTATAAGTACAATAAATTTTATTTTGTGCATTTCTACATATTAGATTTGATAATATCATTATTATGCTGCTTCTTTAGTTTATGGATGGAATGAATTTCACTGGTTGTCAAATGTTGAAGGAGCCTCTTATTTCTGTTACAAGTTCCACTTGGTCATGATATATTATTCTTTTTATATATTGCCAGGTGAGATTTGCTGATACTTGGGAGGGGGCACTTTTTCCATTGTACTCATGAGGAATATTATTTTGTGTTTTTCTTTTCTTTTCTCATTTCTGTTCATTTACATTTTTTTTTTTTTTTAATTTATTTATTTTTTTTACGTTTACATAGGGTAATGATGTTTATTATATTTTTCCCCTCCCCCCCACCCCTCCCACCCCTCCCACCCCTCCCACCCCTCTTTTCCCTCTACACAGTCCTTCTTTCCTTCATTCTTACTGCTCTCCTTAGCCTAACTCTAAACCTAACCCTAAACCTAATGCTAGCCCCTCCCACCCCCCATTATATGTCCTCATCCGCTTATCAGCGAGATCATTTGTCCTTTAGTTTTTTGAGATTGGCTTATCTCACTTAGCATGATATTCTCCAATTTCGACCATTTGCCTACAAATGCCATAATTTTATCATTCTTCATTGCGGAGTAATATTCCATTGTATAAATATGCCACAGTTTCTTTATCCATTCATCAACTGAAGGGCATCTAGGTTGGTTCCACAATCTGGCTATGGTGAATTGAGCAGCAATGAACATTGATGTGGCTGTATCTCTGTAGTATGCTGATTTTAAGTCCTTTGGGTATAGGCCAAGGAGTGGGATAGCTGGGTCAAATGGTGTTTCCATTCCAAGCTTTCTGAGGAATCTCCACACTGCTTTCCAGAGTGGTTGCACTAATTTGCAACCCCACCAGCAATGTATGAGTGTTCCTTTTTCACCACATCCTCGCCAACACCTATTGTTGCTTGTATTCTTGATAATCGCCATTCTAATTGGGGTGAGATGAAATCTTAGGGTGGTTTTGATTTGCATTTCCCTTATTACTAGGGATGTTGAACATTTTTTCATATATCTGGTGATTACTTGTACATCTTCTTCTGTGAAGTGTCTGTTCATTCCTTAGCCCATTTGTTGATTGGATTATTTGTATTCTTGGTGTAGAGTTTTTTGAGTTCTTTATAGACTCTGGAAATTAGCGCTCTATCTGAGGTATGGTTGGCAAAGATATTCTCCCACTCTGTAGGCTCTCTCTTCACATTTCTGATAGTTTCCTTTGCTGAGAGAAAGCTTTTTAGTTTGAATCTATCCCAGTTGTTTATTCTTGCTTTTATTTCTTGTGCTATGGGAGTCCTGTTAAGGAAATCTGATCCTGAGCCAACAAGTTGAAGATTTGGACCTACTTTTTCTTCTATAAGATGCAGGGTCTCTGGTCTGATTCCGAGGTCCTTGATCCATTTTGAGTTGAGTTTTGTGTAGGGTGAGAGATAGGGGTTTAGTTTCATTCTATTGCATATTGTTTTCCAGTTTTCCCAGCACCATTTGTTGAAGAGGCTATCTTTTCTCCATTGCATATTGTTGGAACCTTTGTCTAGTATGAGAGAATTGTATTTATTTGGGTTTGTGTCCATGTCCTCTATTCTGTACCATTGATCTACCTGTCTATTTTGGTACCAATACCATGCCGTTTTTGTTACTATTGCTTTGTAGTAGAGTTGAAGATCTGGTATTGCAATACCCCCTGCTTCGCTCTTGCTACTGAGGATTGCTTTAGCTATTCTGGGTTTTTTATTCTTCCAGATGAATTTCATAATTGCTTGCTCTATTTCTGCGAGGTACATCATTGGGATTTTAATTGGAATTGCATTGAATCTGTATAGAACTTTAGGTAGTATAGCCATTTTGACGATATTAATTCTGCCTATCCAGGAACATGGGAGATCTTTCCATCTTCTAAGGTTTTCTTGAATTTCTTTCTTTAGTGTTCTGTAGTTCTCATTGTAGAGGTCTTTCACCTCTTTTGTGAGATTGATTCCCAAGTATTTTATTTTCCTCGATGCTATTGTGAATGGGGTAGTTTTCCTAATTTCTCTTTCTGAAGATTCATCACTTATGTATAAAAATGCATTGGATTTATGAGCATTGATCTTGTAACCTGCTACTTTACTGAATTCACTTATGAGTTCTAAAAGTTTTCTGGTGGAATTTCCAGGTTCCTCTAAATATATAATCATGTCATCAGCAAACAGGGATAGTTTGAGTTCTTCTTTTCCTATTCGTATCCCTTTAATTTCTTTGGTTTGTCTGATTGCTCTGGCTAGAGTCTCAAGGACGATGTTGAATAGAAGCGGTGAAAGAGGGCATCCCTGCCTTGTTCCAGTTTTTAGGGGGAACGCTTTCAGTTTTTCACCATTTAGAATGATATTAGCCATGGGCTTAGCGTAGATGGCCTTTATAATGTTTAGGAATGTTCCCATTACCCCAATTTTTTCTAGTGTTTTGAGCATGAAGGGATGCTGTATTTTATCAAATGCTTTTTCTGCATCTATTGAAATAATCATGTGATTCTTAACTTTAAGTCTGTTGATATGGTGAATGACATTTATTGATTTCCGAATGTTGAACCAACCTTGCATCCCTGGGATAAAACCCACTTGATCGTGGTGCACTATCTTTTTAATATATATTTGTATGCGATTTGCTAAAATTTTGTTGAGAATTTTTGCATCGATGTTCATTAAGGATATTGGTCTGAAATTTTCTTTCCTTGATGTGTCTCTGTCTGGTTTAGGTATCAGGGTGATATTGGCTTCATAGAACGAGTTTGGTAGGGTTCCCTCCTCTTCTATTTCATGGAATAGTTTGAGGAGTATTGGAATGAGCTCTTCTTTAAAGGTTTTATAGAACTCGGCTGAGAACCCATCTGGTCCTGGACTTTTCTTTGTTGGTAGGCTTTTGATGACCTCTTCTATTTCATTGCTTGAAATTGGTTTATTTAAGTTGTGTATGTCCTCCTCGTTCAGTTTAGGTAGTTCATATGTCTCTAGAAATTTGTTGATGTCTTCAAGGTTTTCTGTTTTGTTGGAGTATAGATTTTCGAAATAGCTTCTAATTATGTTTTGTATTTCACTCGTGTCTGTTGTGATGTTTCCTTGTTCATTCCGAATTTTAGTAATTTGAGTTTTCTCCCTCTTTCTCTTTGTTAGTGTGGCTAAGGGTTTATCAATTTTATTTATTTTTTCAAAGAACCAACTATTTATTTTATTAATTTTTCCGATTGTTTCTTTTGTTTCGATTTCGTTGATTTCGGCTCTGATTTTAACTATTTCCTGTCTTCTACTACTTTTGGTAGTGGTCTGCTCTTCTTTTTCTAGTGCTTTGAGCTGTAGTGTTAACTCGTTTATTTGTTGATTTCTACTTCTTTTTTTGAATGCACCCCATGAAATAAATCTTCCTCTAAGTACTGCTTTCATAGTGTCCCAGAGATTTTGATATGATGTGTCTTTGTTCTCGTTTACTTCTAAGAATTTTTTTATTTCCCTCCTGATGTCTTCTGTTATCCATTCATCATATAATAGTGTATTATTTAGTCTCCAGGTATTGGAGAAGTTTCTGTTTTTTATTCTGTCATTTATTTCTAATTTCAATCCATTATGATCTGATAGAGTACAAGGTAGTATCTCTATCTTCTTGTATTTACTAACAGTAGCTTTGTGGCATAAAATATGGTCTATTTTAGAGAAGGATCCATGTGCTGCTGAGAAGAAAGTGTATTCATTCTTTGTTGGATGGTATATTCTATATATGTCTGTTAAGTCTAAATTGCTGATTGTGTTGTTGAGATCTATAGTTTCTTTATTCAATTTTTGTTTGGACGATCTATCCAGTGGTGAGAGAGGTGTGTTAAAATCGCCTAGTATTATTGTGTTGTGGTCTATTTGATTTCTGGAATTGAGAAGGATTTGTTTGACGTACGTGGATGAGCCAATGTTCGGGGCATAGATATTTATGATTGTTATGTCTTGCTGATTTATGCTTCCCTTAAGCAGCATGTAATGTCCTTCTTTATCCCTTCTGACTAGTTTTGGTTTGAAGTCCACATTATCTGAGATGAGGATGGATACTCCAGCTTTTTTGCTGTGTCCGTGTGCATGGTATGTTTTTCCCCATCCTTTCACCTTTAGTCTATGGGTGTCTCTTTCTATGAGATGTGTCTCTTGCAGGCAGCATATTGTTGGATTTTTCTTTTTAATCCAATCTGCCAGTCTGTGTCTTTTGATTGATGAATTCAGGCCATTAACATTCAGGGTTATTATTGTGATATGATTTGTATTCCCAGTCAATTGACTCATATTTGTTTTGACATGATTTGGTTTCTCCTTTATTTGGCTATTCCTTTAGGCTAGCGCCTCCTGTTGCTGATTTGCATTGTTGTTTTTCATCTCTTCCTCATGGAATATTTTGCTGAGAATGTTCTGTAATGCAGGCTTTCTTTTTGTAAATTCCTTTAGCTTTTGTTTATCATGGAAGGATCTTATTTCGTTGTCAAATATGAAAGTAAGTTTTTCTGGGTATAAGATTCTTGGTTGGCATCCGTTTTCTTTCAGGGCTTGGTAAATGTTGTTCCAGGCCCTTCTAGCTTTTAGGGTCTGGATTGAAAAATCTGCTGATATTCTTATTGGTTTTCCCCTGAATGTAATTTGATTCTTTTCTCTCGCAGCCTTTAAAATTCTGTCTTTATTTTGTATGTTAGGTATTTTCATAATAATGTGCCTTGGTGTGGGTCTGTTGTAATTTTGTATGTTTGGAGTTCTATAAGCCTCTTGTACTTGGTTTTCCATTTCGTTCTTCAGATTTGGGAAATTTTCTGTTATTATTTCATTGAATAGATTGTTCATTCCTTTGGTTTGTTTCTCTAAGCCTTCCTCAATCCCAATAATTCTCAAATTTGGCCTTTTCATGATATCCCATAGTTCTTGGAGATTCTGTTCATGATTTCTTACCATCTTCTCTGTTTGTTCCACTTTGTTTTCAAGGTTAAATATTTTGTCTTCAATGTCTGAGGTTCTGTCTTCCAGGTGTTCTATCCTATTGGTTATGCTTTCTATGGAGTTTTTAACTTGGTTTATGTTTCCTTCATTTCAAGGATTTCAGTTTGGTTTTTTTTCAGTATCTCTAACTCTTTATTGAAATGATCTCTTGCTTCCCGTATTTGGTCTTTTAACTGTTGATTGGTGCGATCATTTAATGCCTGCATTTGCTCTTTCATCTCCTCCTTCAATGCCTGCATTTGCTCTTTCATCTCCTCATTAGCTTCCCTGATCGTTTTAATTACGTACATTCTGAACTCCCTTTCTGACATTTCTTCTGCTCTGCTGTCATTGGGTTTTATTGATGTAGTATCTAGGTTTGTTTGGGACATTTTCTTCCCTTGTTTTCTCATAATGGTCAGTTGTCAGTGGGACCCTGAGATATTGCAGTTTTCCACTATTGGCTTATAGTGTCCCAGTAGATTTCCAGTGTATCACCTCCCAGCCTTCAGTAGCCTGATGTCTTGGAGGAATCTGATAAAGCAGCTCATTCGAAGAATACTGCCCCTAGCCCCCTACTGGTTCCACGTTTTGGAACTGGCTCTGTGCGGAAATGCTCTCACTGTGGGCCTGCACCGTGCAGCTGGCCGTGTGGGAAGAGCCCACTGCCGGAGTGTGGAAGACTACCTTGGGAAGACTCAAGCTGCCCTGCCCGGCTCTGCTAAGCCACCTCTATCTGGGCCTGCCACCCGGGCTGAGCTTTACCCAGTGGGCAGACTCACCCGTGGCTCCACTTCAGTCCGAGTCTCTCAATGCCTCCCCTTCTTAACTCCTGGGTTCTGGAGCGACCAGGGGTGCAGTCTCCCTCTAGGCCGCCATCTTGGATCGCCCCGTGAAGAGAGCCCGCAGCCGGAGTGGGCAGAGCCGCCTGAAGAGGTCTCCGGCTGCCCTGTCCTTATCCCTGAGGCTGACTGCAGATCGAGGCTCTCCGCTGGTTCTTTGCAGGAGTACACTGCACTGCTGGGGCTCCGGGACTCGGAGCGTGCTCTGTTCAGACAGGCTCTCACTAGCGGGCCAGATCCGTTCCGAGAACCTGGAGAAGCTGGCTGTGTGGGCGGGGCCCACCGCCGGAGTGCGCAGGACTGCCTGTGGATGACTCTAGCTGCCCTGCCCGGCTCCGATAAGCCACCTCTATCTGGGCCTGCCACCCGGGCCGAGCTTTACCCAGTGGGCAGACTCACCCGTGGCTCCACTTCAGTCCGAGTCTCTCAATGCCTCCCCTTCTTAACTCCTGGGTTCTGGAGCGACCGGGGGTGCAGTCTCCCTCTAGGCCGCCATCTTGGATCGCCCCGTGAAGAGAGCTCGCAGCCGGAGTGGGCAGAGCCGCCTGAAGAGGTCTCCGGCTGCCCTGACCTTATCCCTGAGGCTGACTGCAGATCGAGCCTCTCCGCTGGTTCTTTGCAGGAGTACACTGCACTGCAGGGGCTCCGGGACTCGGAGCGTGCTCTGTTCAGACAGGCTCTCACTAGCGGGCCAGATCCGTTCCGAGAACCTGGAGAAGCTGGCTGTGTGGGCGGGGCCCACCGCCGGAGTGCGCAGGACTGCCTGTGGATGACTCTAGCTGCCCTGCCCGGCTCCGATAAGCCACCTCTATCTGGGCCTGCCACCCGGGCCGAGCTTTACCCAGTGGGCAGACTCACCCGTGGCTCCACTTCAGTCCGAGTCTCTCAATGCCTCCCCTTCTTAACTCCTGGGTTCTGGAGCGACCAGGGGTGCAGTCTCCCTCTAGGCCGCCATCTTGGATCTCTGTTCATTTACATTTAATGTAATTAATGATAGAGTAGGGGAAAATATTTCCCATCTTGCTAGTAATTTTTTTGTTTTCATATATAATTTGTTCATTTTTCTGCTTGATTATGGATATTTTTAATTCAATGTACTTCTGTTAAATCTTAGCTTATTATTTGTATCTTTAAATGGTTGTTTAGAACTTACAATGAACATTTTTAATTTAAATAATTTACCTTCTGATATGATTGCATTGCTTTACATGTAGTACAGCAATCCTCAATAATATACTTCTAGTTGTCCCTCCATATACTACACTATTGCCATCATATGTTTCACTTTTATAGATGCTCTGAACCCACAATATATTTCTACTATTTTTAATTACAGCAGTATTTCTCAATCTTTTGTCATTACTGCCTGATTTTTTAAAAAAAGCATTTTTGACTTTTTCCCCAGTTGCTTCTCAATAAACTTTAATATCTCTATATTTTTTTCTACTATATGTATAACAGACTGATTCATTTTGAACAATATGTTTCCTTCTCCAAGAACTGATTGTCTCCCCTGAGGCCACTATCTCACCATTGAAACTGATGCTTCAGAACAGTGCTTCTCAGCCCTGACCTCTGACACTCTGGGCTCAAGCATTGTAGAGGGCTGTTGCATAGCCTAGGAAGTTAGCGACATGCCTGGTCTCTAACCACTAGATGGTTATCACATCCCCGGGAGCTGTGGAAACCATAGACATCCCCAGGTATTGGCACATAGCTAACAGAGGGCAAAATCACCTTTGGTTGAAAGTCACTGTTTTAGACAATTTTCTTTAATATTACCAAAACTAAGGTTAAAAGGGGCTTTTATATTTATCTTAATCTTCACCTTTTCTGGGACTCTTTATTTATTGGGTAAGTTTCTATCTGGTATATTCCATGTGCCTAAATGTCTTCCTTTGATATTTCTTCTGTTAGTTCTGTATTTGTCTGAAAATGACTTTATTCCCTCTTTGTTTCTCTGAGTACAGAATTCTGAATTGATAGGATCTTCTTTTTATTTCTGAACTCAGCACTCTCACAAAGTTACTGCTTCACCTTTGAGTTTACATAAGTTCTGATTAGTAGTCTGCTATGATTCTTATTCTTGGTTATTCCTATGTAATATATCTTTTTTATTTTTATTATGTTTATTTACCTTTTAATTTTTTACAGACTGCATTTTGATTCATTGTACACAAATGGGGTACATCATTTTGTTTCTATTGTGTACAATATAGATTGATAGATACCTTTCGTGTAATAATACATATACATAGGGTAATGATGTCTGTCTCATTCCACCATTTTTCATACCACCCTCCCTCTCATTTCCTTCTACATAATCTACAATTCCCCCATTATTCTCTCATTACCCACCCCCCACCCCCATTATATATCATTCTCCACTTATCAGGGAAAACATTCAGCCTTTGGGTTTTTGGGTTTGGCTCGTTTCACATGGCATGATATTGTCCAATTCCATCCATTTATTTGCAAATGCCATAATATTATTCTTATTTATGGCTGAAGTATTCCATTGTGTATATATACCACAGTTTCTATCCATTCATCTGTGGAAAGGCATCTAGGTTGGTTCCACAATCTAGCTATTGTGAACTGAGCTGCTATAAACATTGATGTGGCTGTTTTACTGTAGTTTACTCATTTTAGGTCCTTTGGGTATAAACCAAGGAGTGGGATAACTGGGTCAAAAGGTGGTCCATTCCAAGTTTCCTTAGAATTCTCCATACTGCTTTCCAGAGTGACCGTGCCAATTTGCAACTCCACCAGCAATGTAAAAGTGTGCCTTTTTCCCCACATCCACACCAACATCTATTATTGTTTGTGTTCTTGATAAAAACCATTCTAATTGGAGTAAGATGAAATTATAGCGTTGTTTTAATTTGCATTTCTCTAATTACCAATTAAAATCCCAATGACATTCCTCATAGAAATAGAGAAAGCAATCATGAACTTCACCTGGAAGAACAAGAGACCTCCAATAGCCAAAACAATCCTGAATAGAAAAAGTGAAATAGGAGGTATCACAATACCAGACATTAAACTATACTACAGACCAATAATAACAAAAACAGAATGGTATTGGCACCAAAATAGACAGGCAGACCAATGGTACAGAATAGAAGTCACAGAGACAAAACCACATAAATACAATCACCTCATACTACACAAAGGAACCAAAAACATACAATGGAGAAAAGATAGCCTGTTCAACAAATGGTGCTGGCAAAACTGGAAATCCATATGCAGTAAAATGAAATTAAACCTCTATCTCTCACCCTGCACAAAACTCAACTCAAAATGAATCAAAGACATAGGAATTAGACCAGAGAGCCTAAACCTAATAGAAGACAAAGTAGGCCCAAATCTTCATCATGTTGGCTTAGGATCAGACTTCCTCAGTAAGACTCCCAAAGCACAAGAAATCAAAGCAAGAATCCATAAATGGGATGGACTCAAACTAAAAAGTTTTTTCTCAGCAAAGGATACAATCAAGAATGTAAAGGAAAAAGAAAAAAAAAAGAATGTGAAGAGAGAGCCTACAGAGTAGGAGAAAATCTTTTCTACCTGCACTTCAGATTGAGCACTTATCTCCAAAATTTATAAAGAACTTACAAAACTTTACACCAAAAATACAAAGAACCCAATCAATAAATGGGCCAAGGAACTGGACAGACACTTTACAGAAGAAGACACACAGGTGATAAATAAATATATGTAATATATCTTTTTATTCTCTTTCTGTCTTCGTGGTTTTAATAGACATAGCCTTAATAGACTTAAATGTGATATTTAAGGAGTGGTACATTGGGTGGGGGGTATTCTTTTCTTTTCCCAGGGCAGGAAGCTGCAGAGAACTATTCTTTGGAATTCTTTGAAGTTTGTGGATCTGTGCTCAAATTGCTCTTATTAAGTGTTTTGTTTATATTCTCTTCTTTTCCTAGAATTTATAACTTTGTCTTAAAACATTTTATAATGTCCTATCGATCTTAGATGCTTAGATGATTTGTTTCTCTTTGTGTTTCAGTTTATAAATTTATATTACCTTATCTTCAAGTTGACTGATTATCCTTGGAAAGCAGTCTACCTATGAACCCATTAAAGGTATTCTTTTCTTTTAACATGTTGTTTTGATTCTATAATTTCCATTTAATCTTATATTAAGATTTCTTTCCTCTCTACCAAATTTCCACATCCATTCACATGTGAATATCTCTAACACAAGAACCTTCAACATATTACTTCATTCCATGACTTAAAGTCCAACAACTGGTTTATCTTTCTCTCTAGTGCTTTTGAGTTTCCTTCACTAGGCAGTGAGATGTTTTTACTTGATTTTGTGTGTTTCCTAAGTTTTTAATTGAACGCTGCATATCGAGTGCAGAATAGTAGCAATGGAAAGAAATATTACTTATTCTTCTAAAGAGTAAAAGATAAACAAAGAGACAATATTCCTACTTCAGTTTCAACTTCAGCCCCTCTCTGAGTTCCTGATCCAGACAGGTCTTTCACCATGTGTCAGTAACTTGGGTCCAGGATGATTTCCTATCCATGTCTCAGAAGCAGAGATAATTCTCTGTTTCCATCTTTTACTCACAATTAGTCTCCTTCAATGCTCTAAGACAACTGTCAGCTGCTGTTCCTTAGATCCTCAGGTCTTGTTTTTAAGATAGAGTGCCCCAAACAGAGCTTCCTGCTTCAGCACAAGGTCCTTTCTTCCTCTAAGCTTGTTGCAGTGAAAGAAATTTTAATGTCTCCCCCAGGCCACCACTGTTTCCTTGTCTCTGGTGAAGGTCCATGGAGCAAAGTCGGCAAGCAGCTATAAATTGACTTGTGCCTTTAACTCTAAGGAATTCTATTCTCACACACTATTCCACCTTTTACCTTCAAAAGTTTTATTATCTACTTACATAGGGATAGTGTTTCTTTTTTCAAACCCTATTGAAGGGGTCAAGGTTCATATATCCTTTTGAGAGATCAGTCTGGTTGTTGCCCAGCAACGACTACTTTCTGATGGGTTTAAGTAAAGTTGGATCTTGGAGATTATTAAACTTTTCTTGTAGGTAGGATGGTGTGATACTTTTATAACTTTATACATTCTAGTTAGAAGAGAAAAACCAGTCATTTGTTTTATTTATCCAGTTATTTTTTAGCTACTTTATTTTTAACTAATTGATTTACTTATTTTGGCAATACTAGAGATTTGAACCCAGGGCCTCACACATGCTAACCAGGACCCCTACCAGCAAGCTATATCTTCAGTTCCCAACTTTATATTTTTAGAAGATTTTATAAAAATCAGTTGAATCATAAGATGCTGTTATTTCATCCAGACAGTAGTTTCATTTGATTTTCCAGATCACTGGAAACATTATCTTTTTACATCACTGTTCTACTATTTCTGGAATTGAGACCTTCTGTCCCACTCAGATGACATAAAATTGTGCTGCTTTGTATGTAAGATATTTATTTTGGCAGTCCTTGGGGAAGAAAGCCAAGGCATAGGCTATTTTGGAGGGATAGCACCATTGCCAGACCCCCAGATTTAACTTTTATTTTTCTCACCCAGGGTAAAACAGTCACTAATGTTATATTTATCTAGATTTCTAAATTATGCTTTATTCCATATCTTGGCTTCATAATTTGTCACTGTCTTATTCATTTTGTAGGTGAATCAGTTCCTTATGTCAATTTTCTTGTTAATTTTAACTCTTGCCATTGTTTTTAGACAAATCTTGGTTTAACTTAGCTGGTCTTTCATTAATATTTCTTTTGGGCTTCAGGTGATGGAGGTAGTATAAATTTGAGCCTCAATTCTATTAGAGTGTTTGCTGTTTTGAATTTTCAGAAACTTTTCTTCTTTCCATCTAGATTACCAGTGGAGGCAGGCAGTGTGTCTTACTGGTTAGCTCTAGGCAGTCCTATTTTTTCTTTATATTTTAATTTATACTGCTGTAGGTGGGATAGCACACGTATTTCCCTCTTATGCTGTATAATGTTAAGGGCTTTTTCTACTGCCTTAACTTCTTGCCTGAAAAATGAAGGCTCCAAGTCAGCAGATTCTCCTTGGACAGGCCCCAGATTTAACTCTCCTAAATCTCTGAATTGCTGCTTTGGATTTATTTTTTGTCTGTAGAACTTGTTAATGTACAGACAAAGCTAATTTAAAGAAAGTATACATTGCATATCCATGTAACCATGACCTGCCTTCCACTATCAACAGTTTACTGGACTCGTTCTATCTGATATCTTATCATTTCTCTATCTAGTTATCAGAACTTCTTGTTTGAAATACTTAAAATTACCTTTTTAACACCTTTATACTGACCCTTTGAATTTGTCAGCTTGCATACCATTAAAATAAGGCTCAATATTTGTTTGAATTTTTATTTTATTTCAGTGCAAATTTCACAAGCAAAATATTCAGATTTTAAGCATATATTCACTGACTTCAGACAAATGAATATATCTGTGTAATATGTATTGCTCTCAAGATATAAAGTATTAAGATCTCCATGGAAAATTTTCTCATTCTCCTTTGCAGTCAGTACTAGCCTCCATCTATCTCCCAATCCAGACAACCACAATTTTTTTTTTTTTTTTGCTTTAAAAGCAGATTAAATTTCTTTCAAGAATGTTATAAAAATATTTGTTATTGTATTTACTCTTTTACAAATGACTTCATTCATTCTTCATTCAACATAATGTTATTGAGGTTTATCCATGTTATGGTATGTGTTGGTTTGTTTCAATCTGTTGCTGACTAATTTTCCACTATATTGAATACAGTTTACCTATTCTCATGTCAAGATACACCAAACTTATATTCTATTTTCTCAACTCCTAAAATTAGCATTTGATGGGTAATAGAATAGTGTATATTTAACTTTGTAAGAAACTGTAAGAGCTGAGAATGATGCCCCACATATTCCTCAACATTTAGTGTCGAGTATTTTTAATTTTAGACCATTTTTAGTTTTATTTTAAATTTTTAAAATTTTATTATTTTAGTTTATTTTTAGAGATTGAGTCTTGCTATGTTGCTCAGACTGGACTTCAACTCCTGGTTTCATCCGATCCTCCTTCTTTTGCCTCCCAAATAGGTAGGATTATAGGTAAGCACCACCACACCTGGAAAATTTTAGCCATTTTCTTGGTTGTGAATTGACAGTTGTGATTTTCATCTTTCTGAGAACTAAGGGTGTGCCTCTTTCATGTGATTATTGGTCATTTGTATGTTGAATTCTACGGCCCCTTTTCATTAGCTTGTTTGCCTTTTGGTTGTTGGTTTTTTAGGAGCTCATTTTATATCCTGAGTAGCAGGCCTCTGTCATGTATGTGCCTGTGAATCCCTATCCTTTTAGTTACCTATGTATTTAAGTGTCTTTGAATATGAATTATTAGGACTCTTGATTTTATTGGGATATTTCATTTTTTTAGTTATCTGATATTAGGAGGAAACTCTGTTTGTTTGGTAGGCATAGCATTCCTATTAGCTACAGAAGAAAGGAGGATGAATTATATAATACCTATCTCAGTAATATACTTAAGAGTACAATCAGATGCTTTATTGTTGAATAGTATGAGGGGTTTATAATTTAGGTCACATATGTTGAACATATAATATGTTCTAAGATGTAAGAAGAACAACCCTAAGTCCAAGATAAATATAAAGAATGAATTTAAATAAATTCACGAAGGTAAAAAGAAACATGACGTGTTCACAGGGTATTGTATTGGGACAGTATGACATAAAGTTGGAGCAGGCTAGTACCACCATGTTACTGCTATCTTTCCTAGTCAATTCAAAGCTCTGAGATTTCATGCAATAAGTGAGAAGAATTAATGAAAGTTCAATGTGTTCTTATGTCCAGGGCCAATTGGGGATTTTGTTAACAGGATGAAAGCACAACTTTAAGATGAATGGGGCAATACCGCAGGTAGTGGAAAATGTGTAATAGAGGTTGAAAGGACAAGGCGCTTGTTCAAACTTAATGGGAGAGAAGTTTTGGTCATAGGAAATGCTGTAGAGAAAGGAATGAATGGTAGCAGATGGTTCAAAGAAAACTTGAACCAAGGTGTTGAGTGTCTGATAGGGAAAAAAAAAATTAATGATGGCAAAAAAAAAAAAAGTCTTGGTTAAAAAATTTTGAAGATCTCTGTGTTGGTTACTAAAATTTAAAAAAAAAAAAAAAAAACTTAAATTTTAAACTAATTAAATAAGTTGCCCAGTCCAGGGAGACAAATGCAAATTATATATAATCATATGAACAAGCAAGTGACTCATCTCACACCTGCTTCTTTTCCACATAAAGTGAACATTGAGAGTGCTATTTTAAGGAACTTAATCTGTAAATCTGAAAATGGTTAGATTCTATTGAGGTATCTTTTGGCTTTCTTATTAGTTGTGCTTCTTTGGTTTTTTTTTTTTAAGAGTTTACTGTCAACCCTCAGGGGTTTACTTCAACACCTGTTAGGCTCTTTGAAAGTTATTTTTGCTGTTTAGCATTTCTTATTTTAATACATGAACATCTGGTCAAGGTTTGCTTTAGAAATCCTCTAGTTGCAGAGTTCATCTGCTCTAAATACTTTACATTCTGACTTTACATTATCCTCCTGAGTTATAGGACAGTTATAGAATAGTTCAGCTTAGGAAAAACGATTGCTTCTGATGAATCTTTAATATTCAAGATGATAATCAGTAAACAGGATTTATTGGGTACCAAGTATATTTTCAATACTCTGATGGGCTCTGAGGAGGGGAAAGATACATGATTTCATCCTTGTCCTGGAGGAGTTTACAACCTAGTTAGGAGAAAAACACTTAAACCCAGAGTGAACAATACGAGGCAGTGCATCATTAAAAAGTTTCTTGTATAGTGTTACAAAGAGATAGAAATAAGGAAAGAGAAAACATTTCATAACTTAAACCTTGAATAAGGTGTAAGTTATAAGAAAATGGAAGCTAATTGATATATATATATCATCAATGCCAAAAGAGGAAAACCAAAAAGGGTAAAAACAAAGGAGGTCATCTTAGGATATTATTACTTATTTGTATTATTTTATTGCTATTTGCATCTCTCAAGTTATTCTTGGTTTCCTTTTTCTTAGATTAATAGCATGCTATCAAATTTCTCTTGTTAAATTATATACTTGAAATGTTTATGATCTGCCAGACTTGACCAATAAGGTCTTGATAACATTAGGGATCACCATCTTCTGGATCAAAAAGTTGGTGCTTTGTTGAGGAATTTTCTGCTGCTAGCAAACTGTCTTGTAACCCTTGCGCCAACTTTTTTCTAAGTTTTATTTAGGGGAATTAGGAAAGAAATACCTGTGCCACTATATCTAAGACCCAATTTTCCTTTGAGTCTGCTAACAAAATATTAACGCATAAAATGTTTATCATTTTAATAAAAAAATAACAATTTCTCATTTCATTTAGTATTGTCCCATAAGGAAAATTAAATATATAAATTTTAAAAATATAGAATGCAAACTTATTTTTATATTGTCAAGTCATTTCACCCTTTGTCTTGATACCATTTGAGTTTCATACAAGCATTGCTACAAACACAGGTTAAGCAGTCATGTATTTTTTTAAGTAAGCTAATTCCAAGGCAGTCTCTTCCTCCATGTAATAATTTATCAGTTATATGTGTCAGAGTTCATATTTAAGTAGAGGTTTAAGTTATCTGTTTTAATATGGAGAAGTTAATGATTAGTGTATATCTGAAGAATATGTTTACCGAGAATTATATTGTCACTGGTTGTTAGGAAGCTGGAGAAAAATGCATATTCCAAGGGTTTCTGGAATGTGAAGCAGTCCCATATACCAATGCTCCATATAAATCCAATGATTCCAGCATTCAGAATGCTAAGAAGTACACTTGTGTTCAAGACTCAGAAGTTGCCAGGGGTGGTGGTGCACACCTGTAATTCCAGTGACTCCTGAGTCTGAGGCAGGAGGATCGCAAGTTCAAAACAAGCCTCAGCAAAAGCGAGGCACTAAGCAACTCAGTGAGACCTTGACCTAAATAAAATACAAAATAGAGCTGGGGATGTAGTTCAGTGGTTGAGTGCCCCTGAGTTCAATCCCCTGAACCACCAACTCCACCCAAAAAAAGACTCAGAAATTGCAGAAGAAAATTAAGAAACTGAGAGTCAATTCTCCCTAATAATTTTGTAAAAGTGTCATTTTAAAACAACCCTAAAACTCGGTGCTATAATTTCAGAAGGTCATGCATTCATCTAGTGGCAGAATGATGTGCTTATTGCCTATTCACTGGGACCTATTCTACAACACATTCACAATGGCACATTGTAAATATGTTCACATTTCCTAACCTTCAGAAATGCAGTTTGAAAGCTGCAGCACAGACCTCATCAAGAACAGCCTGCTAGCTTCCCAGACAGGTTTATACAATAGAGTGGTAACATAAACACGCCACAATTCTGTATCTGGATATATGAAAGCACAGAAACCAGATTTCACCAGTATAACAAAGCTGATCAACTTTTCAATAAATGATTCATGTCAGCTGTTCTCTACAGTGTAACCCAGAATTCCAGTTGATTAATTTGCAACAGAAATGATGTGTTTTTAGTGACTACACTTTGCATACCTTTTATCCAGGCTAATCTCTTCCTGTAACAAATTAAATTTTTTAAAAATTCTGTTTATTGAACATGAATAGGAAATCTGGGGAGAGGGTGGAAAGTGTAAATAGTCTAGGACATTTCAACCAGAAATATTTAGCTAATTCACCAAAGGCACAAATGAAATCCTGAAACCCCTTCATGGATTATTCATTGAACTTTGATCAACATATGTGATTTGACCTAATATTAGGCATGTGTTTTGCTTTGTCAATCATAGATGGAGGGCATATATAATTTAATAGACCTTCATGATGATCAAGGTACATTTTGCTTATGTAATACATATTTTCATGTAACCTGACCACAAAGAAAAAAATACTTTGCATATGCCAATGTGATAGAAATTTGCTTCATGATTACATGTCTTGAAGGAATACTAAGTGAATAATGCAGTAAATGTAAATTCAGTGAAATCAGTTGAAATGCACCATCAAAACTCTACAATTCAGAAGCAGTCTGCAAAGGAAAATATTTTGGGTCACTGATTTAAGCCATAAAATTACTTCGTGATTATACTGTTCTCAAATTTGGCACTTATTTTCTTGATGCTCTATTTTTCCAAAATCTTAATTTAGTAAGCTGCTTAAAAGCAAGGATCATGTCTTTATATCTAGTACTTAGCACATTGCTCAGCTCAAAAAAGAATCTTAATACAGCTAGATTGGTTAAATTACTGAAATCATGCTCTTGTCCATATGCACCTCCTCTTTTATATTCCCTAGTCTTCTTAATAGGACAGATATCTATCAAGTCACCCATTTTTAAAATACATAACATGTAAGTAGTGGATAACTTTTTTGGTATCCACACTGACTTAGTTTCTCAATTCTGTTGATTTTGCATCTTAAGTACATCAAATTTATTATCTTTGAAACTATATTCTCATTTGGTTCAGTCCTAAATCACCTTTTCCATGAAATATGGACTTAAGAAAATTATCCTAAACTTGAGAGTGCTTACATATGTTCCTGACAAGGGTACTACAGAGGTCTATAGGTAGAAGTTTATTGTCACAGATATAGGGACTTTCTCTCTCTCTCTCTTTCTCTCTCCACACACAAAGACACACACACACACACACGTGCACGTATACAAAAATCTAAATATGAGTGTATGAGTATGAGTATTTGCTAAACATAATTTACTAGGTTATTAATTTCAGCTGTAGTGAAGGTTCATGGATACTTCCTTTTCTTCCTCTATACTGGTTCTCCATTCCTTCTAGTCCACCTTGACTATTCTCTTTTCTGTGCTGGACCACTCTGCCCTATGGCAACATCAGAAGCAGTCTGTTCATGATAGAGACTCTCTAAAATTCTTTCATATCCTTATAATATACAGACTTTATAGCTGGAATAAAGTTTTTAATCAATTGTATTTTTCGGCTTTATTATCCTTTTCCTATTTTGCTATTACACCTACAAGTTAATATCTAAAGACCTGCAAAATTCTTCTTATATTCAAATGTGCTCTAAAAAATCCTTTCTGGTTTTTCAAATATCTCTTGTTCTTCAGGTGAAACGAAGGAACATTAAGGACTTTCTTGAATGTATGGGAAAACAAATTATCTTCCAAGTTGAGTATTCCTGGACAAATCTTGCCACCATTTCTCAGAAGAATTTCTTGTCTTTTCTTGAAATTTTCCTCCTTTTCCACCATTCAACTTAGTGTCCCAGTTCACTGTCCTCATAACTCTTATTTCTCATCATGAAGTAAGCTATAGTAAATGTTCTAAAGATTGTTAGCACCCTAATATTCCACAATTCCAAAGGCAAAAGGAAATTTTTGCATTGAGAACAAAAGCACAATTTATTGCTTAATTTTTGATTTAATAAAAATTATATTAGGTACTCATCTGAATGATCAATCTTCCATTTTTTATGCTGTCTTCCTTTCCTTTAATTGCAAACAAATTTAATTGTGTGTTAGTGTGTGTTTGTATGGGTGTTTATAAAGAAAACTTATCCGTACTGCAGGTGTTTCCAGATGACAACCTAAAATATACCTGCTCTTGAAAACTAACATGCAAATCATGGTTCCTGGTAATCCCATGATGTTGATAGAATCATGATTCATATGTGCATATTCATCCTTATGAGGTCATTTCTCAACATATCTCTCCTCTCTCAGCAGTAATTGTGACCAAATTGGAGTGATTATGGATTCACTATATTCACTTTGAGAAGTTTTGTAGCTATGTAGACATTTTCTGTTAATGTATCTGTTTACCTGTTAACATTTATTTACTTATTAATTGTTTTGTTACCTTTTATTTATTAAATATGACCACTTATGTATCTGGATATCTTAGACAATAGTAAAAAAGACTGAGAGCATTGATCAGGTCAACACAATTTTCCTGTTGATTGGCTGAAAATTTTAGTATTTTATTTTATTCCATAGATATTTGCTAAAAAAATTAGTGTCAGTCATATTGAAATGCTCAATTTGATGTCAAGCTCAAAGGTCCATTTTTGTGGCTATGGTATTAAAAATGAAATGCAGTTACAGGATATAGAAGTAGGAAATAATTTTCTTCTAGTATTGCATGTTTTCACATTTGTCTGAAATTCATTTTTTTGTGGGGTACAGGGTGGATGAAAAGAAGGGAAAAAAAACCTTAAATATATAAAAATGCAAATTACCTAAACGGAATTCAATTCTTATGAATGAGAAAGTGCTGGCTACTATTCATCAAACTGATACTTTATTTTACAATGGAAAAAAATTTATGTGGATATGAATATGTGATATGTATATAAAATGTGTGTTAAATTTCAAACTATACTTTTAATATGCAAAAATATTCCCCAGACTTCTGCTCCCTGAAAATGCAGAAATGCACAAAAACTTCTAGACCTCAGTAAAAGGGCCCAAGATACTGAAACATGAAAGACAATAATAGGTGCAGAGTCTGAAGCACACATCAGAGGAACTGTACATAGCTCAGTTATATAAACTGTCATGTAGGACACAATATGATATGAAATAATGTGTAATGGTAAGCAAGAGCCTGATCACTAGTGACCAGAAAATTAAACTTGATCCTGAGAATAATGTAGACCATTTGAAGGTACCTACACAGCAGGTGATGTGACCAGACTTGTGCTTTTGAATGACCCTCTCACTTCAGGGAGAAAGAACTTGAGGAGGCAAACCTATAGGAAGGCCTTGGCACCAGCAGAGAGGAGATGATCCCCTGCACTGTGACAGCAGGTACGAAGTCTATTGTGGAACGCCTCAGCCACGGAATGGGTCAACTACACTCCCAGTGGCAGGCAGGCCCTTACCAGTGCTGGGAACAACTGCCAGTCACAGGGAATGGAAAGACCTAGGCTTTCTCCGGATGGTCAGCTATCCTGCAGATTGACTGAATTGTTTCTGAGACCTTCTAACATCTACAGAAGCAGACTAGGGGATGCTCTGGATTGAATTCTTCCTATACCAAGTGTTTTTATATTTGTGTTTCTAGGAGACTTATTTAACTTGACTGTATCTCAATCTCTTCCTTTGTAATATTGGAATAAAAATAGTATCTACCCAGTGTTGTGCTGGACAATGTTTAACAACGGGCTTTTTGTGAGGCTAAAAATGGCTTACACTGTAGTGTTTTTTTTTTAAATTTCCATGGTATAAATAATTACTCTGTGGTCAAATTTATACTACCAATATGATATTGACCAATTTAAAAATTCCTGAAATTTAACTCATGGCTCTCAAGCCAGTACAAGCTGCTCCAGTATATTTCTACATCTATGTCATAAGACTACTGTTAGGATTAAGTGAACAAATGCATACAAAACATTTACTATGTTCACTAGTACTTACTGAGAGTTTTATTATTCCAAGTACAATAACATTGGTTCTGATCTTTTTCACCCTTAACCATGATTATGTAAACAAATGTAATTTGGTTGCTGTATTTTAAAAATATATTTGTAAAATATTTTCATGCTTTATAAATTTCTAACTAAATGGTATTTATGAATTACATTTATTATTTTTGGTCTCTCAAAATTGCAGACTTTTATTCCAAAGAGCTTTGAAAACCAGTTCTGATACTTTAGGGGAATTATTTAGTTTTTCTCATTAGCTTTATTGAATTTAAATGGAGTCATCAGAGAAAATTCAACAATGAATTTTTATAAATATTCTTGAATGTGTTAAGAGACCACAGATACTATTGGTTATACTGCGGTAGAATTCTATATATATACAAATTCATGTTGGAAAAATTAATAGTTTTACTAGAATATGCCTGAATATCAATTTCTAATGTATAAATCCTACCAACATTAAGATGCAGCATGCTATTCTTGAAATTACAATGCCATATCTTTATGTTTCTTTGAATGTACTAATATCATTTTTATATAAAGGTGTTATCACTGATAAATTCATAATATAGAAATTGGTGCACATGTCAACATAATGAAATTCAGAAGTGGACAGACTGGAAAAATAACCCAGTGGTAAAATACTTGCCTGTGTTAGGCCCTGGATTCAACCCTCAGGAGAAAAGAAAAACAAAAGAAATGGCAGAAAATCATTTCATTTGTCTCTAAATATTACTTTATATGAATAATCATTTCTAGAATAGAATTTGAAAAACTTGTTATAAAGTGGGATTTTTGCAAGAAAACATCATATGAAAATAATATAATTGCAAGAATATCTGGTTAAAACACTGTTAGAAAGCTGTGTTATCTACTGGTACCATTACCTGGAACTATAGGTATGAGTAAATTTACAAGTACACCAAAATAGAAGGCTTAGCACACCACACACACACACACACACACACACACACACAAATGCTGAGCTATAAAGTTTACTTAATATTTCTGGGTATTTACAAATTCGACTTCTTTCTTCCTGCATAGTTTTTATGTATTTTTGCTATCATTATACTTGAAAGAGGTTCATGTTGTCCTTCCCAAGGACTCAGTTTATTCCTTGAGTTATGGGAGCAATTAGTCTAAATATGAAGATGCATTCCCACATATCAATAACCAATAAAACCTGTAAGAATTAGAACCCATTCAACAGACCATAATTAATCAGCACTCCTTTGACTTATTTTTAGGGCAGAGAGACAAATTGCAAGAGAATGTGCAAAAATAATACGCATTTATTTGTAATTTTACTGAACAGTCTTACCTCATAGTAATATAAACATGGAACAATCTCATTTTTTCAATAACTTCTATCACCTCTCCTGTTATCTACTCCTTCCCACTCTTCAGTTGAATGGAAGACATTTTTAGGAACAGTTCAATCTGATTCAATTTTTTTCTGTCACCTTCTGTTCTGAAAAGTGTCATTTCTGTTCTTAAGACTCAGTCCTCTTCATTTTAAAACTAAGGATCGTAATGATTGTTTAACACTGCCATCCTTTTACATTGTTTCTAAGGAACATAGATAACTTAAAAATCTTGGACATTCCTCCCACTTTCTCATCTGTTTCCAAGGCCTTTCTCTGAGTGTTCCTGGAGTCCAGCACAGCGGCTCAGTGATGTTCTTACAGGAAAGGGTACTCAAAAGTCCCTGAATTAAAAGAAGAGGCAGAATGGTTAAATAACCCCAATTTTGTAAAGATGATCTGTCTTCTAAAGACAGAAAAGTCCATCAAACCATTTTGGTTTCTCTGGATCCAGTAGCTTCCAATAGTCATCAACAAAGAACAAATTTATATAAAGTTCCCCAGAAAAGACTGTAGTTTTGTTGGCAATAATATAATGTCTTCTCTGTGATTTCTTCAAGATTCTCACTTATCTGCACTGAAGAAAGTTTTTCACAACTCAGCAATAAGATAGGTAACTCCTTAGGCTATCTTGGAATCTACACACAGTTACCTTTAAGATTGACAGCAATGATTCTGAAGATACACAGTATCCTTGGTCATCAAGGAGAGAATAAATATGTTTCTATTAAAATATGGCAAAAGATCAAAGTAGTCAAACCGCCAAGGAAAAAAATTTCAGTAAATGTTAAAACAATACACTATATGTTTCAATTAATTGAAGTTTCAATTTATTACTCCTCTAGGGAATTAAAAAGCAACCTAAAGCATTACTCTAAGTGTCAAAAGCTCCCAGTGCCTTGCTTAGGATCCCTAAGGAATCTTTCTGAACAAATTAGATTCATTGATCCCATCCACATCTATCAATGTGAGTTGGGAAGAAAGAAGCAAGGTGATATCAGTAGCCCCTTTCTCCAGTTCCCCCCTGAAAATAACTAGTTTGTGCATCTTAAAGATCTAATTTGGCTTCACTACTGCGGATGACTAGGTACATGAGAGGACAGGGAGCAGGCACTGGAGCTCAAGGGTTTCCATGTTCTGGGATTATGGGGAAACAATTGGGGTGGAAGCTGTTGCTTTGAGTGGTAGAAGATAAAGCTGGGAGACAATAAAAGGTTAAAACTTTTCCAAAAATGGAGGAGAAAATGAAGGAAATTAATATTTATCTCTATTTTAAACAGTTTTTTTTTCTTAAAAGTTTAATGTTCCTTGCTTTTTATATTAACTACCTTATTATTTTACACTTTTTTATAAAAGCTTCAAAATTATACTTGTCTTTTAAAAAAAAGATCGCTTGATAGCAAATTTTTATCTTAACCTTCTTGTTCCCACATTTTCTCTCTCTTTATTTTTCTCTCTCCCTCGCTTGTCTCTCTTTGTCTATCATTAAGCCTGTGTTCTACATTTTAAATCTTTCATTAACCTTGTGTATAGTGCATTTTTTGTAGATAGTGTATGTGAGAGTTTTAATTAGTCCTAACTACATAATACTTAAGATTGGTCAGGTTGTAAAAAATAGTCTTACTCTATGTTGATTATTTGATTTTACACTGTATTTCTCTATTGTTTCCTTATTTTCACTAGTTTGTGCATTTTCTCCATTTTTTAAGAACTTCTATAATTTTCTGTCACCTTAGTGGCCACCTTCCCTTTATCTTATCTCAAAATTGAAAAAAAAAATTTCTCTATTATAACTGAAAATTAAGTATCTGTTATGATTCCAAATAAATAAATGAAAACCTCTGGGGTATTTTCAGTGACCCCTCTGTTATCCTCCTCTCCCTTCTCTTTATTCTCTGGTCTATTTAGAAAGTTTTTCATTAACTGTCTTCTTCCCCCAACTCCCAAATATGCCTAAGAAGTTTCATTAGCCAGATGTATCCCTCACAGTGTAATTCTTTTCTGCTTCAAGAGTTTCATTTAGTACCTATATCACACATTCTTAGAAAGAGTACCCTTATGTATGTATATTTTAGTTTATTTGTAGAATGCCTATTTCCCTGATCTCTCACAACTTTTCTCTTTATAGTCTTTCCCATGTTAAGTCTCTGTTCTGATTTGTTTGACATTTGGTTAGTGTTATTTACTAATTTTTTGAAGTGATTACACCACTAAATGCTTATATGTCTTAATATTTTTCTCCTACAGGAGACTGCTATCTTGTAGAATTCTTAGAATTGGTCATTTTCTTTCAGTGGTTAACACATTCTCTTTCTCCGTGTTAGCATCCAGTGAAATAGATCACCAGCTTAAAACATGTTTGAGGTTTTCCTTGTATAACTATTATTAAATTACCCTAGAAGTTCATGTCTACTCACCATGTTTGTGTGACAAACCACTCCAAAACTAAACAATGAACTTTTTTCTGCTCTATAATCTGCATTTGGGGTTAGGTTCAATAGAAACAGCCCAGCTCTGCTCTATTTGATCTTGCCTGGGACTTCTAGAAGACTGGAATCTTCAAAAAGCTTACTCGCCCACCTGCTGATGCCAGAAAGTTGGTAATTAGAAAAGTTAAATAAGAGTCTAGCAGAGTGCCTCCTCAGCATATTTCTCTTCCTTTCTTCCTTCTCCTGGGGTCCCTGGGATGGCTGCTTCAGGGTAGCTGGGCTCTCCTTTCAGAGGCACAAGCAGCCAGTTCCTTTGTTCTCTCTTCTCCTTAATCCCACTGTACTTGGGCAAGGAGGACATTCAGTCACCTAGCTCTTTCTCAGTCTCTTGAAAGCCAGACAACACACCTCCTTTTGAGCAAAGTAGGGGCAAGACAACTTTCTTCATAAGTGGGCAGGACCTGTCTTATTTAAAGTTTCCTCCAAGCTGATCTTCAGGTGCTTACACAATGGAACAGTTGACCTCTTCTCTCTCTCTCTCTCTCTCTCTCTCTCTCTCTATTTATTTATTTTAATGTTTCACTGTAAAAAAAAAAAAAGAAGAAAGAAAGAAAGAAAAAAAAAAAAGGACTAAACAAAAAACTTTCTTTTGGGATCTAAACCTACTCCATATCTGTAAGGAAAGCATTCTTGACATTGCATCCTTTTAAATATCTCTCTTCTCAATCCCAATGCCTAATTTTCAACCATGAATGAACTGCCTGGGAGCTCTAGTTGCCAACAAAACTGAAGCTGCAAGTTTTTAACATGCTAGCTTCCTTTAAACTTCACACACTACTGAATCCTCTCCCACTCTAATAAATAGTCTTATTAGTATTAAGTAATTTCTTTCTCTTGCTAGCTTGACAATTTTAGGTTTTTTGCAGTTTGAATCATTTTGCTGACATGCTGGGTTTCAAAAGGACCAGTCTTTTTGATGATTTAAAGTTATATCTTCTATGTGGCAAAAAAGTAACAAATTTTCAAAAAATCATACAAAATAGTAATTTCTTCATAACTACTTTTCTCATGTATAAAAAATACAAATCTCTTCTTGGAAAATTGTTTTACAAAATTTCAAATTATATTGGAGACAAAGTACAAGTAGACTTTAAAGAGGATTGAAAAAAATCAATGTGAATTTTATTTCTCAAAGAATGAGTGAAGAAATAAAATTGAGGTTAAAAAACTAAGAGAGAATTGGAAGAAGTTCTACCAAACCCCTTCCCCAAAAGTTAAGATATTTGCTTCAACAAGAATGGAAATAGCATCCTCTTCTCTCTAATATGTGGATACTAATACACAATAAGGGAAAAGGAGGGATAGAAATTTACTGGATTAAACAAAGGGGAATGAAAGGAAGGGAGAGGGGATGGAACTGGAAAAGACAGTAGAATGAATTGGACATAACTTTCCTGTGTTCACATATGAATACATGACCAGTGAAACTTCAGATCATGTGCAACCACAAGAACAGGATCCTAATTAGAATAAATTATACTCCACATACGTACAATATATCAAAATATACTCTACTGTCATGTATATCTAAAAAGAAAAAAATGAATATTAATAAAAATAATGAAAACCACAATAGAGGGTACAGCTGCTGATGTCTATATGTCCACATGTCTATAACTACCCTCTTTCCTCCATTCATAAAGAAAACAAGTCTGGAGGGAAATTCAGATTCAAAGCTTTACCTTTATGAAGAATCTGTAACAGCTGAAACAAAGAAAGCTGTTGCTGTGCACAGTCAAATCACAGGGTGGGATTTTAATATCAAGCTGGCCTGAGGCAGAATCATCCTTCAATGGATTCAATCTAAGATATGCATCATTGGCAATTAGAAATAATCACTTCTCTCATGCCTGGTAATAAATCTGTGGCTACTATAGATCACAGAGAAAAATACCTACATATTTACTTCATTTCTTTAAATCTTATTCTGATATTATTTTATGTGAGCTTCTAAGCAAAGTGACCATTAATAGTATTTTGCTAAGTTTTTTTTCCTGAAGGCTCATATGTATATTTCAAAGGGTGATTCATGTGAAACAGTACTATTTTTTCTTAGTAGTTAACTATGCCTTTTGAATAAAGCCTGGTGATCCAAAATATATGGACAAGTGACAGGTAAGTATTCCCATGTGCTGAATTTGCAACTTAAACAGAAATCATATGTGGTTTATTTATTCATGGAACCAGTGAGTATGGAGAAACCATACTGAATTAGTCACTGTTGTATATTAGCTATGAAAAATTGTCCCTTTCCTTGAATATCATCATTGTCTGCTCTGAGGTGAAGATAAGGTAGTATAAAATTCAGGTATCCTCTGCAGCCTAATCATTTCAATTAAAATTCTACTTAAGAATACTTTAAACTTTTAGAACTTTTTGAAATAGATTTTGAGTTATGGAAAAGTGGCAAAAAATTATAGAAAGTTTGAATAGTCCCTCTGGAGGTTCAGCTTTCCTTGATTCTAACCTGTTACAACACAACCACAACTCACCTGTCAAAACTCAGAAATTAATATTGGAATACTTATTAATGAAATTATAGAATTTATTCCAATTTTATCAGTTTTTGAACTTTTTCTGCTCAGGATTCAATCCAGTATACTACATGGATATTTAGTCATCATGTCTCCTGAGTCCCTTCTGGTCTATGACAGTTCCTTAGTCCTTTCTTGTTTTTCAGGCCCTTCACACTTTCATTGATCATATTTTGTAAAGTGTCCATTATTCTGGATTTGTATGATTTTTCTCATGCTTACATACCATGAAAATGAGCTGCCTTTCTCATCCCATTATATCAGAAAATAGGCAATATTAACATTACTTACACTGGTAATGTCAACCTCGATCATTTAATTAAGGTTGTGTCCTACAAATCCATATTAGATTTGGTGGAAGCAACCAGCCAGAGCTCAGAGAAATTGAATAAGTCAACTTTTAGAGGGAGAATTACTATTTTATTTTTCAATGTTATATTTCTATATATTATGAGAAAACATACTCAGGATCATTGGGGAAAAATAAATTTACTGTTGTTTTTTTTAAAAAAGTTCCTGACCTAATTGTGTTTGTAACATAAAGATAGGGCACTAATTTATATTCATAATCATAAGATTCATAATACCCTACTAACCAAAATTACAATTAGTTATTATTGTGGTCGCTGCTATTGTTTTAGTTATCACATACAAATGGGCAACTATTTGACATCTTAACTTTCACTTTTGAGAATAAATGAGAACACTGTAATCATGTTGGATAAAGACATGTACCATGAGACATATTTCATCCTAAACAGTGATGTAATTGACTGAATTTAAACCTTTCAAAAAGTATCATTACAGTCAGACAAGTAAGGGTTATCACTATGAAGAGCAGGAAACACTGCTTATGGGAGCAGGCTAAAGGTATGTTAGTCAGTTTTTCATTGCTGTGACCAACATACCTAACACAAATAACTTAAAGGATAAAAAGTTTATTCTGGCTCATGGTTTCAGAGGTTCAGTCCAAGGTTAGTGGTCTCCATTTGCTTTAGGCCTGAGATAAAGCAAACAGCATGGTGGAAAGACATGGCAGAGCAAAGCTATTCAGCTCATGGAAGCTTGAAAGCAGAGAGAGAGGGAGAAAAGAAGGGACCTGAGACAAGATGAACCCTTCCAGGGCATATTCCCCACACCCTTGTAATCTACTTCCTCCAACTAGGTCCCACCTGCCAATAATCCATTCAGTCATCCATGGATTAGTGCACTCATGAGATCAGAGCCCTCATGATACAATCACTTCCCAGAAGCCCCAATTCTAAACATGTGAGATTTTGGATGACATTCCATACCCAAACCATAGTAGTATCTGGGCACATTAAGGAGTCTGGGGCAATTTTGAGGCATATGGGCCAAAAACCACTCTCTGAGACATCTAGATCAATACAGAATCAAAACAGAATCCCCCAGGCTATGCTGAGCCTGTAGAAATATTGGGTGTTCAAAACCATTTTATTCACTCCTAATATTGAACAATTAGCATTTGCACATAAAAAAATATGAGTTCCTGACTTTTTCTTTTAGTTAAAATTTTAGCAACAGTAGGCCAGCAGCTCACCTGGTTGTGGTCTGTGGGAATAGAGTGGTTAGTGTGCCCTGTTGAAGTTTCCAGTATGCTGCAGTTCCTAGAGCTCCACTCATAATGTGGCTCAGGCTTATAGCATCATTTTATTGTCTTATAGTCAGTTTGCTATTGATTTTCTCAAATAGCATCTGTAGGTATTTGATTTTCTAAGCCTTATCCAGCATTTATGCCTGAAAGTCTTTAAGATAAGAAAGCTTGAAGTGAGTTTGTGTGTCTCTCTGATTCATTTCCCTCATGGATTTGATGTCAGTACTTATTCCAAGAAAGGAGAATACTTCATAAGTATATTAAAGACTTGGTAGACAACAGTCTGACTTATGTTTATATGTGCACCCAAGGGAAGATATTTTTCATATTCTGAATATGTGTTTTCTCAGTGTATTCACTTCCTCCACCATTCTCCTCAACCAGATCTTTAATTGTCAAAAATCCACATTAGAGTCACTTGGAAAATTTCATATGGGGTCATTAGCAAATTAGTTAAATCACAGTAGTGAGAGTAAAAACTAAGAATTAGAGCTTTATCCATTCATCAATTGAAGGACATCTAGGTTGGTTCCACAGTCTGGCTATTGTGAATTGAGCAGCTATGAACATTGATGTGACTGCATCACTGTATTATGCTGATTTTAAGTCCTTTGGGTATAGGTCGAGGAGTGGGATAGCTGTAAATGTACGATTACACAAATGGTATGCCTTTACTCCATGTACAAACAGAGAAACAACATGTATCCCATTTGTTTACAATAAAAATAAATTAAAAAAAAAAAGAATTAGAGCTTTTTCAAATCTCCTCAGCTTGATCTAACATAGGGCAAGTGGGACATCTGCTGATTTAGAGACCCATTGTATATAGGAAACCAAAGAAACAATCTTCTAGAAATTTGTCTGTTGACCAGATCCAATGCAACTCCAAATAAGACAGTTTTCTCATCTGCTGGCCTAAGGGAGAGACCAAAAGTCTTTTTTTTTTTTTTTTTTTTTTTTTTTTTTTAAGTTTTTTTTTTTTATTTATTTATTTTTTTTTTACGTTTACATAGGGTAATGATGTTTATTATATTTTTTTCCCCTCCCCCCCACCCCTCCCACCCCTCCCACCCCTCTTTTCCCTCTACACAGTCCTTCTTTCCTTCATTCTTACTGCTCTCCATAGCCTAACTCTAAACCTAACCCTAAGCCTAATGCTAGCCCGTCCCACCCCCCATTATATGTCCTCATCCGCTTATCAGCGAGATCATTCGTCCTTTAGTTTTTTGAGATTGGCTTATCTCACTTAGCATGATATTCTCCAATTTCGACCATTTGCCTACAAATGCCATAATTTTATCATTCTTCATTGCGGAGTAATATTCCATTGTATAAATATGCCACAGTTTCTTTATCCATTCATCAACTGAAGGGCATCTAGGTTGGTTCCACAATCTGGCTATGGTGAATTGAGCAGCAATGAACATTGATGTGGCTGTATCTCTGTAGTATGCTGATTTTAAGTCCTTTGGGTATAGGCCAAGGAGTGGGATAGCTGGGTCAAATGGTGTTTCCATTCCAAGCTTTCTGAGGAATCTCCACACTGCTTTCCAGAGTGGTTGCACTAATTTGCAACCCCACCAGCAATGTATGAGTGTTCCTTTTTCACCACATCCTCGCCAACACCTATTGTTGCTTGTATTCTTGATAATCGCCATTCTAATTGGGGTGAGATGAAATCTTAGGGTAGTTTTGATTTGCATTTCCCTTATTACTAGGGATGTTGAACATTTTTTCATATATCTGGTGATTACTTGTACATCTTCTTCTGTGAAGTGTCTGTTCATTTCCTTAGCCCATTTGTTGATTGGATTATTTGTATTCTTTGTGTAGAGTTTTTTGAGTTCTTTATAGATTCTGGAAATTAGCGCTCTATCTGAGGTATGGTTGGCAAAGATATTCTCCCACTCTGTAGGCTCTCTCTTCACATTTCTGATAGTTTCCTTTGCTGAGAGAAAGCTTTTTAGTTTGAATCTATCCCAGTTGTTTATTCTTGCTTTTATTTCTTGTGCTATGGGAGTCCTGTTAAGGAAATCTGATCCTGAGCCAACAAGTTGAAGATTTGGACCTACTTTTTCTTCTATAAGATGCAGGGTCTCTGGTCTGATTCCGAGGTCTTGATCCATTTTGAGTTGAGTTTTGTGTAGGGTGAGAGATAGGGGTTTAGTTTCATTCTATTGCATATAGTTTTCCAGTTTTCCCAGCACCATTTGTTGAAGAGGCTATCTTTTCTCCATTGCATATTGTTGGAACCTTTGTCTAGTATGAGAAAATTGTATTTATTTGGGTTTGTGTCCATGTCCTCTATTCTGTACCATTGATCTACCTGTCTATTTTGGTACCAATACCATGCCGTTTTTGTTACTATTGCTTTGTAATGAACAAGGAAACATCACAACAGACACGAGTGAAATACAAAACATAATTAGAAGCTATTTCGAAAATCTATACTCCAACAAAACAGAAAACCTTGAAGACATCAACAAATTTCTAGAGACATATGAACTACCTAAACTGAACGAGGAGGACATACACAACTTAAATAAACCAATTTCAAGCAATGAAATAGAAGAGGTCATCAAAAGCCTACCAACAAAGAAAAGTCCAGGACCAGATGGGTTCTCAGCCGAGTTCTACAAAACCTTTAAAGAAGAGCTCATTCCAATACTCCTCAAACTATTCCATGAAATAGAAGAGGAGGGAACCCTACCAAACTCGTTCTATGAAGCCAATATCACCCTGATACCTAAACCAGACAGAGACACATCGAGGAAAGAAAATTTCAGACCAATATCCTTAATGAACATTGATGCAAAAATTCTCAACAAAATTTTAGCAAATCGCATACAAATATATATTAAAAAGATAGTGCACCACGATCAAGTGGGTTTTATCCCAGGGATGCAAGGTTGGTTCAACATTCGGAAATCAATAAATATCATTCACCATATCAACAGACTTAAAGTTAAGAATCACATGATTATTTCAATAGATGCAGAAAAAGCATTTGATAAAATACAGCATCCCTTCATGCTCAAAACACTAGAAAAAATTGGGGTAATGGGAACATTCCTAAACATTATAAAGGCCATCTACGCTAAGCCCATGGCTAATATCATTCTAAATGGTGAAAAACTGAAAGCGTTCCCCTAAAAACTGGAACAAGGCAGGGATGCCCTCTTTCACCGCTTCTATTCAACATCGTCCTTGAGACTCTAGCCAGAGCAATCAGACAAACCAAAGAAATTAAAGGGATACGAATAGGAAAAGAAGAACTCAAACTATCCCTGTTCGCTGATGACATGATTATATATTTAGAGGAACCTGGAAATTCCACCAGAAAACTTTTAGAACTCATAAGTGAATTCAGTAAAGTAGCAGGTTACAAGATCAATGCTCATAAATCCAATGCATTTTTATACATAAGTGATGAATCTTCAGAAAGAGAAATTAGGAAAACTACCCCATTCACAATAGCATCGAAAAAAATAAAATACTTGGGAATCAATCTCACAAAAGAGGTGAAAGACCTCTACAATGAGAACTACAGAACACTAAAGAAAGAAATTCAAGAAAACCTTAGAAGATGGAAAGATCTCCCATGTTCCTGGATAGGCAGAATTAATATCATCAAAATGGCTATACTACCTAAAGTTCTATACAGATTCAATGCAATTCCAATTAAAATCCCAATGATGTACCTCGCAGAAATAGAGCAAGCAATTATGAAATTCATCTGGAAGAATAAAAAACCTAGAATAGCTAAAGCAATCCTCAGTAGCAAGAGCGAAGCAGGGGGTATTGCAATACCAGATCTTCAACTCTACTACAAAAGTCTTTATAGATACATGCACACTAGGATATCTCACATTCTGTCCATTGTCCTTAGTCCTTTCTGCACAAAAGGTCTAATATCTCTCGCCCTTTTTTATAACTATTCCTCAGGTAACCTCTACATTCCATTCCACTTCTGGATATGATGGATAGTTCTAAATTATCCTGTGGTCTATTTGACTTGCTGCCCTAATCCCTGAGGTGATTTTATTGTCCTGAGCATAATAATGAAGGAAGACACATAGCTTCTAAGTAGGATCTATCAGCACTAACATGTCTAATTAGAGACCTGACTTTCCCATCTATCCAGAAACTCCTAAACACCAATTATATTGGCCTTATGTAAAACATTTGAGTGTTAGCAAATGCTTTACTATTTTGAATATCTATTAATCTAATCACTGCAATAACATTACAGATAAATATGATCATATTTTAATAATTTTACATTTTAATCTGTTTTTATAGGCAGGATGTACTCAAATGTAGATCCCAATAAACAAATATATTATTTAATATTCCATTCAATTGCAAAACAGCTGGATTATGCTATAAGGACTTACTCTTTAATACATGAATTGATTGAACAAATTTTCTCAGCTTCTAGATTCCTTAGGATATATGATCTATCTATGAAAGACATGGAATATAATTTTTCTTTCATCCCAAACAGTTGGAGAATTATAGGGTCTAGCACAGGATTAACACCTCTGGTGGAGGTCATGCATAAAAATTAAAATACCATTTTTCATTGTGCTATATTATACATTGCTACTGAAGCTGCAGAGAAGTTCTCATTACCTCTCTTCAAAAACATTGTAAATTTTGTTAATGCCAGCATCCTTCCATGAATGCCAATGCATTATTTGATATTTTTACACTCTGAATTTTGTTCCTTTCCTAGAATAAAGGGCAAATGAATTAAGGCTTGTCTTACATGTCATGACTCCATATAAATATAATTTCTTTAGAAAATGGACTGTGTATATAGGTTCTAATCTGCAAACTACTTCTTTCCTCACTTTTACAAGAGACACTGATTCACAAATGAAGCTGACGATATCTATATACTTTTAATTAGACTAAATCATGAATTAACAAGTGGCAATTTGTTTTGTGCCTGAGGACACTGTCTCATTTGACAATTTTAACCTAAATCCAGAACTTTTGTCTAATAATTCTAGGAAAGTCAAAGAACCCAGGTAAATATATTTAACCATATGTTTAAATTGCACCCATTCTGTCTTTGGTTTTATTCTGTTTCACTCAAGGCCCCAAGGTAATAGACGTCAATCCGCCCAAACCCAGTGTGGGCTGCTAATTCCACATTTGCAAAGAACATTTCAAAGAATGTTTTGTTTTGTTTTGTTTTGTTTTAAATTACTTCCTATTAGTCACATGAAGAATCTAAATATTTGGGGTAAGAAGATGAGGTGCACACTAGCAACCCTACAGATCCTCTTAGAGTTCCTGGAAAAAGGCAAGGAATTCATTTCTGAAGGTCTATTGTTATAAATGGTGATGAGTGGCCAGGGTTATATGAGGTGTTCAGTAAAGGAGACTGAGAGGTGTAAAGAAAACACACAAAAGGATAAAGTTATGAAAAATAGTTCAAGCAGATAGCAAATGCTTTTCATACAGCAGGCTAGAATGGCTTGTCCTCATCTGAGGCCAAGGTGACAAAGGAGCTCAGTGGAACCATGAGAAGGATTTTTGTATTGTTGCCCCTGGAGCAATGGGTGAGAGGATACTGATGCTGACTTATGCCTGGGAATCTAAATGATAATCCCTGTAGCTGTGCAGAGAGGAACTTTGGGATTAGCCTTCATTTTGAGTCTGGACAAGATATGCTTATAGTGTGACAAAATGATGCTTAAAGTTCTTTGTTTTCCAACAGGACCAACTGGAATGGTATAAGTCACTCAGCAGAAAGTTGCCAGACATGGATCATGGCTTGCCTAGTGCTAAAGAAGTAAATATGAAAAACAACTAGTCAGGTAGAACCCCCCATCCCAACTACAGTGGCTTCAAGTTAGAAAGTCCTATCAAGGGAGGAACCTCCAAAGTATCCATTAAAGGCCTTATTGTAGCACTTTCCTAGTCCAGAAGGTCCCAGGGAAGACCATTCAGTCCTGAAAAAGTCACAAATGTTTCCTCCCTTACCTCTCTTTCTTTTCTTCTATTGTTCCCTCTTCCCCTACGTTCAAACCAAAGAACTGAGAGGCAGCCAGGAAAATGGAGGCAAAGCTATCTCATCCACTCTTCCCCAGGAGTGTAGTCTTTAGAAGACCAGACTTAGAGAAGGTTAAATAAGCCATGTATTGCAAAGACACATCATTTGCTCCTTATTCAGACTGAATATAGGAATCACTGATCTGAGATTGCTTTTCAGTGAATAAAAGCAATAAAAATGTTCAGGATTGCCTAAAAATACCTAGCAGTATCATTGGACTTACCCTAGGCTTCATCCAAGTTACTGAAAAGTAAACTGAGTCCTCAAGTTTGATTTGAATCACCAGTGGGAAACAAGTTGAGGTGCTTTCTCATCATTGACCCCTTATTCACATCTCTCCACTGAAGAGTGGCGGTCATTACAAGGATCATTCTATATTGGGACAAAGCCTTTAATCAATGTATGCCAGAGTTGAGGTCTGCAGCCCAATGCTGCCTTGTTACGATGGTGCCAAAAGTAGGGTTGCCAGATTTAGTACATAAAATACAGAACTCTGTTAGAACTGAATTTCAGAAAAGTAAGGAACACTTATCTTTGGCATAAGTGTATCCCAAATATTATAAAGGACATATTCTTACTACCAAAAAAAAATGTAATGTTAATCTGAAATGCAAATTTAACTGATCTATTTATATCTGGCAACCTTAACAGAGACACTCAGAGTGCCTGAGACAGGCAAGTAAAACATTTCTGAAGGCCTGTTGTTATAAAAGATCATGAGTGATCAGGACCATATGAGGTATTTACTAGTAAAGTATATAGAGATGGTAAAAAGAAAGAGAAAGAGGTGAAGTTATGAAAAATAGTTAAGGGAGAGAGCATATTCCCAAGATGCAGTTGGTAAATATGACATTTTTCACAACATAATATTTCTTTAAAATGTAGAAGGATAGCAAATTATGGTGAAGAACTGAGATTATAAAACAATTTTGTCCTACATTTTCTATAAAATTTCATTCTGCCTACAAAAATCTTGGAAACCAAGGTTTTCGTACACCTTTGATAGATAGACCCTGTCACTATCCTGTTTCTCTGTCTCTCAATGTCATGATTACTCTGAATGTTTTTCAAACTGTGAATTTTGTGTGACTAAAGTTAGCTTATGACTCACTAAAAACTGTTTTGTATCTTTTCTTCAGGGTCTTCTACAGACATTCAGTTCCCCAAGATTTTTCAGCTGATTTAAATATTTATTCCTATATTCATCTCTTTGATCTTACCTTTATTGAACTTTATAAAATCACAGGCATTCTGCCATCTTGTAAATTACATGTTTCTATTAAATAAATAAAGCTACCAGAAAACAAACTTGCAATCAAATGTGAAACTTAATGCTTAAATCATGTGTTACTTTGATTTACATTCAGGCATATATTTCTTTATCAGTGCACCTGTAAATCAAGATTATGGAGACATCTATCCAAGCAGAAGAACAACTGAATATGTATAAACCAAATTGTGTTTGTAAATATGTAGATTGAGGTACTAAACACCTTTAACACCAGTTAGAAATCTGTCACTGATTATACATAAGGGAGAAGGCAAGCATCAAGTTTCTAGTAAATAGCATAAGAATCTTGATAATATCAGTGGTCCAAGTAAAGTTTGCAGTGCATACTGATAAGCTGGATAGAGTTTGATTGCAGATATAGAGACATGCATGCAGAATACAAATATATGAATAGTGATATTCATAATACATTTGGAAACTTGGCCCAACTATTATGAACACTTAAAAGGCTCTGACAAATCAGTACTACATAATTGAACTTTAATGATATCTTCCAAGAGATTGTCCTTTTTATTACTTATTGGAAATAAAAATGAACAGTATTATCAGGTTAAATATACTTGTAGTATACCTTTTAATGACAAACAATTGCTCTGTATAACTTTTGTTCAAGGAGAGCATTATCTTGACATAGAAGATGATTCTGTGTTGAAAGGTTTTGTTTTCTTTTGTTTCTTCATGGATGATGGATAATGGACTCAAGATATCCAAGTTCATATGTGCTTCTGCTGCATTATGCTTAGGTCCATCTCTACCAGACAGGCTTAACAGGTCCCATCTACCAACCTGATAGGTTTTTTCATAAAGTACTTAGTCAAAACCATGGTCCTTCATCTCACAATGCTAAATAGTTCTATTTTCTTGAGGAAACATCAAAGGAGATCTTTAATTAACTGTTGATCTATTTTATTAGAACAAAAGAATCATCTATACTAAAGAATATTGAAATCAAATGAAGACTATTCTCTTGCCTGAATTAAAGGGCAGGTTATGTGTTATAGAGGCTGATATTGAGGGATATAAGCCAGGTTATTAGCAGTCAGGAACACAGGAGCATGAACAGAGGAGCAAGGAAGATTGCTAGCTGTATCCTGAAATATAATTATTCTACTTGTTACAATTTACATATTTTAAGTTTTTATTGAATAATTAATTAATTTAATTAGATGGAAATAAATAAGAGGAAAATAAGAAGCAGAGAATTTCCTCTGACCTGGGAGTCCTCCATTACTAGAAAACTTGAAAAGGGGTGCACACACTGTGTACATATATGGAAATATCACCCTGCAGCCCATACATATGTATAATTAATACAGGTTAATCAAAAACAAAAATATGTAAGAATATGCACTAATATTGAGATGATTATCTTTCAAAATATATTTGATTTGAAGTTAAATCCACTGATGTTACATATTCATAAATATTTTTTCATTTTAGACTATTTCTAGATTTCTATAAATAAACGCCATTTGATTGGAAATAGAAAAAGAAAAAGAAGAGTTGCAGAAACAAAGTGAAAACAAAGTTTTTTGAAACAAATTACAGAAAGTACTTCTAGGGAGTGTTACTAGGTTAAGATGCCTAGATACTCAACATTGTTAGCAAGGTTTAGATACCTGGGAATCTCTTTCTTACATTAGCTGTATTTCTAAATCCCAAAGGCAATAGTGTATAAAATTTAGAATTACCCCTACTAAAATAATAATTTTTTAAAAGGAGACTAAAACCACATTCTATTGATCAATGTGAACTTGTCAATACTACCTTGATTTTTCACTGGCAGATCTTAATCTATTCCAAGGAAAGCAACTCTTACCAATTAGTATGACTACCTGGATCCAGTAACTTCCATACATGTTATTAGATAAAGGCAGAGAAACATTTTGGGCATTATTTCATAAGTATTCTCTAAATGTTATCCAAAGTGTCAGGATTCTGTATGTATGTATTTATATCTTTGAGGCCTTCATGGTGCAATTGAAAATGAAATTTAACTTTTTCTCCTGTTTACTTTGAGGGTAGGAAAAAAAGGATTTTCATTTGTAGATTGTACATTTGTCTTTCATTGGATCACATATTATTTATTTATGTAACTCTTTCCTTTTCTATGCTTTGGCATAAACAAAGAATGAATTCTTGAACAATTTTCCAAACATACAATATAACTTTTCTTTTGTCCTAATGTACCCCCACCTAGATTACTGAACACCATCTATTATTAGTGGTTTTGTCCACAAAATCTGAGTCTGATTCAATGTAAGTCAGTGTTTAACTCCAAAAACTAGCTTACATAGAACGCATTTCAATATATGAAATAACCAATAGGAAGGAGGTAAGTTGCAAAGTTAGTTTTGATGGAACCCTTAAAGTCCACCTTCAGTCAACATCATGAAGTTGTTTGACAACATCTTTTTTATATCCAAACATTGGTCAAATAGTTGACTTTGCAGCTGATCTTTAAAGAGCAACAGCATGTAACCTTCAAAAGTAGTTGTTGCAAGGAACAAACAAACAGATCATCAAACAAGTTATTTTATTGAGTATTTTACATTGCTCAATAGCCTCTCAAATTTCAGTTTCCGTGAGTGCAGTGGTGAGTTAGAATAAGTATAAACTAGAAATCTAGCTGAACAAGCAGAGAAATAGGTTCAAGAATGACTTACTTTGTTGTTGTTGTTGTTGTTGACAAGGAACATTTATAAGAAAAAAAAAATAGCCTGAGGGAATAGAGTTAGGCAAATATATTCATTTCAAGGACAGCACACTAGTGACTAAGAGAGGGCCATTCTGAGCACATTCTGTCATAGTCCCCATGAAGTTACAGCTGATAAGTAGGTTAAGGGGGCTAAATTAGAAAATGAGGAAAAACTGAATTATTTAAGATCTAGAGTTTGCAAGATATAAGAGGAATATTTTCAGATATTTTGGCACTAAATGTATACACAATTTTCTGTCCAGACATAAAAAGTATTTTCATAGGTAAAGAACCAAAGATCTTGAGGGGGCAGTTTCAGGATCCTCCAACCTTATCATTATAAAGAAGACAGACAGCTTTACTGTCAATGTGATCTGAAAGTGTTCAGAAGTAACCTATTGTTGAAAATTTCACCTCCAAAAAAGTTCTGTTTTGCAGGCTAACTATTGATTCATTTCTTTTAATTAATCTCCTTTGTTTTCTAATCATAAAAATATCTAGAAGAAATTGTACTGGACTGACAAAATAGATACGTGGTGAAATGGAAAGAAACTTAAATGACTTAAGTTCTTCAGAGATCAAAAAACTATATTTGATGGTTTTGACATAAGAACAAGCCATGCAAGTATCAAATTTACTAATGAAATTTGTCACATTAACAAAAAAGTTAAGGGGGAAAGATCACAATGTCATTCTAAATTACATAAAAAATTATAGCATACATCATGATAACACCAAAAGTCAATAAGTATAAAATAATTTCTTTGATAGAAAGAAAGCCTTCTACAGAAAATGAAAACAAAACAAAACCTTACAGCAAACACTTTGCTTAATGTAAAATATGATATTGATGGTAACGTTACAATTATTTTCTCTAAACTCAAAAAACAAAAGCACATATGCTAAGAAGTTTTCATTTAACATACTATTAGGGATCTTATTTACAGAGAAAATAGAAATAAGGTACAAAAACTTAGAAAAATAACCAATAAACATTATTTTTAGTTATCTCCATCTCATTTTGTTTTTGTTCCAAATTCAGTTTTCACTTCATAATATATAAATAATTCCTAAAAATTAATAATGAAAAGTCAAGTAATTGAACCAAAAGGGAATCTGAACAGATATTCAACAAAAATAAATCCACAAAACAACATGTTAAATTCCCCAGGAACCAGAAATGCAAGTTAAATCTATAAGAAAATACTATTTCATATTTACTAAATTGGCTAAAATAAATTTTATCGAAAATTTAAATGACAAAAGTGACAAAAATATCATTCAAAGATAATCTACTTATGCCTCTGATTGCTGTATTAATCAGTACAACTGCTTTGCAGTGAATTTGGCATGATCAAGAAGACTTGATAAGACATTGCTTATAATAAAGCCATTATACTCCTAGGAGCATTCCCTATCAGACCTCCTCACCCGTGTTTACAAGAAGATATTCATGGCAGTGTTCACAGTAGTAATATTTGCAGTAGCAAGCATTAAAAATATTGTATTTTAATAAACATTTAAAATGACAAATTTTTTATATGTAGTCTAATTATGAAGTATTTTATAATATTAAAATGAGTTTAAAATTGGAAAAATATACATACAAAAGAAAGAGTCTCAGGAAGGAAGAATAGAAGGTCATTGGATTAAACAAAGGGGAATGAAGAAAAGGGAGTGAGCTTGGAACTAGGAAAGACAGTAGAATGAATGGGACATAACTTTCTTATGTTCATATATGAATATATGACCAGTATAACTCTGCATCATGTACAACCACAAGAATGGGAAGTTATACTCCATGTACGTATAATATGTCAAAATACACTCCACTGCCACATATATCTTAACGGAACAAATAAAAAATGACTTAAGATTCTCCTAAAATATTCCTAGGAAGGACCAGCAAGAAAGAGGTATATATCATTCTGGAAGTTCAAATGAAACAGATCATCAATGAGAAGTAATATTTCCATTTTCTCCAAGATAAGAGGAAAAGAATGTAAATGCCTTGTATCCCAAATGTCCTTGCTGTGGTCTCCATACCTCCCTTTCTTCTTCTTTGACCACACCTTATAACATCTTACTCTTGTGTTAGTCTTTTGGTTCTTCCAAAGTTTCACATTTATCCCTCTGGGTTGTTTGCACCTTTACTTCCTTTTGCCCCAAGTTCTTGTCTCTCAATCTGATGTTTATTTTTGTTAGTAGGTCAAATGTCACTTCTCTAGAAAGTCTTATCAAACAACTAAATTATAGTTAATGTCCAATAATTCTCTAATCACTTTTTTATCTTCTCTGAGTTTATATAGTTTATATATTTTGTTATCTAAATACTTGGAACTTAACCTCCATAGGAATATGTACTACCTTATTCAACACTGCATTTCCAGGCTCCAGAATACCACCTGGCACAAAGCAGGCACCCAAAAATAATTTTCAAATATCTTTAAGTAATTTCTTTCAAGGCAGAAATGGGAATTTACATTTCCAAAAGTCCTCCAAGAAATTCTAACAATGAGGATATTTAGAAATAAGAGATTAAGATTATTTTAGCTAATGTCACCAGTCTTTCTTTCAGAAAAGCTTCCCTGTTGGAATTCACAGTGGTTCTACAAATCAATGAAATCCCCAAAACTGTTCACACCCCCTCCATCTTGGTAGTTAAAATAATTTGGGGATGGCATAGGAGATAAGTCTCAAGACCAAATATCATTTCTATGTTTGCCTGTAAAATTAGTATTTACTGGGGATGGGTCCATAGACAATGTAGCAAACAAAAGCAGCAATCAGTTCACTTAGGAGATTCATTTCCCTCTTTAACAAAATTCTGACTTGTCACTGACTTATAAAAACAAGTTTATTTTTACTTGTGGCATGCTTCCTCGAAGGTTTTGTTTGTTTGTTTTCTGTACTGGGGATTGAACTCAGGGGCACTCTACCACCGGGCCACATTCCTTGTTTTGTATTTTATTTAAAGACAGGGTCTCACTGAGCTGCTTAGCAGCTAGCTTTTGCTGAGGCTGGTTTTGAACTTAAAATCCTCTGGTCTCAGCCTTCCCAGTTACTGGGATTACAGGCCTGCACCACTGCGGCAGGGTAAGTTATTTTTATTTAGTAATTTCTTGGATTCATTGGAAACCCATGTTTGAAAAATGAAAATCTAACTATAGGTAAACAAATAAAAATATCAAAATATACTAATGCAACATGATTTGTAATAAAACAATTTCATTATGTTTAAGCTTATCAAATTTGAAGCAGTCTTCCCTCCAAAACAGTACTCCACCCCAGCCCACATGCTACATCATTTATCACCACATTACCATTTGGTTTGTCAAAGCATTTGTATGACCTACCATGTTTCAATTTAAATGCTTATATTAAAATAATTTTCCACATTGAATGAATATTTAACAGAAAAAAACAGCAAAATGAAAAACTACCACTCTTAAATATTGAAATTTATAAAATTAGGATGTTTAGTTTTTCTTGACAATCAGATAATTAATAATAATAATAACCATGGCAATATGAATATTGATAATAAAAAATTATATACTAACTGTTATGAAAGAAGTACTAAGCTTTACATGTTCCACTAATCTAAGCTTAACAACTACTCTACGAGGTTACTATTGTTTTCTGCATTTTACAAATGAGGATACTACCACAGAATTGAGTTAGACAATTTGCCCTAAGTCACAAAGCCTAAGTCACAAAAATGATAGAGTCAGGATTCAAACCCAAGTGATGTACTTCCAGAATCATGCTCACACCAATAGGCCAGTTATTGCTAATTGAATAAACATGATCATTGCCACAGTTTCATCTTAATATTCAAAGTAGGCTGCATTCTGAGAGGTGCAAGGGGGAGAGAGGAAGTTTAAGAATATTTAAGACAATTTAATTTCTACTTGTAAGATTGTGGAAATTGCCATCAGCTGTGAAGTATGATTCACATTTGAGCACTCCAAACAATATTTTTTTCTTTCAAAAGGAAATGCATTTAGCAAGACTGAATTGAAGTATATAGCTATTTAAAAGTCTATTTTTTTAATTCAACTCATTTGATCTGTGACCTTAGCTTGAGAATGATGAGTATTTTAAACAGAAGATAAGATAATGAGGCATATAGCAAAACCTATTTTCGGCAAAGAAACAGACTAAATTTCTAATGGCAAACAAATTAAAAGAGTGGCATGGTGCTGGTCAACCTTCCCTAATGGGGGGACCTCCACAAATCATGGCTCCCTTTATATTCTCTGTACTTTACTTTGACTTTTGTTTGGCTGCTGGAGGGGAGAATTGACAGGATAGCATCTTTTTTCAGAGTAACCACCTGACTGTTCCTTCTTTCTTGGCAATGCCGTACTCAGTCCCAGCATCGATGGATAAAGACAGGTTTCATTCTAGTCTCTTTGATGGAAAAATTTTCCTAGAGATTTATTACCAAAATGTAAAGCAAAGGAGACTTAAAGTTAATTAGATTTACCGTGTTGGGTCATTTTTTCCTTATCTCATTGCATGCTTTCCTTTGTTTATTCAGCATGAGTACCCACATCATCCCCACATTGCACTTTCTATGGATGGGAAGTGGAAATATTTTATGCCTGAAAATTCTTTCCTTGGTCCCTATTTTAGTGGAAGAAAAGAGGAAAACATAAATACATGTAGTAATCTCTCATTTGTATGATGACCCAAACTTCATGTAAGAGAATTGATCACATCATGATTTTCATCTTGCCTCGCCTTATCCCTCCCACAGAGATGTGTTGTACTTGATGACAGGAATCATATATTACCCTTCAGGTCTCACTCTCAATGTCCATCAGAATATTTTCCATATTACAACATAAGAGAATTCAATCAGTATGGAAAAAAACTGCTTTAAATAGCAATCTATAAAATTGTGCTTTTAAAAATACCCTAAAATCTTCCAAGTGTTGTCTCCAGGTTTCTTTCCTGTGAAATTTTCTGTGTGATTTTTACCTTTAGCAGAATTTTTATTCCCCATTTTCATTATCTGCTCCAAACTCTTTTTATTTACTAAAATTTACTGGAAAAAAATTAACACTCATCTTTGCTAAGGAGTAAAAAGATCAATTTTTATTTGAAAAACTAAAAGAGAAAGGAAATCAAAGCAGCAGGGCACAGTCATTAAAGAGTCAAATGTACCATATTTAAATACCATATAGCAAATTCCAAGCTAAGTGATTTGGGGACTATCAATCAAGCTTTCTCTCACTTTCCAAATCTAAATGAAGAAAATATTACTTATTTCATTGAGTCATTTTAGGTGTTAAATACCAAAGGTAAACTGCGGGTGTTTGTCATACCACAGGTAATCAATCAATGGTATTCATTACCATTAATATTTGTTTTCCTTATTTTATGCTAATTAGTTTAACATAAAACTGCTAGTAATTATTGATAATGATATATCAATAAGTTGATAGATACATTGGCATGACATTGATACCATAAGCATCAATAATTATTAATAATATAATTATCATCAATAGTAAATATATAACATAAATGGGAAGCAAAAATAGAGCATTCCCCTTGAAATTTAGGTGTCTGAACTTTATTGAATGGGTAGGAAGGAAGAATTTCTTCCTGCCATCCACGATGAAATAACAGGAAATAATCCTCTTTTCATTGTGATAGAGCTTCATGTAAATAATTTGGAAATCTAGTCCAGATAACATTTATCAAAAGAAATTGAAATATGCGAAATGCAAGTGATAATAAAAATAATCTTGATATTTAACATATCTTTTTTCATTGAAAACCTTTAGTATTTAAGAAAGACTACACACACTGGTTGCAGAGTTCACTACTACTTTCATTTTTTATTATTGTTGTAAGAACACAACTTAAGCTCTACACCCTCAATAAATTTTAGGCATGTAATACATTGTTGTTGTCTATAGGTATTATGTACAGCAGATCTCCAGAAATTATAAATCTTGCTGGTTAGAACTCTATGTCTGTTGATTAGTGTGTTAGCTAGTTTTCTCCAGAAAACAAAATCAACAAGATAAATATAGACATATATAAAGAAGAGATTTATTATGGGAATTGGCTCACATGTTTATGGAAGACAAGTTCCCTCAGTGTGCCATTTACAAACTGGAGACTCAAAAAATTCAGTTCAAATCTTAAGGCCTCAGAACCAGGGGAACCAAGGGTATAACTCCCAGTCTGATACAAACGCCCGAGAATGAATAGGGCGGAGGCTCTGGTCAAGTCCTTATAGTCAAAAGGCCCTTGAACAGGATCATGAGTTCCAAAGTCAAAGGGCAAATGAAGATGGATGATCCAGCTAAAGGAGAAAGTGAATTTACTCTTCCTCTGACTTGTCTATCCAGGCCCTCAGTGGAGTGGATGATGTCTGCCCACATTGTTGACAGTGAATCATATTTACTTAGTCTACTGATTCAAATGGTAATCTCTATCACCCAACCCAGAAATAATTTTTTACCAGTTATCTGGTCATCCCTTAACCCAATCAAGCTGACACACAAAATTAACCATCACAATTAGTAATTCTCCATTTCCCTCTCAGCACCTAACAACAACTCTTCTACTTTGATTCCATTTTAGGTACCTCAAACAAATGGAATTGTGGTATTTATCCTTTTATGACTGATTTATTCCACTTGGCATATGACTGAGGTTCAACCATGTTATTTCTTTACTAAGACTGAACAGTATTCTAATGCATGTATATACCTGATTTCTCTCTTTTTTTCATTTTTTTTTTCCTTTTTTTTCCCCACATGTCTTATTGGTGTATGGTGTATGTTTTTTCCTTATTGTGGCAATTGTGATATTGTGGTAATGCTATAATGAACAATGGAATGCTAATGTCTATTCAAGGGTCGACTTACATTTTTTAAAATAAGCGTCCAGAAGTAGAATTGCTATAACATATGATAATTCTATTTTTAAGTTTCTGAGGAACCTACATACTGTTTTCCACAGCAGCTGCATTCTGTTTGCATTCCCATCAACTGTGCACAAGGCTTCTAATTTCCCTACATCCTTACCAATACTCGTCCTTTTTTTATATAATAGCTGTCTGACAGGTGAGGTTGTATCTCAAGATTTAACTTGCATTTCTCTGTTGATTAGTAATGTGAAGCATTTTTTCATGTACTTGTTATTTGAATATCTTCTTTGGAGACAGTGGAGAGCTGTCAGTTCAAGTCTTTAGCTCACTTTTTTTTTCTTTTTTAAACTTTTATTTCTTTTCATTAACTTTTTAAAAATTAGATTCACTGTACACAAATGGGGTACAACTTTCATTTCTCTGGTTGTACACAAAGTAGAGTCACACAATTTGTGTTATCATACATGTTCAAAGGGTAATGATGTTGTCTCATTCTATTCTCTTTCCTTCCCTGCTCCCTCTCTCCACCCCTCATTTTCCTCTATACAATCCATCCTTCCTCCATTCTTGCCTCCCCGCCCCTGTTATTTATCATCATCCATTTATCAGAGAAATCATTCAGCCTTCGGTTTTTTGGGATTGGCTTATTTCACTAAGCATGATATTCTCCAACTCCATTCATTTACCTGCAAATTCCATAATTTTATTCTTCTTTATGACTGAGTAACATTCCATGGTGTTTATATACCACAGTTTCTTTAACCATTCATCAACTGAAGAGCATCTAGGTTGGTTCCACAATGTAGCTATTGTGAATTCAGCAACTGTATTGATGTAGCTGTGTCACTGTAGTATACTGATTTTAAGTCCTTTGGTTATAGGCCTCAGAGTGGGATAGCTGGGTCAAATGGTGGTTCCATAATGCAGATGATCAAGGTTTTGTTTTGTTTTGTTTTTATTGAATTGTTGGTTGTTGGAATTCTTTATATTCTGAAAGTTAACCTATCATCACATACATGATTAGCAAATGTTTTCTCTTATTCCATAGGTCACCTTTCTACTGTAGTGATTGCTTCCATTTCCATTGGTATGTAGACTTTATTTACTTTGACACTGTCTCATGTTTGTTTTTGTTGCCTGTGCCTTTGGTATCACATCTACAAAAATCATCACCAAGACCAGCAACATGAAGTTTTTCCCCTGTTTTCTTCTAGAAGTTTTAGTTCATGATCTTCATCCATTTTTTGAGTTAACTTTTGTGTATGTTGTAAACATCCAGTTTCATTCTTTTATATGGCACTTAACAATTTAAATAGTAATTTTTTAAATAATGATTTCATTTATTTTCATGCAGTGGTAAGGATCAAACCCAACGCCTCACACATGCTAGGCAACCCCTCTGACACTGAGCTACAGTAGCGGTTTTTGAGAATATGTTTAAAGTAGGTATTATGGTTGAGATTTAGAATGTCTACCAAAGTCTCCTGTGTTCAGAGGCTGGGCTTTGGGGAAGTAATAAATCATGAAGACTTTTACCTCAGCAGTGAATTGATGAATGGACTATCAGGAGGTGGGATTTAGTTGGAGGAAGTTGGGGGTGTGCCCTAAGGGGTTATTCTTCTCTCAAGCCCCTTTCTCCCTTCACACTCCTCTCCTCTCCTTTCCTCTCTCCCTCTCTCTCCTAGCAGCCATGAGCTTTGCAGCTTTCTTCCTCCATTCCCTTCCACCATGATGTTCTGCTTCAACTCGGGTCCAGAACAATGGAGCTGACAAACCATGGACTGAAACCTCTGAAACCATGAGCTCCAAGTTGTTTATGTCAGGCATTTTGGCCGCAGTGATGAAAGGTGACTAACACAGAAATATTCCTCATAAAAAACATCCTTTTCTAAAGAAATATTTTTGAATTTTTTTGACTACTTACCCAGTTTTAGCAAGAAATAAATCATTCAATGATGGTTCCAAGCTTTGCTCAGGGAGGTTCTAGAGATCTAGATTGAAAAATGTAGCCTGACTTACGAACTTGAAAGATTTTCTTTTGCTAATTTTTATTCACTCCATGAAAATATAAAATTATTCTTGCCACCATCTAAAAGACAACTTTCTAATTCCAAGTGTGGGCCATGCATGCTGACATAAACAAAATGTATTATATTCTATTTAAATAAAGCTCAAAATTATGTTCTGTGTACCTGGTTATAGTTTGTTGCCATGATTCTTATTTCTCTTTACACTAATTAACATTTTCTAAATCTATTGCAATTGTTTATCATTGACCTTATTGTCAAAATATTACCTTTTAAATTAAGACAAAAAAATAACAAGAAACACTTTACCAGACTCCTTTCTTCCTACACACCTCCTCTATCCTATAATCATCTAAAGATTTAAGTAGAATGAATTAAATTAAATGTGCTCCTGAATATTGGTGCTTTATTATGCAATTTTATTTTCTTGGATCTAGGTAAAATACCATTCAGGGTACAAAATTATGGCAACACCTTGAGATTAGATTGATATGCAAGGTCTAGAGGCAAAGTGAAAGGGTTGTATTTTCTCTAATGACAGACTGCAGATGCTTCAAAAAGATGTTTATTTCCAAGAGGCAGCCTTCTATGCACAAAGTTATTATCAGCCCTGAATTCAATTTACTATAGGTTGAAATACAAGGACAGTTTGGTATTCTCATAATTATCTGACTTAAAAACTGACAAACTGTAGGGTTTTTTTTTTTTTTCATTAAAAGCAATAGAATGATTTTTTAAAAGTATAATGATATAGTAAGTATTTTGACATATATTCTGCGAAAGTGATATTACTGTTATAAATTTTAATACATTATGTTAAAATGCATGGCAAGATTCAGGAGAGAACTAATGACATCTTACAAATCACAAAATGTATAAAACAGCTGTAGGTTGTATGAACTATAGTATCTGGAGATAAATGTCCAGACCAGGGTTGGCTGTGTCCAGGCAGCTCTGTGATCTCATGTTGAAATAGCATAGGAATGGTATTGCCTTACTCAACAGGTCACCACTGGATCATAGTTCTCACACATATGCTCCCCAGTTCTCCTCTGACGTGGCTATGTAGGAGCAATTTTCATTTAATAAGAGCAACAAGCAATGCTGTGATAATGAGAAGCTAGATTGGAAGAGGATACAAGAGAGCCAGAAGCAATTTTGAGGTCAATGAAGAAAAGGCTAGCCAGGTGTGGTGGCAATGCCTGTAATCCCAGCAGCTCAGGATGCTGAGATAGAAAGATGACGAGTTCAAAGTCAGCCTCAGCAAAAGTAAGGCACTAAGCAACTCAGTGAGACCCTATCTCTAAATAAAATACAAAATAGCACTGGGGTTGTGACTCAGTGGTTGAGTGCCACTGAGTTCAATCCCTACTACACTCCCAATCTCTGCAAAAAAAGAAAAAGAAAGAAAGAAAGAAAACGTTAAAAAACATAGAAAAACTAAAGAATTACAGTGTAAGAGAAAGAATAAAATTCTTTCCTAAAAGTGGAAAGAGTTTATATATAATCTTGATTCTGAGGGAAAACTCCACGGAGTTCTGACCATTGATAAGTAGAGAGCAAAGCTCAGATTTCTACAGTGTGATGAGTCGGATTTCATCAAAAGCATTAGAAAAGGCAGACTTCGAAGGAAAGGAACCTCTCACCTTCCTATCCAGTGTATGTAAGGAAAGACTCAGGAGACAGCAACATGTTGGCATGTGGCAGAAAGAGGTAAAAGGAGATTGCCAGCTTTGTATAAGCAACTTTGTTAATGTTAATCATTACATTTGATTAAACCTGTTAATTTAATACTATGCCAGAAAGGCTTACAATAAATGATAAAAGACACTAATTCATTGAGCATTAAACAGTTTCTCAGATACAAAATATACCGAAAAATAAAGATTTTTATAAAGTTTTTATCCAAGATCCTTCAATCAGTCAAAGCCTAGAAAGAGAACATGTACAAACAATTTGAACTGATCATTTGAAGGAAGTATTAATATCAAATTAGAAAAGGTTTTCTAAGTTTAAAAAAAATTATTTTCAAACTGCCATACCATGGAACCCAATCTATAAGATGTTCTTTCCAAGTAATGAATCTGTGGCCAAAGATGCACTGGATTTCTCCACCTGGATATTTATGGAGATTATAAGAATATTTCAGTTTCTATAATATATGAATACACTTAATCTATCATTTACTGTTTCTTTTAATATGTAACCTGTTCATCTTTCTTTAAAAAAAAAAAGTATACCACAGAATATATTTTGGAAAATTTTGCTTTAGCATAGAATAAAAATATTTTCAATTTATGAAGTATGAAGAGGTATTATTAGAGTTATGTCATTTTAAGGTTTGATTTTCAGTTGGAAAATCAAATTAAGCACTTAAAAGTAATTTTTGTTTATTAACGATTTTTCGAGTTGAGAAAATATGCTTATTTAGAAAATTATCAGGCAGAACTTCCTTGATATCAAGTTAAACTTTATTTAGACAAGTTTCTAATTTTTATGGCAAATATTTTTCTCAACTTTATTATTGCTTTATTGCTTGTTTGTGTAAAATTCAACTAGCTAAATTTCCATTTTTTAAATACCAGTTGATTGAAGTCAGTGAACAGCTCGTTTCGATTGACTTGAAATAGTTTTTTATTATACAGGTTAGCTTCTCTTTGTAATTTTGATTTATTTATGCACCAAAGGATTTAGTTACCTCAATTATTTTATTATCCATTATGAGAAGAAAAATAACATGGTCTCTGAGGCCACAAATACTACAAAATCAGCAGTGTATTTCGAATATACCTTCTCTGATATTAATTATTTCTTGGAAGATCTACTAAAAAGTATATGTGTGAGGTTTACTACCACCCCCCAACCACCACCACAAAGACCAATTCAGAAAAAACAAGTAACATAAAATACAGATGCCTACAAAAGACATGATTATCAGTTCAAGAATAGGAAAGAAAGGACAATAGCTTTGAAATTGTCTGGGTCGTGAAATCCAGATTGCTCTATTTATGGTGAGAAATTAGGCCATTTTGCCTTCACATTTAAGAACTGCAGGAGAAGAGTAGTGGAAGAATACAAAATGATCTTCACTTAACCTATCTACAGAGCCAGCTGCTTTAATTTGAAATATTCATTGAATATGTGTGCAATAACCATGACTAGCTTGAATGTATTTCAGGAGATACAGCTACTTATTAAGTGCATGGATTTCTGCCAATCTACCCTGTTTGAAAAGTAGGTTATAATTAAAGCATAATCACTTCGTTTCACTGGAATCTCTACTTAAGCTTAAGAGTCAGAATTAAGCAAAATCACTCTTAAGATGTATTTCTTCTATAACAGCAGGTGAGATTTGTCTTCCTTTGAACTAGGCTTTTAGTTACAATGTCTTTTTTTAGTATTATTGTTTTTCTCATTAACCAAGAACATGGTAGATGAAGATAAATAGACTATATCCATGGGGTTCCATGATTTATTTAAGGCATGTTTTTTTATGTCCATTTTCAGGTACTTTTTTTGCTAAGTTTTCCCCTTGTAATTGTTAATGCACATCTCTTTAATCTAATTTATATTATTTATCAAAGACACTTAGCTACTGAAGGCAGTGATTATTTGCAGTTCATAGGGATTAGTCTGAGAAAAAAATTTGAAAAAATATTTAAAATTTCTTGTTCCTTGAGAAACTCAGCTCTTGAAAACATCTAAATAACATAACATGTAAATGTTTTTATTATATTAGTTTTCTATAAATATGTAAGCAGACACAAGGTTAACTTTTAAGCTAAATAGCAATGCCATGCATCCTTAATGTTTTGAAAATTTATACAAATTTCCTATCTTAATTTCAGGAAATTTATTCACTAAGAGAGTAAGATTCATTTATATGAAAAGTCTTTACATGACTAGGATATCTATTAATATCAAATCTATTGAGTGAATTTTTGTCACTCACCTTTAACAACTAGAAAACAGAAAGAACAATAAAAATGCTGAAAGCCAGTACTGGATTGTGCTTCCTTGAGAGAAAACTAACAGGATAAGCCATGTGATTACATGATTTCAGTGCTGGTAATAAAGCCAGTGTCCAGACTGAATCTCAGTGTTAGCACAATCCAAAAGGACCAAATGCTCTAGCTAAATTGAAAAGACAGAAGCTAAAATATACATGGAATCAAGTCAGTTAGTTACTTCAGATAAGCAGCTGCTTCAGAAGTATTTACTAAGATGGCTATTAGAACTAGTTATAAAAGAACAGTTTGCCAGCCACTGTGTGTATTTATGTTCACATTAATACAAGACCCAGAATTAATAATCATTTCCACACAAAGTAGAACTGTACAGGAAGAACAAATATTCAATCTATGAAACTGTATTTAAAAATGTGTCAGAAATGTTGTCATAGCAAGTGACCTTACGTTCTGAAGTAAGGTGGCCACACAATAGCCAAGTAAGAAGAGATCCTGAAATCTCCCTCCTAGCTTCCTGCTTTTTCAGAATACCAGAGAGTGAAAACTCCATATTCTACTATTGAATAAATATGTGTAATATAGTCTCTAGAAGCCTGTCAAGGTCACCATGAGATTATAAAATATGGGAAGAAAGAATGTAGTATGCATATTCTTCTATCTGTTTTTATTGTTTTGTTTTATTTTTATTTTTTAATTAGAGCTTTATGGTTATACACAGTGGTTGTGTTCATCCCAACAAACTCACACATGCTTGGAAACTAATGAGAAGTCAAAGGATGACTCTTTTGATTTGGGTAAAGTAACAAATTTGTAAAAATTCCTGGACTTCCCAAGCACATAAATACTACTAGTATTTATAAAATTGCTATCATTCTTAAAAAGACAAAAAAATTATTTAAATGGTAAGAAGGAAAAACTGAGAAAAAGGGAATAGGTCATGTGGGAGTTCTTTTCACAGAACTCTCCACCTTTCTCAACTATCTGCTCTTTCTCTTCCCTCTTGCCTCAAACTAACTTTGGGGAAGAGAGAGGCAATGGTCTTTCAGACAAGGGTTTCCCTTAATGAACAGATTTTCCTATAAAGAGGGACAAAGGCACATTTTCTTTAGTGGGTAATGAATTGCCTGCTGTGTTTGAAGGTATATTTGCCTTGTGGCCCAGCCTGAGTCCACTTCAAATCTTAGCCCAGATTTTACCTTCAATTCCATTTTCATCCACATAACCTATAGCTAAGAAAATAGACATGAAAAAGAAGCCTAATCAGAAGATAATCAAGGACTTAACAAATGGTTATGTCTCCATATGAAGGGAACAGAATGAAGAGGAGCTGTATTAGCTCAAGAATGTTATCACGATTGAATGTTATCAATAGAAGGGAGACCAAACTGTCATATAATTTGCATTTTTCTTTTTTCAGTTGGAGGACAATCAGTGCTTCTTATTTGAACAGCCAGAAATATTAATGCCATTGAGTAGCTACTGTGGACTCTAGATCTCCCACAGCCAGATCACATCAAGGGATATAGTGGTAAATACTGGCACACTACGGGAGAACCAATCTTCATTAATTTTTGATAATAGCAAAGTAAAAAATGATTAATATGCATCCAAGTACCTGAGACATAATTTTGAAAACAACAAAAATATCTAATATATAAACATGAGAAATCTGGTCTTTATAGATATAGACTGAAAGAAAATAAGTCTAATATTACTTGAGTCACTGGTATTAAAGTTGTCTCTAGTCCCAGTATGAACTGGTAAACTTAAAAGTATATACTTATTGCTCAGTATTTGGTTGAAGTTGATAGTTATAATAGTATACATATTGATTGATGCCTAATCAAAAAAGAAGAAGGAGGAGGAGGAGGAAAGACCCATTGGGTAAGTTTGTAATCAAGACTTAAGAAAATTAGCTATGTAATTTAAACAAAAGAAAATTTCAATCTGTACCTTGCAGTGACCACTTCATAATAAGACTGATACTAAATGATGGACATGGATATTTTTGTGTTTCATATAGGGGAAAATTTATTTGTAAAGTCAGAATCATTACTAATGGGTAAAAATTATATAAATGTGATGGTACTTACATGACTGACTGAACTGGAAAGAAATGTATTAGACCCTTCAAAGGAAAACAGACTTCAGAGGTAAGCTGTTCTTTAGACTTCATTGGGTAATACTTCATAAGGAGCTAACAAATAATATTTATGTATTAATTATGTGAAAGTGCAAGCAATATTGGCATCAAAAATGAATAAAATAGAAGAATTCAAGATGGCAGACTAGAGGGAGGCTGCGTTCCTTGTCACTGTATAACTCTGGATTAAAGCAGAGGAAAATCTGCTTCTCTGTGAGGCAGTCTTTGCTGCCCATTGATCTCCTGCTGTTTACCCCCATTCATCCACTGTGGTCACCCACTGTCTGCCAGCATATCACCTGCTTTTTGAGTGCAGATCACTCACTGACTGCCGCCTATCATTTGCTATTTGCCCCTTTGTCTACCTCTTGCCTGCCTGTCGCCTGCTTTTACCTACCCATCGCCCACTGCCTGAGATCCACCTGCTGATCATCTGCCGTTAGCCTGCAGATCACTTGCAGACTGCCAGTGGATTGCCTGCTGCCAACTGTTGCCTGGAAGTCCATTGTCACAGTACCCACAGGCTTGGTTACACACGGCTGCCACCATTTTGGGACAACAACCTGGAGTTGCAGGTTTCCTGTGCAGCCGCTGCCATCTCAGGGCATGGCCACCTCAGTCTGGGGACTCAAGCCAGGGCCTGGAGTTACAGTGGGGTACCTGCAGGTCTGGTTGCACCTGAGGTCTTTCTGCTCAGTGTGGTAGTGGCTGCCATCTGGCTGCCTCTTTGCAGGGTTGCTCCTTTATGTGAGTGCATCCCTGGTGTCTCTCTGCAAGTTGAAATGGTATTGAGATCTTGGGACTGCAGCAAGACAAGGTCTGGGGAAGCTGAAGCCGAGGTCCATCAGATTGCAGCTGGGTTTATGTGGGCCAGTTTGGGTCTGGCAAGTCAGTGGAAAGCCAGGGACTAGAGGCAGTTCCTCGGGGGACAGCACAGGTTGAAGAAACTGGAGAAAATTGTGCTCTCTCCAGTTCAGTGAGTCCTGAGGTGTGCAGGGACTGAAGGGACCAACTGCAACAGGTGGGAAGACTGTAAGAGGTTGTGAGGGCATCTTGCTATCAGCTCACCCACCCACCTGAATCCGGCACCCACTGGACTGGAACTAACATCAAACTTCAGACAACCATACCTATTGGTGGAGAAGGGAAGCTGAGAACATTTTTGAAAGCCAATGGAAGCAATCATTTAATTTTCCATTGAGACTTTCCTTCTTTATTTTTTTTCCATCCTCAGTCCCACACCTCTACCATCTTTGAATCCAAATATCTTTCATTCATCAATTTATTGAGGAATGGATATCTGAATAGTATATGATACTTTTTTTTTACTTTTTTAAAAAAAATCTGTACATATTTTTTTCTCTCACCTACCTGTCTCCCTAGAGTCTCTTTTTCACTTCTCACATTCTAACAGCCATCCTGTATTAATCCCTCCTTTGCTCTTACTATAAATTTTTACCTCTATCTTCTCTCGCTCTTCTTCATAAACATCACATCTTACACTACTTAAACTTACTGTTTATATTGTAGACCATAATTGAACACTTAATTTCTATTTCTATTATGACAAAACTATAAATGCCTTAATAGGAGCCATTTGGTTTAAGGTGGTATATTGTTTGCATTGGGTGATGTTACTTTGATCTTCCCCTTAAAGGTGAGGTACTAGAAACCTTCAGGGACACTAAAAATCACAGGGCAGAATCTGTACTGCCTCAGCTCCATACTGCTAGATGAGAAGACACACAAACAACACAAAAAATAAGGGAACAAAACACCTCAAACAAACCAAGATGTTCCAACAATAGAATCCATAGAAAATAGTAGAAAAAATGTCAGAGATGGAGTTTAGAAAATACATAGATTGATCTTTGAAATAAAGGATGATATTGGAGAGAAAATGCAGGCAGTGAAAGATCACTTCAATAAAGAGGCAATAAAAAGGAATCAAGCAGAAATCATTAAAATGAAGGAAACAATAAACCAAATTAAAAATTCAATGGAAAGTATCATTAACAGACTAGACCACTTGGAAGACAGAACCTCAGACAATGAAGACAAAATATATACTCTTGAAAATAAAGTTGACTGCACAGAGAAGACGGTAAGAAACCATGAACAGAAATTCCAAGAAATATGGGACAACGTGAAAAGAACAAATTTAAGATTTATCAGAATACATGAAGGCATGGAAATACAAACCAAAGGAATGCACAATGTTTTCAATGACACAATATCAGAAAACTTCCCAAATCTTAGGAACGAAATGGAAAATCAAGTACAAGAGTCTTACAGGACCCCAAATGTACAAAAGTACAGCAGATCCACACTAAGGTACATTATAATGAGAATAACTAACATAAGGATAGAATTTTAGAGGCTATGAGAGAAAAAAAATCAAATTAAACATAGGGAGAAACCAGTTTGGATCTCAGTTGATTTCTCAATCTCAATGCCAAGAGGACCTGGAATAGCATATATCAAGCTCTGAAAGAAAATGGATGCCAACCAAGAAGTTTATATCCAGCAAAATTAAGCTTCATATTTGAAGATGAAATAAAAACCTTCCATGATAAATAAAAGTTAAAAGAATTCACAACTGGAAATCCTGCACTACAAAACATTCACAGCAAAATATTCCACAAGGAGGAAATGGGGAAAAAAATCAATGAAAACCAGCAAAGGGAGGAATTACACTAAAGGAAAAGTCAATCAAAGGAGAAACTGAGTTTAAAACCAAAATAAATACATGACTGATATTGCTAATCAAAAATCTGATTTGACAACTCACCATCGGTATACTATATTCAAAGGCAAGTTTCTCCAAGGACACTAATGTACTGACTTTCCAAAAATTCAGTAATTCTGCAATTCTACAGTAATTCTGATCACTGCTTACCTATGATGTTTTCTTGGCTATGGACAATTTCTTTGCTATTCTTTCTGGATATTTAGACAGCTGCAACTTTGGCCCATAGGAAGGTAGAAGCAGTAATGGAAATAATTATAAAATTTCAATGTTACTATTTTATAGTAACATAGGAGATATTTGAAAGTCAAATACAAATTGAAAATAAGAGGTTTAATCCTGTTAAAAAGAAAGAGATTTTCCCTCACCCCTCCCTTTCTAAGAACATTAGCTTAGAAAACTCATAAGTTCTTTTTATGTCTGTTTGAAATGTATGTAAATCTTTTTTAAAAGCTAAATAAACCTCTCTATAGTTTTAGGGCCCAGGACTACTTTTCCTTTTTTTTTTTTTTTGGCTTTTATTAATACATTATAATTACACAGAATAGTGGGATTCATTCTGGCATATCTAGACATGCACATAACATGATTTGATCAATCTCATTTCCCAGTAACTCCCCTTTTCCTCCCCTCTCCCCTTATACTCTTCCTCTATTTGCTGGTTTCCCTTCTATTATTTTTAGATAGTGCATCATAACTATAACACACTTGTACATGGACATGGCATACTTTGGATCATATTATCCCCAGTACCTCCCTTAATCCTCCTGTCCTCTCTCCCTCTTGATCCTCTATCTCTACTCTCTGATCTCCCTTCCATTTTCATGAGATCTATTTTTTTCTTTCTTTTCTCTCTGGGATTACCTTTTCTAAAGACCTAGTAATGATCTCTTTGAAATATAATCACCAAGGAAGATGGTGTCTTCATTTCTGAGTTCTGTGTGTGGCTAGAAGTCTAACTTTGGTGAGAGCCTAGCTCTGAGTTTCAAAATTACCTCCCATCAGGAAGATATGAGAAGTTTATTTTTCTTTTGGATAAAACTAACACAGATGGTCACACCAACTAAGTGATTTCAGGATGAGCTATGTGTGATAAATGGTGCTGTCAAGTCCTCTTACCTGAAAACCAGTTATTGTTTATCCTGGGAACATTTAGGTACTGGGTTATATATATCTGCTTGACTTTATAAAAGCTGAGAATTCAGATCTCTTTCCATTTTTACTCTGTCTTGGCAGATTGCCTGTGATCTGTATCATGTTCTGGTTTAATGATTACTCAATAATTAAATTGCTTTCTTTCTCTTCTACCTTTACAGGGAGGTTTTCTGGGTTGGAAGGAGTTTTGTTTTTAATTATATTTCCCTAACACTTCTAAATATTGCATATAAAAACCAACTCATTTTTAACAATACATGGGTAAAAGATAAAATCACTGCAGAAGTTAAAAAAGAATCCACTATTACATAATAAAGTTTGTGAGATGAAGCCAAAGCAACACAAGGTAAAATTTACAGTTTTAAATACTTAAAAGGCTTAAAAGAAAAAAAAAAAAAAACTTCAAAGTAAATGTCAATGTTGCCCACTTTAAGAATCTTGGAAAACTTTACTGCTTTGTGAATAGAAGAAAAGAAGTAATGAAATGAAATACAATGGAAGAGAAAGAAAATCAATTAAAAATATAAGAACACTGGAAAAATTAATAAAGTCAAAGTTGACTCTTCATAAATTTATAAACACTTACTCAAGGAATATGAAAAAAATCTAATTACTAATCAAAAGAATAAAAAAAGAAAACTCATAAAAGATTCTGCACACATTAAAAGTAGATAAAGGAATATTATAAAGAGCTTTTGCCAATGAATTTGACAACTTATAGAGATGAACACACTTCTTAAAAAGGCACAGGTCTCCAAACTGACATAACAGAAAACAGAAAAACCAGAATTGTTCTCTATTTATTTGAAAATTTGTATTTGTTACCAAAAAAAAAAAATCATCTTACAAAGAAAATGCTAGGTCCAGATAGATTAATGAGTAAATCTTATAATATTTAAGAAACGAATAACACAAATATTGAGCAAACTTTTCAGAAAACAGAAGTCAAGTATAACAATGATACCAAACTGCCATTCATTAAGGAAAAAAAATTGTATATGTTCCTCAAAAACATAAATTTTAAATTACTTTACAAAATTTAGAAAAATATATAAAAGAACATGACAACATAACTAAATAGAGGCTATTTTAAGAATAAAACATTAATATTTCAAAATGAATCAATGTAATACATTATTATTAATAACTTTAAAAAGTCTTCATTAATTCAGAAAAACTATTTTAACAAAATTATCTCCATTTTCTCCATAGTAGGAGAAAATAGACTCAAAATTGTTAACATGTCAACTCCCCCTATATGAATCCTTATAATTCCAATCATAAATAGTAGGAATTGAAGTAACTTTCTCAGCCAGATAAAAGACACCTCAATTAACTTTGAAACAAAAGATATTCAACACTTCCATCTTAATATCTTGAATAAGGTACAGATGTACATTCTCACTAACAATATTTAACATTTTACTGGAGGTTCTAGGCAATGAAGTAAGAGGAGAAAAACCATAACAATTAAAAATAAAAATAAACCTATGTATAGGATATGAATGCCTATGTACAAATAACTAAGTCATTTATAAAGCAACTACTAGAACTGATAAGAAAGTTTGCAGTGTCATAGAATACAAGTTCACAAGGTCAAACTACAAAATAGTGTCTAATATAACCACATCAAACAAATGGAAAATAAAAATTTTAACACATTTACAATCACATCAAAACTCACAATTACAAATAAACTTAATGAAAATCATGCAAGATTTCTAAACTAAAATATACAATATAGTCCTGAGATAATGGCTAAAATATAAAGACATAAAATATGTTCATGAATTGAAAGACTCAAAATTGTTAACATGTCAACTCTCCCTATATGAATCCTTGTAATTCCAATCATAAATCCAGCAAGTTTTTATAAAAATTTTCAGGTTGATTCCAAAATGTTTATGGTAATACAAGAGACTTAGAGCCAAAAGGAATATAAAATAAAATATTGATAGAAAAAAGTTGAAGACTTACACTATATAACTTCAAGAATTACTATAAAGTTACACTTACCAAGACAGGATGATATAGCATAAATATAGACAAAAATATTAATAAAATATTTGAAAGCCAGGTGTAGTGATGAATGTCTATAATCCCAAGGAGACTGAGGCAGGTAGCCTCAGGAACCTTAGCAAGGCCCTAGGTAACAGAGAGAAAGATAAAAAATAAAAAGGGTTGGGAATGTGATTCAGTAGTTTGGTCCTGAGTATCAAAAAAACAAAATAATAATTAGAGAATTGTTAAACACATTCCATTAATTTTAAGAAAAGAGTCAATGCAATTTGTTAGAGAAAGGGAAGTCTTTTCATTAGATGGTATTTGAACAAACAACTAAGTATATGGAAAGACAACAAAACTTAACAGAGTATGCATGAAAATAAACTTGTCTTGGATCAGAGACCCAAAATTAAAAGCTAAAACTATAAAATTTCTTTAAAAAGACAAATAATAATATCTTCATGACCTGAATATAGACATGGATCGTTTTGCCATGTTATGAATAGGAATAATCATAAAACAAAAAAATTGAAATTAGACTTCCTCAAAATAAAAAACTGCTCGTCCCACAACATAATTAAAAAATGAAGAGGCAACACAAAGACTGAAGAAAAATATGCATAAAAGATGCATATGGCAAAGGACTAGTTTCTGGCACAAATAAATTCTACAAATGAATAATAATATACAATTATTTTAAAATGAGCAAGACTGGAAGATGTACTTTACTAAAGAAGATAAACCAAAGTCAATAATCACATAATGGTACTCAATATCATTAGGGTTATTCAAATCAAAGCACAAAGACATGCAATTATACAAACATGAGAATGACTAAAATCTAAAGAAAAAACTAACAACTCCAAATGTAAGAGAGGATGTGGAGCAACTGAGGTTCTCATGCATTGCTACTGGAGGTCTGAAGTGCATCACCACTGTGGAAAAAGATTCGGCCATTTCTTAATTAAGCATGTGTCCAACATATGACCCAGCAATTCGATTCCTGGATATTTATTTTATAAAAAATTGAAAATATATGTCCATTGGAAAGGCTCATTCAAGAACTTTTTTATTGTCATAATAATCCTATCTAACAAAGATGTAATTATTTGTATGAATGAGGTGGGCTGGAATGCTTGCTAGACAATAAATCCTGATCTGTTAAAAGCCAGCTGTTGCACAGAACCAACCATTGCCTGCCTTCATCTACACCAGTTTTGAAGGTCCTATATGCTCTAATCTCAATTTACACATTCATATTACAGATTTTCCAAATGCATAAAAGTTAAGTCCCCTTCAACCTAGTTCAGACGCATTAATTCTAATTTTCCTAATCTATCTCAATATCCAAGAATGTAAAAATGAAGAAAATATATTATTTGAATAATAAAAGATCATAAAAAGCAATAAAACTAAAAGGAAAAAGAATTGGTTAATAATAGTCTATTTCAAGTGTTCATCATCTCTCTCACAAATTTACAAAGCTTTTATTCAATTGCTCCTTTTGGGTAAAAGATATAGTTACAATACATGGAGAGGCGATTGTGTTTTCCAAAACATTCTCTGGAGAGTGAGTAGCTTGCTCTTGGTCACAGAAGTGTGGGGCTGCGGTTAATTTTCCAGGAGTGACGATGACACATCACTGCTATAGATTATGCTGGCCTGGCAGTCTCAGTTTAAGTAATTCACTCTGTGTCATTTTCATTCAGAAGAATGACAGTGTTTCTTCTCTCCCAGCCAAAAGCCTCCTCAGGAGGGAGCTACTTCTGACCTGTCAAAGCATTCACAGCTCCAGGAGCTCCCCAGGGAATTGTCTAATGAACTCATTGTGACAACCGATATTCAGTGGTGACGGGGTCATCGCTTCACGGGTGTATTATAAGTCATAAACTTGTTTGGTGAAGGTAAAGCAAACATACTTCCCACATTCCACATAATCTCAAATTTGAGTAACCAACTCTTCATCCCTGCATAAGTGACAATTTTTCATCACAAATTCCAGGAAGGAAATGAAAAGGCAATTTGCACATGGAACCAGTTAATCATTTTGCAGAGGGGCTGACTGTCTCTTTCCCAGCAAGACCAGGATTAACATTTACTGAAGGCCAAGCCCATTGCTAAGTGTTCAACATAAATGGTCTCATCAGTTTCCCCTTTACAAATAAAGAAACTAATACTGAAGAACTTAAAAGTTGTGTAAGGTCACACAACTAATAGCTATTGGAGACCAGAAATAAAACCCAGGCCTATTTGATGTCCAGACTTTCTAATACCAGCTATGCCCTTTCCTTTCTTCAGATTTCATGAGAAAAAAAATCATGAATGTAGCCACTAAGAGAGCAAAGACCTTTGAGAACACACACACACACACACACACACTTGGAGAAAAAGTTTTTCACTGAGTCAGTTCAGAAATTTTACTATCGTTTTTATGCAAGATTCTTTTTAAGCAAGACTAAAAGAACTTAATCTTCATTAACTATAGCACTGACAACAGAGAGCACACATATTCAGAAACCAAGATCCAGTTCTGCAAAATAGAAATGCTGCATTAAAAGCATATGTGGAGGATGATATATAATGGGGGTGGGGGTGGGGAATGAGAGAATAATGGGGGAACTTTAGAATATGTAGAAGAAAATGAGAGGGAGGGGGTATGAAAAATGGTGGAATGAGACAGACATCATTGCCCTATGTACGTGTATGATTACACAAATGGTATGAATCTACATTGTGTACAACCATAGAAATGAAATTATGTACCCCATTTGTGTACAATGAATCAAAATGCAGTCTGTAAAAAAATTAAAAGCTAAATAAAAATAATAAAAAATAAAAATAAATTTAAAAAAATAAAGCATATGTGGGTGAATAGCTCCAAGTTAAAAGCAGAAACTTTGCACTATACAAACTAAGAGAGAAGGACGACCTCTGAGAACTGGTTAATAATACTGTGTAAAGCATTAATTGTATTTGAAAATCCATTAAGTCCATACACCAGTGTGATATCAACCATCAAGAAAAAGCAAATTTCAAGAAAAGAGTATTTTCAAGACAATCTAACAATATTCGCTATTGACTTTCTGATAAACTAGCACACACAAAAAATGCAACTGTTTCTTCAAACACTGGACAAAAAGTGAAAAATTTAGTGAATCGATGAATTTTCTGACTACACAATTCCCAATACCATGCTTACTAAACTGATATATCAGTTAGAACTAAAGATAAAGACAAAAGGAGAGAATGTTTCCTTTGTGAGTATACCTGTATACAGGCATATTGGAAAGAATTGGACAAGAGATACATTTGAAGAAAGTTAATTATAATAAATAAACATGAGAACACAGAGCCTGAAGAAATGCTTGTTTATAAATTTCAGTTATTTTCCAAAGGCTAAGTGATCAAAGACTCAGGGTTTATTTTCACCGATTCTTGCTGCCAAAGCTCTGCCTGAAGTTTTTAATCCCACAATCTTGTTTAAAAATTGTTGGCAGTTGCGTTCAATCAGCATCAAAAAAAAAAAAAAAATCATTTGCAGTGAGTAACCACAAAAATACCAGAGAATATTAGATATTAGCTGAGGACACATAAGATCTATCAGAGCAAAAACTGCACCAGGTGAAGTTAAGGAAGCAAGGGAGATTTATTCAAGCCAACTCAATAGGTGAGAAAGAACAGAACAAAACTCTGAACTCAACACCTCTGAGACAACCATCAGGAGCACTTGTAGCTGCTGAGGGAACACAAGCCACCTGGGTTTGCTAATTGTCTTTATCCAAAGGAAGAGTAAGCTTAATTCTATTTTTATGAAAGGAGGAAGATTTACACCTCAGAGCAAGGAACCCACTCAGGTTAGGCTCCTGACCTCCCATCAGAAACTTTCCAAAAGATAGAACTAGCAAGAGGCTCTTGAAAAGATTTACATACATCTCAAAGGTCAGAGAAAGAATTTGCAATTACAAGTTTTCTAAAGTAAATACTCTAATAAAAGGAAAGTCAGGACCTAGAGCCAGAAAGAAGTCTGACTAAAGTTTAGTCAGGCTGAAGGAACATTGAGCCTCTCTTCTCTCTTGCTAAATCCTGGAGCTGGAGACTCTGGCATAAAATGTGGAGCCTAAGGAGACAAATTGTCATCACTGGTCTTTGACCAGGGAGACCCCTTAACAAAACCTTGTATTCTCCAAGAAAAGGCTCTAAAGTCTCTAAGAATGTAATGAAGATACACTGTAGGCAACTATGACTTAGAGTTTCCTGGCTATGTTTTAATTTAGAATTAGGCCCTAGCCTAAAATTGCGTTTTCAGGAAGTAACCAGTTAACAATGACATTTTACGTTCTTCGGTTCTACATGTAGCCTCATGTTCTGCACCTTACTCCCACTTCTGCAAACCTCTTTCCCCATTCACTGTCATTGCCACTCTGGCTTTGGTATTTTCATTTTTGCATTTGAATCCCTTAATCTTAGATATGACCAACTACAAAGTGTTCCCTATCTTCCTTCCTTTCCTCTCTCCTACAATAAACCATATGACTTTGTGAGTGGTTTCCGAGATTTGGCCATTACAACAAGATTATAATCAGTGCAAATGATCTTTATAGAAATATAAAATTCAAAATTGGTTTTCTGGGTTGATGGACAAGTAAAGTTGGTGAACAGAAGGATAAGCTAATGAAAATAAAACACAATTTGGGCTGACACCTGGCAACTGCATCATATTTATCTTTGAATTGCTACGTCCATTTGTCCCAGAAATTAAAACACCAATATAGAATTGATAGTAATAGCATCAACTGAGAAATAAAAACACTTTCAGTTACACATGGGAATTATAGTTGATCCTCAAAATGCACAGCTATTACATGGAATGATGAAATAATTGGATTGACACTAAGCAATCAGCATATTCTCAAAATCAAATAGTTTGGTTTTAATTAGGTTCTGAAAGATGGCAAACACATAGCTTTAAGAACCTTTTTCTCACCATTTCTGAGGCAAATGCCAACATGTTTTTTGTCCTGATCCCTCAGTTTTACTTCTTAGTCACCTGATCTAGTCTCCCTCCTTCCATCTACATACTCAGGATTCTCTCATCTTTCATTCCTTTCCTTGTTGCTACCTACCCACAAACTGCTATCGTGTTTACAGACTTATTACAACAAAAATTCTTTCACCTTCTGCTCCACCACCTCATCTCTACCATGCATATTCTTTAATCTGTTGCTTCAGAAGTTTGTCCCCATTCTTCTAACTGCCCTTTTAGATATCACCAGCAACTTCCTGATCTTGAAATGCAATGACCTTTTCTCAGATCTTATTTCTTTGAGCTCTTTATAACATTTGGTACAGCCTATCAGCCATCCACTTTTACTTTAAATTCTCTACATATTTGGTTTCTTTACATGCAAAATGAGGATCGCTCTGCCCACATTGTAAGATTATGCTTGAGATCGCAATAAAGCACCTAGCTAAATTCTGTCATAGATGGCACATAGTAGGCATGTTTATGTGCATCCCCAAACCATTACATACATACTCAACAACTTAGCAAATCATAACCAAGTGTCTTAATCCTTAGAGATGAAATAGAAGTGGAGGTTGTAGGAGTTTACACTCTGACAGTCCTCACTGCTAACTACACCACTACACCACTGATCTTCTTGTCTACTACTATTTAGTATTACCTAGTCCTTTTTATTTTTTTTGTGTGTATGTGTAGGAGCCCGTTTTATCCTTATATTAGGTCATATTCCAGAGTCAGTCCTCAGATGTCTGTTATTTGCTATACGATCTCTCCTGATCCAAGTGTAGCTAGCTACAGTTTTATACCCTTTTCTAACCTTCAATTTTATATCACCAACTGCTTGCTATAAATCTTTGTCAAACAAAACCAATCACATTCATCACTTACCAGATTCTTTCTACCAAGTTGCCTATTTTTGTATTGCTATCAGGCAAGTTGCCTATAGAAATTTCAAACTTAGCATTTATAAATTTGACTTTTATCCTCTCTTCCCAAAAGCTTGCATATCTTTCTACATTCTTTAATGTATTGGTGAAACCACCATCTGCCCAACTTGTAAAGCCAAAACCATGTTGTTCTCCATTGCCCCACCTCTGCTTCACCCATATAAGCTACGTGTTTAATATCAGTCTCATCCATCCCTAAAATTCAATTTAAGTGTTTATGACCTAAAATACTAAATAAACAAAAACAAAAAACAGGAAAACTTCCTAAAAACTCATCTATGTGACATCCATTCTCCCAACCTCTAATTTCTCTTCTTCCTGGTACCCATTCATAATGGACTCACTTTGTACCAGCAAATTGATGTTTACATGTTTCATTTCACATCGTTGTCCTGCAAAAGGCTCATAACTGCATATCCCTTGCCTCACAGATGGAGCAAGACATTGAACATGTGTTTAAGAACATTCTTCATGAACAGAGTTTTTCTTCCTTCAAAATAAACTTCAGCCAAGCAGACTTTTTTGCATTTTTCTCCTACCTCACTGCTTGAAAGCAATGTTACAAAACCTTTCATACCTCTTTGCTTCACACATACTCTTCATCTCCTGAGAATGTGCCTCCTTGCTGTTGTGCCTAGAAAAACCTCATTAATCCTTCAAAATCCTATTAATAAATTAATCCTTCAAAAGCCTATTAATTATGGCTTCCATAATTTGAAGCACTCACTATGGACTGGGTAGTATGTGTACTCACTAACCTGCTAGATTCTTCACACCATCTTTTCAGATAGGAAGCATTAGTTCCATTTCAAAGACATGGAAACCTTGGAACAGAGAGACTAAGTAACCTACTCATGTTGATAGCATTGTAATTCAATCAGTGGTCTAATTCATCCCAAATTTATATTTAGCTACACTGACCCCACAGTATCTATCACCTCCTCAGTGAAACCTTCCCTTATCCTCCCACCTCCTTATGCCCTGACCCTAACCATTTATAATTTTCTCTTCTGGGGGCTTCTGTACCTTGTGTGTATACTCATTTTCAGTATAATAATAGCAGAAATAATGGCTACCGACACAAATACATTTGGCCCTGTCCAAAGTGTTTTCATAGTATACTTTATTTAATTTTTGCAGGCAGGGACCCTATGAGAAAGATTCTCTCATTATCTTCATTTATTGATGAGGAAACTGAAGCATAGCAAAGTAACTTACCCTAGGGAACACGTAATTTTAGTTCCATGGTCATTTTGAGAAGAAAGTTGTCTTTTCCATCATTTTATTTCTATGATCTAGAAAGCACATGACTTCTAGAAGGGAATCTGTATGTTTGCTAATTGACGGTCCTTGCACATGCCTGTCCACTCACCCTTCATTGACATCAGACATTTCACAAGTCTGAATTTGCCTATGACATTTGTTCTTCATTTCCTCCCTTGCCAACCTTGTTCTTGTTCTCATCTCAATAATCTTGGCCACTCTAACCATAGGAGAGTGGTAAAACTTTCTTCTGTATACCTAATCTTAACATACATACTCTTTGATTTAAAAAAAAAATAATAATTTCCTATTTTCTAAAGAATAAAATTGAAACACTAGAACTTATACCTCTCTAATAGAATTCCAAACTACCTCTTGAATCCATGTATTACACATATACTCTTTAGACAATACTCTTAAGAATCCCATATACATTATTTACATGCCTGTAAAAAGACTCTCCATTATATGAGAAGGAACTGATGTAAGTCAACTTTTCATTAATGTGATGGAAATACCTGATAAGAGCAACTTAGAGAAGGAAGGATTTATTTTGACTTGTGGTTTCAGAGGTTTCTGTCCATGATTGGCTGGCTCTGGGGCAAAAACATTATGGTGCAAGGGTGTGGTAAAGGAAAGATGCTCAGCTCCTCAGCTCATGGCAGCTGGGAGAGGGAAGGAGAGACAGAAAGAGGAAAAGTGAGAAGAGGAGGAGAGAGGAGAGGAGGGGGGAGGAGAGGAGAGAGGAAGCCAAGGACAAAATATTGTCCCTAAGGGCAAGACCCCAATGACCTTACTTCCTCCAACCATGCCTCATTGAGCTACAGCTTCCACCTCCTCATAGTAGTCCATTCAAATTACTGATCCATCAAGTGGATTAATACTCTGATGTGGTTATGGCCTTCATGATCCATTCACTTCCCAAAAGCCCCACCCTTGCACATAACTGCATTGGGACCAAGTCTTCAACAATTAACTTTTGGGGAACATTCTAGATCCAAATCCTATCAGAAACACAGAGTCAAAGGAGCCTTTGTATCATCCAAAAGGTCCTCAATTCCCCAAATTTTCATATGTATTTCTGGGCCTGAATGTCCTCCAATGGCTTAGGATATTTCAGATAGAGGTATCTTTCAAGAATCATTTTCTAATTTCTTCCTTTTTTCAGTTTTCCCCAATCAAAAGATGAATATCTTATTCAAGTTCTTTTAACATTAATTATTTATTCCTCACCATGTTACCATGGGAGATGTCTTTCATTGCTATTTTGCTTGTTTTATTCATCTCTTACTTCTGTAACTCAAGTTTAAGCCTCCTTAATGCAGGAATCACGTATGCACATAGTTTTATTCATATAACTTTTCATAATTCCTTGTAAATATTTTCTATTTATAATGACAAGACATCACATATAGACTATTATTCAGTGCTTTTATTCTCTGATAATGACAATGTGCATTAGAAATGTGATTTAAATATTCACATCAGGAAAAAAAGCAGTAAATAGATGTAATTAATTCAGAAGTCTCTTAAAAGAGGAAAAAAATAAATAAATATAAATGTTTGACAGAGAAGAAGGTTTAATGGAGATGGGTTGCCAATATAGATACTTTCTTTTTTCTTTTTTGATCTTTCTCTTTGGTAATCTCACAGTCATTTTTTTGTATTTTTTTTTTGCAATATTTAGACAATGTTTGAGACATAATTAGTACTTAGGTTTTCAGTGAATGTAACCTGATAAATAACATGTTCATTATATTAAGCTTTGAATTTTCCATGTAAATAAGTACTTTGCATGTTTTTTCTTAGTTCATCATTTCTATAGTGGGGGGAGTGAATCTTCTAGTTTAACCTCCGCAATTCCCATTATAATTTACCTTAAGATTTAAATGGGTCAGAAAATATGTCATTGAAACTATCAAAATTTTGTGTTGCCAAGTGATGTCAAGTACAATGGTTTTATAGCAAAGGATGAGGGCAGGACAAGAATATCCTTTTCTTAATATTAAAATCAAGAAAAGTGGTTTCATTCACATGAGAAACAAGATTTCTAACATGAATAATTAGGAAAATCCTCCTCTGGAAAACTAAAGATCTCTTGAAAAAACCAATCAGAAAGAAAAACTGTGTTATAAATCACCATAAATTTTGTTTTCAATTTAAAAATCTTTATTTAAGCAAAATATTAAATGAAGTTATAAATTATATTGTAAATGGAATTCACCCTTTTTAAGCAAGATTTTCCTTATGGTATTAAGAAAATGTATGCCAAATGTCTCTGAATTAGCCTAACTGATAATGTGGCCTTTGAATTTTTAAAATTGGAATCAATAGAAAATAATCTTTGACCAGGTTACCTGTATTTGGAATGTGATCATCCAAAAAATGAGACACTATCTAGTGAATAAATTTTATCATGAAAGAAAAATAGTAAGTACTTTCAACAAGAAATAAGGATCTTAGAACTTTAACTTGAGAAGAATGCAGGAAGTAGGTCATTGGATAAGATAGAATCCTCATGATCAACCTATAGTCTACAATCTGCTGGTCCTGGGCATTTTGCACATTCATATACAAGATATCACTGGTACTTTTGTTATTTCAATAACAACTGCACACAGTTTCTATCACAGTGATATGCAAAAATGAATAGCTTAGAGAGTTTTTCCTTATTATTTTTGGGGGGAATTTGGGTTGTCTTTAAACTAAAGTACTTGAAGTATGTGACACTGATTATACTCGGGGTAAAAGGAAAAGCATATTTATTTGATGATATATGGCATATAAAAATGTGCTCTTCATTTGGAAAATTTATTGAAGCTTGTCAGTGGCTTACTCCTGTTGTTTATTGCCAGCCTAACCTATTGGGAAAGGGGTTTAATGGCCAGCCTGAGCAGATAAAGAATACACAAAAGTTCAGCCTGAGTGAAGCTTAGAGTTGTAATTCAGTTCCAGCAACCACAATGTCTTTATGACATTGAGACTAAAAAATTTATACCCCATAATAGACAGAAAAAAAATTATCTTCATCAATTTCTACAACATTTTGAAATGTCACCACCATGTTATTCTGTAATTTTTTTAAAGATCTTATTCAGATATTGTTCCTGCAAGAGCAAACCGCTGGGTAGTTTTGCAAATGTTCCTCTCACTTTATTTACATAAAATGTTCACTCCAGAATTCAGAAGGCAAGTTAGCCAACTATTTTTCCTGTGTGTTCATTTAAATAAATTAGTAATATCAGTAGTAATTTTTAGGTTGAATCTTATTTACTTAGCCCAGGTAATATTTTCTAAGCTCACATGTAGGGAAAGAATAAATAGATAAGAAAGGGACTATTACTATTAAGTTTAAAATTAGTCTTTAAATTTGAATTTATCTATTGAGTGAGTGAGTGAGTGAGTGATTGTAGAACTGGTGATTGAAGCCAGGGATATTTTACCTCTGGGCTACATGACCTCAAACCCAAATCCTCCTGCCTCAGTCTCCTGAGTCATTGGGATTATAGACATGTGCCACCATGCCCAGTTAAATTTTAATTATAAAACATAAAAGTGCAGAAAACATTTAGTGGGACCTTTTAATAACGTGTGAGGTATTTCAAAATTGTTCTTTTTGAAGATTGTGTTTCTGCAAACCTTCTCAGCAATTTAGAACACTGTTCATCTACAGTGAATTTTTGTCAAGTCACAGAACTTCTCAGTCCCCATAATTTACCAAAACTTACAACTAAAATTGTCACCTCTGAGCTATGATTTTAATGGCATATAAGATGAATGAATTCAAAGAACAGCATAAAAAGATGATGTTTCCGTTAGTGTAACCTCATTTTTCAGTCCTTGTTTTGCTATAAATTGCTGTTTTAAGCCAAGAAAGATCGGTCTGCACCATGGCACACTGCACATCCTTTTGTCCTCCAAATGTCCACCTGAAATTTCAAGTAAAAAACCAACTGAACATTTAACTACATATGAGAAAACTGAGTAATAATAAATAGGTTTTGAGTTAGTGATCCTCAAAGAAAGTCTAAAAATAAATTTTGAATATATTTTTCTTGAATATTCACTGATATTGAATGTTTAAATGTTTAAAGCATAATTCATTATATTCAGCCTGATGGCAGTTCTCCCTTATATCAGAATAACACTACTGAATTGCCTGTGCACATAATGATGCCTACAATTGAATCTACATTTATATTCACCATAGGAAATTATAAATACAATGCCATTTATATTTATGCTAGACACACAGGTTCTTCAATCTGAAAAATATATTGAGGGCTGAGTAGTGCTTTCACAGACAGAGGGAGGAAGACTATACCCTTGGCTCATTTTATACATCAATGATTTCATTTGAACAATGTCCTCAGGGACTCTTATTACAAAATATTTCTGCTGAAATTTCACCATTGCAGATATTAATTTATCATTAACAAACTCTTTTGCTAACCATAAATATATCTAGAAGATTTAGGTTCCACTTAAAATGATTCAAAATTTGATGTGAATTATATAAATCATCTCTCTTTTCAAAAAGAGCTGGGCAATTTCAGAGCCTAGCCATTATCTAATACTAGGCAGCAAATATTAGATAAAAGTTAAAATGCAGTAATGTTGAGCCATGAGCACAACTCTGCTTGCATTTAAAATTGTGCACAAGAGGTAAGCAGACAGAACAGATGCAATGCAAGAGTTGGGAGAATAGGACACTGAATTTCACCTACAGGTCCATGGTGTATGGCTTAGTCCATTTCGTGTTATTGTAACAAAATACCTGACACTAGGTAATGTTTTGGGAAAGAAAGTTTTTCTGGCTTATAATTCTGGTGATTGGAAGTCAAAATAGCATACACCAGCACTTGACAAGAGTCCCCTGGCACATCACAAGGTGACAGAGAAGTGGAAAGGGAATTAGCTGCATGCAGATGGGACCAAGCATAAGGAGTGGCCTCACTTTAACGATAATTTGCTCTCTTGAGAACTAAACTGGTTCTGCAAGAACTCCTTTGATCCCTTCTGGGGTGGAATCCACATAACCTAATGCCTTTCTCCAAGGCTCACCACCTCTGAACACCATTATGAAGGGGTTAGGTTTCTAACACATGAACCTTTGGGGGACAAACCATATTCAAAATACAGAAGTATAACATTTGCCATGTTCTCTTCAAGAATTTTGTTAAAAAACAGTTAACCTATTAAAATAATAAACATTTGCTATTAAGTTTGAAAGAGCATAGTAAATTATAAAGAAAAGTAAATCTTAAAGAACACTATTAACATAAGCTGAGGATGTAGCTCAGTGGTAGTGCCCCTGCCTAGCATGAGTGAGATGTTGAGTTCCATTATCAGCACCACAGAAAGAAAATAATAATAATAATAATGCACTCTTCCATATCCTATTATGCATAAAGATAGAAAATAAATAACTAAGCCACAAAAAATTTAACCATGCACATTAAACTATCTCTAACAACTCACTGATCTTACCTAATATAATATAAAAAATATGCAAAGGGTAGCTGCATTCTACTGTTAAGGCAATAATAACAAGAAACAAATATGTGCATGTTCAGGACACACATAATTTTTACAGTTTCAAACCATGACTGGTTGAGTTCATGGTGCAGAATCTTCAGATATGGAGGGCTGACTGAAATTGTTTCTTCATGAAAAGGAGTGTTTCCTAAGAGATTTTTTTAAGTCTTAAAAATATACTAACAAGTAGAATCTTTGGGTTAACACTTTTAATCAGTTTTAGGAAGTTTTGGTTGATTCTCTCTTTAGCAACAAAAAATAAAGTAATACATCCTCCAAAAGGATTGATATGCCAAAGCACTGCATTTGACTTAACTGATTTTCACTGTATTTTAAATACCAATTGATTTATCTAGGACAATATGCCCTCAAATGAATTCATTCAATTATGAAGTAGGTGCAAAGCCCAATAACTGATCACGGGGGTGACCCTAGTTTCCCCACCCAGTAAAGGCATACTTTCTAAGATATCTAATTTACCAACTCCATTAAATTCATGCAATTTGATTTTCTGAAATACAGAAATGATTTTTATCATTAAAATCCATAATAGAATGGAGTACCAAATTCATGAAACAAAATTGTTGTTTTCAAATGTTTATTTAATAATTGGAAGAAAAGAACCATGCATATATGGTGACAATGGTTATAGTGATTTATTCTAAAGTTGCAGAAATCACACCCTTCTATTAAGTGAGATATAATGAAAAATGTTTAAATGCAAAGCTTCTATTGTGTTTTTTGAAACATCTTATTGTTTGGAACAGGTTGCAAGTTTATCTTTGTAAAAGTAATTCATCTTAACCCAATGTCAAAGCTATCTCAATGTTTTCTTCTGTATCAATCTATAGGAGAGAAACAAATGACTATTGTTTTTGCAGCAGAAAAAAGGGAGGAAAGATAAAGAAATGCATCCACTACTCAAATATGTTACATTGTTATTTTTACTTAGTCTCCAAATGCCCTTTCCATTTTTTTTCTTAAATTTGCTTCAATCATATTCTCACACCCACCACTCTACTGAAAGGACTTTGTCATAACCTCCATATTAAATCTCATGATCAATTATTTGTCTTTATTTTATATGAAACATCACCAGCATTTATCACAATCAATCCTCCTCTTCTCCTAGAAAGACTTTCTCTTTTTTAATCCATTTTTAAAATTTTATTTTTGATTAACATATTAATTTTAAATGTAAATGGAGCTTATTGTGATGTTTCAATACATACATATAGTATGCACTGCTCGTATCCAGCATCTCTTTATCCATCTGTCCCTTTCTCCCTTTCCAGTTTCTAGTAATCACCAGTTTACATTCAGGACAACATTTTCTTTTTAACTTCCATATATGTGAGGAAACATGAGATACTTGTCTTTCTGTATCTGGTTTATTTCATTTAACATAATGTCCTCCAGTTCATCCATTTTGCTGCAAATGACAGGATTTTATTCTTCTTTGTGTCTGAAATAATATTTAATTGTGTACACAGACCACACTACATTTATTGGTGGATGGAACCTAAGTTGATTCCATACCTTAGCTATTATGAATAGTGCCACAATAAACATGGGCATGCCAGTATTTCTTTGGTATGCTGATCTCATTTCCTTTGGACTTAAACCCAGAAGTGGGATGGCTAGATCATATGGTAGATATACTTTTAGTTTTTTGAGAAATCCCCATACATCTCTGCACATAGTTTTATTAATTTACATTTCCATCAACAGTATGTGAAGATTCATTTTTCTTCATATCCTTGCTAGCATTTATTTATTTATTTAAGATTCTTCTTAGAATAGTATTCTAACAGAGGTGATATGATATCTCATTATAGTTCTGATTTCTGTTTCCCTGATAGAAAATAATATTTAGTGATTTTTTTTTTCATTTTGGGCAGGTGAAGGGGGGTCCTAGCGATTGAACTCAGAGGCACTCAACCACTGAGCCACATCTCTAGCCCTATTTTGTATTTTATTTGGAGACAGGGTCTCAGTGAGTTGCTTAGCACCTTCCTTTTCCTGAGGCTGGCTTTGAATTCCTGATCCTCCTGCCTCAGCCTCTCCAGTGGCTGGGATTACAGGCATGAGCTACTACACCCTGCTTCGTGTATTTTTTTGACCATTTGTATTTCTTCTTTTGAGAAGTATCAATTCAGATCATTTGTCCATTAAACAAATGGTACTATATCAAACTAAAAAACTTCTGCACTGCAAGGGCAACAATCAAGAGTAAAGAGACAACCTACAGAATGGGAGTAAATATTTACTTACTATCTATCTGATAAAAGATTACTATTGGCCCAATGTGGTGGCACATACATGTAATCCCAGTAACTTGGGAGGATGAGGCAGAAGGACTGGAAATTTGAGGCCAGGCTTGGTAATTTAGCCAGATACTATCTCACAATAAAATGTAAAGGGCAGAGGATGTGGCTCAGTGTTAGAGCACTTGCATAGTATGAGTGAGGCCCTGGTTTCAATTCCAGTACCTCAAATAAAAAGAATAATATCTGGGCTTTATAAGGAACATAAAGAATTTAACAACAAAGACAAACAAAACTGCAAGTAATTTATTAGAAACGCATTCTTTTCTTGACTTGCAGAACATCAGACTTCATCACAAGTCACTCCTTTTCATTTTCTTTTGTGTATTCCTTTATTTGGTCCTTTGATAAGGCAGCGCTCCAAGGTTAAAGTCTTTGAGCATCTCCTCTGCTTATATACACATTCACATACTTAGTTTTAAAACCAAGTATATGTTGAGGAAACACTACCTAATAATTCTTGGGGTCTTGCCTGAACTTCAAACTCACACATCCAACTCACTTACTTGAAATTCCATGTAGATGTCTACTGGACGCTTCCAACAAAACATGCCCCAAACTTAATTTGTTATAGATCTCTAACCAGCCAATAAGCAAGTATATGAATAGGTGATAAATGAATAAATAACAAAAGACCTGTTATATTTGCCACATTTTACATTTCAGTTGATGATAATAACATCTTTTCAGCTACTCAGGCAAAATAAAAATAAAAATCCTAGTATCTTTTTAACTCTTTTCTCTCATGGCCAACATTCATGCCATGAGAAAAGTCACACTATCTCTACATTTATACTATTTTCAGAGTTTAACCTCTTCCACCCTATCTACTGTTAACCACTTGATCAAAACTACCATCATGTCTTGCCTGGATTATTGCAAACTTGTTTTGTTTTGTTTACCAGGAAGAGATCACATATGCTCTATTTTTCAGTCTTTCATTATTTGGATACTCTGGTATCTTTAGAATTGAACAAGAAATGAACTGTTTCCCTCAATAGAGAAATTGCCCAGCTGCCTTCTGGAAAGTGGTGAAGAAGTCTGATATCCTGGGCTAGTTGCTCCTGCTTCATCTCTTTATTAAGTGATTCACTTTATTCTATTCAAATGCCTGAAGAAATCTCTATCACTGCGGATCAAAAACTTAAAGAGCTATATTGATGCTATGGCTTAATATTGGTGACACAGTACCAAGGGTTACTAGAATAACACAGGTTCCTTTGATTTTTGAAACTCACTTCTCTCTTTCTTTCAGGCAATTTTTTATTATATTTTGTTCATAGACTTTTCTTAATTTTTTGGACTCTCTACCTCAGGGGCTTATGATAGTCATAACCTGGCTCCTCTGTTTGCTCTAAACGCTTTAATTTCTTTGCTTCTGTCTTCTTCATTTACGTTCATATTAGAGTTTGAATCTGAATTGGGAATTCAATTTTAAGCAATATGTAGTATGCTCTCTATATATCTGAGGTGTTTGCCAGTTCTATAATCAGGTCAATCTATGATATTATGTCAATGAGTTATTATATTAAAACAAGTTTTAAGTTCTATAGCAAAAAATCACATACACATATCTGTTTTTTTTTTCCTTTCCTTGAATCATATTAATTTATACTCTAGGATCTTTTTTGTTTTCCCATTTTTAAAAATTTTACTGTCAAGGTTTTTTAGTAGCAAGCCTACATACATATTTTATTATTTAATGTTTAATATTAGATGATTTGTTCAGAATCTCTATTTTCTCCTATATAATATGGATGCATTTTCCTAGACACTACTCACACTTTACAAGATGACTGGCAAACTCTTTACTTTGAGAATTGGACTTTTGCCATTATATGAATCTTTGGTATTTTGGAAGTGTGGGTAGTTTAGAGAAATGAGCTCTATTTGAGAGCAGTCTGTACTGGATAGCTTGGTCTCTGAAACCAACTCCCCCCTTGAGATTTTGTGGTCTTCCAAAGGACTTCATTTCACTGAGTTCAAGTTTGTCTCCTGTGGAAGGACCCACTTGGGTTTTCAGCATTCTTCTGGAACACACTGACCCCTGGTGGTTCTTCCTGCCTCTGCTGAAAGTCTGAGAACTTGGCTCATGACAAAGAGAACCCCCTGCTTTAAGGGTCTTTTATGAAATTTTCTCCAGGCTGCCTAATCACATTGTCAATATGCTTTTCCCCATCCTGAAAGACATTAGTAACCAGTCTCAAAATATCCTCAATTATTCTTTCTCTTCTATGGCACTTGAGAAGTGGAGAAGGGAATCATGGTCTAATTTTATAGCAGTGTTTCTTAAAAAATACATTAATACTTGATTTGTGGTAAGATAATGGTCATTTTTGTCAATGTTCTGTGTGTATACTTGATAAGATTGGTTGTTCTGTAATTGCTGGATAGCAGATTCTAGTTCAATACAGTTTCCATTTGATTAGCTGGCTTAGTTTATCCATAGTTCCAGTTTATTCATATTATCCCTATGTAATATAGGCCCCTCTCTCACCCACAAATGTTACAGGCCCCCTCTCACTCACAAAAGTATGACATAAATTATTTGATTTTAATCACTACATTATTGAATAATAAAATATTAATTTAACTTTGTTAGTGGTTAACTCAAATCTTTGATGTCTTCACTAAATTTCTGGACAGTTGATCTGATAAAAAAGGAAAAGCTGTTGTGATTTCTCATACTATACTTACTATAGTACTATAGTTATTTTCTAAAGTTCTATTAATTTCTGCCTGATATATAATGAGAATATTTTATTTGGTGCTCCTCTGCTTACAATTGTTTTGGCTTCCAAGTGAATCAAATCCTCTTTTTTTTCAGTGACTGATTTTTTTTCCTTGAAAGCTTTTTTTATCAAGAAGCTGGTGACGGATTTTTATAACTAATTCTTTGTTGTTTTTAGTAATTATTTCAGCTAACAATAACTTACCACCCAGCTTTCTTTTGGTTTATATTTTCCTGGTCTACATTTCTGTCTTCCTTTTTCACTTGCAAACTTCTTGCTTTAGAGTGTACACTTGAAAGCCAAGGCAACTCTGAAAGAGGACAGACACTTAAATCTCTGTCTGCCCAACTAGGAAGAGAGTACCAGAACTCAAAACCAGGTCACCTGGTTTTGACTAATAATCACAAACTTCAAACCAACACCCGGTTTGTGCCAGGTATGGCACATTGTCCTCGCTCTTTCCATTACACTCTAGTACCTCTTCAGGACCTGCAAGGCATCAGTATTGGGAGGCTATGGGGTTCTAATGGGTATTAAACAATAAACAGAAAAACAAGGAAATATTTTAAAGACATTTTCTTTTTCTTTTTCATACCAGATAAATGGGGCACTACAAAGGCAGAACAACTTTGAAATTGAAGGAAAAATTAGTGGTTTTAAATCTAGGTTAGATGTGCACATGATTCCTTCCATTTCCAGCTGTTGTTAGTGAGCCCTTCAGGTCAGCCCATCTGCACTTTGGCCCCTCTTAGATAAAAGGAACATGTGTGTGTTGCTATTTTTGAAACTGCTCAGGGTGGTAGGGGCAGTCCCCTGGTGTGAAACTCATCAGAAATTCAACTCCTTTATTTAACCTACAATCTCAGCCATTTATGAAACTGCTGGTTTGATATCAGAGCCTCAGATGATACCTCTCAGGATGCTGCTCCAAAGGCCAGATCACATGGAACTTAGAAGGGCCCTTTTCTCTTTCTTTTCTTTTCTCTTCTTTCTTCTTCCTTCTTCCTCCTTCCTCCTTCTTCCTTCCTTCTTTCCTCCTTCTTCCTTCCTTCCTTCCTTCCTTCCTTCCTTCCTTCCTTCCTTCCTTCCTTCCTTCCTCCCTCCCTCCCTCCCTCCCTTCCTTCCTTTCATTCTGTGTTTAGGTTAAACCTAATTGCAATACAATCAACTCTCCTAGATCAACTCTGTTCAGCAGTCATGCAAAATACCATAGCACAGGGTCCATGTGAATAACCTTGACGCCTATTTACCTTTATTCGACTCTCTGTTTGCAGACTCTCAAGCCTAATTTTTACTGAACCTACTACCGAAAAAAGAGAGGGGAAAATATCCAAACTGCAAGAGAGAAGTGTGCCCTTACTTACCCTGTTTCTCTGTGGAAAGCAATCGTCACATTTACTTATTAATGGCACAGCTTCTGTTATCTCACATGGCTCCTGAGTGACAAGCTCTCACTGCAGACCTATTGTCTCCCAGACTCTGAGACCCCTACTCTCCAAAGTAACATGAGTTTTTCTCTAACTTATCACTGAGGTTGTTCTATTGGGATTCTACTTTGACCTTGCTCACTCTTTCAATTATTCAACAGACTTTATTCACTGAGCACCTTCTATGAGCCAAGCATTGTTCACAATCTAGTAGAAGACAGAAAAGGAGCCACAGTAAGCCTAAAGAAGCAGAGATACTTAACATCAAAGGCAAAAGAGAGAAACATAAAATATACAGTGAATCTTCTCAAGAAATTTCTCCCTTATATACAAATACCCTTATAACTGAGTTCCAGTTCTCTGCCCATTATTATTCCTTCCTATTGTTTATGCTCATCTCAGGGGCCCTTAGCAGAGGACTTTACCACCACCGACTGGATATCCCATTTACTTTGCTGGGCCTGAACATACATTCTCCCTCACTCTTGTATTTAGATGCTCACAATAATCTCTACTAGGAGAGCAATCATATCTATCTTGCTGAATACCATATCCTCAACTGCTAACAGAATGCCTGATACAAAGTATGCATTAAATAAATATCTACCAAATATATAAATAAAACAATAATCTTAGTACTATTATGAACCATTGCTAAACATTCAAATCCCATCTTTCTCAGCTTTACCTGCACACCCTCATGTTACATATCTACCTTCTGGCTCACTTGCCTCTGTGGCCACACCTATCTAGAACACCACTCCCTAGTACACCCCCTTTCTGCTCTCTCAGTGACTCTGTTGGGATTCCCTTATCCCTCCTTCTCTAATCTGCTCCATTCTGCTCTTCTTTCCAATTCCCACAGTTTTACCTGACTCTAACATCTTCCTTAATGATTCAAAGCTATGGAAACACAAAACTTGCTATGGAAGACAGCCAGGTCTTCTTGGAAGAAAATGGCATACTTGTGGGTATTTGACAGTACTGCCTTTGTAAATAATAAGTTATTTGACATTCAAGACTACTTAAGGAGGGGTGTGCAGAAGAGATGACTGCCAGGGAGGTTTAATTAGCACAGAGGTCGAGACTGTGCTGCACATAATTTTGTAAGATACTACATCTAATTGTAAGGCAGTTAGATTGTGCTTATTTCAGACTGTCTTCTTCTTTTTTTTTTTTTTTTTTGGTTTAATGAGACAGTACAGTGAATCTTCACAGATCGCTGACCATTGTTTGAAGCACTGTGATGATAATTGCATTTAAAGTTATTGAGATGGTGTTTAAATAAATTTTACAGAGGTCAAAGAACACAAATTTGGTGTTCCATAAACATCCAGAACCAGTGAATCACAGCTTCTGAGAGAAAAGCAAATGTTTTTTAAATAATTACACCTCAAACTCACTGTTGGAGTTTCTTGAGGCATTTCATATCTTGAATAAAAAAATAAGTGACTTGTGTAAATGACCCCCTGAAACTTCTCTATGGGCTATATAGAAAATTTGCAGTTATCTTTTATTTAATTAGATTAAGACAAAGAAACACTAAAACTCAGCTTTTCATGTTAGAACTATAAAACTGAATAATAGGAGCATCACATTTATGTTCAAATAGATGGAGAAGGAAACCTGTCATTGAAACCTGCTCAAACACATGTTGGTTTCTGTAGATTTTTTTTAAAAAGCTATAGTTTTGTGAAAATCATCGGAGTCATTTTGTAAAGCTTATTTGAGTATCTTCCCAATCTGGATAGTAAACACATTTAAAATGGATGCAGACTTTAGATAAATATAATCTAAAATAATAGATTAGATAATGGCATATAAAATAAACTGTATCTTAGGAAAGTGGTAAGTAGATAACAGAACTCCATCTATTTGCCAGCATTTATTCTAGGACTTTCCATATACTTTATCTTGTTCACTCTGTGTGACAAATTTTTCATATTGGTGCCATTATCCCTATCTTAAAAATAAGAAAAATAAAGTACAGTGAGGTTAAGTAACACACCTCAAATTCTAGTTAGTAAGAGAGAATTTCATGTTTGGAATTACAAAGTCTGTGATCTTGTACACTTTCCCTTTGTTTATATTTCCAAATTTTACTTAATTCTCTATTTAGGAAATACTTTGATAAATATAACTAGATGAAATATGCTATAATTATTGTTTAAATTATATATACTATAATAATTAATGAAACAATATAGTGCATTGTTTTAAAAGATATTATATAGAATTGTTAAGCATGGAGACACACACCTGTAGTCCCAGCAACTTAGGAGGTTGAGGCAGGAGCATCACAAGTTGGAGGCCAGCCTCAGCAACTTAGCAAGACCCTAAACAACTCAGAGACAATGTCTCAAAACAAAAAATAAAAAGGGATAGGGATGCAGCTCAGTGGTAGAGCACTCTGGATTCAATCCCCAGAACCAAAGAAGGGAAAAGAAAGAACATATATAGCAACCTTACCAAAATGCTACATAAAAAATTGTGGCAGATGCTGTAAGCTATCTCCATTGAACATCCTAACATCTTTTCCATGTATCCTCTATAATATAGCTAACTAGTTAAAATACTTAATCATGTCACTTACTGCTAACAAAAGTTATTGTAACTTAGTTCTTGCCAATGAAATATACTTAAGTGTGACAGTCTTACAATTTTTGCTTCCTTTTCTTGCCTAGAACAGAGACATGAGGTGCAGTTGCATTCATAACTAACAAAGATGGTAATTCTGGAAGTTAGAAGGGACAGAGATCTGGTTCCAGAATGACATTGGTGAACCACTATACCAGTCATAGATGGCTACCACACACCTAGAAGATACATAATATAAACAACTAATTCTGTGGATATACCAGAGTCTCACATCTGTTAGATGCAATTGAATGAATCCTCAACCAATATAATCTTCTTTTGGACCTATAATAATTGTTATCAAAACTGTTTGGGAACTTCATGCCCTGACATAAAATTCAAGTTTAACGAATGCACTTTTTTTTTACTTGTGTTAACTGATTCCAAATTCTTTTTCTTGAAATGGATCATTTTACCCACAACAATATAGTCAATTGGGTTTAACAGATTTTCCATACAGTGTCCTAAGATATCTATCTGGATGACTTGACTGAAATTGAGAAAAATATTCTCTGACCCATAGTTTAAGTAGCCTCTGGTTATGAAGCCTAGTTCAGCTAGGCACGTGATGTTTGATTTCATAATGTGTGTTTCAGAAACAGAGCCAAAACTCGGGGTAGTGGAATACAGGAGAGCCCCACCATCAAACCTGGAAATAAGCAGTGCCTCTGGGTGACTGCCCCATCTGGACTCCAAAACCCTCACAACAAGTATCTTTAGGAAGATTGTTGTATGAAAATATGTTTTGGCAAAAATAGGCTGGAAAATAGATATTTCAGGCAATAATAGTCACTGTGAATAGTCCCAGAAAAGCAGAAGACTGAAAGATAAAGTTCTCTCATAAAATGATTATATTTGAAATTTTCATCTAATTTTATTTTCTCAATTTGTAGAAATAGCTTTTCAACTTAGAAAGGAGAGAGGTGACATCTATTTAGAATATGAGAGAAGCTCAGAATCAAAACTATCTCTAAACATAAGAAAATATCTCATTAAGGCTTCCAATTCTGCATGCAATTTATTGTAGCATTCTAGGATTATTTAAGAGGGCAAATATTCCCTCTGATTTTTGACAAAAAATTATTTCATCCAATATTTGTTATTTAATAGTACATACATTCAACTATTCATTTTTATTCCCATTAATTTTAAATATTTTTTTTTGTTCCTGACTTATGAGAACCCCCTGTTCATTATCTTGAAAAATGACTCCATTTTCGTACGGTTCTAAAATTGTGTGGGGATGGGGGATGGAAGACAAGACAAAGAACAGGGGTAAAAATGAGAAAGGTGCCAACAAGATGGCTGAAGCCTGGGAACTGGCTGGGTCTTTAAATGAAAGAATTTTTAAAAATAATCTTTCATGAAATTTTTGGTTTTTGGTTAGGTAGCACACAAAGTGATCCTTTTCTAACACTCCTATATTTTCTAGTATCTGCGTTAAGAGTCAAAAGTGCTCTGGGTGAGATTGTTTCCTAGAAGGAAAGGTAAGAGCTCAGTTTCATGGTTAGGTCGATGTGATTCATACCAGAGGGTCCCTTGGGAACTCAGAGATTTCACTGCTTTGGACTGCACTAACCATGGATAAAACGTTCAGTAACCCCAACTAAGCAGTGATACCGGGCAGACCCCAGTGACCCTGGCAATACACATGTGGGATAAAAGCATATGAAATGATTTGTCTAGCTTTATGGCTATAAAATATGATTTTAAATGCACATGTGTATTTTTGAGGAAACAAAAACACAGATGTAGCTGTTACTGCATAGAATTCTAGATTTGCAAAAACACATCAACTCCCCTGAAATAGTTTAGGTACATTTCTTTATAATTATTGAAATAAAAGGGTGTAAACTGAAATGTTTGAAAGTCAGGACTAACTGGGAGGAAATGGTGATAAATTAACACTTTCAAGTCCTTTACATAAACTGGTGGTGAAATGAGTTAGACATTTTTAAAGGAATCAATTGAGTTGATGAGAAAAGTGTCATCTGTTTTTTATATATTTTATATAAGTGTCTTAAGGGCAAATGTTTAAAAGATTTTTTTCTTTAATGGATAGAGATATAAGAATTTCAAAAAAATAGTGCTACTCAGTTTTTCAGTGTTCACGTGAGTTCCAGTGTCTGGACAGTCTAAAGTTTTCAAAGAATATTAAATGGCTGGAAAGTTTGTTAAAAGATCATATGTGTTTTCCCTAGGATTAGAAAAAAAATAACTTTTTCTTTTTTATAAATGCCTTTCAATAAAAACATAACTATATTAATGACAGATTACCCTTGATTAGTAATTACATTCAAAAAAGAATATTAATGTTGGCTACTAAAAGTGTTAGAAGATAACACTGCTGTGACTACATTAATTAACATGGAGTTATTTTAAAATTAATCTACAACTTTGGAAATCCAAACTTTATCCAAAAGACAGAGAATTATTAGATATGGTGCTATCTACTTTGAATACACTTTTAAAAATTAATGTGATTTAAGAATATTCTTTATGCTTTTAATTATTAATAAGAATGAGAACCATATTACTGACCCTTATCACTCTATATTAAAAATAAAGAAATATAGTGAGGGAGGCAATTTTGAGATATGAAAAATCTTTAAATATATTTGCTAAGTTAAGCAAAACATTTTAAATGGGAAAGACTTTTAAAACAATAGCTTAATCTAAGAATTATGCATAACATTTCTAAAGCTTGAGACTACTTTCCATTGCAGAGAAGAAAGAAATATCAGAGCAATATTTCTTGATCTAGAAGGAAGTGTAACTTTTTTCTTGATATGGCTGAGGATGTAGCTCAGTGCTAGAGCACTTGCCTAGCACAAGCAAGGCCCTGATGCTAAATCCCTACCATATCTCTCTCCTTTCTCTCTCTCTCTCTCTCTCTCTCTCTCTCTCTCTCTCTCTCTCTCACACACACACACACACACACACACACACACACAGTTCTAAAAGTTGTATAATTCAGTATTAATATTTCTGAAACATTGATTTATTCAGTGTATTTTATTAACCTGATTTTGCTGTCCCTCTTCTAAGTTTGGTCCATTACTAAAGCAAAACTCAGATTAAGTGGACTACATCATCATTAAATGTTTTCCTCAATTTAAATATATTACAGAACAATTAACCTAGGAGAAAATCTCTTCATTTATAAAAATGAATTTGCCTTCATTAGGTAATTTTTTACACACTAAACAAAATCTCAACTGAGTTTTAGGGGCTTCTTTTCCCTTTCTAATGTTAGAATACATATTTTACTCTTCAAAGCAGGAGACATTTTCCCTCTTCCTAGGGTTTATTAAATGCTGTAGCCTCAGATGTCTTTGTATAACTTGAGTAAACATAAGCTTTGCCATATTCTATAAAATGCAAATGTCCTCTCAGCAATATTTCTGTTACCTATGAAAAAGGCTTTCCTGAAAAAGGAAAAAAAATTTTAAAAAAAGATAGTTTGGGCAAATACAGGACAGAAGTAAAGTTGAGCTCTTTTAATTGCACATGCTCAGTACCTACTCAAGAAACGGACAAATGGAGAAATATATGAAAATTAGGAAAATATGATTCTACTCCTATGCTATGAATGGAGATAAAAATGTTGGTAAAATCCAATCTCATAACATATTTTATTACAGAAACTTTGTATTAAATTATGGTTAGGTGCTATTCATATTGAAGAACTTGTTAGGCAAATTTTTATAGCCTGCCCTCTCTTCCCATCCACTGGTCACTGCATCTTCAATGCAAGAAATGGATCTGACTTTCAAATAATGAACAAACACAGGTTGTCTGCCAATTGTTTTGATCAGGTTCTCCATTGAAACAAAACCAATAGGACTATGTGTATGTCAAGGTACATGCATATGCATAAAGAGACTTACAATAAAGAATCAGTCCATATGATTTTGAATGGCAATTCCAGATGCCACAGAGTCAATGTTCCAGTTCAAGACTGAGCCTGGCAGGCTGCTACAGAACCAGGAAGATCTAACTCCACAGTTCGGTCTTTGTTCCATTTCAAAGTCATCAGGGAAGAATATTCTTTCTTACTTCTATTGGTATATGATTTGAGTGTCAAAATCCAAAAGTCCATATGCTAAAGACTTAGCCTTCAGTGTGGTAAAGACGATGTGGTAGATCTTTTAAGAGGTGAGGCCTAGGGCAAGGTAATTAGGACATGAGGGTGACTCTCTCAGAGGGATTAATGTAGTTCTCACAGAACCCAATTAGTTCCCATGAGAGTGAATGGTTACTCTCATGAAAGCAATCCTGGCTCCTGAATCTCTCTGGCTTCCTGTCTTTCTATGTGATCACTCTCCTCTCACATACACTCTCACCTGCCCTCAGCACTGTGATGCCATCTGCCAGGCCATGAGGCTCTTACCAGAGCCAAATGAATGCTGGCACTAGGCTGTCCAAAACTGTGAGTTAACTCCAGAATCTCCTTTTTTGTTATAAATTACCTCGGGTGTTTTATTATGGCAATGGAAAATGGAATAATAACTTTTCTGAGAAGGTCAGCATTTTATTCAATTTAGACCTTCAACTGATTGGATGAGACCTACCTACATTATGGAGGGTAAACTGCTTTATTCAGACTTCCAATTTAAATATTAATACAATCTGAAAACACCTTCATAGAAACACCCAGAGAAAAGTTTGACCAAGTGTCTGCCAATTAGCGAATGGATAAAGAAAATGTATATGTGCTTGTGTGTGTACATATATTTGCCCTTAAATCACTCTTGGTCTTTCATTATAATTTTTTAGGATTTTAATCAAGCTCAGCAATAGACATCTAATTCCATTTTTCTATTTTCCTTATACTTTGAAAAAAAAACTAAAACAATCCTATCAGTTAACATAATTTTTTCCATTGTAATATCATTTCAATTAACATCAGTGAAAATTTTAATAATCAGACTTTTACTATGTGTTTGGAGCTACCTGTGCTTTGTTGACAACCAAGTGATAAATGATCCAGCCTAATACTAGTATTCTATTAGGGAAATCTCTGATATTAACACTGGTAGAAAGGAAGAGCACAAATTAAAAACAAGGCAAAGGGAAAAGCTGAGCAAAAATGCAGTCTGCACGGCCCCAGTAGACTCCCAAAACAATTTGGAAGATGAAATGACCATCAAATATATCTTTTAGTGGGTCAAATGTATATCTTTTGATGCCACACCTTGTTCGGTCACTGCATGCGGGCTATTCCTGACAGAGCATAGAACTAGATGAGGAGCCTCTGCAACTGAGGTGTTCCCTACAGCCAGAGCTGGGAAACAAGTCCTTTCTTCATGGAAGGTAAATCAAGATGACACATCACCATGATGTCCTCTAGCCCAGATCCAAATTACAAACATAATCATCTTTAATAATTTCTAGTCTCTTGACTTAATATAAGCATTGAAATGATTCACCAACTTACTTTTCAGGGTTCTATCTTTCCATATACCTTCAGGAATAATATCTCAGGAATAATATCTAATTAATTCTTCTGTATATCTTAGAAATGGAAAGACTTCTCATACAAAGCCTAGGACATTTACTTTAGACTATGGTCAAAAAGGTCTCTGTTGCCCTTTCCCACTCCAACCTGAGCTTTCCTTCCAAATTAATCTGTTTCACTGCAGGATTCAAAGTTCCAAGAAATCCCACATACTTTAACCCCAACTCAACATCTATCTTTTCTCCTTATTGATTCCATTGCCATAATTAAGATTAAAATTTAGTGGGACCAACAGAACCAATAATGGTATTTTAATCTCAAATTTCCTTATTGTAACTAACCCAGAATACTGAGTGCATCAGTAGAAAAAGAATTCACTTCATAAGTGAGGTCTGAGGAGAAAAGAGGAAATGGATGCATTCTCTCTCTGAGTTCATGTTTTATTTTCCTGAATAATTCACACTTAACATATGAGCTAGAGAACAAAAAATGTATTGGTTATATGGTAATGTTTCAGAAAACACGTCTCATTTTTCTCAATGTGTCCTTTTAATCTACCTAAATATTAGCTAAATAAAAGTAGTTTTAGTCTGGCAAAATGAAGCCATTGCTCTTTGGATTCCTTGAGCACAACATTGTGTAAGCTACAGTGCTGGTACCATCAAATCATGGGTTTACCCTCTGGTTAATCTCCAATTGTTACCTAAGTTTTCGAAAAGTTCATTTAGCATTTTAAAGGCAAGGTAAGGACCAAAACCCAAGTATTTAGATCACTATTTCTGTAGACTCTGTGTTAAAAAATCATAAATTCTCTCTTCCACATCCTGTCATAACTGTAGCATTCTTCTGAATTTGTCATCAATATGCTGGTGTAAAATAGTTTGTTTTATTGGAAAATATTTACAAAACCTAAACTAAAATGACTATTTAAAAAATAAATGCCTTACTATTTCTTTTTAAACAATTATTCTATAGTAAAAGAGTTCTTACATATTTACTCTGAACCAGCTAATGTTCAGGAGATTGGAACAAAATGTCCTTCCAAGACTTAACTGCTGAAACTAGTAAGGGAATCTATAATTCTGGTACAAAGAAAAAGTCAAAATGAGAGATCTGTAAACTAGATGACAAAAATTAGGGGAAATCTCCCAGAAGAAATAACATTGAAGTTATAACTCAAATGATGGGAGAGAGTTTAGTTAGAGGATTGGGGAAGACATACCATCCATGACACTTAGCACAAATATGAAATAATACTTGCTTTAAGAAGGAAAATAAGATCAGAAAGAGAAGTAAGATTTGTGGTTACTCACTAATTATCTAAATACACTATTATATCTGGTATGTTTTCTCTAAAAGGATGTTGAAGGTAAAAAAAAAAAAAAATACAACACATTACTGATGGTTTTACAGTTCAACATAAGGCTCAAGATGGTACCAGGAAGGAATGGAGTAGACCGGAATGGTGCAGCTCTCTATAAAGTGAACTGAGAGAGCTTACAGACTCACTCGCTGCAAGATTCAGACCTTACTGGCCTGCCACAATGGCACTGGACACATCTTAACACAAAGCTGTGACAGGATGATGCACTTTCATCAGTGAAGGATGATAACTATGATAAAGTAAGAGGAACAGGTGTCAGAACCTGAAGGGAAGGAACAGAGGGGAGGGCTGATGCTGAGGCTGGAACCAAGAAGGCATGTGGAAGACAGTAATGTCCTGTGGTCCCAGGGGGATGGTAGCACCAGAAGGGAACTACGGCAATCCAAATCATTTGATAGACTTTAGTCCCAGCAAGTAATCTCTGAAAGAAAGGCTTGGCAAGTGATTGGTTCGTAGTTAAATACAGAAAAGTTCAAGGTTAGACAAGGTTTTCAGTGGGCAATGCATTAAGGCATACACAAAAATATCCCCTTTCAAATAAATGGCATTTTTTAGGAAAAGATCAAGATCAGGAGGATGTTCAAAGCAGCTATCTCTCTGCTTTTTACAATATTTCTGATTTAGTGATACAAAATGAAATAAATCCCTACATTTTGAAATAAAGAAGGAAAGGTAAATGATACAGGTGATCTAGAAAAATCATAAATGAAAGAATAAAACAAATGAGAAAGTTTTGTTAAAGTGCAGGATTGGCCAAACCATCTTCCCCTAGCTGATTTATAGTCAGTAAAATGTTATCTGCAATTCTAAAACTGCAGACTTCTGTTTTCTAATCTGTGTAAGAAGTCAACTAAGCCATAGGTTTTGGAAGAAAATCACTGTTTTAGATTAACTTTTCCCATTTATATTCACAGACCTACAGCTGGTGAAAGCATAGCAGCTAGAAGACTGCGATGGGGAGAATAAGAGTGATATCTCATTAAGTAATGACTCCATGCCAAACCTTGTTACAAATCTTATAGGTTTTGGTTTATGCTCCAAACAAGACTATGAACGAGGAGTATTATTATCTCAAATTCATAGATGAGATGCACCAGGCAGGTTGCCTCTTACCCAATGCCACAGTTAGGGCAGAATGGCACAAAAAAGCAGGAAGCAGCCTATACCTGTCCTCTACCTGCCCGTTAGATGGAGATTTTCCATTCTGTTTATTCTTCAATCTGCTCCATATTGATATCACAGGAAAATATAACAGTGACTGCAATTAAGGTTGGGTGATGTTAGTTATGATATTTGTGTGGAATTAGAAGCTCAGAAATCTGTATTGTGACCTTGTTCTGACTTTAAATGCCATACCGTCTTTGACTGTGTTCTTCACATCTGTCTGTCATTACTTTTTTATCTGTACTAAAAACAAATAACATTATATTCTTGACAGTGCTAATAGTCTAAGATTTTAAAATTCCACTAAGCTTGACTACTCACAAGACTCAACTTTCAGAGCTCGAAGTTCTATTTTTCATGCTTTTGCTGACATATCTCAGGTAATCAAGGGTACCATTCCCTGCTAGCACTGAATTGCAGCATGGGTTCATCTTTTCACTCATTTAAAAATGGATCTGGTTTGACTCACTGTGATTGTATCTAATGTCATCATCTTTGTCAGTGTCCTCTGCAATAAGATGTATCCCTGACACACTAGCCCCTCAATAAAATCATGCTGAATTGGGCTAACTTTTGACAACTTTAAAATAACCCTAAAGTTACAGAAAAATCACTCAACTAGGATTTTCTTTATAATTTGTAGAGTATTCCAGAGCTACATTTGTACGGAGGGGCAGGGGCAGGTAGCTATAAATTTCATTCCAATGGGGAAATGTTGAAAAGCAATAAATAGATATTACTCATATGCTGGATATGAACAACAAAAACAACAACAACAACAACAACAGCAAAAAAACATGACCACTGGAATTGATTAATAATGGCCCAGCAAATATATATGAGAAAAATATCAATACCAACATATATAAGAAAAAGTAACAGTGTACATATTGCATATATGAAATAAATTATATTTTATGTACACACACACACACGCACACACACATAACAAATACATGGGACTATTTATGGATGATTTCATTTCAAAATTTCTATCTAACCACCAGAGCCCATGTCCCTCTTTATTCCACTAGGACAGTTGTTTGCAAGATGTAGGACTTGGTTATGGAAGCTACAATTCTTATTCATGTGTATTTTCTCCTGGAGTTCAGGGCATCTGTCCTCTTTATGATACAGGATGTTCTTGTGCTGATTTATCTGGTGCCTGTGGAAAGGGATGCCTTTATGCTTTTCTCTCTGGACCTTACACCAAGTTTTCCTTAAGAGTTTTGATCATGTTGCTTTGAGCCTTCCCTCAGAGCTGTGACTCCTAGGTATAATTTCTAAATTCTTGTTCCAAATATGCTGCTTATATCCAGTAGCTTCTCATGGTTACGTTTCTCCACACATTGTTTGGGGGCTCTTGTCGTTGTTTGCTTTTTGGGCACTCATCAGAACAGAAGTGTTACAGCTGCTTCTGAGATGCCGCAGCAGCCATGGCTTGGGGCTAGATCGTGACAGATGTGTGTTGACTGCCTGTCACCTAAGCTCTCATTTATAGCTGGCGGCAGCCTCCAACACCTGACTTCCCTCCTGGATTCATAGGAATTAATGAAATGTCAGTTCCCCCCAAATGTAAATACTGAAGTTTTGAAACCCAGATTTGTTACAAGAGAGACTGCACTTTTATCATCTTCATAAAAATTCATTGGCAAATGACAACATTCCTGTGGCAAAGGAAGAAAAATTCTGTAAATCTGCAGTGCATCAGCCACACGAGCTCATTCTTCCCCGCCCTCAGACACGTTTGTCCTCTCTTCCATCTATCCTACACCCTGCTTACTTCTCATGATGATGACTCAGACCTCTCACTCAACAAATTCAGACACACGATCACTTTGCCTACTGCATTATGAAGGTACTCGATATTTAAGTCTAACAGATTTACCCTCACTTATAATGTGCTATACCTACAATGTCTTATACTTATTCAATGCCGTGTATATGGAATCTTTCCCTTCTAAGAACATGAATGTGAAACTAAAATCTATAGAGTACTCAAATACTGAAAAGAGAGAAGATATTTGTTAGGTTTTATGGGTCTGATGATATAGAAAACATGTACTAGTTGATATAAATATTTGACTTAAAGATTTTTTTTCATACTCAGAATTAGTGAGGGTAGGGAGGAAAAGAAATGCTCATAAATTTGGTGTGAATATGAATTGTTGCAACCTTTCATGGAGGCATTTTGTCATTATCTGTCAAAATTTTTAGAGTGTGCATATATTTGAGTCAGAAATTCCAGTTCAAAGAATCTAGCCCATGAATATTTTCACTCAAGCAAATCAAGATACATTACAACATTTTGTAATAGCATTACCTTTATAACAATAAAAGTGGAGTCGATCTGAACATTCATCAATAAGAGAGTTGTTAAGTATTATTAAATCCATACCACAAACTCTGAAGCAATGCTCCAGAAAAATAAGGTAAAACAAGATGTACTGTTAAAAAGAAGGTTCATGCTATACTACTATGGTTTAGACATGAGGTAGCCCCCAGAAACTCATGTGTAAGATAATGCAAGAATCTTCAGAGGTGAAATGATTAGATTATAAGAGATGTAACCTAATCAGTGGGTTACTTCACCGATAAAGATTGACCAGGTGATAACTCTAGGCAAGTAGGGTGGGGCTGGAGGAAGCAGGTTACTGGGGATGTACCTTTGGGGTTTATAATTTGTTGCTGGTGAGTGGAGCAATCTCTCTGCTTCCTCGTTGCCACATCCTGAACTGCTTTCCTCTGCCGCACCTTTAGGCCCAGAGATGTAGAGTCAGCTGACCTGGTCTGAACCCCTGAAATGGTGAGCAAAAATCAACTTTTCCTCCTCTACATTATTCTTGCCAGGTCTTTTGATCGCTGTTGTGAAAAAGCTGACTAGTTCCTGGTGAGCAGAGCAGTCTCTCTGCTTCCTGATTGTTATGTCCTGGACTACTTTCCTCCATCACACCCTTCCACCTTGATGTTTTTCCTCACCTCAGAGAGAGAGCAATAATGGAGTTGTCTATGGACTGAGCCCCAAATAAACTTTTCCTCCTCTAAAATTGTTCTTGTAAGGTCTTTTGGTCACAGCAACAAAAAAGCTGACTAACACAGTAATATATACACAAGTAGTGGGAATGTGGGCATTAACATATTTGTGGAAATATTATTCAGCCCACTACAACTAGTAAATAAATTCAGGCCAGTTTGAATAAATGATCAAAATTTCTGTTTCTATAGCAATGAATTTGAAGCAGACTACTTCACTAAAAATTCGTAGCATTATTCATCTATTATTAAATAGAGAGCATTCTAGCTATAGGGCAACAGAATACTTTCACTGCACTTAAAGAACTCCAGGATACAAACAAATATTACCTGTACCATGTATAGTGGTATAGAGCAGAATTAATTTGAACAGGGAAAGTCACAGAAAACAGATGGCTCTTAAAGGAGGGAGGACTAAGGTAATATACAGTTCCCCAGCAGATAGAGCGGGTGTGAAGATTTCAGACCTGGGAAGGGAAAAAGCATGCACAATGGTAGACAAGATTTATGTGCTGAGATGTTTCAGAGACATCAATTTGAGTTTGGTTGGAATAGAAGGCTTAGATTAAAGGTGATAAGAGATGTGTCTTGAACAAAATCAGTCAAGAGCCAAAGAAGTTTGAATTTGGGTCCCACCGTAATTATACCCATCTGTAAGTCAGCGATTAGTGGGTAGTCACTGAAGTAACAGAATCAGGTGCTCCCTTGATAGAATTTATAATGTCCTGCTTAGCCTCATAATATCCTTTATCATTCAGCCTCTGAGACTATGTAGAAATTCTGAATCTTATAGACCATAGAAACTAACGATAGCCCTTAAGATAATCTACGTGAGGATACTCCCAAATGTGTCCTACAAAATGGCTAGATCTGGAAGACATAAACAGAGGGCTCTCAGAAGAAAAGTGACGGTCCAAAGAATTTGAAAAGAACTATGGTATATTATACTCCATCTTGAGATTAAAATGTCACACATTTATTAGCATGTTAATTCACCTGATAAATTATGCAAGATAAATCATTTTATTCATAAGTTAATTGATTTTATAACCACATAAAATTTACCTTTCCCTTTGGTTGTTTTTCTTTTGTCTCTTTCCCCAGAAGTGTTAGGAAGTGGGTCCACTGTTTGGGGCCTGGTAGCATCAGAACCATCAATGAACTTATAAGAAAGGCAAATTCTCAGGCTTCACCCCAGACCTACTGAATCAGAAACCCTGGAGTGGGAGAGTAGGGCTAACAAGTTATTTTAAACAAACCCTTCAAGTGATTCTGATTGAAAACCACTGTTCTAAGCCCATCTGGTTGTGTAAGTGGAAATGCTCAGCTCCAGTTTCCCACTACAGGTCCAAGTTTACTGTGAACATTGTCAGATTTTAAGCACCCCAAGTTTCAGATTATTCTAACTCCTCATCAACACTCTCTGGAGCTCCACAGTGACATTCATATCCAGCATCTACCTCATACTACAGGCACACAGTGGCTCTCTTTTCAGAGGATTTACTCTCAGATGTTTATGCTTGATTCTTTATCTCTAGGTAATGTTTTTAGCTTGAGTGGACATAGTATGTCTTAATACTGCCTCTGTCCCTACTCCAAGATAAACAGCAGATCAAAGTATTGCTTTTTTGTGTGCAAAGTCTTTTGCTATCTTTTATCTAACAAATTGTTCAGGAAAGCCCCCATTATTCTACTCTGTTGTCCACCTTATCTTTCTGAACAGCTTTGCAAGTAATCTAGCATCATAAAGTGTTAGGAATATATGATTAGAAGAGAAAGGCTACTTAGCCAAGCACAGAGGTTATTAGGGTCAATTTTTGTAAAAGGAGAAAGCACTCTAAATTTAAGTTTGAGTTGATAAAGATAACTGATAAAGATTGGAAAAATATAAAGTAAAACGAAAATGGAACATTCGATTTAGGTTAGTCTGGTCGTGATGATGATAATTCTGATTTTAGACTGTAAGACAGGAAAGTTGATGAGAAAGGAGAAAAAATTTATTTGGAAAGCAAAAAATTGAAAAGGAAAGGCTGCTTGGAATTTCTAACTTCTTGTTTTGCCATCATAGCTAGTGTCCTGCCTTTGCAATTATGTAAAATTGGAACAGAAGAAGAGCAAGCCTTCATGGGTCATATATGAAAATGCTTTTCCACCAGCGCCATTTCCCCTCCAACTGTCATGAGCCGAGAGGATATATTCCCTCTGTGTGAATTTAAGGAGCCTGGTGGCAACCCGAGTGCATGGCAGTAAATAACACTGCCACCTGTACTTAAATGCAATTTCTGATGTCTTGTTTTTCATTGCCGTCAGTGGCGTATCTCTCCCTAAGACAATATTTCATCAAACTTATAATGAAAATGATAATGTGGTCATGGTTTATGTATAGCGTGCTTTTCTATTGGTTGGGTTGAATTTTGTTTTTGTCACATTAATCAAACAAAAATTCATTTTAGTTAGCACTTGAAACTCTTCAAAATTACTTTTAAAAACATAGAAAAAGACACATTATGAGGCAACAAAGATTTTCTTTTTAGTATGAGCCCATGAAATAATGCATTTTCTTTTATTAATAACTTTGGTTGAGAAACATTTCCAGGAAAATCAAGACAATATGGCCAGATTAGGTAGGTGAAATTACAATTTCCCCCAAAAGAATTTTCTGAAAAATAGTAAAAGGATCAACCGAGAACTAAATCTCCAGCCATTACCTATCTTCATAGACAGAAAAGCATGTAAACCAGAAGATACCATGTAATTGAAAATAACTTTGGTGTTAATATTCCTAGGATCTTTTTCAAACATGATGTACTAGTAAACATGCTGTCATTTGTGACTTTCAATTAAAAGAATAGTATACTATATTTAATACTGAATTCATATTCATATTTCAAATTCATATTCATATTTCATTTTATAAATCCAGAGTTTATAGATATATAACAGAATCAATAAGGCTTATTGGTCATAGAAATGATTTATAGGGTGAAAGGGAAAGTATACTATTAGTACAAGGGAAAGCATTTTAGTGTAAGTTCCAGTGTTTATTAGTGTATAAACCTTGGGCAAGTTATTCAAACTTCTCACTCAGTGTCCTTGTCTATAAAATGGGTATAAGAGGAGTATTTGTCCCAGGAATTTATGATGAATATTAATAAGTTTACAATGACAAAGTGTTAGATGAGGTCCAGTCATAGTAAGAGCTAGCTGAGTACCATTAAATGAAATCAGTCAATGAGATCAAACAACTTGGGGAAATGGTCCTTTCTCCCCATTAAAAATATCTCTAGTGGTATCTCTAATAATTAGCCACTGTTATCTATGACTAAAAATATGATTAATTAGAAAATTAGTGTATCCAATAAGAACGACTTTAATATCAATAATTTAATTGAGAAGTACCTCAGTACCAAATTGCTAATCTCATGTATTTAAGAAATTATGAAACTATGAGAGAAAGAAGGAAGTGTTAAATTCTTAGCAAGACTATTTTTGCATTCCCTATAATGAAACATTCTTCAGGCTGAAAATTGTTCAAGCAGAGTAAACAATGAAGCAAATATAAGTACCCAAAAGGCAGTAAAATTTGGGGCATGGGAGTTATGCAAATTGAGAAACTGAAATGAATTTTTAGACATTTCTCCATTTTATATTAATCTAAAGAAGTCACCTTCCACGAATGTAACTGGTTACCAGAATTACTAGAGAATCTAGAATTAATGTGTCTATGTGTTTGGAGTTGAAAGAAAACAATCTAAGTAGAATTTACCTTCTGATGAATATTTAAATTATATACCATGTCATATTGTGACAAATGTAATGAATGACACATAACAAAAAATGGGCCTTGCTACAAGTCAGTTCTATAAGTGCTTTATTGATTTCATTCATGGACACCAGAATTATGACTGCAAAAGTCAGTCCAGATAGTAATGTGTATGTAACAATGCCTGGAGGGATCTCTGACATAGGCTCTAAAGAGCAATTTAAGTGAGTACGTAAGAATGACAATTTCATCCTGCTTGGTAGTTCCTTTCAGGAACTGATGCTCTGATAGACCTAAAAGGACAATGGGATTTAGGATGCTGGCAAATGTGGGTGAAATGATAATCAACAAACTGCAAAGAATAAAGAGCTTCTGCAACTGAGAAACTAGTTCTCATGAATCCATACTTGGAAAATATTTTGTCTAGTGGAGTGGAAGAATGTTTCCCTGACATTAAGATATTTTCTAGGTAGTGATTCTTCAGTCATTGGGTCACATTGCTGTGAACACTGCAAAGGCATGCTGACATATTTTAACTAGTATGCAATATTTTTTAAACTATAACTGCAGATGCAAGTTGTAATGATGATTTCCTTTACACAAAACAGTAAGTTAAGGATAGAACCAAAGCATGAGTTTGGGCTAATCCTGCTAAGAACATGTTTATGGTATTAGACAAGAAGTTTGACAACTAATCTGTTAAGATAATAAAGTTAAAGCAGTATCATTTCTACCCAATAGGAGCAAAGTGTTGAAGGACAGTCTAGTTAAAAAAAAATAGTGACAATAATTAATCCCTTCAGTCCATCAAAAATGCATATTGGCATTTATTAGCTGCTAGGTGGGTCTTGTCAAAAACTCTAGGATGAAATCACACAGTACCAGTTGTTTGTATTTAACAACGGTGATTTTCTGAAATCATTCCTGCCTCATTTATAATTGCTTTAAATTTCATATGATATTACTTTCCTGCATAATGACAAAAAGTTTCATAAATTCAAATATTCAAAAATTTACCACAGAAAAAAATAAAAATGAAAACTACAGTTTTAAAAACCCTGTGATTTCTTTAAACTACTATCTTGAAGAGAACAATTTATTTTATGCTAGTTAGAATCATAATTTCCTTCTATATAACAACAGATAAATTTGCACTTAAGATTAAAATAATTTCTCTCAAATTTAAAATTTACTTAAGTAGTGGCTCTTATGATCTAGATATTAGGTGTCTCCCATAAGCTCATGTGTGAGACAATGCAAGGAGATTTAGGGGTGACATGACTGGGCTATGGCAGTCTTAACCCAACCCCCCTGTAGGGATTAACTGAGTGGTAACTGAAGGCAGGTGGGATGTGGCTATATTACGTGGATCCTTAGGGGCATACCTTTGGGGGTTTCTATTTTGTCCATGTTGGACAGAGCTCTCTCTCTCTCTGCTTCTTGATGTGATGTCTTAGGCTGCTTCCCTCCACCACCCCCTTCCGCCATGATATTCTGCTTAGCCTTGGACCCTCATGAGTGGAATCAGCAATCTATGAACTGAGACCTTTGAAACTATGAGCCCCCAAATAAACTTACTTCCTTAAAATTGTTCTTGTCAGATCTTTTGGTCACAGTGACAAAAAAGCTGACTTAATCAGTGGCCTTACTAGAAGCATAAGTCTTTTAAATCTTTGTTCTCTGAAAATTCAGTTAAAGATAATATAAATCATGCTTCTTCTGATTAATGAACAGATGGAAAGAGGAAAAGTCAGGCTCTTCATCCATTAGCAACAATGTAAGCAACTGCAAATGAACCGACTGAGAAAAGCATCATGCCTAAGGCCAACAATCCCAGAAAATATCTTCCAAACTCTGAAATTTCAGCAGCTCACAACACAAGCTGACTTGAAAACCAGTTCATTTTATATCTTTTAATATGCAATTGAAACACAATAGCAATTACAGCAGTAATTGATTTAATTTGTAGTGTTTTAGCTTTGTCTGAGGTAAGACTAGTAATAACTGATTCTGTAATGTAATACATGTTTCACTGAATCAATATTTCAATGGGGCTATGGGAAACTATAAAAATTCTCAATCTACTATGGCTACAATCAAGATATATCAATACATATGATCTTGATTGGCATTTAACAATGTTAAAAAAAATTGTTTCTGAACATCGTGGGAAATATACCTAAAAGCAGAACAATGGTACTCTGATAAGAAAACAAATGCATGAGGAAAGTGCAGAAAGTGCACAGGCAAGATGCTACTTTTGCGTTCCTGAAGTTTTGTGACCAATTGAGATAATTCTATTCATATATTTTAAAAATACACATTTTTAAAAGAACTTCATGAGACCATGCCAAAAATGAGAATTACCTAGACTGCAACAATTTATAAACCAGTAACTGGTGATGAGTTAATGTTTTAGCAATTTTAAGTTATAATGAATTTTATTATCAGAATTCTGAATAGTAACATGAACAATAATAATAAAAGTATGAAAATTATAGCCCCTTTTCTATATATTTATTTCTACAGGAGCAATTTTTTTTTCACTTTCATCTTCCCTTCACCACATTTCCCCAAGAATGGCTCAGAGGGGGAGAACTAAACATTTAAGATATGCTTAAGATTTCTCTTTATATTCATCTACTTATCTTTTTTCTTCTTCATTTTTTTGTTTTCAATTATAGCAGTTTTTGAACATGTCCCAAGTTCTTTGACACTCTTTCTTCTGGAAATACTTGATCAATACCATTTGGCAGAAGTGATACTATGCCCATCTTCAAGACTAGAACCAGGCCTTAAGAAATTTGCAGCTTCGGCCCTCCCCCCCATACCAAGATCAGTCGCCCTCACTGATAAGTCCAGCCCGCCCCCCACACCAAGGTCGGACACCATAGCTTAGCCTGCCCAACCACACCGAGGTGAGTCATCTTCGCTGAGACCCCAAGCCCCCCCACACTGAGGTTGGACGCTGTAGCTGAGCCTGCCCAACTCCCACACCGAGGTTGGACACGATAGCTGAGCCTGCCTGCCCCCCTACTGCTGAGGGACACTACACTTGCCTTTGTGCTGACTCAGTGCACCCTCACTGGAGCTCCCCAGCTTCTTTGGAGGCCAGTGCAGGCACTTTGAATTATTCCTGAGGGTGTAGCCATCATCATTGGAAGAGTGGCTCCCTTCCTGAGACACCTACAGGAGACTGGAGTCCCTTTGAAAGGTACCTCTATTTACTCACTTACATCCTACACCCTTTCCCATCCTCTTTGTTCACAACTAGAAACACTGTAAATAGTAATCAAATGCATACTGTTCATTACAATAATGTTAAAGTCTTTATAGGGGTTAACTGGTTCAGGGCTATATTTTCTTTGTATTGGGTGTTACTTGTATTGATCTCCCCTTCAAAGGAGAGGTAGTGAAAAACTTCAGGGTTATAATAAGGTTGCAGGGGGGAAACTTCAGTATCTCTAATCTTCACTGCTAGAGCAGAATATATAGAAATAATATGAAAAAACAGGGGAAGAAGGTGTCCCTAACAAACCAAGATGCTATTGTGATAGACTCCAATGACAGCAGGGCAGTAGAAATGACAGAATAAGAGTTTAGAATCTGCATGATTAAAATGATTCCTGAAGCAAAAGACAAGATGAGAGAGCAAATGCAGGCAATGCATTACCATTCCAATAGAAAGTTAAAAAAGCAAATGCAAGAAGCAACAGAACACTTCAATAAAGAGATAGAGATACTGGGGAAAAAAAAAAACAGAAATACTTAAAATGAAAGAAAGGATAAACCAAATTAAAAACTCAACAGAAAGCATCACCAACAGACTAGACCTTGTGGAAGACAGAATCTCACACAATGAAGACAAAATATTCAATCTTGAAAATAAAATTGAACAAACTGAGAAGATGTTAAGAAGTCATGAACGGAACCTCCAAGAATTAAGGGATATCATGAAAAGACTGAATTTAAGACTTATTGGGATTGAGGAAGGCACAGAGATACAAATCAAAGGCATGAACAACCTGTTCAACAAAATATTATCAGAAAATTTTCCAAACCTGAAAAATGAAATGGAAAATCAAATACAAGAGGCTTACAGAACACTAGATGCATAAAACTAGAACAGATCCACACCAAGACACATTATCATGAAAATATCTCACATACATGATAAAGATAGGATTTTAAAGGCTGTGAGAGAAAAGTGTCAGATTACATATAAGGGGAAACCAATATGGATATCAGCAGATTTCTCAGCCCAGACACTAAAAGCAAGAAGGGTCTGGAACAATATATTTTAAGCTCTGAAAGAACAAGGATGCCAACCAAGAATAGTATACTCAGCAAAACTAACCTTCAGATTTGACAATGAAATAAAATCTTTCCATGATAAACAAAAGTTAAAAGAATTTACCAATAGAAAGCCTGCCTTCCAGAACATTCTCAGCAAAATATTTCGTGAGGAGGAAGTGAAAAACAACAATACAAGTCAGCAAAGGGAGGAACTACCATAAAGGAAAAGCCAATAAAAGGACAAGTAAGAAGCCAAAAATAAGTCAAAATGACCAGGAATACAAATCAACCTCAATAATAACCTTGAATGTCAATGACCTAAATTTAATAATCAAAAGACATAGACTAGCAGATTGGATTAAAAAGAAAGACCCAACAATATGCTACCTTCAAGAAACTCATCTCATAGAAAAAGACATCCACAGACTAAAGATGAAAGGATGGGAAAAACATACCATGCACATGGACCCAGTAAAAAAAGCAGGTGTCTCCATCCTCATATCAGATAAAGTGGACATCAAACCTAAGTTAGTCAGAAGGGATAAAGAAGGACATTTCATACTGCTTAAGGGAAGCACAAAACAGCAAGATATAAAATTTTTAAATATTTATGCCCCAAACAATGGAACATCTGTATATATCAAACAAACCCTTCTCAATTTTAAGAACCAAATAGACCAAAACACATTAATAGTGGGGGACTTTAACACACTGCCCTACCACTGGATAGATCCTCCAAACAAAAACTGAACAAAGAAAACTGTAGAACTAAATAATACAATCAATGATATAGACTTAATGGATAATTACAGAGTATATCACCCATCATCGAGCGAATATACTTTCTTCTCAGCAGCTCATGGATCCTTCTTCCAAAATAGACCATATGCTATGCCACAAAAAAGCCATTAGTAAATACAAAAAAATAGAGAGCCTACCCTGTATCCTATCAAACCATAATGGAATGCAATTAGAAATGCACAATAAAATAAAAAAATAAATAAATACTCATACACCTGGAAACTAAATAATACGCTATTGAATAACACAATGATAACAGAAGACATCAGGGAAGAAATAAAAAAATTCCTAGAAGTAAATGAGAACAATGACACAACATATCAAAATCTCTAGGACACTATGAAAGCAATACTAAGAGGAAAGTTCATTGTATTGAGCTCATACATTAAAAAAAGAAAAAGCCAACAACTAGGGCGATCCAAGAAGGCGGACTAGAGGGTGACTGCATCTCTTGTCACTCCAGAACCCAGGATTCAAGAAGAGGAGGCATTGAGAGACTCGGACTAACATAGAGCCATGGGGCGAGTCTCCCCCACTGGGTGAAGCTCGGCCTGGGCGGCAGGCCCGGACAGGGGCGGCTTCTCAGAGCAGGGCAGGGCAGCTAGAGTCTTCCCCAGGCAGCCCTGTCCCCTCCGGCGGTGGGCTCCTTCTATGGCCAGATTCTCGGAGCAGACAGCCCAGTGAGAACCTTTCCGCACAGAACCAACTCCAAGCCCTGGAACCAATAGCGGGCTAGAGGCAGCTTTCTCCAGAAGCACTGCATTATCAAGTCCCTCCAAGACTTCAGGCTACTGAAGGCTGGGAGGTGATATACTGGAAATCTACCGGGACACTATAAGCCAATAGAGGAAATCTGCAATATCTCAGAGTCCCACTGATATCTGACCAATATGAGAAAACAAGGGAAGAAAATGTCCCAAACAAACCTAGATACTATATCTTTAAAACCCAATGACAGCACAGCAGAAGAAATGTCAGAAAAGGAGTTCAGAATGTACAAAATTAAAACAATCAGGGAAGCAAACGAGGAGATGAAAAAGCAAATGCAGGCATTGAAGGAGGAGATGAAAGAGCAAATGCAGGAATTAAATGATCGCACCAATCAACAGTTAAAAGACCAAATACAGGAAGAAAGAGATCATTTCAATAAAGAGTTAGAGATACTTAAAAAAAAAAAAACAAACAAAAATCCTTGAAATGAAGGAAACAATAAACCAAGTTAAAAACTGCATAGAAAGCATAACCAATAGGATAGAACACCTGGAACACAGAACCTCAGACATTGAAGACAAAATATTTAACCTCGAAAACAGAGTTGACCAAACAGAGAAGATGGTAAGAAATCATGAACAGAATCTACAAGAATTATGGGATATAATGAAAAGGCCAAATTTGAGAATTATTGGGATTGAGGAAGGTTTAGAGAAACAAACCAAAGGAATGAACAATCTATTCAATGAAATAATATCAGAAAATTGCCCAAATCTGAAGAATTAAATGGAAAACCAAGTATAAGAGGCTTATGGGACTCCAAATATACAAAATTACAACAGACCCACACCAAGGCATATTATTATGAAAATACCTAACATACAAAATAAAGACAAAATTTTATAGGCTGTGAGAGAAAGGAACCAAATTACATTCAGGGGGAAACCAATACGGATATCAGCAGATTTTTCAATCCAAACCCTAAAAGTTGAAGGGCCTGGAACAACATTTTTCAAGCCCTGAAAGAAAACAGATGCCAACCAAGAATCTTATACGCAGCAAAACTTACTTTCAGATTTGACAACGAAATAAGATCCTTCCATGATAAACAAAAGCTAAAGGAATTTACAAAAAGAAAGCCGGCATTACAGAACATTCTCAGCAAAATATTCCATGAGGAAGAGATGAAAAACAACGATGCAAATCAGCAACGGGAGGAACTAGCCTAAAGGAAGAGCCAAATAAAGGAGAAACCAAATCATGTCAAAAAACAAAAATGAGTCAACTGACTGGGAATACAAATCATATCACAATAATAACCCTGAATGTTAATGGCCTGAACTCATCAATCAAAAGACATAGAATGACAGATTGGATTAAAAAGAAAAATCCAACAGTATGCTGCCTGCAAGAGACTCATCTCATAGAAAGAGATACCCATAGACTAAAGGTGAAAGGATGGGAAAAAATATACCATGCACATGGACACAGCAAAAAAGCTGGAGTATCCATCCTCATTTCAGATAATGTGGACTTCAAGCCAAAACTAGTCAGAAGGGATAAAGAAGGACATTACATACTGCTTAAGGGAAGCATAAGTCAGCAAAGCATAACAATCATAAATATCTATGCCCCGAACATTGGCTCATCCATGTACGTCAAACAAATCCTTCTCAATTCCAGAAATCAAATAGACCACAACACAATAATACTAGTGGATTTTAACACACCTCTCTCACCACTGGATAGATCTTCTAAACAAAAATTGAATAAAGAAACCATAGATCTCAATAACACAATCAACAATTTAGACTTAATAGACATATGTAGAATATACCATCCAACAAAGAGCAAATACACTTTCTTCCCAGCAGCACATGGATCCTTCTCTAAAATAGATTATATTTTATGCCACAAAGCAAATGTTAGCAAATACAAGAAGATAGAGATACTACCTTGTATTCTATCAGATCATAATGGACTAAAATTAGAAATAAATGACAGAATAAAAAATAGAAACTTCTCCAATACCTGGAGATTAAATAATATACTATTATATGATGAATGGATAACAGAAGACATCAGGAGGGAAATAAACAAATTCTTAGAAGTAAATGAAAACAAAGACACATCATATCAAAATCTCTGGGACACTATGAAAGCAGTACTTAGAGGAAGATTTATTTCATGGGGTGCATTCAACAAAAGAAGTAGAAATCAACATAAAATGACTTAACACTACAGCTCAAAGCCCTAGAAAAAGAAGAGCAGACCAACACCAAAAGTAGTAGAAGACAGGAAATAGTTAAAGTCAGAGCCAAAATCAACGAAATTGAAACAAATGAAACAATCGGAAAAATTAACAAAATAAATAGTAGGTTCTTTGAAAAAATAAACAAAATTGATAAACCCTTAGCCACACTAACAAAGAGAAAGAGGGAGAAAACTCAAATTACTAAAATTCGGAATGAACAAGGAAATATCACAACAGACACGAGTGAAATACAAAACATAATTACAAACTATTTTGAAAATCTACATTCCAACAAAACAGAAAACCTCAAAGACATCAACAAGTTTCTAGAGACATATGAATTACCTAAAGTGAACGAGGAGGATATACACAACTTAAATAAATCAATTTCAAGCAATGAAATAGAAGAGGTCATCAAAAGCTTACCAACAAAGAAAAGTCCAGGACCAGATGGGTTCTCAGTCGAGTTCTACAAAACCTTTAAAGAAGAGCTCATTCCAATACTCCTCAAAGTATTCCATGAAACAGAAGAGGAGGGAACCCTGATACCTAAACCAGACAGAGACACATCGAGGAAAGAAAATTTCAGACCAATATCCTTAATGAACATTGACGCAAAAATTCTCAACAAAATTTTACCAAATCGCATCCCAAAATATATTAAAAAGATAGTGTACCATGATCAAGTGGGTTTTTCCCAGGGATGCAAGGTTGGTTCAACATCCGGAAATCAATAAATGTCATTCACCATATCAACAGACTTAAAGTTAAGAATAACATGATTATTGCGATAGATGCAGAAAAAGCATTCGATAAAATACAGCATCCCTTCATGCTCAAAACACTACAAAAAATAGGGATAGTGGGAACATTCCTTAATATTGTAAAGGCCTTCTACACTAAGCCCATGGCCAATATCATTCTAAATGTGAAAGCATTCCCCCTAAAAACTGGAACAAGGCAGGGATGCTCTCTTTCACCACTTCTATTCAACATCATCCTTAAAACTCTAGGTAGAGCAATTAGACAAACCAAAGAAATTAAAGGGATACAAATTGGAAAACAAGAACTCAAACTATCCCTGTTCACTGATGACATGATTATATATTTAGAGGAACCAGGAAATTCCACCAGAAAACTTTTAGAACTCATAAGTGAATTCAGTAAAGTAGCAGGTTACAAGATTAATGCTCATAAATGCAATGCATTTTTATACATAAGTGATGAATCTTCAGAAAGAGAAGTTAGGAAAAATACCCCATTCACAATAGCATCAAAGAAAATAAAATACTTGGAAATCAATCTCACAGAAGAGGTGAAAGACCTCTACAATGAGAACTACAGAACACTAAAGAAAAAAATTAAAGAAAACCTTAGAAGATGGAAAGATCTCCCATGTTCTTGGATAGGCGAATTAATATTGTCAAAATGGCCATACTACCTAAAGTGCTTTACAGATTCAATGCAATTCCAATTAAAATCCCAATGATGTACCTTACAGAAATAGAGGAAGCAATTTTGAAATTCATCTGGAAGAATAAAAAACCCAGAATAGCTAAAGCAATCCTAGTAGAAAGAGCGAAGCAGGGGGTATTGCAATACCAGATCTTCAACTCTACTACAAAGCAATAGTAACAAAAACAGCATGGTATTGGTACCAAAATAGAAAGGTAGATCAATGGTACAGAATAGAGGACATGAACACAAACCCAAATTAATACAATTTTCTCATACTAGACAAAGGGGCCAAAAATATTCCATGGAGAAAAGATTGCCTCTTCAACAAATGGTGCTGGGAAAACTGGAAATCCATATGCAACAGAATGAAATTAAACCCCTATCTCTCACCCTGCACAAAACTCAACTCAAAATGGATCAATGACCTTGGAATCAGACCAGAGACCCTGCATCTTATAGAAGAAAAAGTAGGTCCAAATCTTCAACTTGTTGGCTTAGGACCAGAGTTCCTCAACAGGACTCCCATAGCACAAGAAATAAAAGCAAGAATCAATAACAGGGATAGATTCAAACTAAAAAGCTTTCTCTCAGCAAAGGAAACTATCAGCAATGTGAAGAGAGAGCCTACAGAGTGGGAGAAAATCTCTGCCCCTCATACTTCAGATAGAGCACTAATTTCCAGAATATATAAAGAACTCGAAAAACTCTACACCAAGAATACAAGTAATCCAATCAACAAATGGGCTAAGGAAATGAACAGACACTTCACAGAAGAAGATGTACAAGTAATCAACAGATATATGAAAAAATGTTCAACATCTCTAGTAATAAGAGAAATGCAAATCAAAACTACCCTAAGATTCCATCTCACCCCAATTAGAATGTCAATTATCAAGAACACAACAATAGGTATTGGGGAGGATGTGGTGAAAAAGGTACACTCATACATTGCTGGTGGGGTTGCAAATTAGTGCAGCCACTCTGGAAAGCAGTATGGAGATTCCTCAGAAAGCTTGGAAAGGAACCACCATTTGACCCAGCTATCCCACTTATTGGCCTATACCCAAAGGACTTAAAATCAGCATACTACAGAGATACAGCCACATCAATGTCCATTGCTGCTCAATTCACCATAGTCAGATTGTGGAACCAACCTAGATGTCCTTCAATTGATGAATGGATAAAGAAACTGTGGCATATATATACAATGGAATATTACTCAGCCATAAAGAATGATAAAATTATGGCATTTGCAGGTAAGTAGATGAAATTGGAGAATATCATGCTAAGTGAGATAAGCCAATCTCAAAAAACTAAAGGACGAATGATGTCACTGATAAGTGGATGAGGACATATAATGGGGAGTGGGAGGGTTTAACCTTAGAGTTAGGGTTAGATTTAGGTTTAGGGTTAAGGAGGGTGGCAAGAATGGAGGAAGGAAGGACTGTATAGAGGGAAAAGAGGGGTGGGAGGGGTGGGGGGGAAGGAAAAAATAACAGAATGAATCAAACAACATTACCCTATGTAAATTTATGATTACACAAATGGTATGCCTTGACTCCATGTACAAATAGAGAAACGACATGTATCCCATTTGTTTACAATAAAAAAAAAGAATTTCCAATATAGACATCAATACTGCTAATAAAGAACAATTTGTTGTCTTTAAAAAAAAAAAAAGCCAACAACTAAATGACCTAATATTACTCCTCAAAGCCCTAGAAAAAGAAGAACAGATCAACACCAAAAATAGTAGAAGACATGAAATAATTAAAATCAGAGATGAAATCAATGAAATTGAAACAAGAGAAACAATTCAAAAAATTGACAAAACAAAATGTTGATTCTTTGAAAAAGTAAACAAAATTGATAAACCCTAGCCACACTAACGAGGAGAAGGAGAGAGAAAACTCAGATTTCTAGAGTTTGTGATGAAAAGGGTAACATCACAACAGACAACACTGAAATACATAACATAATTAGAAGCTACTTTGAAAATCTATACTTCAACAAAGAAAACATCAAAGACATTGACAAATTGTTAGAGACATATGATCCTCCCAAACTGAATCAGGAAAACGTACACAAGCCAAACAGATCACTTTCAAGCAATGAAATAGAAGAAGCCATCAAAAGCCTACCTACCAAGAAAAGCCCAGGACCAGATGGATTCTCAGCCAAATTCTACACGACCTATAAATAAGAACTGATACCAATACTCCTCAAAGTATTTCAGGAAACAGAAAAGGAGGGAACCCTTCCAAATTCATTTATGAGGCTAGAATCACTATGATACCAATACCAGACAAAGACACATCAAGGAAAGAAAACTTTAGACCAATATCCCTGACAAACATAGATGCAAAAATCCTTAACAAAATACTGGCAAGTCACATACAAAAATATATTAAAAGGATAGTGTGCCATGATCATGTGGGGTTTATCCCAGGGATGCAAGGTTGGTTCAACGTCCAGAAATCAATAAATATAATTCACCACATCAATAGACTTAAAGTTAAGAATCACATGATTATTTCAATTGATGCTGAGAAAGCATTTGATAAAATACCGCACCCCTTCATGCTTAAAACACTAGAAAAAATAGTAGGAATAGTAGGAATAGTGGGAACATACCTCAACATATAAAGGCTATTTATGCTAAGCCCATGGCCAACATCACTCTTAATGGAGAAAAACTGAAACCATTCCCTTTAAAAACAGGAACAAGACAGGGATGCCCTCTTTCACAACCTATATTCAACATTGTCCTTGAAACACTTGCTAGAGCAATTAGACAGACCAAAGAAATTAAAGAAATACAAATAGGAAAAGAAGAACTAAAGCTGCCACTATTTGCTGATGACATGATCCTATATTTAGAAGATCCAAAAAACTCCACTAGAAAACTTCTAGAACTAATAAATGAATTCAGCAAAGTAGCAGGATATAAAATCAATACACATAAATCTAATGCATTTCTATTCATAAGTGATGAATCCTCTGAAAGAGAAATTAGGAAAACCACTCCATTCACAGTTGCCTCAAGAAAAAAAAAAAATACTTGGGAATTAATCTAACAAAAGTGGTGAAAGACCTCTACAATGAAAACTACCGAACATTAAAGAAAGAAATTAAAGAAAACCTTAGAAGATGGAAAGATCTCCCATGTTCTTGAATAGGCAGAATTAATATTGTCAAAAAGGCCATACTACCAAAAGCGCTATACAGATTCAATGCAATTCCAATTAAAATCCCAATGACATTCCTCATAGAAATAGAGAAAGCAATCATGAACTTCAACTGGAAGAATAAAAGACCTCAAATAGCCAAACAATCCTGAGTGAGGTATCACAATGCCAGACATTAAACTACACTACAGAGCAATAGTAACAAAAACAGCATGGTATTGGCACCAGAATAGACAGGCAGACCAATGGTACAGAATAGAAGTCACAGAGACAAAACCACATAAATACAGTCACCTCGTACTAGACAAAGGAGCCAAAAACATTCAATGGAGAAAAGATAGCCTGTTCAACAAATGGTACTGGCAAAACTGGAAATCCATATGCAGTAAAATGAAATTAAACCTCTAATTAAACCTCTATCTCTCACCCTGCACAAAACTCAACTCAAAATGAATCAAAGACATAGGAATTAGACCAGAGACCCTACACCTAAAAGAAGACAAAGTAGACCCAAATCTTCACCATGTTGGCTTAGGATCAGACTTCCTCAACAAGACTCCCAAAGCACAAGAAAGCACAGCAAGAATCAATAAATGGGATGGACTCAACTAAAAAGCTTTTTCTCAGCACAGGAAACAATCAAGAATGTGAAGAGAGAGCCAACAGAGTGGGAGAAAATCTTTTCCACATGCGTTTCAGACAGAGCACTTATCTCCAAAATTTATAAAAAAGTTACAAAACTTTAAACCAAAAATACAAAGAACCCAGTCAATAAATGGGTCAAGGAACTGGACAGACACTTTACAGAAGACACACAGGCAATTAATAAATATATGAAAAAGTGTTCAACATCTCTAGTCATTAGAGAAATGCAAATTAAAACAACTCTAAGATTTCATCTTACTCCAATTAGAATGGCTTTTATCAAGAACTCAAACAATAATAGATGTTGGTGTGGATGTGGGGAAAAAGGCACACTTTTACATTGTTGGTGGACTTGCAAATTGGTGCAGCCACTCTGGAAAGCAGTATTGAGAATCCTCAGACAACTTGGAATGGACCCACATTTTGACCCAGTTATTCCACTCCTCAGTTTATACCCAAAGGACCTAAAATCAGCAAACTACAGTAACACAGCCACATCAATGTTTATAGCAGCTCAATTCACAATAGCTAGGTTGTGGAACTAACCTAGAAGTCCTTCAATTGATGAATGGATAAAGAAACTCTGGTATATATACACAATGGAATACTATTCAGCCATAAAGAAGAATAATATTATGGCATTTGCAAATAAATGGATGGAATTGGAGAATATCATTCTAAGTTAAATAAGCTAAACTCAAAAAACCAAAGGCTGAATGTTTGCCCTGATAAGTGGAGAATGATATATAATAGGAGTGGGGGGGGGGGAGTGAGAGAAGAATGGGAAAATTTTAGATTATGTAGAAGGAAATGAGAGGGGGGGGGTATGAAAAATGGTGGAATGAGACAGACATCATTACCCTATGAACATGTGTGATTACACAAATGGTATGAATCTACATTGTGTACAACCATAGAAATGAAATTATATACACCATTTGTGTACAATGAATCAAAATGCAGTCTGTAAAAAATTAAAAGCTAAAAAAAAGAAAAAGAAAAAAAAAAAGAAATTGGCAGCTTCTATTTATTGTCCCTTGAGACATTCTCTTTTAAAACCCAGTCACTACTTTATAAGGAAACCCAAGCACACCCTGGAGGAGTCTTCCTGGAAAATACTGCATGCCTTCCTCAGCCCACAGCATAAATTGAGCTCCCAGTCAACAATCGCCATCAACAGGTGGATCATGGGAGTGAGCCGTTGACATGTGTATCCACCAATACCCCACCAACCCAGTTCAGGTAACCCGGAAGCAAACACAGCCTTCCCTGATGTGCTTTGCCCACATTCAGGTTTATGATCTAAATATATGACTGTAGTTTTTTAAAGCCAGTGAGGTTTGGGTTTGTTGTTATTGTCTGTTGTTTATTTTCTTCATTTACTACGATAGTGAAAAGATATTTAAATACCTTTAACAAAAATCTAAAATATGTATGAGAGAATTTGGGACTTGGTGGTGGATGCATATCGTAAATGCCTTGACAAGAATTGCTAAAAGAAGTCTAAAGACTGTAAACAGAATTTTAACAGAATGTAAAAAACATTAAAAGGTTGTCATTAAGGGCTTAAAGAAAAATAAGTAAATGCTATTGAAAACTAAAGGAAAATAGATCCTCATTATGTGTTCGGAGAAACTTAATAAAACTGTCATCTGCAATAATGTACAATGAAGAAAATATGCCTAATTATAAGATTTCCAGGCAGAATGTTTCAATTGCTTCCTGAATTCTTCCTGTTGTCTATGTTAAAATTTGGAAGAAGAGAAATGAATTTAAAAATGACCTGTTGGCATTACCTGAAGAGGCTCTTTTTTTTTTTTTTTTTTTTTTTTTTTTTTTTTGGTGGTGCTGGAGATTGAACCCAGGGCCTTGTGCCATAAAGAATAATGTAATTATGGCATTTGTAGGTAAATGGATGCAGTTGGACAATATCATGCTAAGTGAGATAAGTTTGGGGGAAAAACGAAAGGCCTAATAATTTCTCTGATAAGTGCATGATGATACATAACGGGAAGTGGGAGGAAGGCAAGAATGGAGGAAGGATGGATTGTACAGAGGTAAAACAGGGGTGGAGAGGGGGTGGGGGAAGGAAAAATAACAGAATGAGACAAACATCAGTATCCTATGTACATGTATGATTACACAAATGGTGAGACTCTACTCATGTACTACCAGAGAAACAACAGTTGTACCCCGTTTGTGTACAATGAATCAAAATAAATAAAAAATAAAACTTGTTAAATAACTAGGAATCACTAGATCCAAACATAATTCTTTGCCTTCAAAAATTCTTTAAATGACAAAATATTCTTAAAGTAAAAATATATTTCAAGACAAAGGTAAAAATGTTGATATAATAAAATGTTTCGCTAAAGCCTCAGAAGATCTAAAATGATGCCTTATATCTGAACTTTCAGTCAGTGTATCCCTCCATAATATATAGAGGATAGCATTTCTTTGGATTTCTAAGTATCCTAAAGACACCTTTAAAAATACTCAGCTTCAAATATAGGCTACATTTTATAGAAAAGGATTGATAATTTAAAAAGACGAAACAAGACCCCAGAAGACAGAGCCAACAGTTGTAGGGGATCATTCTCAGGAAATAGCACCAGACATAAGCAAGTATTTGAATTAGGATTAGTTGGATTTCAGAATCATTACAGACCAGTGACTACTGAATGCTGATTGTCTTCCCATCTTGAATCAGAATACCTACTGCAGTTATACAGTGGTATCCTATCATTTTTTTGTTGGGAATGTGTGTGGGTTCAGCTCACTTACCTCCTTAGTTCACAGGTATTCACATTGAGAAGGAACCTATATACCTGAAGAACTGAACTCAAGGTTGTTCCTCTGTACCTGGACTTAATTGAGATGATAAATTCTATACTTTAACCCTTAACTTTTTGTTTTGTAGGATGGGATTTGGGAGAGACTATGGAAGAGAGAGAGGGTATATCATGCTTGTGGAAACAAAAGCAAATGAGTTTTCATCATTTTAAAGCCTGACCTAGAAATTCTTATATAATCCTCTCATCAAGAAATGAGTTCCATATACCATCACGTTAAATCTGATCTTTGTGAATATAATACATTTGATGCTTTTCCCTTTTCTGAGTCATGGTCTGAAGAAACAGGTAGCTGCCATTTTCTGTTCCTTGGAATACCAGTTCTTGGAACCCAAACTATGAAGATTGTGAAGAAATCTAAGCTCCCCTTACTCTCAGCCCCAGCTGAACTTGTGAATAACAACCAGCACCAACTTGCAACTCATGTTAGTAAGTCAACCTAGATTTTGATATTTCAGTCCCCAGGTGCATACAATCTAGAAAAGAACTGGTTTCCTCACTGAACCTAACTACACTGCAGTCTCATACAATAGTAATTGTGATGTATTTATTTAGTAACAGACAACTAGAACAGTACCTATTGCGAGACAACTCTGAAGAAAGTGCAGGCATTTTAATAATAAAATTATGACTTCTACAAAAGATTGAGTTATTATTTTAAGCAAATACTTTCTCTATTTGTATTTAAATTCACACTCTCAGGTCAGATTAGATCTTTAATAAAATAAAGACTCCCTGCAAACTAGTTATTTTCCCTTTAAAGGAATAAGTACCAGAATTTTTTTTAAATCCCTATATCCTGTTGCTTGAAGAGATTGAGACTGAGACAATTTTTATTAGTGTAAGTAATGTTGGAAAAAATCGGATTCATATTGGTGATTTTAAGCCAAATAATCATGCTAGGTTCAATGCCTACAGGCATTGTCAATGTCCACTGACAAGTGCAGTTCTATTTTTTGTTTATGATTATGTCAGAGAAGAGTCCAGAAAGTAAATCAAAGGCTACTTTTCTTTCTCATAAAATGGTGCAAAGCAAACAGATAAAGTTAATCTTCTAGTGCTTCTTTTCCTCCTCCTTTTCCAACTTTTCAGAAAATTGGAAGTTACTATATATATACAAAATCTAATTGGAGAGCAAATCATCTACTTTTCAATGTATTGCCTTTTATAAGTAAATTTCAAGTGGGAATGATGCTTTGAGTGTGTAAATGTATTATTCAACCAAAGGCTAGTCTATAAAATGTTACTCTTACCACTTTTTATTAACTATGGGATGTTTGCCTTGATCTTTGTTGGAAGGATGTTTCAAGTTGGGCAGGAAATTCACTTTAGATCTCACTGAGCATGGATACCTGAATCTCTCCTAGACAGTATGTAGTTCAACTCTGCTGATAAAACCTTCAGCAGACATGAAAAATATCACTTTAAATTCTTTTGAATTCGCAGTTAAACCATAGATTACACTGGATGAAAGTACATGATTTTTACCCGCATATTTCTCAAAGACAAACACTCTGCATTCTTTAAGTAGGCTAAGTGTATGCCTGAAGAAAAATATTAAAACTGCTGTAGCAAATAGTCATCAAAATAACTCAGAAATTCAGGCAAGAAATATCAGAACTCCAATTATTCTAAGCATCCTCTGAAACAAAACCAATTTTCCTTCAAATATTCATTTAATACTGATTATTGGGTAATTTACCTAATGCCTAAAAATACTACATTACTGGCATAATTGGTATACTGAAGAATTTTTTAAGTTCTTTTGAAGTGAAATCCACTTGTAGAGGAAAATAATTCTAGATTGAAATTAAAATATTGGCAGTTAACTATTGAAGCTTGGATCAGTCAAATTTGGAGTTTTAGTTTTCACATCTATAAAATGGAAATAATATGAATTTTCTTGATTTTAAAAATTAGTGAAGAGATGATGACTAGAAAATATATGGCAAAACACATGGTGTCCAACAAATAGTAGTTATAACATCTATTTCTATGATCATATGTAGTCTATAAGAAAAAAACAGTACATTTATGATCTCATCATCATTGTTTTAAGAGTAGAATTTTTTCATAATATAAATCCTGATAAATATTATAAAAATAAATGGAAACAAATGTAAAATCCTACTTTTATAAAACAATACCTGAAGGATTAAAACCAGTTGGATAGGAACTAAATATCTATAGTCAGGGTGAAGAAGATTCTAGAAGTCTTACTTGGCCTGAAATTCAGCATGAGATTGTCATATGGTTCCTAACATGGTCTTAGCATTCCAAAATGGAAAGAATTCAAAGTGTTTGGAATACAGTGTAATTGTCATGAACAAAAATCAATGGTTGCTTTTGTTCTAAGTAACAAAAATTTTAAAAGGAATTTTGACAAATGTGTCTACAGAGGAGGTAAAAGAGTTGGAATTCATTTATAAAAAATGATGAACTTATATATTCACAGCAAGGAAAAAGAAAAAGAATAATGATAATAATGTCTTCATTAAATATAAGACTGGGGAGCAGTTTTATTTTTGTTTTTCCAAAAAGGAACATCAAAAATCAATTGGTGAAAAGACAAGGCACTGGGTTTGGTTCAGTGGTCTTGGGATTGACATGATAATGTTGTGGGCATTCGCTAATAAGAAAGGAAAACTTGGTTATGTACTATCTGTATATGGAAAAGAATATCTGTATATGGAAAAGAATTCAGAAGCAGAATATAGAAGGGAGAATGATTAAATGAATGCTAAAGAATCTTATGTGATCTCTATAGTCCATTTCAGTTCTACATATATAAATATATAAACCTTTTATATTCACTCATTTGTTTTAGAAATAAAAATGAGAATGAATACAAATATATAAATCTAAGAAGCACTGAAAGGTAATAAACTGTTATGCAAGAGTGTGTCTTTGGAACTGTTTAAATCTCTACCTCTTATCAGGCAAATGTCTTACTTTAGTTTTTAAAATCATAAATAAAAAAGGAAAAGTGATTTATGTTTATTTTGATTACTCAATTTGTAATTATTACATTTTAAATAGAGGTCGTGTGCCTACAAAATTTATTGTAGAAATATGAACTCCTGAGAAAAGTTTTGTTATAAAATTTGATGTGTGCATATATGTATGTAAATAATTTTAAAAGAGCAATTTAAGAGAAAGACCCATTTAACCTTTCCACAGAAAATTAGTTCTATAAATTTAAAAATTAACATTTGTATTTTTTTAATTTTTACAGACTGCATTTTGATTCATTATACACAAATGGGGTACAACTTTTCATTCCTATGGTTATGCCCAATGTAGATTCATACCATTCTTGTAATCATACATGTACATAAGGTAATGATGTGTGATTCATTCTATCATCTTTCATAACATTTGTATTTTAATTTTTATTACACAAAGAACAATTACTGCTTCTATTAAATAAACAGCTCATCATCACCTATTTAAAGACGTTTCCTTTACTGTCATACACAACACCATGAGGTAAACTATGGACTTTGGCTGATAATGATGTGTCGGTGGAGGTTCATTAATTTAACAATGCACCACGCTGGTGAGAGATGTGAATAATGGGGAAGGCTGAGCATGTTTGAAGACAGACAATAAATGACATATCTCTGAATTTTCTTCTCAATTTTGCTGTAACATAAAAGATTGTAAAATAATGAAGTCTTTTTAAAAAAAATTAAATCTAGATCTGGAGGAATATAGTAAGAAAGGTGGCAAAATGAGACTTTCAGCATTCATCCCCTCACAGATATATCAGTTTGAACAACTGTTCATGTAGGAAAATTTTGTCACAAACCCAAGGATAGCAGGTAATAACACAGAAATAAAATAGAAACACTGAAAAGTGTAAGGTGGACATAATCACAATTCTAGCATCTTTTGGTACATTTTGTGTTGTTATAACAAATTTTCTGAGGCTGGGAAATTATAAAGAAAAGTCATTTATTTAGCTGACAAATGTGGAAACTGAAAGTCCACAATTTGGCCTCTGGTGAGTAATGGCAGATAGCATCGTGGCAAGAGTCTGTGCATAAAGGAGAGATCACATACTGCGACAGAAAGCCAGAGAGCCGGGCAGTGCCTGGTTAGTTCCTTCATAACAATTCACTCACAAGTTTTAATTCAGAGTTCATAGAGCTACCTCAATCACTTCAGAGGGCACTGTTCATAATGATCCAATGATCTCCCAAAATGCCCCACCTCTCAAAGTCACCCCACCTCTTAATACTACCACATTGGGGACCAAGATCCCAACACATGAAACCTTAAAGGACATATTCAAACCACATCCAGATCTTAGCATTGCATCATTCCCTCTCCAAGCCTAGAAAAAACAGCACACAACGAGAGGGCTTCTGAATATCAAAAGGAGAGTAAAATAAACAATTGATCTTGCCTTTAACCAAGCTTCAAGACTGCTCCAATGAAACCTCATGTCAAACAACCCCCCATGGCCCCAGATTCCAGAATAGCAAGTATAGACTGAGTCTTCAAACCATTCCCAAAGGCAGACCAGACTCTATAGCCCCAGGTCTAGGTTGGTCCCAATAGACTCATATTCCTGGTCTTCCCTCATACTAGGCTGGCCCCTATAGCCTCAGGATTCAGGTATGCCCCAGTGCCAGGCCAGACCCCATATGTCTAGTCTCCATAATGACTCCTGTGGCCCCATCATCCAGATCTTCCCTAGAGCCCCACAGACAGCCTCTATCACATCCCAGGCTCCAAGTCAGTACATGTGGTCCCACATTTCACCAGGTCTAGGCCTACCTAGGAAACCACAATGGTGGACTGTTACCTACACATCCAGGCTTCTGAACCACCAGAGTGCCAATCAGCCTTCATAGCCTCAGCTTCCTGGCCAGAAACGTAGATCTGACTTTTAGGTTATCTACTATGTACTCAGTGTTTGAGCACCAGATTGCTCACAGACTCTAGACTGTCCCAATAATCCCAGGTTTCAGAGGACCCAGGGTTCATTCCAGCTTCCCCAGGGGTCAAGACTGCTCTAGCAGACCCTGGACCAGGTTGGGCCCTATATACTCAGGTTCCAGGATAGCTCCTGAGGGTTTAGACTTTGAGATTTTCCCTGTGAACTCAGTCTCTGGGCTTGCCCTTAACACCAGGTTAGCCCACATGGGCTCTGGCTACAGACTTATTCCCATGTACCAGGTGTCAGAACCACACCAGAATTAGGACAGTCTATGCCAACTCAGGTTTCAAGATCTAACCAGGTCAGCATTCAAGAACCTGGGTCCTTGACACATACCCATGAACACAGACTCTAGTCCATCTGTATAAGTTGACAAATGAAGACTTTCCTACAAAATTCAGTCCACAAAGCGTGAAATTATGCAGACTCAAATGGAATCCCACAAGGACCATGAGGAAGCCCACATAGGGAAGTCCACGAGGACTTTGACACCACCAAAATAACAAAATAAGTAATCAGAAACTGGCTTCCAAGAAATAGGGCTCTAGGAACTACCTGACAAAATTTAAAATAATCATCTTAATTTCAATGGACACTAAGATAAAATAGAATAATAAACTAAATCAGGAAAACAGTACACAAATTTCAACAGATAAAAACTATAAAAGAAGGAAACATTCTGGAGCTAACACAATGACTGACCTTAAAAAATTTATAGAGAACATCAACAGCATTCTTGATCAAGCAGAAGGAAGAATCAGTGAGCACAGAGTTCATTTGAAATTACTCAGAGAAAGAGAAAGAAAATATCATGATGAAAAGTGAAGACAGCCCATGAATTATAGGACACCATCAAATAAACCAATATATATGTTTATATATATACATAAATATATATATTATGGAAGTACCAGAAAGGACAGAGAAGGAAAAGAAGAAGGAAAGTTTATTTAAAGAAATGACATGTAACTTCCCAAATCTGGAGAGGAATATGAGGAGCCAGATTCTTGAAGCACAATGACTCCAAAAGATTGAAAATAGAGAGCTTTACCAAAACACAACATAATCAATCTATCAAACGTGAAAGATAATTTTGAAAACAGAAAAACATCTCACTACATACCAGGAAAACCTCCTATAATTACATTTCTAAGCAGAAACCTTTGAGGTCAAGAGAACGGAAGATGATTATGTTCAAAGTACTAAAGAAAAAAATAAATAACACCAAGCAAAAATAATACACCAAGCAAAGCTGTCCTTCAGAGACGAAGGTGAGGTAAAGGTTTTTCCAGACAAACAAAAGCAGCAACAGTTCATCAACACCAGGTTTGTCATACAAGAAATGCTAAAGAGAGTTCTTTGATGCTGGGAATTAAGCCCAGGGCCTTATACATCTTAACCACATGCTCTACCACTTAGCTACACCCCAATCCCTAAAGGGAGTAATTGAAGTTAAAATTAATATACAATGAGCAACATGGAAAACATACAAAATTATAAAATTCACTATAAAGGTAAGAATACATTCAAATATATTAATACTGTAAAGGTGATGCATAAATTATACTAATTTTTTAAAAAATTCATAACTATAATTGCTTATATTTACCATGGACTAAATAATGTTTTGAAGTCTATATACAACATGGAATGACTAAATACAGAAAATTAACATATACATTAGCACATATAGCTATAACCTTTGTGCTGAGAACACTGTACCTCCACTCATCATTTTTTAACACAACCTATTGTTAATTTTACTTACCATTTGCACAATAGAACTATTGAATTTATTGTTCCTCACACTTAGAGACTTTGAACTTCTCAGCAACCTCCTTCTTCAAATACCCAGCCCCTGATAACCAGTATTCTACTCTCTACTGCTATGCGATCCACTTTTAGATGACACATATGAGTAAGATCTGACATTTGTCTTTCTGTACCTGGCTTATTTTGCCAAACATAATGTCCTCCAGGTTTATCCATGTTGTAACAAGATTTCCTAATTTTTATGGCAAAATGGTATTTTTATTATGTATATATAATACATTTTTAAAGTTTATTCATCCATTAGTGGACACAGCTTTATTCCATGTTTTTGTTATTGTTAATTATGTTGCGATAAACATAGGAGTTCAGATATTTCTTGGCATACTGATTTCATTTCTTTAGATATATATTCAACAATAGAACTGCCAGGCCACATAGTGGTTAGATTTTTAATTTTTTGAGGAAGCACCATACTGTTTTTCATAATAGCTACACAAATGTATATTGCTGCCAATAGTGTGTAAGGTTTTCCTCTTCACAACACTCTCTTCCACACTTAATGTCTATGTTGTTTTGATAATTGCCTAATAGTTGTCAGGTGACATCTCATGTGGCTGCAATTTGTTCCCAGAAAATCAATAAAGTTGAGCATTTTTCATATAGCTGTTGATCATTTGTATGTCTTCTTTTAAGAAATTCAAGTGGGGGACTTTAACACCCCATGTTCAACAATAGACAGATTATCAACATAGAAAATCAATAGGAAAACAGCAGACAAACATCACTAATGACCAAATAGATCTTACAAATGTATACTGATCATAGTAGCAGACTACCTATTCTTTTCAAATGCACACAGAACATTTTCCCTGACAGAGAATATATTATGCCACAAAACAATTCTTAACAAATTTTAAAAGACTGAAATTATATTTTACTACAATTGTGGGAAATCAGAAATCAATAACAGGAAGAAATATTTTAAATTCACAAATATGTGGAATTAACATACTTCTGGATAACCAATGGGTCAAAGGGAAGAAGGGAAATTTTTAAAAATATGTTGAAAGTAATTAAAATGGAGTGCAACATACCAAAACTTATATGATGCAGAAAAAATAGGTCAAGACTGAAGTTTATAGTGATTAATGTCTGCACAAAAATACAGAAAGCTCTTAAATAAACAATTTAGCATTGTACATCAAGGAACTAGACAAAAAAGAACAAACTAAGCTCAAAGTCAGCAGAAGGAAGGAAATAAAATCAGAGCAGATATAAATGAAATTGAAAAATAAAAACAAGGAAAAAATCAATGACACTAACCATGTCTTCTGGAAAGATGAACAAAATCGACAAACCTTTAGCTAACCTGAGGAATAAATAGGGAAAACTCAAATAAAATTTTACATGAAAGAGAAAACATTAAAACTGATACATAGAAATACAAAGATAATGAGGGTACTATGAACAGCTATTTAATAACCCACAAGGTAATCTAGAAAAAATGCATAAATCCCTAAAAACATACAACCTACCATGACTGAGTCATGAAGAAATAAAAAACTTGAGCAGATCAATCCTAGGAAGGATACTGAATAAATAAGCAAAAACCTATCAACAAAAGAAATGCTAGGATTAAATGGCTTCAAGTCTGAATTATATCTAGCAGTCAGAGAAGAATTATGCCAATGACTATCAAACTCTCACAAAATTAGACAAAAGGGAATATTTCCAAACTTATTTTAGGAGGCCAGCATCAATAATTTTAGAGGTAGAAAAATATGAATACACCACAGCGAATCTCTACATCATGTATGACCACAAGACTAAGATTCTAATTTGAATAAGGTATACTCCTTGTTTGTACAAATATGTCAAAATATACTCTACTGTCACGTATAACTAAAAAGAACAAATATTGATTTTATTTGGAGCTCAGCATGTTCAATTTCAGTCTTGATTGGAATCTAAATCCATACTTCTCATTGTTTATTTCATCTTTAACCAATAGCCAGAATAATCTAGTAATCGATTACCTATCCTGAGCATGGCTATCATCGCACTTAGCTTATCATCTGAATTTTCTGCCTGGTCAGGTGTTCATTGAACTTTTGTGGCCATGCAAATGAAAAGCAAATTGCTCTATTGGGCAGCTTTATGTAAACAGAAAAAAACAATGTTTTTGGAGACAGCGATTGGTCTGAGTGCTAAGATTACATGGCCATCTGCTACAGTACACAGACACAATTGAGCTGTTTTTCCAATTTTGGCATCATGGGCCTAGCTGCTTTCAATTCATAGAAAGTGCCATTTATGAAACAACACCTTTTATTCCTATAACACCCCCCCCCATTTTTAGATTTGAAATGAGGATGTATTTTGAAGTTTAAAATTGGGAAGATATAATCCCCCTACCCCTCAGATGCTAAATACCTGTGTGGACTTAGGTAAGCTATAAACTCTTTAAAATCAGCTTACTCATCAGCAAAATAAACAAAGATAATGAGAAATTAAATGATGTATACTAAGTGCTTAGTACAGTGTTTATAATACATAAATAATTCATTAGTGTTAGCTAATATTATCATTATTATCATAGGTTTCTTACAACATACTGAGAAATTAAATGATGTATGCTAAGTGCTTAGCACAGTGTCTGGAATATATAAAGAATTCATTAGTGTTAGCTAATATTATCATTATTATCATAGGTTTCTTACAACACACTGTAGAAGTTTTCAACAAATATATACTGGGGCATTTTCTGTTCTAGAGGTGAGGATGAAAATTACATGTATAAAGTATTTTTTTAATTATTACAGTTGAATAAGTACATTTCATTTTTGTAGTATTTCACTGATTTCCATGTGTTAGGAACTGTATTAGGTATTGTTATATTTCTTTTAGATAGGGGAATGTTGGGAACTAAGGAGTAGGTATCCTGAAAATAGTTTTGCATATCAAGTGTTCCTTGTACATCAGCATGTTACTGTCCATTCTTTTAAAAGAACTAATAATATAAGGCACATATTTTCATTTATAAAACAAATGTTTGTCAATAGCTTTCTAGGCACTATCAGCTGAAATACATGTGGGGAAGACTTCATGGAAGAGGTTGCAAAGAATGTTCCTGGAAGTACCAAGTAGATATAGGAGAAGTGCAATACCAACCAGGGTCAAAAGCATGACCTACAGCAAAGAGGAAGAGAAAAAGGTGTTCTATGCATAGGAAAGAGAAGATACTACGAGTAAAAGACACATGTTCATGAGTTGTGAGGAACAAAATAGTTATGTTCAAACTGAACAGTTACTAAATGAGTTAGTTTTTGGTCACTGTGACCAAAATACCTGACAAGCAACTCAGAGAAGGAAAAGTTTATTTTGGGCTCACAGTGTCAGAGGTTTGGTCCATGGTCAGCTGACTCCATTGTTGGCCCAAGATAAGGGAGAATATTCCTGCATTTATATGTGCTTTTGGGGGATACCTCATATCCAAACCATAGCATTTAAAGAACCTCATATCTCTCAGTATAAAGAGTACTATTCTAATAGTACACATGAAATCTTTATTTTAGAAATGAGAGTGGCATGGTGCAAGAAGGTGCAATTAAAATTCTTGTGTTTTCAAGATAAGGCCTTCAATGTGTTTTAAATTAAACAGAATCTATAATGTTTTATGTCAAGAATCCACACAAATAAAACATAAATATAAGTAAAAAAAATGCTTATAGATGAATTCTCCCTCCATTTCTCTTTTCTTCTTTCATTGTTAAAGCATTTTCTGACATTTCATTTATAGCATAAATTTTCTTTGGTCACATCTTAGGAAAGTCTGAACAGGTTGTTCTTTTTACATTTTTTAAAAAGATTGATTCTCAAAGAATACAAGCCATTTAGTTGTGAGGAAAATTTTTAGCTGCTTTAATTAAACCATGTTCTTGTAGAAAATGTCAACATAGAGTCACAGTTCCATGTCCTCCAGGATCATGCTTCATCCAAATAAGAAGTATAAGTTTCTGTTACAATCTTCCAAAAGTTTTTTTTTTTTTTTTGGTCAAAACAATAAGAAAGTTATTGTGGCTCAGCAAATATCCTTCTGAAAAACAATTGGGAACAAATTTGCTAATGGTAGGAAATAACCTGCCATTTATTACCTAACTTATCCAAATTGTTAAAAAACATCTTTGAAATTTATATTATCTGAAATAATCAACTAGTGAGTTTCATCAGTTGTGATATATGTGAAATCGATAGTGCTTTCACATGACCTTGAATTTTACAATCACCCAAGACATAGACAAGAAAAACTGCATAAAGACAATGATTTAGATGTAATTCCCTCTAGTGCTGGAACCATGAGTATTCATAGGATACCATCTTACAGTCACTTATACCATCAGCCGTCTTGTTCAACTTCTGGAACCCCGGTGACACTACAAAACCTGAAACATGAATTCTGAAATACTTGCACTAAAAACAGTTTGATTTGATAAATTCCATCTCCCACAAATGTAGTACTTCAAAGGATGACATTCATATGATTTTTTCTTCTAAAAAGCTATAAACATCAATCTATTTTTAATTTAACACAGTGTTTCTTATGAATATGAACACTGTAAAACTAAACAAAAATTGATAATGTTTATATAATTTGTGAATTCCAAAATGTTTGTTGGAATTTTTGAAGAACATCATGAGGCCAAACACAATAATGTATTCCTGTAATTGCAGACACTCAGGAGACTGAGGCAGAAGGATCACAAGTTCAAGGCCAGCCTTGTTCAGAATCAGCAAGACCCTGCCTCAAAATCAAAAAAAAGAAGACTGGGAATGTAGCTCAGTGATAGAATGCTTCTTGTCTAGTATGGATGAGGCTCTGGGTTCAATCCCTACTACTGGGGAAGAGAAAAAAAATAAAAACATTGCAGATACATTGTAGATTCTATTAATAATGGAGAATTACATGGAGTCATTACTAGAGAAATGAGTCTGGGTGCTTCTGTATTGGTGGCAAATAGGGTAGGTGATATTTAGAAGTAAAAAAAGCTGCAGTGATTAAAAAAAGAATGGGGCTTTTGTTGATGTGCTCTCTTGTAACTGGAGAACAGGGGAAATAAAACACTAGGTTACTGGACAGCAGATAGTCTGCTCCATTACTACTCGGTGAAATTGCAGATGTGGGTTGTTTTTGTTGTCATTGTCATTTTGGTTGTAAAACTGGTTTTAAAGCCATTTCTACAAGTCATGAAGAATTTATTCCACCCAGGTAATTATGCTGAATCTTATTTTATTAAAAAATAAATCTTATACATTATCTTCTTTATTTTATGTCTTAATTTCATCTATGTGATGTTTGGTGAAGGATTAAGATCTAAACTTACTCTTAAACCTGACCAAGAAGAACTTTAAAGGGTAGTATGTTAGACAGTTTCTCATGACTATAACAAATGCCTGAGATAATCAACTTAGAAAAGTTTTATTTTGCCTCGCAGTTCCAGTCTGATTGATTGGTCCTGAGGGGACCTTTGGGCCTAAGGGGAGACAGCGTATCTTGCAGGAGGATCTGGTAGAGCACAACTGTTCAGCTCATGTCCAGGGAGCAAAAGAGTGAGGAAGAGCTGGGTGGGGGACACAATCCCCTTTAAGGGCACCTCCCCAGTGACCTAAAGACCTCCCACTAGACCCCACCTCTAAAAGGTTCTACCACCTCCCAGTAATGCCTCCCTGTGTCTGGGCCTTTAACACATGAGCCTTTGGTGGTCATTTAAGATCCAAATTATAAGGAATTCATAGTAAAGAAAAATGGACAAAGTCAGTCAACATTATCCATTTCTTTGTCTAGATTTTTATATCTACATCTACATGTATATTTACAAATCTAGACACACATATTCTAATTTTAGTGTTTGTAGTGCCCACCATGTTTCTAACTTCAACTGTATAAAATATTTCATTAAATACAGAACTATTTTTCTTCTCCTTCAGTTGGATCCACTGCCTTAGGTTTTTCCCTTAAGCAAGCACTGAGCTCAGGACTTGAACACAATTAGTTACTTAGGAGGTGATTAAGGGAGCCTAAGTGAGGGATTAGAAGAATTGAGAGAGTAAAGGGAGAAAATCAATCAAGGATGTGTTTGAATTACTTCCCATCCTGAGCAGCTGGGCTCTATCCACCAGGAACCAGAGCGCAAACTTCAGTATTGTCCCACTGCAGAGTGGGAGCTGTTCATCTTCTGACTTTTCACCCCTATTAGTAAATGTCTACCCCTGAGTTACCCCCTCCATACTTGGTAGATTGTGCCTGTACCACTGAGTGATATGTGTGGTATTTGACAAAGAAAAGTCTCCGGACTTGACATGGGAGCTGTCCAGCAGGGCCAGGCTGAAACCAGGGAATGCAGTTCATGGAGCACAAGTGCCTGCCACATTTGGGTTTTTTTTTGTTGTTGTTCATTTCTTTTTAACAATGATCATTTCATATCTCATTCAATTCTAAGTATCATGATCTTAAAGTTGCTCAACCCATATTCAATTCCATTTTAGCATTTACAACCTATAAGACTTTGAACAAGTTACTTAATCTTTCTAAGTCTCTGTTTCACAATCCATAAAATGATTCTAACAATAGTATCAAGTTCCTTAGAATTGTTGTGAAGAGGAAATGATGTATTTCCTAGACAATTATCAATTCAATGGTTAGAGAATATAAGTGCTCATCTTTAGTCCAAGGTATTGTGTCTGAAAAGGATGTATATGAATTTTGAATTAGTCAGACCTGGGCTTGACTCTTGGGTTACTGGTTGTGTGACTTTCAAAAAGTAAGTTAACCCTTTTAGTTATTTACCCCTCCAAATTTCATCTATCCAAAGATATACATATTAAAATACAGGCTTTCCACAGCACTGTTATAGATTTGTTGTAAGAAACATGAAGAAATTACAAGTAAGATGTTACCTATAAATCACACAGCCTATTCCATGGCAACAGTCACGTGGCTTTCCTTTCTTCTCTATGACATAGAATTTATTAATTTTTACTCTTATGCCTTTATGCAATCATTCTATAATACTACTGTCTGGAATTACAAAGGTCTGAGATTTACATGATTATTTGAAATAGATTTTGACTAGTGGGATGCAGAGAAATATGAGAAACATACTACAATATATATCCATTGAAAAAGTGAAAGTGAAGCATCAACTTTACTGGAAGTATCAAGGAAAGAATCACTGATGGGCTATTATTTGAGGTCTGTTTGGGAGAGTATATAATTTTAATCCTTTCTTACAATCCTTTCTGTGCAAAAAATAAACACTTATTATATATTTACACTTCATGAGGGGCAAATTGTTCCATATGATAAAAAGCAGTCTGTCTGGGGAACCAGGCTCTTTGGTCCTTTTCCAAGCCATTACTCATGGATTAGGAGTAAGACCTCTGTGTACTTCAATCTTCTTCCATCACAGCCTCTTCCTACTCACCATACCAACACTGCAATCACAGTACAGAAAATTATAAAAATAAATGAATGAAAAATAAGGTTGGACAGATATATTATTTTAATATGCCTTAGTTATCCTGGATGGATCAACACATAAATTTCTGAAAACACAAAGGTAAAGGTCAAGAGTATCACAAAAATGCATTCCTAAGTACCCTGCTAGAAGCTCTGAGATTAAGGTCATGATATTAAACACCAAAGGGCATTCTGACTGAAGTGGTTTTGGAAGAAGTTAGTTGACCTGTCTCCTTATAAGGAACAGAGTAATTTTATTTTTGTCCTTTATATCACTTGTCTGCACTGCGAAATTAGGGCTATTTGATTTATTGTTGGCATTTATCATGCCTTTCCATTAAACTCCTTTACAAATGAAATAACTATCTTTTGATAAGTCTGCTTAGAGATAGACTTAGAAGTCATTGCTAGGCTTCTTAATCGCTTTTCAAACTTATTGAGGAAATATTAATTCTCTACTTTCTGTGAATGAGAGGTGAATACTAGTCAAATAAAAAGCTAAAACCAAAGTGCCCTTACTTGTACTTCACTGATTTTTTTTTCTTTAAGGTAAATCCTGTTTCTGAATTCTAAAGGTTTGCTTTTTGTTTTTGAAATTTAGGTGAAGGAAATGTTTGTATAAGGTATACAGCATGATGTCTGTCTAGATATTAACCAAGAAGTCACAAAGATGTATTTGAATGATGAAGTAACTGCTTTCTCTATGCTGTGGAATCTGGGTAAACAATAAAAAAATTATGATAAAAACATTCTATCTAGCCTACAGCCTTAAATAAAATTGTTTCTTCATCCTAGCGGTTCATTTTTTGTCTTGTTTTTTATTTTATTTTTTTGCGGTGCTGGAGCGGTTCATCCTGGAAGCCACTAAGACTCCCTCCAGAGGCTCTGGGTGGTACCTCTGCTGCCAGCTTTTTGCTGTTAAAAATTTAAATAATTCTCTCTTCAGAATTGTATAGAGGCTTTTACCTCTTGTGCATTCACAGTAAAATAAAGCACAGCCTTCTTCAGAGGTACGTTTTAGATGGAAGAATTGTTTACACAAAAAAAATTTATGAAAAACATTTCTTAAGAAGTACTTGTGTTAGTTGCTTTCACTTCTAGGTAGTGGAAGGAAAGCTACAGCATGATCATTATTAAGAGTAAAGGCACTCATGAAGAATAAAGAAAAATGAATAAAAGAAAAAGAACCAATAGGAGCCAGGAAAGTAAGAGCAACTATTCATGAAAGATTTTTTGAAAAATTCATTAGAGGATAAAAGATGCAAAGAGGCGATCCTGACACATTACAGAAGAAAGAACTGAGTAGGGAAATCCAGGCCTGAATAGAGACAGAAAGAAAACTCAAGGATCTTTATTTATAGGAAGGGAAATTTCAGGATGAAAGTGCGAAGACTATTATGAATTCTCTGTCACTTGTGCTCACCTCTGCTGCTGCCATCCTGTTAGAGCTCTCTTTCTGTCTGCTGCTTAGGTAACCTGCCTCAGGGACAGGCCTGTTGATTACCTAGTCTAAGGCCTGTTACCTCCTGCTGTGTTCTAATCTCCCAGTGGGTATCTGTGCTAGTAGCTGACCTTGGAAGTCAGCAGGGATTTTGTAGGTATAGGTAGTTGAGATTCAGCCTCTTCTAACATGATGCTGTTGTATTTTAAGTAGAATTCACACAGCTAATTTTGGAAAGACAACGCTCCCTAGTTTAAAAAAAAAAAAAGTGGATGTGATGTGGAGTAAATGAATGATGAATTTGTTCTATGATAATGTATCATTAGATTCACGCTAAGAAGGGAAGCTTCAGAGGATCATTATGAGATTCAACTTGCCAGGCTAGGTTGTTTCACTTTAATTGAGAAAACTCATTTGAAGCTTAGCTCCATACTGGGACAGAATGCACAAGTACACAGAGCACAAATAAAAGCAATTAGACCTACCACCTTGGCCTTGATGGGGTCTGCCTCCTCAGAATGCCTGATTAAATCCTAGTCTCAAAAGCAGGCTATTAGCAGTCACTTAACTCTTTCTTTTTAGAGTAGGAAAGGTTGTAAGGTTTGTTTCCAGGGAGACAGAAGGATAAAAAAGATAAGTGACCTCTGATAAAGGAGCAACACTTTCACTTGGGTGGATCCTAAACTTTAATTACACCTTATATACACTGGTGATTCATATTATCCCTTGAAAGAATCCTAGACATATACATATAGGAATCTTTAGAAAATGAGTTCCCAAGATTGCAAATCTTCCTCTTTACAAAGGGACAATCTTACTGTGTAAAATTCTGAATCACCTACAGGAGACTTTCTAAATTTACACCACAGAATTTTTCTTACAGAAGTAAAGTTCAGCTATTCAAGTCTTCAGGGATTTTTTTTTTTAACATTATCATTGACACATTAATAGTGTGGTTTATCTGATTTGATACTTCTCTGATTCCTATTTCTCAAATCAGATTCCCAAGCAAGGAACAGACTTTTAATAACCCTTACAGCATTTTCTTAAATAATTCAAGGTTAAAAATAGATGTTCTTTTGATGAAAAGTTCTCTTCAAAAACAGAATTCAAACATAATGTCACTAATTCTATTTTAACAAACTCTTTCATCCATTCCAATCCAACTTCTGTTCTCTTTCCAAATACATCTGCACACACTCATATCCACACTCTAATTCTGTTTACTGAGATTGCCTCTATTTAACTCAACTATGACTCTCTTCTGGTTTAATCAAAAACACACTACTCTCTCTTGGTCTTTAATGGCCTCTCAGTAGCATTCTTCCAGTACCTCATTTCTTTTCTCAAAACTTATTTTTCTTGCTCTTCATGACTTCAGTCTCCTGGTTATTTACTCCATCTCTGAAGAAGTACTCCTTCTTATCCAGTAACAGATTGTTCTTGTGTGTCTGATATCTAAATATTAAAGTTTCTAAAACCTCATAACTCCTTTCTAAACAGTTTTTTTTTTTTTTGGGGGGGGGTGATTTTATATATTCCCACAACTTAAAAATACACAAGAGGACTTCTGTTTTCAACTGTGAGGTGAAAAGAGTTTGGAAGTCATCCATTACTCTCTTACAACCTGAAAAGGCTGAAGAGACAATACAAAAGTTGCCTGAATTTATTAGAAAACAGAGGTCACACGGCAAATTGTCACCCTAAAATCTGGAGAGCCAGGCGAATCCAAGCAACATCTGTTTACCTGAAGCAGGATCAATTAAGCCATAAGAAGTAGTAATAACAGAATAGCTACTTTGACAAAATGTTGGAGACTAAGTGTGAACCAGCTTAACCTTGAGAAACTCTAGAGGCCTAGGGCATAAGAGTGCTACCACTCTTTCATGGGTTTATGCCAGGAAGATTCTAAAGTGAACAGTCATCAAAGACCCCTTTGTGGCTTTGGTAGGAGGTAAAGAATCATTTCGAAAAGTATTTTTATAACAAAGACCTCCTTTGTAAGAGAAAGGACTTGACAGTGTCTTACCTGGGGAAACGACATTTCCCATCCTCAGCCTCCTCTTACCTTCCTGTCCCACCTAAAGATGACATGTGCAAGAACTATTTGTACATGTCCAGGTACAGTCCAGGAGCACAGGCCCACTAAAAGACTGAACTATTTCATAGGATTATAGGATGCCTCCTCTCATCAACACCTTACCATAACAGTGAAATAATAGTGAATTAGAGATCTAAGAGCTGGAAAGCCCAGACTTCTGAGGATGGGCATTAGGGAAATCCAATATCAGAAGCAGAAACACAAGGATAGAAGGAAAATAAAAATGTTTCAGCTAGGAAAATTGAACTACATCAAGAAAAGAAGAGCATTGGAAAAATCAATAAAAACTTTTATTTTTCTTATTGTGAACCTAAAATACAACTGCATTAAAAGCAATAATAGTAGAAAAGGATTTGGTTATTATGGTATACAGTTAAGTGAAATGTCTAACAGGAATGCCATTAGAGATGAGTGGAAGCAATTGGGAATATTCAGTTATAACATACCTTACTACTATGAAGTAGTATTATGTAATTTGAAAATGGACTTAACCTGACCTTGCGAGCTGTCTTCAGCATGACGCTGTTGTCAAGTGCGTGTGTTCCCAGGCCACAGGGAACTTGCTTTCATGGCCACTCCAAGTTTGGGAGCGGAAAACCGAAAAGCCCTTTTGTTTAGAAGTCTGAGTGGTTTGTGGGGGGGACCTTTTAGAGTTGCATGCGGCGCAGGACCTGGTGTGGAGACAGAGGGGAAAGCTACCTGAGTCGGCGCGCTGGGGGACGCAGCGTTTGACAGCACTAGGGAAAGAAAATGCATGGCAAAGTCGTGTCTTCGGTTAGACTAACTAGCATGCGGAGTTTAGTGTGGGAAACAGTGTATGACGTTGCTGTATCAAAGTTGTAAAATTAAGCATTATTTATTGAAAACTGTGTATTTTTTTGTAAAAACCTGATCACATAGAGAATATCAGTGGCTTGTGCTTGTGCTTCAATCGAACAGCTTCTTGACCGCCCTCCTTGGTATGCAGTGTTAATGCTCAGGGTTGAAAATAGTACACTCCAATGTCTCTTTTGAAAGTTTTTCACAGAGGAATACATTTGTTCAAAAGACTCTAATAAAATTGTGTGATCAATCTCCACTTGTGGTTTTTACATGACTTTTCTCCAGTTCTGCATTGGATAATTACTGTCTAACGCCTAACGTGTTGTCGCGAAGCTGAGGTGACGGACAGCTGCAGAGGCCTGGTGGCGGAGCGCCGGAGGCAGGCCTGGCCCGCGGGAGGTGGATGCTCTGGGCAGGTTGGAGTTGGAGAGCTGCTGACAGCTGGGATGAGCATGGTGATCATGTCTTGATATTTTCTCAGGCTGATAGAGTGAATCAAAGCATAGACCAAGTATAGAAGGGTAGGTTAACATGTTTGTCAGAAATGTCTCAAGTAGAAGATGAAGGAAATATATCAGGGGCAATTGCTGCTATTGAATTCAATGCCAGCAAACTCCATTCCTCTGTGTCTTCTTTCCTCTCTCCTCTCTCTCTCTCTCTCTCTCTCTCTCTCTCTCTCTCTCTCTCTCTCTCTCTCTCTCTCTTTCCTCTCTCTCTAAACAATTTACAGTGTAAATGTATTTTGACATAGAAATCATTCTGTATTGAGATTCTTGATATAAAATGCTTTTATGAAAGCCTGTAAGTGATCCTTGGAATTATCAGATTTTTTTTAAAGATGTGTTTACATGGTGAGTGTTTGTTGTATATTAAATTTGGTTTTGTAGAAACGATTGTGTTGTATAAAAAAAAAAAAAGAAAAAAGAAAATGGACTTAGATGAGTTAAAAGTATATATTATTGAGAATCTTGGAAAATGGCTAAACATTGTAGAAAGAAGTATAATTATTAGGGTAAGAGATAAATCATATAAAAGGCTCAAAACCAGAGAAGACAGAAAAATAAGGAGATAAAAAAAGAAAGAAAAGTACAACACATAGAAATCATTCACAGTCATGGTAGACTTTAATCCAACTCTATCAATAATCACTTTAAATATGAATAATTGCAGTGAACCAGTTACAAAACAACCATAAGAGTGGTAAAAAAAAAATTAATAAAACCTGACTATATGCTCTTCCAAAGAAATTCACTTTAAATGTAAAAACTCATAGAGGTTTAAAATAAAGGGATAGAGAAAGGTATATTCTATTAACATGCATAAAAAGAAAGCAGGAATAGTTATGTGAATATCAGAAAAAACATACTTCAAATAAGAGAATATTACTGGAGACAAAGCTCATTGCATAATTATAAAGGGGTCGATTCTCTTAAGACACATAATAATAAGAAACATGCCTGCACCAACAAGAGGGCATCAAAACATAGGATGCAAAACATACCATGGAAAGGAGAAGTGATCAAATTTACTACTATAGTTTGGCTCTTCAACTTCTCACTGTCTATAATTGATAAATAAAGGAGGTAGCAAATCAGTTAGTCAAGCAGAACAGTTCTATCACCCAACTTAATCTAGTCAACATCGTCAAGTTCTCTATCCAACAGCAGGCTATACATTCTTCTCAAACTACATGGAACATGCCATCAGTATAGACCACATTCTGGAACATAAAAAGATTCCTTAACAAATTTAAAAGAATAGGAAGCCTACAAAGAAAGTATTACATCTGACCACAATAGAATTAAATTAGAAATCAATAGCATACAGATCCCTGGAAAAATTCCTCAATATTTGAAGAATAAACAACACACTTCTCATTTACATAAAGGTCAAAAATTTTTCAAGAGACTTTAAATATTTGGAACTAAATGAAAATGAAAGTAGAACATATCAAAATGTGTAGGCTGTAGCAAAAACAGTTCTTACAGAAAAATAAATAGTATTGAAGGTATATGTAAGAAGAGAAGGATTAGCTTATACCTTAAGATCTGGGAAAAGGAGCAAAATAAAACTAAAGCAAACAGAAAAAGATAAAGAATGAAAATTACAAGAGAAATCAATAAAATTGAAAAGATAAAGCAACAGAGAAATTCAATGAAATTGAAAACTGTTTTATTCCAAAGATTAAAATCCTCCAATCAAGAAAGAAAAAGACACAAATCCCTAATATCAGGAAAATAAGAGGGTCATGGCTGCTGATTCTATGAACACTAAAATGATGATAAAGGAATATTATGAACAACTTCAAGCCCACAAAGTCAATAACCAGATGAAATGAACTAATCCCTTAAAAGATACAACTACTCAAAAAGAGACAACACTTGAAATGTCCTGAATGCATTTAGTTAATTGCAACAATAATTAAAAATCTTTGAAAGAAGAAAGAACTGGGTCTGTGGGGTTTTAATGGTGAGTTCTGCCAAATATTTTTAAACTTAATTGATACCAATTCACTACAATCTCTTCCAAAAACAAACAGGGTAGGAAAAAAAAAGTTAAAAACAAAACAAACAAAAAAACATGATTTGGTGTGACCATGAAACTCAGATTTGCATCTCTACCCAACCGAGATATGTATCCATTTATACCTTATATAAATCTTCTATATCTCACAAGCTTATTAAACAATGTGAAAAAAATTACTTTTAAAAAACAGTTCACCCCCTAATGCATCCTCTTTTCCCTCTACTCAGTCTTTCCAGTATGTGATATTGTGACAGGTTGACATAATTGATACCATGGAAATGTTATAGACCAGGTTATATGGGCAATGACTAACCAGATTCCATTTTACCCTGAGGCTCAGTGTTATTTAGGAAATGCTTCTCCCATGAGAACACCCCACCTCTGTAACTATCAAGAGTTGCTTAACACAGCATGTTTGGCAACACAAAATGGCAATTTTTTTTTTAAATGCAAAGCAGTTTATTTTTTAAAAAAACTGTTTCCATCTTTTTAAGTCATTTTTAGTTAAGGCAATTTTCCTAATTTTCTATTTGTAAAAATTCACTGTATTAGTTGTTATTCTGTTTCCATGTTGTTAATCCTTTTTACCTGAATTATGTTTTAGAGTCAACCTTTTCAAATAATGTAGATACATAGAAATTTGTTTTTACATCAATTGTAAATCTTGAAACAACCTAGCCAAGGACTGGTGCGGTCATGTATTTCTTTTAACAGGGTCAGCACATGTCCATCATCCATGAGGCGTCAAGCCACCCCTGGCCAGACCGGCTGTATCACGGGAGAGTGCAGGTGGTTGAGGTAAAGGAAAGCACCTATTCAGTGTTTCTTCTTTTTTCCAGTCTTTTTCAGTGGTTCTTAATGATCCCTTTTGGTTTGTGTTCTAATTATTTCGGTCAATCACAATTTTTTATTTAAGAATATTAGCAATTCTTATATAATGTAAAATCGTTCTCTTTTTGATTCCTATTTTTCTTAGACAATTTACCATATCAATAGCGATTGTCTAGATGTTAGTAATCATCCTTTAACTTGAACCCAACTAAGGTCATTTTGACCCCATTTCCCCTTGTACTTATCATTTTCGATCTCGTGATGTTCGTTTGTAGTTCTGAATCATAGCAACAGACACTTATGATTTATGTACTGCCTTATGGTATAAAAACCCTGGCAACGCTATGGTCAGTACTGCTCAACAGCCATCTTGGGCATTGTGGGAGTCAGGCATCGGCTAATAAAGAGTCTCAGATTTGAACTTCTCAGTGGTGATCGGTCTGTTCTTAAATTGCGCCCCACAAGAATATCAGTTCTAAAAACCTAGGAACCATGCTTGATCCTCAAGCATGCCACTTTTATATCAAGTCCAAAGATGAGCCCTGTGAATTCTACCTCCATTCTCTGTCCTGGGTCCATGCCCTGCCTCACCTCTGTCCCTCGGCACTCACTCCCGTCATCCCTCTTTGACTCACTCCCAGCACACTAACTCCCATGCCTCTAATACATTCTCTGCACTGCAACAAGACATGATGTTTTATTTTCACCAAGATATTCAGCTCAAACTTTATTCACTCCATTCTCAATATAACTCATGTTTCGGGTTTTGGCTTGGGTACAAACTCCCAAAAAAGATCTTTTTTTGGTCACCATTTCTGTTTTAATATATATATATGTGTGTGTGTGTGTATACACATATATTTTATTTATTTATTTACTTATGTGTGTGCTGAGAATTGAACCCAGTGCCTCACACATGCCAGGCAACTACTCTACCACTGAGCCACAACCCCAGCTCCAGTCATCATTTCTGAAGAATATTTTTCCTCTTTTTGTTTTCCTCAGTAATTTATCATTGAACTCAGAAAAAAAGGATCACAAACTACATTTATTTTGTTTGCTTCCCCATGTTTTCTTGTCTCCGCCAGCAGAATTAAAACTCCAGGAGAGCAGGAACAATATTGAATTTGTTCACAATAGTGTTCTCAGTTTCTAGCACAACCTATGACACAACATTCTGAGCATGTATTTATTAAATCAATGAATGTGACTAGGAAAGTGTATATTGACCCGATTTGATACTATTGCACCAAAAGAGAAATGAAATAAAAATTTGTCCAGTTCAAAATTTAATGAATTACTTGTCTCTGCATTCCTAAATTCTCCAAATATTTATTGAGGACACATTTTTGCACACCCCTCATGGGAAAACAAACCAATGGAATAATAATCAAAAGTGCAGAAAAAGAGCTTAGATTTAAATTTGGCCAGTATGCCAGTCAGAACTTCTACTGACCTGAAAAGCATTATTTATGTTACATCTGACAGATTATGTTGAAAGATGTTGAATGTTCGTAAAGGAAATTCTGCAAGAGAGCTCAGCAATTGGCAGCTACCTGAATCTTCTTTTAATGTGAAGAGCATCTGTTCATTCTTCCTATTTATTTCATATTCTGCATCTACATGTAATAGAGCCTGAGTTTTGGTGTCAGATCACTGGCCACTTTGTTGTTATGTAATTTTATACATGTTACTTCATCCTTTGATCCTTAATTTCTATCCATAAAATAGGATTAATAATAACATTCCCAGTGTCATATTCTTCCCTTTATCTGCATTGTCTTTACACTTAAATTATATAATTTTAGGTTATTTTATATAAACTAATATGTGTTCATTACTAAAAATATCCAGCAATACAAAAATAGAGCTAAAAATGACCTAATAGTTCACAGTCCTGAAATTACCTGTGTAACCTGTCTCCTTCACTGCAAGACCCTCATTCCAGATGAATGCAGGGATCTGGAATTACCCACATTCCAGATGAATGTCAGGGGATTGTGCAGATTAATGTGATTTAGAAAATAAATTGGCAAAGCCCTTTAAGCCTTAGGAACCATAAAAGCACATATTGCCCTCCTAAATCCTGCTTATATTAAAGATGATATTATATAAACATTAAGAATTTGGAGTCATTATATTTTAACCCAAATTTTGTTTTTATTTTTTAATTTGTTCTAATTAGTTGTACATGACAGAAAAATGCATTTATGCATTTTGATAAATCATGTATAAATGGAGTATAATTTCTCATTTTTCTGATTGTACATATTGTAGGATCACATTGGTCATGCAATCATATATGTACTTGAGGTAATAATGTCTGTTTCACTGTGCTATCCTTCCTACCCCTAAACCCCTTCCCCTCCCTTCACTCCTCTCTACCTTATCTAAAGTAACTCTATTCTTCCCTAGAACCCCCTCCATTGCCCCCGCTGCCCCTTCCTGTTGTGAATTAGCATCCACATATCAGAGAAAACATTCAGTCTTTGGTTTTCTGGGTTAGGCTTATTTCGCTTAGCATGATATTCTCCATGTCCATCCATTTACCAGCAAAGGCCATAATTTCATTCTTCTTTAAAGCTGAGTCCATTGTGTGTTTGTGTGTGTATATATATATATTATATACACACACTACATTTTCTTTTTCTATTCATCTGTTGAAAGATACCTAGCTTGGTTCCATTGTTTAGCTATGGTGAGTTGAGCTGCTATAAACATTGACATGACTGTATCACTGTAGTATGCTAATTTTAAGTCCTTTGGGATAGTGGGATAGCTGGGTCAAATGGCATTTTCATTCTTACCTTTTTTAAGGAATCTCCATACTTCTTTCCACAGTGGTTGCACCAATTTGCATTCCCACCAGCAATATTTGAGAGTATTTTTTCCCCACATCCTCATCAACATTTATTGATGCTTGTATTCTTGATAATTGACATTCTGATTGGAATGAGATGAAATCTTAGTTTTGATTTGCATTTCTCTAATTTCTAGAGATGATGAACACTTTTTCATATATTTATTCATCAATTTTTGTATATCTTCTGTGAAGAGTCTGTTCAGTTCCTTAGCTCATTTATTTGATTGGGTTATTTGCTATTTTGGTGCTAATTTTTTTGAGTTCTTTATATATCCTAGATATTAATACTTTATCTGAGGTGTATGTGGTAAAGATTTTCTCCCAATCTGTAGACTCTCTCTGTAGCCCTTAATTCTTATAGACAGTTTTGAATACTCCCTGCCTTGACAGTAAGATTTTTTTCTCTTTCTTTTCCTTCTACTCAAAATACTTTTCAATCAGCTGTATAATTTTCCTTTGTCAAGTTGTATAATACATACTTTATATTTTTAAATCCAAACTTCCCAAGTTATTTTATCTTTATACTTAAAAACTTACTGAATTCATTTTTATTGCTATGACAAATTAACACAAATTTAGCAGCTTGAAACAAATTTAGCACACATTTATTATTTTACATCTCCATGGGTCAGGAACCCCCCAAAATTTAACTGGCTTCCCAGTCCGGTGTCTTACAAGACTGGAATTCCAGTGTTGTTGACTGAGTTACTTTAAGAGCTTGTGGTGGACACTCTTCCAAGCTCACACTTGTACTACCAGAATTGAGTGGCTTATGATTATAGGGTAAGGGACCCCATTTTCATGCTAGCTGTTATCCAGGGACAAAGCACTACTCTCACAGACAGATCATAATCTGTCCGTTTCCTTTGGGGGCCAATCTTACAATACCTCTCTGACACCTGACCTCCATTAAATGAGTCCCTTGATTAGTTCAGACCTACTCAGTTAATTCCTTTTGATTGATTCAAAGTGAACTGATTAGCAACCCTTGTGTTTTGGATAAATGTTTCCCAATGTCCATGTGTTAAAGGTTTGATCCCAGTCTGTGGTACTATTGGGAGGTACTGACATCTTTAGGAGGTGGGGGACAGTGGAAGGGTTAGGTCATTGTGGGCATGCTCCTAAAGGGATTTATGAAACCCTGGTCTCTGTCTCTCTCTCTCTCTGTCTCTCTCTCTCTCTCTCTCTCTCTCTCTCTCTCTCTCTCTCTCTCTCTCTCTCTCCTCTCTCTCTCTTTGGCTTTGTGGCTACCATGAGGTGAGCATCTTACTTCACCATACATTCTTCACCATGATGTTCCACCTTACCCCACACCCAAAAGCAACAGGAACATTCAACCATAGACTTAAACCTCTGAAACTGTGAGTTAAAATGAACCTTTTTTCTTTACAAGTTGATTATCTCTTATTTGTTAAAATAGCAGAGAGCTGACATAGCAACTTACTCAAGAAAAAAAACTGATCATATTTAGTAGTCCCATCTACACTCAAAGAGATGAAATTACAAAAAATGTAATCAGATGTGAAGTCTATCAGGGGTCATATTAGAGTTTTGTCTACTACACTCACTGAAAATGTTTTTATTCCGGACTCCTTTCTTGTTTGATCCACTGACTAGTTATTCAGACTTCATCAATGAGTAGCATACCAAGCAAAGGTCCTTGTCCTTGAGTTTTCTTGTCTAAAAATGTTTGCCAAGTGTTACTCTTAGTATAAATGATAATTTGGCTACATAAATATTCTTAGATCATTTTTGTTTTCCCTCAGATTTTAAACACTTTCCAGATGGTATGAGTTGTTATGGAGAAGTCTGTGATATTTCTGATTCTCTGCTTCCTACCCATTGCAGGAGACAGGATATTTTGTTTTCCTGCCTAGATGTCTAAAGAACTCTTTTGTTTTCCTAAAAAGCCCATATTTTACTTAGGATATATTTAAATTTGAGAGCTATTTCCCCCTTCTGTACCTCTCAATAATTTTTCTCTTCCATTAAATAGATACTTTCCTCCAAGGATAGCAATTGTCCTTACATCAGCTCATCTTTGGTCTCCTAATTGCTTATCTTCCATAATTTTTAAATCTCATTGTTTATTTTCCTTCACTGAATTTATTAACCTAAGTCTTTCACTCAGGGCAGAAATTCAATGTTTTATTCTCTCCTGTCTCTTCTTGCTTCTAATTTATTTATTAGAGCTATAAATGTTGATGTTTTAAACTTGATTTGTTTTACTAGTTCTGAAATTTCCCTTTTCATTTTATTCTCATTTAGTGTCTCGACTTTGGCCTGTTGTTTTATTGATTTTGTCTTTTTGTTAAGTTCCTTATAGCTCAAAACATACTTGGAAAGCTTTCTTCCCTTCCTTGGACAATATATTTTCCTGAACAGGTGCTTCATCTGTCTTGCATTCCTTTTCCTCAGAGTTCTGCTATAAAATGTTTGTGGTAGTTGGTTATTTTTTAAAATCTTGCTATTGCTTATAAAGGTATTCCTAATATGGATTTTAAGTTTCTCTGACACTGTAAGATTGAATTTTCCTTGACACTGTCACATTTTATGCAAACTACAGGTTCAGGGCGGGGTCTTCTTTTCAGTACATTTATATGTCTGAGAGTTCATTGTGTTGAAAAGGGAAAAGGACACCTCAAAATCAATGGCCTCTGTTAAGAAAGCTGTCCTCTATTCTATTATTGTAATTCTTTTGGTCGTCTTTAATGAGCAAGAACCGCACAACCAGGGATATTTCCTGCTCTGAAATAATTTGCCTCATTGGAAAAAGGAAACTTCTTAGAGACCATTTCAGTTCTGCAGAGATTCTATGAGTGGTTTCACTTTGATTTCTCCCCACACTGCCTCCTCAGTCTGTTTATGTCTCACCAGTCTGCAGCTTTCATGGAGAAATTCCAGGATTTTGTCAGCTCCCTTTCTACTATCCTTCACTCTTCTGACACGGGGATGGAGGTGGCCTCAGAATCAGGAGCCATCTTGATGTAGCATTTTCTGTTTCTTTCCTTGGCCTTCATTTTTCCAAAGTTTAGAGCAAACTTTTATTCATTGAATATTAGGAAATATTAAATATTAAATATTCATTGAATATTAGGAAATATTAAAATTGGTGATGAAATTTTACTTTACCATCTTTACCTAAAAGTTTCTATTCCTTTATATTTTAAAAAAATTAAAATATTGAAAAAAATCTAAATATCTAAATATCACTGGTTAAAAAAATTGTCAAACACCCATGGTACTGTACATGAGTTGGAGAAAGTATTTATGAGTTTACACGAAAAGAACTCCAGGATTCAATGTTAGTTGGAAAAGGAGAAATGCCAGTGTGTGTGATGTGACAAAGGGAGGTGACATAATTATGATGTGTAGCTGATGTGCTAATATCATAAATATTCCTGGAAAGGTCCATAAACAACACATGAAGATGAAAGACTTAAAACTGTATGCTATAGGCTGCCATTTCAATTTTTAGACATATGAATATCTATTCAAAATAAATTTTAAGAATTTAAAAATAAGCAGATTATAATTGTATTATAGAGTATGAAAAATGATTTTTGTTTTTCTTCCTCTTCCACTTAAGCATAACTTCATTTTAATTAATTACATTTTTCAAGGAACTTATATACAAATGAATCTGCATCTGAGGTCACAAGGATTGGGACTTCAACATCATATCTTTTTGGGGAAGCACGATTCAACCCATAGCCTTGGACTTCAAAATACTAGGAATATGATGATTCCTCTAACACGTGAACTAGCCTACTAAACAGAACATTGTCACATACGAAACCCCTCAACCATGTATTATGGCTCACATAAGAACCCCTTTAAAAAGTCTTTATTAAATGTTGAAAGGGTGTAAAATGAAATGTATAAAATATTTATAAGGAACAAAGAAAACCTATTCAATACCTATGCACATGCCAACTAAATTAAGAGAAAAATTGCTATTACTTTGAAACCTCTTATGTGTGCTTAGTCATTTACTTTCTTTTTAAATGTTGTCCTTTAATTATTATTGTTATTTATGACCACCTTACTGTGCATAGCACACCAGAACGTCTTGTTCCCATCTAACTGTAGCTCAGTACCCATGGATTAACCTTTCCCCGTGCTCCTCCATCGCCTCTGTCACCTCCTACTATGCATGAGATCAACTCATTTTTGGATTCCACCTTGGAGTGAAATCATGTAGTCCTCGTCTTTCTGTGCTTGGCTTATTTTACTTAGCAAAATGATCTCCTGTTCTATCCATGTTGCTGCAAATGACAGTTTCTTCTTTTTAGTGCCTGAATAGTGTTCTGTTGTGTATACATACATTTTCTTTATCCATTCACCAGTTGGTGAATATTTACATTGCTTCCACTTCTTGGCTATTTTGAATAAGGCTGCAGTGAACTCAGGGTTGTAGCTGATCCTCTGACACACTGACTTCATTTCCTTGTAACCAGTTGTGGGATTGACAGATCACATGATACTTCTATTCTTAATATTTTTGGGAAACTCCTATAGTACTCTCCCTAATGGCTACACTAATTCTCAGTCCCAGCAACAGTGTGCAAGGGGTCCCTTTTCTCCACATCCTCCCGGTACTTTTTCTCTTTAGGCTTTTTGATAATAATCATTCTTACCAGGGTGAGGTAATACCTCATTTCCCTGATGATTAGTGATGCTGTAAATCTTTTAATGTACCTATTACCATTGTTTATCAGACTTATTGCCCTTGTTTATCAGTTTTTTTTTTTTGTTTGGTTGATTTATTTTTGTTTCATTTAGCTTTTGCTATTGAGCTTTTGAATTCTTTAAATATTCTGCATATCAATTCCTTGTACAGATGTATAGTTTGTAAATATTTTCTTCCACTCCATAGGTAGTCTCTGTACTCTGTTGGTTGTTCCTTTGGTGTGAAGAAGTTCTTTAGTTTGATATAATAACATTTTCCTATTTTTGCTTTGGTTTTCTGTGCATCTGAGGGCTTGACCAAAATATCATTTTATGTTCTAAAGTCCTAAAATATTTTTTCTGTTTTCTTATAGCAGCTTCATAGTTTCAGGTCTTCCGTTTAAGTTTTGAATCCTTTTTGAATTTGTTTTTATAACTAGTGAAAGATGGGATCTCACTTTCACTTCATCTTCTTAGATGAAATCACAATTATGAACTTACTTCTTTCATAAGATTGTACCATTTGATTTTGAACGTTTATGTTCCCATCAGTTGCAATGTGCTCTTTTTTTTTTTTTCTGTGCTTGTTTTGCTTATGAGTTTTTTGTTGTGGATTATTTTTCCAAATTCAGCCTTACTGATGGGTGTAGCTCCAGATTATTCATTTTTTCTTTAATCTATATCATTGCATTTTGTGAAAATAATACAATCCATTTACTTATTCTTTTAACTATTGATAAGTAGATGGATTTGTTTTTAAGAATTTTATTTTTGTTTTCTTTTAAAAACACTACTGACTTAAACATCTTGTTCAAATCTCCTGGTTCATGTGTGGGAGTGGAATCAGGGTCATTGGAATAATCCTGATTAATAATACTACATATTCTAATGATTTTTCTATAGTGGTTGAACTAGGGTATAAAGTACCCTACCATCGCTTTGTGATTTCTTGCCTTTTAATATTTGCCCCTATTGAATGTTAATTAATCCTTCATTGAGGTTTTTATTTGTGTTTATTGGCAATTTGGGTTTCTTCTTCTACCACTTAGTTTTAGTCAGGTTTTTTCACAGCTGTGACCAAAGGACCTGACAAGAACAATTTTAGAAGAAAAGTTTATTTGCGACTCATGGTTTCAAAGGTCTCAGTCCATAGATGGTCAACCATCATGGTAGAAGGGTGTGGAGAGGAAAAGCAGTTCAGGAAGCAGAGAGAAATTTCAATAGACTCAGAACAAAATATAAACCCCAAAATCTCACCCCCATGAGTCCACCCCCTCCAGCTACACCCTGCCTGCCTGCAGTTACCACTCAAATCCTGTGAGTGGATTACTGTACTGATCAGGTTAAGGCTCTCATAACCCAATCATTTCACCTCTAAACTTTCTTGAATTGTCTCACGCATGAGTTTTGGGCCATATCTCATATCTAAACCATAACAGATGTATACATTCGAATATTTTTCCCATTTTCATAAGGTTATTAGTCTGTCTCTTGCTGATTTCTTGAATTCTTTATATGTTCTCGATACCAGTTCTTTCTCAGATGCTTACTGCAAATATTACCTTCTGATTTGTGGATGATATTTTTATCTATTTACATATCCTTTTAATTAGCACAACTTATTTTTTTATTTTTTATTTGTTCTAATTAGTTATACATGACAGCAGAACGCATTTCAACTTATTATACACAAATGGAGTACAATTTTTTCATTTCTCTGATTGTACACAATGCAGAGTCACACCATTTGTGAAATCATACATGTACACAGGGTAACCATGTCCATCTCATTCCACCACCTCTCCCACTCTCATGCCCCCTTCTCCCCCCTCACTCTCCTCTGACTAATCTAAAGTTCCTCCATTTTTCCCTTGCCCCACCCCCACCTCATTATGGATCAATTTCTACATATCAGAGAAAACATTTGGCTTTTGGTTTTTTGGGTTTGGCTTAGTTCGCTTAGCATCATATTCTCCAACGGCATCCATTTACCTGCAAATGCCATAATTTCATTCTTTAAAGCTGAGTAATATTCCCTTGTGTGTATATATACCACAGTTTCTTTATCCATTTATCTATTGAAGGGCATCAAGGTTGGTTCCACAGTTTAGCTTTTGTAACATAACTTTTAATGTCACTAAATTTATCAACCTTTACTTTACATGGTCTCTGCCTACTGTGTTTAAATTTAAGAGATCTTTCTTTACCATAATGGCTTAGATTTTTTTTCCTATGTTGCTTTTAAAAGCTTGCAGTTTGCTTTTCACATCTAGGTATTAAAGAATGTGAAATTGGGAGGTTGGTCGCCTTCAGGGAGCTAGGCAGTGGGCAGCCACTCCGCCCAACCCCCACGACGAGATCCGATGCCATCACTGAGCGATGCTGCCTGACCTCTGCACTGAGGTCGGGCACCTTCACTGAGTGATCCTGCCCGACCACCTCGCTGAGGTTGGTCACCATCTCAGAGAGAGCCGACTGGTGAGCCAGCCTGCCCAACCCCCACACCAAGGTTGGACACCTTCTCTGAGAGACCCCACCTGACCCCCACACCGAGGTCAGACGCCATTGCTGAGCCTGCCTGCCTGCCCCCTACTGCTGAGGGACACTGCACCTGCCTCTGTGCTAACTCAGCACACCCTCGCTGGGGATCCCCAGCTTCTTTGGAGGCCAGTTCAGGCATTTTGAATTATTCCTGAGGGCGTGGCCATCATCATTGGAAGTGCAGCTCCCTTCCTGAGACACCTACAGGAGACTGGAAGCCCTTTGACAAGACCCAGGAGTCAAGAAGAGAAGGGACTGAGAGACTCGGGACCAACTCAGAGCCACCAGTGAGTCTCTCCCACTGGTCAGGCTCCCTGGATGGGGCAGTAGTCCCAGAATGCAGGGAACTTCATGGAGTAGAGTGGCCCAGTGAGACTCCCCTGCTGGAGCAGTGAACCAGGACAACCGGGAGCATTGTAGAGGAGGACCACCCAGAGAGAGGCTTTGACGCAGAGTAAGGGTCCCAGGCCCAGGCGGCAGGACCAGACCACAGGCAGCTTCTCAGAGGAGGGCAGTGCAGCAAGGGAGTCCCTCACAGGGTCAGGCTCCCCAACCCAGGCAGTAGGTCCAGACTCCTGGGAACATCCCAGAGGAGGGCTGCCCAGTCCAGGTGGTAGTTCTGAACCAAAGGGAACTTCTTGGAGAAGAGCTGCCCACCAGGTGAGTCTTCCCCGCTGGGCAAGGCTTTCCCACCAGGGCAGTAGAACCAGAGACACAGGTCCAGACCAGACGTGTCCCAGTCTGTAGTCTAGTCCCCCTTTGGCTGACCATCAGTCAACAAGTGAAGGCGCCTCTGCCCACTGACAGGAAATATGCCCCATGTGAAGACCACCACCCCTAGAGGGACAGCTACCTTGTGGAGCATGGCATTATCAAGTTCCTCCAAGACGTCAGGCTACTGAAGGTTAGGAGGTGAGTTACTGGAAATCTATAGGGACAAAAGTAGTCAATAGAGGAAATCTACAATATCCCAGAGTTTCACTACTAGAAGGATAGATACCTGAGCAATATGAGAAAACAAGGGAAGAAAATGTCCCAAACATAGATGCTACAGCAATAAAATCCAATGACAGCATGGCAGAAGAAATGTCAGAAAGGGGGTTCAGAATGTACATAATTAAAATGAACAGGGAAGCAAACAATGAGATGAAACAGCAAATGCAGGCTTTGTATGATCACACCAATCAACAGTTAAAGGAGCAAATGCAGGAAGCAAAAGATCATTTCAATAAAGAGTTAGACCCAGTTGCTGCTTAGGAAAAAAAAAAAAAAAGAGTTAGAGATAGTGAGAAAAAAACAAACAGAAATCTGTGAAATGAAGGAAACAATAAACCAAATTTAAAACTCCATAGAAAGCATAACCAATAGGAGAGAACACCCGGAAGACAGAACTCAGATATTGAAGAAAAATATTTAACCTTGAAAGCAAAGTTGACCAAACAGAGAAGATGGTAAGAAATCATGAACAGAATCTACAAGAATTATGGGATATCATGAAAAGGCCAAATTTAAGAATTATTGGGATTGAGGAAGGCTTAGAGAAACAAACCAAAGGAATGAACAATCTATTCAATGAAATAATATCAGAAAATTTCCCAAATCTGAAGAATGAAATGGAAAATCAAATACAAGAGGCTTATAGGACTCCAAATACACAAAATTACAATAGACCCACATGAAGGCATATTATAATGAAAATACTTAATACAAAATAAAAACAAAATTTTAAAGGCTGCGAGAAAAAAGAATCAAATTACATTCAGGGGGAAACCAATACGGATATCAGTAGATTTTTCAATCTAGACCCTAAAAGCTAGAAGGGCCAGGAAAAACATTTTTCAAGCTCTGAAAGACAACGGATGCCAACCAAGAATCTTATACCCAGCAAAACTTACCTTCAGATTTGACAACAAAATAAAATCCTTTCATGAAAAACAAAATCTAAGAGAATTTACAAAAAGAAAGCCGACATTACAAAACATCCTCAGCAAAATATTTTATGAGAAAGAGATGAAAAACAATGATGTAAATCAGCAAGGGAGGAACTACCCTAAGGAACAGTCAAATAAAGGAGAAACCAAGTTATGTAAAAAAAAAAAAAAATGAGCCAAATGGCCAGGAATACAAATCATATCACAATAATAACCCCGAATGTTAATAGCCTGAACTCATCAATCAAAAGACATAGACTGGCAGATTGAATTAAAAAGAAAAATCCAATAATATGCTGCCTGCAAGAGATTCACTTCATAGAAAGAGATACCCACAGACAAAAGGTGAGAGGATGGGCAAAAACATACCATGCACATGGACACAGCAAAAAAGCCAGAGTATCCATCCTCATATCAGATAATGTGGACTTCAAGTCAAAGATAGTCAGAAGGACATTTCATACTGCTTAAGGGAAGCATCAATCAGTAAGACATAATAATCATAAATATCTATGTCCCAAACAATGGTTCATCAATATATGTCAAACAAATCCTTCTCAATTCTAGAAATCAAATAGACCATAACACAATAATACTAGGTGATTTTAACACACCTCTCTCAACACTGGACACATACTTCAAATAAAACTTGAACAAAGAAACCATAATCTCAATAACACAATCAATAATTCAGACTTAACAGACATTTATAGAATATACCATCCAACAAAGAGTGAATACACTTTCTTCTCAGTAGCAATATGGATCCTTCTCTAAAATAGACCATATTTTATGCCACAAAGCAAATGTTAGCAAATACAAGAAGATAGAGATACTACCTTGTATTCTATCAGATCATAATGGATTGAAATTAGAAGTAAATGACAGAGTAAAAAAACAAACTACCCAACACCTGGAGATTAAATAATATGGGTATTGTATGATGAATGGATAACAGAAGACATCAGGAGGGAAATAAAAAAATTCTTAGAAGTAAATGAAAACAAAGACACATCATATCAAAATCTCTGGGACACTATGAAAGCAGTACTTAGAGGAAGATTTATTTCATGGGGTGCATTCAACAAAAGAAGTAGAAATCAACAAATAAACGACTTAACACTACAGCTCAAAGTCCTAGAAAAAGAAGAGCAGAACAACACCAAAAGTAGTAGAAGACAGGAAATAGTTAAAATCAGAGCCAAAATCAACAAAATTGAAACAAAAGAAACAATCGGAAAAATTAACAAAATAAATAGTTGGTTCTTTGAAAAAATAAACAAAATTGATAAACCCTTAGCCACATTAACAAAGAGAAAGAGGGAGAAAACTCAAATTACTAAAATTCGGAATGAACAAGGAAATATCACAAAAGACACGAGTGAAATACAAAACATAATTAGAAGCTATTTTGAAAATCTCTATTCCCACAAAATAGAAAATCTTGAAGACAACAACAGGTTTCTAGAGACATATGAATTACCTAAATTGAACCAGGAGAACATACACAATTTAAATAGATCAATTTCAAGTAATGAAATAGAAGTCATCAAAAGTCCACCAACAAAGAAAAGTCCAGGACCAGATGGGTTCTCAGCTGAGTTCTACAAAACCTTTAAGAAACAGCTCATTCCAATACTTCTGAAAGTATTTTATGAAATAGAATAGGAGGGAACCCTTCCAAACTCTTTCTATGAAGTCAATATCACCCTGATACCTAAACCAGACAGAGACACATTGAGGAAAGAAAATTTAAGACCAATATTTTTAATGAACAATGATGCAAAAATTCTCAACAAAATTTTAGCAAATCACATACAAAAATATGTTAAAAAGATAGTGCACCATGATCAAGTGGGTTTTATCCTAGGGATGCAAAGTTGGTTCAACATCCGGAAATCAATAAATACAATTCACCATATCAACAGACTTAAAGTTAAGAATCACATGATTATTTCAATAGATGCAGAAAAGGCATTTGATAAAATACAGCATCCCTTCATGCTCAAAACACTAGAAAAAGTATGGATAGTGAGAATATTCCTTAACACTGTAAAGGCCATCTATACTAAGCCCATGACTAATATCATTCTAAATGGTGAAAAACTGAAAGCATTCCCCCTACAAACTGGAAAAAGTGAGGGATGTTCTCTTTCACCATTTCTATTCAACATTGTCCTTGAAACTCTAGCCAGAGCAATTCGACAGAACAAGGAAATTAAAGGGATACAAATAGGAAAAGAAGAACTCAAACTATCCCTATTTGCTGATGACATGATTATATATTTACAGGAACTGTGAAATTCCTCCAGAAAACTTTTAGAACTCATAAGTGAATTCAGTAAAGTAGCAGGATATAAGATCAATGCTCATAAATCTATTGCATTTTTATACATAAGTGGTGAATCCTCAGAAAGAGAAGTTAGGAAAATTACTCCATTCACAATAGCATCAAAAAAAAAATAAAATACTTGGGAATCAATCTAACAAAAGAGGTAAAAGACCTCTACAATGAGAACTACAGAACAGTAAAGAAAGAAATTAAAGAAAACCTTAGAAGATGGAAAGATCTCCCATGTTCTTGGATAGGAAGAATTAATATTGTCAAAATGGCCATACTACCAAAAGTGCTATACAGATTCAATGCAATTCCAATTAAAATCCCAATGATGTACTTTACAGAAACACAGTAAGAAATTGTGAAATTCATCTGGAAGAATAATAAACCCAGAATAGCTAAAGCAATCCTTAGCAGGAAGAGTGAAGCAGGGGGTATCGCAGTACCAGAACTTCAACTCTACTACAAAGCAATAGTAACAAAATGGCATGGTATTGACATCAAAATAGACTGGTAGATCAATGGTAAAGAATAGAGGATACAGACAAAACCCAAACAAATGCAATTTTCTCATATTAGACAAAGGTGCCAAAAATATGCAATGAAGAAAAGATAGCCTCTTTAACAAATGGTGCTGGGAAAACTGGAAATCCATATGCAACAGAATGAAATTAAACCTCTATCTCTCACCCTGCACAAAACTCAACTCAAAATGGATCAAGGACCTCGGAATCAGACCAGAGACCCTGCATCTTACAGAAGAAAAAGTAGATCCAAATCTTCAACATGTCAGCTTAGGATCAGACTTCAGTAACAGGACTCCCATAGCACAAGAAATAAAAGCAAGAATCAATAACTGGGATAGATTCAAACTAAAAATCTTTCTCTCAGCAAAGGAAATTATCAGCAATGTGAAGAGAGAGCCTACAGAGTGGGAGAAAATCTTTGCCACTCATACTTCAGATAGAGCACTGATTTCCAGAATATAAAAAGAACTCAAAAAACTCTACACCAAGAATACAAATAACCCAATTAATAAATGGGCTAAGGAAATGAACAGACACTTCACAGAAGATCTACAAGCAATCAACAGATATATGAAAAAATGTTCAACATCTCTAGTAATAAGAGAAATGCAAATCAAAACCACCCTAAGATTCCATCTCACCCCTATTAGAATGGAAATTACCAAGAATACAAGCACCAATATGTGTTGGTGAAAATGTAGGGGAAAAAGGTACTCTCATACATTGCTGGTGAGGCTGAAAATTAGTGCAGCCACTCTGGAAAGCAGTATGGAGATTCCTTAGAAAACTTGGAATGGAACCACCATTTGACCCAGCTATCCCACTCCTTGGCCTATACCCAAAGGACTTAAAATCAGCATACTACAGAGATACAGCCACATCAATGTTGATAGCAGCTCAATTCACAATAGCCAGATTGTGGAACCAACCTAGATGCCCTTCAATTGATGAATGGATAAAAAAACTGTGGTATATATATACAATGGAATATTACTCAGCCATAAAGAAGAATAAAATTACGGCATTTGCAGGCAAATGGATGAAATTGGAGAATATCTTGCTAAGTGAGATAAGCCAATCTCAAAAACCAAAGGACAAATGATCTTGCTGATAAGCAGATGATGACACATAATGCAGGGTTGGAGGGGGCAAGAATGGAGGAAGGAGGGACTGTATAGAGGGAAAAGGTGGGTGGGAAGGGTGGTGGGAGGAAAAAAATAACAGAATGAGTCAAAACTATTACCCTAGGTAAACGTATGATTACACAAATGGTATGCCTCTATTCACGTACAAACAGACAAACAAGATGTATCCCATTTGTTTACATAAAAATAAATTTTTAAAAAAGTGGAAATACAAAAAAAAGAATGTGACATTGATTTTTTTGTAAGCAATATGAGGTAGAATTCCAACTTTGTTTTTATTACATATAGATAGTAATGTTTACTAATTTAATTTATTCAATGTTATTTCCCCACTAGTTTGAATAAATGACATTTCTATTTCTGTAGATTTGCTTCTATGTTCTCTCATTTCACTACTTAATTTGCCTATTTTTTTTACAATTAAACCATTATTTTAATTATTGCTTAATTATAGTAAAATAATTTTTGATATATGAAAAGGCAATTTTCCCACTTTGTTCTACTTCCTCATTAATTTGTTATTCTTTACCCTTTGCTTATCCATAAAAATAAGTTGATAAAACTACACACACACACACACACACACACACACACACACCAGCCTATTATAAATTTTCTTAGAATTGCTTGAATGTTTATTATAATACTAGATTTTTAATCAATGAACATGATAAATCTTCATTATTTGGAAATTTTTCAATATTTTCAAAATTTTTTATTGTTAACTATAAGAAGCATACTTCACTTCTCTTATTTTATTCCAGATGTTTTATATGTTTTTAGTTTTATCATAATTGCTTTAATATATACATAAGCGTGACTAATTTGTTGGTATTTCTTTCTTAAAAAGGGTTGCTAAATTCTCTGATAATTTTTATAATATATTTGTAGATTCTATTGATGTATGCAATCATACCATACAATATGAAAATAAAGGGCTTTTTCATTTTTCTAGTGATTACTTATTTTATTTCTTTTTCTTATTATTCCAATAGTGTCTTCAAAATACAATTTTGAAAGGGGTAGTTACAGTTATCTGTTTCATTCCTGATATTAAGGGAAAATTTTTTCAAAGTTTTACAAGTAACTCTAATGTTTGTTAAAAGATTGTGTAGTACTTACTAGAGTAAGGTAATTGAATATATACCTAATGTATATATTCCTAATGTAGGCAGATGTTTTATTGTAAATAAATTTTGAATTTTATCAAATACTTCTGCATCCAATGGATAAGTAGATGGGTTTCTTCTTTAATGTGTTGGTATAATTTTTAATGTAATTAATTACATTTGATTTTTCAAATGCTAAAGTTACATTCTGAAATGGTCCCAACATGTTCATAATGTTATCTTTTTACACAATCCAGGGTTTTGCTTGCTAATGTGTTGCTTAGAATTTTTGCAACAAAAATGCATTTTAGCATTTTTACTTCTTTTACTTTCATTTTTTGGTATCAAGGTCAGGGCAGACCCATAAAACGAGAATGTTTCTTCTTCTATATTATACAAAACATTGTCAAAATTTTTGTATTTAATATTTACCATACTTCTCTGCATAATTGTTGCAGATTTTATGCCAAATTTTTTTTCTGCAAAAAAATGGGATACAAACACTTAAAAAATCATTCCTTAAAAATTCCTAATTACTAAACTGTCTTTGGTGCAAGCTTAAGTTGCAGATAATATCCATGAATACATGTTAATTGGGGCAACAATTATGCAGTGAAATATCTGATCAGGTATACATGGATAAAACAGTCTAATGACTGGAGGTTAGTTTGCTTCCTTGCTTGATTCTGTGGGATTATTTTTCTTATGTGTTTATATTTTAATGTCATCACACTATTCAAAATTTTTTTCTTGAGTCCCTTTTGTTAAATTGTGTTTTCAAAGAAAGTATTCATTTCCTCTAAATTTTACTTTCTTGGCAGAAAATTGCCTGTAGTATCTTCTTATATATTTAATATGTGTAGAATCTATAATTCTAAGAAACATTTTCATTTCTATGCTAATTTCTCTCCCTCTCGCTCTCTTTCTCTCCTCCATGCCTGAGGTTTATCAAGTATATAATGCTTCCAAATAACAAGGCTTTGTCTGTTGATAATCTTTAATATCCATTTTTTAAAATTTTATTATCACCTTTCTTTTGTTACTTCCTCTTCTCCTTTCTAATTTTTGACCTTATTTTTACATCTTTGCCTAATTTCTGCAGATAGCTGATTAATGTTCTTTCTTTTCTATTGTGGGTATGTAAGAGCCAAGATTTTTCCATATTGGTGCATATAGCTATATGCCATTCATACTGATATGTAGTATCTTTATTATTATTTGACTTTAAATATTTCTTAATTTCTATGAAAATTCCTTTTCCCCCATGTTATTTATGTGTTTATTTCAAAATACACACATGCTTTCTAGTTATATTTACTTCATAAATTTTAGTTACATCATAGTCCAAGGATAAGATCTATATGATTTTAAATTCTTAGAAGCAGTTGACACAGCCTGGTGAATAAACAATTTTTATAGTGCCTATTGGACAATTTAATAGAAGATGTTTTCTGCTGCTTTTAGGTATAATGTTCTATTATAGCATTCTGCACTTTTGGTATCAAACTAGTTAATTGTATTCCTCTCATCTTTCATCAGTGACTGAAAGGTGAATTAAAATCTCCCAACAATAATGTAACTGTCTGATTTTGCTGCTGAATTTTCCTGCTCTCGTATTATATTACGAGGAGGTGCAAGAAAGAGTCTTCTCATCACTGTCTATGAAATACTTATATAGAGTTGAGCCTTATAAGCTCCAACCCTCAAAGACTCATGCACACACTTGAATATTCAGTTTCATCCCATTGATTACAAATTATACACCCACTGATCTAAGCGTTTTCTTGCATAAAATATTCTGATACAAAGGAGAACTGGAGGATGGGTGAAGCATCATCATTATACTCAGCTCTTTGCCTGCCACTTAGAAACAAATGTATATTGAAGAGTTTCCTGTCCATGTATTGCCCTCCTTCCTGGCACTTGTCAAGATATGATTGAATGTAGTGATACAGTATTAAGGCTCAGAGAAAATCCTGACACGTGATGGATTAAAGCACAGAATTAGTCAGACCTCATGACTCCTAGACAGCTTCTGCGACTGCTTATCTTTGATACACCAGTGAACTGAATTGAGCATGAATTTTTATCCCTTTCAACGAAGCTCACATACATCCATGACATATCAGCTTTCGAGAAACCCCAAGCCCTTTTTTAAGCCTCACTGAGGTCTCCAATATCACTAAGAAATTATAATTTCTTGAATTAAGTTCTAAGTTACACAGTAGTTCATGCTGTCCCCCTTTTTTAATGTGCCCCATTGGTATTAATAGAGTTCAGATTTATTTTCCATAATTTAGAGCTTGCTTTATAAAATATTAAAATGCTTATTAATGTTTGGAAAAGTGGCAGAGGCACTAATATATATTGCAAGCAGCACACTGCTGTTCTTCAGCTACATACTAATTAGCCACACATATAAAAATACCTCTACTGAATTTTGTCTTTTTTGTTCAGAAGGCAAACAGAAAAGGGGAAATAGAAACACCATTTAAAGGTTCTTATAACAAGGCACTGTTCATCTGAAACACTAACCATTAGCTCAAGCAGGTCAAATAATATTCTAAACACATACATACAATAATTTTGAAGACTTTTATCTTCTCACTTGAAAATAGGAAATAGTGGTCTCTATTCATTGCAAAAAGATCACAATAAAAACCATATATACTTTCAAATTTTGAATTATCTGTGTTTCTCAGTTACCATTACCAGGCATGACATTATTCTCCTCCAAAATAGTAATAATTCAAGTTGTATTGTTCACCTTCTTCGACTCCTATCTGTAAGCTACATTTGTAAAGAAACTGAAAAGATTATAAACGTACCATGGACATGTGTAGCAACAGTCTTACACGTATATAGGACTCTGTTCAGTGAATCTCACTAATCAAAATTTATTTATTTATTTTTTACAGACTGCATTTTGACTCATTATACACAAATGGGGTACATCATTTGTTTCTATGGTTGTGCACAATGTAGATTCATACCATTTGTGTAATCATACATGTACATAGGGTAATGATGTCTGTTTCATTCCACCATTTTTTATACCCCCTTCATTAAAAAAATAATTTTTTTGCATATCAGACAGGGTATGATATTCATATTTCTGCAAACAGAATGTACTAGTATCATCATCCTTTGCCTTTTCACACAGTAACCAGTATAGTAGTCAACATCAAGCAAAATTAAGAATAAATTAAACCAGTTTTGAAGAATTGTTTTGCTGTTAGTATTAGCAGTATGATTTTTATAGAAATATGATTTACAATAAAAGTTCTTTTAATCAATTTGATACTTAATGATATTTGCTGAAATAAAAGATAAACAGAATTGAGAAATTTAGCAGAATGCGAAATCAGTTCCCCATTTCTGAAATTTTTGATGTAGTGCTATCGCAATTTCATCAAAACCCTCAACTTAAAAATTAATCAGATCCCCAGTACCACAAAAAAATTAAAATTAAAATTAAAATTAATTAATCGGAGAAGCACACATCTTTTGTATGTTAGTATGACTACAGCCAATTTTTTGCTCCTTTAGGTGATCTGTTCTTTCTACTATCAGAGTGTAATCTTCTTTTCTTACTAGTAAGCAATAATAGGAAACTTCTCAGCTTTATGAATCTCAACTTTCTAATGTATAAAATAGAAATGATAATTTTCTCAAGAGAAAATTAAATGAGACAATTTGTATAGATTATTAATCACAGTATAATCTGTTAAGAAGTTTTAGGTCTTATTGCCATATTAGATGTGTTGCTAAATATGGATAGAGTAGTGTCTCCCATCCATCAGATTCAGATGTTGAAACTCTAATCCCTGATTTGATGGTATTTGGAGATAGGACCTTTGGGAGGAAATTAGGACTTGATGGTGGAGCCTTCATGATGGGATTTGTATGCTTGTAAGAAATGATACTAGAAACTTGCTTTCTCTTTCTGTTCTCAGCCAAGTGAGGATACAACCAGAGGAAGTCATCTGTAAACTGGAAAGCGGGGCCTCACCAGACACTGCATCTTTCTCACAGTCTCCAGAACTGTCAGAAAGAAATTTTTGTGGGTTAAGTTATGCAATCTGTGACTTTTTTTTTAATAGAAGTCTGAACCAAGACATATATAAAAGCAATAGTCTCTAAAATGATGGCATTCAATATTTTCATTGAACTAAAAATTAAATTGAATGGAAAATATGTAAATTATGAAGGGAGGAGTAGTAATTAAGGCATGTATTTCATACCTGCACATAATGTGATCTGCTCCATTTCATCCCCTACTTTGCCTATCCCTCCTCTCCTCCTTCCCCACATCCTATTCCTCTACTCTAGTGTTCTCTCTTCTATTTTTTTAAACTGATGCATTATAATTACACACGAAAGAGAGATTGGCTTAATGTATTCATCCATAGACGTAGCATAGTTTGGTGGAGTTTGTTCCGCTGTTCCTCTTCTTTCCTTTCCCTCCTCTCTCCCCCTTGGTCTCCCTCCTCTGCTCTTCTCCCATATGTACTTTTCTTCCTCTCTAGCTTCTGCACAAGCTAAGAAGCCTAATTAAACATATTCCCAGAAAACTACACTCAGTGGAAGACACACACACACACACACACTTTCCTATAATGTCAAGGGACTCTTTAGTATGCTAAAACTCATCAATGAGTCCATTAGAACCACAAGTTAAAAAATCCTGACCAAATGTTATTTCAATTTGAGGCAGCATGGTGCTCATTGAATCAAGTTTTGAATCAAAAGACACGGGTTCTAACCAAATTTTATCCCTAAATTAAACATAGTCTCCTCATTTATAAAATAAATACAAGAAATCTCTAAGTTTTCTTTCCAACTGTGGATCTTTTGTGTCCAGGCAAAGAGTAAGTTCCTTTAAGGAAAAGAAAATTGTATTTGAGAATTACAAAGAGAAAATCAGTTAAAGAATATGAATAAAAATTTGTTTTCTTCTATAGTTGATTAACATAAAGAAGATGCATATTCTGTCTGAATTCAGTTAACAAACTGACTTTATACTTTTTTTGAGATCTCAAATACTGGGGAAAAGGAAAAGAAAATCAGCTCATAAGAGTTGCATTTACGTATGAAGATATGAATTGTGCTTGGCGTATCTTCTGGTTTTTATTATTCAAGAGTAGTTTGAGGATATTGAAGAGTAACTCAATTGAGTGGAAGTATATGACTGAATTAGACATTCAGACAATTGCTTCTCTTGAATATTTGGAAGCACTTGACAGACGCTGACAATTGACACTAACCCAACTTCACACATTGACAGAGAAAAAAAAAATATAAGATCCTAAGACACCAAAAAGCCTTTGGTTGGCTTAACTTGATTTTGCAAGTTCATGCAGGGATATCTTAAGACCCGTATCTTTCATCGTTGATTTCAAATGTCTTTTTTAAAACCCTGGGCTAGAAATTAAGTAATAGGATTTCATTTTCCCCCCTTAGAACTTGGGTGAAATATTTAGCAGCAAAGAAACTAGAGAGGATGCATTCCACTTGCAAAACTATCTAGGAATTCCTGTGAGATACATGCAGGATGTAGGAGGCAGAATGAAGAAAGAATGGATTCAAAACTCCCAACTTGTGAGGGAGTACCCTACCCTAAGAAACACTTGGAGCAATGTAATGATGGCTTTGGCATTAAATAAGAGTATCACCTTTCAAACTTTGGCAAGAATGACAAAATTCCAAAAATAATACATTAAGTCTCTGAATCAATTTCCACCAACTTAAATTCTGGACCAGATGTCCTCTGTTTCACCAAGTAGCTAAACTGATAAAAATATTATGATGAATATAACATAACTCTAAAATTCATACTTTCTCTGCCTCTGGGCCTCTTAGATTTACACTGACTACCTTATTGACCTGAAGGAAAGCTTCCAATTCCAACTTTTCTTCTAGCCAAATTTCAAAATGTGTAAATCTTCAGATATCTCTCTTTAAGGAATCAAGTTGCCATATCCACAAAATATAAATACTGGGGTTCCAAATAAAAGCAAGTTTTGAGAGTAGTTTATCTCCCTGAAATTAGGAAAAAGAAGACAAAGAGGAATATATTTAGAAAATTTTCTATTTAATGTTTTCAATAAGAATCAAACATTGCATTTGTGAAGAGAAAACAAACTGAGATCAGTGAAGATATTATGAATAAGATGAAATAACTATTTTTAAACTTGTATCAGTATATTAACTAGCAAAGAAAATTGTCAAGTAAAACAAAAATACATTCTCAAAATTCAAAACAAAATAATAAAAAAATGTAAAGATGGAGAGCAAATTCAATTCACTTCTGATAGGAATCACCCAAGAAAGGAAGCATATGATTTTAACTTAAGCCTGGGTATTTAAACCCATGAGGCCATACCAGGAATCAGAGATGTGGAGTACAACAAGACTGACAGGCCCTTGCGTCCATTACAGATGAGGACCATTTCAGTGGAACTGAAATCTGCAACTTGCCTTAAGGTGGTTATAAGTTACAAGGAGGTGAGGGAGGCCCAGATGTCTAAGGCAACAGGAGCACACACACACACACATTGTGTGTTTGCATAAAATAAAACAGCATTGCAGAACTGAAAACAAACATGTGGACAATTCCACTATATGTAACTGGGCATTAACACACCTATATAAAATAATGAGGATGTTTTTCCTATAGGGTAACAAAACAGAATCCAATTCAATACCATATATTACAGTTAGCTAAATAGAGTGACAGAGATAAGGTGAGTGCAAATAAAAAGAAAGCAGGAGTCAAAACCCTTGCTGTCTAACAAAATAAAATCTAGTCTAAAACAGTTCAATATGAAATGACAAGGACGCTTCTGAAAACTAAAACAATCATTCATGGTGGAAATGTGATAATTACTAGTATTTATGAATGCAGTGAAAGAGAAGCAAATTCATAGAACAGAAACCACCATAGGGATGAAGCAAAAATTAAAAATTCTAGAAATAGACACAGCACCCTTCTTTCAATCAAAGAACAAGTAATCAAAATATTGGTAAAGGTGGAGAAGACCTAAGCAAGGTCATCAATGAAGTAAGCCTATAGATTTTTATCAAATCATCCCACCAGTTTATGGACTACATATTTTTTGGAAATTCTAATTTACTAGAATTGACTTTAGCAAAGAATTAAAAACTTTTCCCACCCTTCAGGAGAGAAAAGAAGTGGAAGACAAAATTAGTTTTATGAAAATTTTGAAGACTAGTAAGTCCACTGCTACTTAAACTATTCCAGGGAATAGAAAATGAAGAAAAATGTGCAGACTATTTTTACGAGACAAATATAAAATGGCAGAGGCACAAAATATATGACAGTATCATACAAAGAGGATATTACTGATCAATCTATCTCGTGGATCTTGAGACAGGAATATAAAATGTTAGCCAACTGAATCCAACTTCATATTAATAATTAATACATAAAGAACATGAGGGGTTTATTCCAGGAATGTAAGAGTGGATCAAGATTAAGAAAACCATTAACTTAATTAATCATCATAATAAATCTGAGGACAAAGAGCATCATGATTGTCCCTTCAGATCTTATAAGACACTTGTCAACACTGAAAATCCTTTCATGTTCAATGCATTCAATAAAACCAAGTTATTTCTTAACTTTCTTAACTCAACTCACACAGACACACACCTACACCTTGTTTTTGCACATTAGTGAAGTAACAGAGTGGTTCCTATTAAAGTAAGCAACAAGAAAAGAATTTTTACTCTCTCCCTTGAGGATTAAATTGGACAAATTATAAGAGAAAGAAATGAAGTTACAAAAAATTTTAATCCCATCCATTCACCTGCAAATGCCTTAATTTCATTCTTCTTTAAAGCTGAGTAATATTCCATTGTGTATATGTATCACATTTTATTTATCCATTTATCTCTTGAAGAACACCTAGGTCGGTTCCACAGTTTAGCTATTGTGATGTGGCTGCGTCACTGTAGTATGCTGATTTTAAGTCCTTTGAGTATAAACTGAGGAGTGGGATAGCTGGGTCAAATGGTGGTTTCATTTCCAAGTTTTCTGAGGAATCTCCATACTGCTTTCCAGACTGGTTGCAACAATATGAAGTCCCACCAGCAATGTATGAGTGTATCTTTTTCCCCACATCATCACCAACATTTATTATTGCTTGTATTCTTGATAATTGCCATTCTGATTGGAATGAGATGAAATCTTAGTTTTGATCTGCATTTTTCTAATTGCTAGAGATGATGACATTTTTTTCATGTTTGTTGATTGATTGCATTTCTTCTTCTGTGAAGTGTCTGTTCAGTTCCTTAACCTATTTATTGATTAGGTTATTTGATTTTTGGTGTTAAGATTTTTGAGTTCTTTATATATCCTGGAGATTAATGCTCTATCTGAAGTGTGTGTGGTAAAGATTTTCTCCCATTCTGTAGACACTCTCTTCATGTTATTGTTTCCTTTGCTGAGAAGTAGCTTTTCAGTTTGAACCTGTCCCGTTTATTGATTCTTGATTTTACTTCTTGAGCTTTAGGAGTATTGTTAAGGAAGTCAGGTCCTAAGTTGACATGATGAAAATTTGGTCCTACTTTTTCTTCTATTAGGTGCAGGGTCTCTGTTCTAGTGCCTGAGTCTTTGATCCACTTTGAGTTGATTTTTGCGTAGGGTGAGATATAGGGATTTGATTTCATTTTGTTACATATTGATTTCCAATTTTCCAGCACCATTTGTGGAATAGGCTATCTTTCCTCCAATGTAAATCTTTGGTGCCTTTGTCTAGTATGAGATAACCATATTTATGTGGGTTTGTCTCTGTGTCTTCTATTATTCTACATGTGTACCATTATTCTACATGTCTGTTTTAGATCATGCTAAGTGAATTAAGTCAACCCCAAAAAACAAAAAGTCAAATGTTTCCTCTGATAAGCAGATTCTGATACATAGTGGAAAGTAGGGAAGAATGAAGGAACTTTGGGTTGTGCAGAGGGGAATGAGGGGAGGGATGAGGTGGTGAGGATGGGAAGGAAGATGGAATGAGACAGACTTTATTACCCTATATACATGTATGATTACACTACTGGTGTGACTCAGCACATGGACAACCAGAGAAATGAGAAGTTATGCTCCATTTGTGCTCAATGTGTCAAAATACATTCTACTAATTAGAACAAATTTTAAAAATGAAAAAAATTATAAAGAACCAGGTAAACCATGTCTATTTATGGGGAAATCATAGAAAATTAAAATAAAGGTACAGAAACTATGGATATTTAAATAAACTTAATAAAGAGACTTTGACAAGTAGAAACATTTGCCATGGCATGAAAAAATAAGCAACATAAATATGTCAATCACTCTAAATTCAATTATAAATTTAATGCAACTCCAATAAAATTATCATCCATCCATTTTTTCTTAGAGCTACACCAATAGATTGTAAAGTTCATATGGAATAAAACAATTTAGATCTCCAATAACCCTGAAGACAAGTGTTAATGCCATCTTACACATATGCAAGCACACACATCAGTTACAAGAACACAGGCTGCAAAATGCACTTAGATTAAATTGAAGAACAGACAAAGACTGGTTACTATTAACGGGGAGTAGGCAAACAGGAAACTGCTGGGGTGGGGAAAATGGTTTAAATCCCATTTGATATGCTGGTTATATGGGTATGTGCAATATGTAACATATTTAAGATTTATGCAATTTATAGTACAATGTCACACTTTTGAAATAATAGGCCATTTTACAATGGTTTAGATTTACTAAAAAATTAAAATAGATGCCACAGAGAGTTGTCATGTTCCTCCTAACTACACACTCTTCCTCCTATCAGTATCTTGCATTGATATGGTACACTTGTTACAACTAATGAACCAGTATTAATACATTATTATTAACCAGTCTATAATTTACATTGTTTTACCTTAATGTAATACACACTGTTGCACAGTATTATGAATTTCAACATATATGTAATATGCAATGTCATGTATCCATCATTACAATATCATGTAGAATATAATAGTTATATTTGGTATGATATAAACATCAGACAGTGTCATCCAAAATAATTTCACAGGATTTAAAATCTCCTGTGCTTCATATATCCATTCACTGTATCTTCCTTTGGAATCCCTGACAATCAATGACCTCTTTACTGTCTCTACAGTCTTGCTTTATCCAGAATGTCATGTGGTTGGAATCAAAGAGGCTTTCGGATCTGGCTCTCCTGCTTGGCAGCATGCATTTATTTAGGGTGCCTCCATCTTTTTTCATGACTAGAAGGTTCACTTATTTTTATTACTAAATAACTTTTCATTGTATGAATGTACCACAACTTGTTTATGCACTCACCTATTAAAGAACATCCTACTTACTTCCAGTTTTCAGTAGTTGTAAATAAGATTGATAAAAACATATCTATTGACATAGTTTTCAATTCAATTGGGTAAATACCTGGATTTTATATTAAGACTGTGTTTAGTTTCCCAAACTGCTTTCCAAGTTGGTTGTACTATATTGCATTCCTAAAACGAAAAAAATTCCCATTGATCATTCATTATACTCACCAACCTTTGATATTGTCATTTATTGGATTTTACTTATTCTAATAGGTTCACAGTGACAACTCGTCGTTTTAATTTCTAATGACATATGACATTGAACACCTAGTTGTAAGCTTTTCTATCCTCTGTGTATTTTCCTTGGTTTTGTGTGCATTCAGAGAGTTAACCAGAGTTGTATGTAGTTTTCTTAGTTTTGAATTTTAAGAGCTTTTGGGTTTTTTTTTTTTTTTACATTTTGGTTACAAATACATTATTAGATATGTTTTGCAAATATTTGCTTCTGTCTATAACCTGTCTTTTCATAGTCTTGCAATGCTTATTCAATACTTAATTTTAATAAAGTACAAATTATCATGTTTTCCTTTCATGGATCATGCTTTCAGTATGATATTTTAAAACATCACCAAAGTGAAGTCCATTTGGATTTTTTTTCTGTATTATTGTCCAGAAGTTTCATAGCTTTCTATTTACCCTTAGGACTATGATCCAATTTGAGTTAATTTTTTAAAAAATCCAAAGACTATGTCTATGTTCATTTTTTTTCCATATGACTGCCCAGTTCTTCTAGCCATGTGGTAAAAGCATATCAATTCTTCACTCTGCTCCTTTATGAAAAATCAATAGATAGCATTTATCTATGCATTTTTCTGGGTTCTCTGTTGTATTCTACTGACATATTTATCTATTAGTTACTACACTATCTTGATTACTGTAGCTGTATAATAATTTATAATAATTATTATGGGGCTAGTCTTCTACCTTTATTCTTCAATATTGTTTTGACTCAGAATTCTGAGTCTTTTTTTCATTCCATCTAAACTTTAGAATAAGCTTATTGATAACTACAAAATAATTTACTAGTATTTGAATTAGGACTAAATCTACAGATTAAGTGACATCTTGGACAAGGAATAAGGAGGTTTGGAGAGATTCTTCAATTTTTCTTTCATCAGAGTTTCATCTATGGGAGTAATCCTCATAAACCTACACTATACTGCTCAATCCATAACTAAGTTTTTCTCTTTTTGTTCTGGTGCTAATGTAAATGGTACTATTTTTTATTCTAACTTCCAATCTTCATTGCTGGTATGTGGAAAACTATTCATTTGGTATCATCAATCTTGTATTCTTCAACCTTCTTATTATCAACTATTAATTACAAGGGTTTTTTAAAATCACTATTACTATTGATTCTTTGGGATTTTCTACAACAACAGTCATGTCATTTGTAAACAAAAACACTTTTATTTCTTTATTCCTGATTTATGTGTTTTTTATTTCCCTTTTTTTGTCTTACTGTGTTAACTGGGACTTCTAGTACAATGTTGAATAGGAGTTTTACAAGGAGACATTCTTACCTTGTTCCCAATTTTAGAGGGAAGATATCTTACTTCTTACTGTCCATTACCTTAGATGGAGATTTTTGTAGATGTTTTTAACTAAGTCAAGGAAGTTTTCCTTATTTCTAGTTTGCTAAGTTTTTATCATGATTGGATATTGGATTTTCTCAACTTTTTTCCATATCTACTGATATGATCATACAATTTTTCCTTTTAACCCATTGATGTCAATGATAGCACTAATTTTTGAATGCGTAACTAAAATTGCACCATTTTGTCATGTTGTGTAATTTCTTTTATACATTATTTTATTTAAATTGGTAATGATTTTAATGAAGATTTTTGCATCTATGTACATGAGAGATATTGATTCATAGTTTTCCTGTCTTGTAATATTGCTATCTGGTTTTGGTGACTAATTTAGAAATTATTTCCTTCATTTCTATTTTTCATAAGAAATTATAGAGAACTGTTATCATTTCTTCCATAAAAGTCTGATAACATTCAGCAGTGAAACCATCTGGGCCTGGTGCTTTCTGTCTTGCAAGACGTAAAGGTTTTATGTCAACTTGACCAGGCCACAGGAAGCCCAGTACTGTTGTCAAACATTGTTCTGAAAGTATCCATGAAGGTGTTTTGGAATATGAATGACATTTGAATTGGCAAACTGAATTAAACAGATTACCTTCCCTGATATAGGTGTTTCTCATTCAATTAGTTGAAAGCCAAACTAGAACAAGAAGACTGACCTTGAGTCTCTGAGAGCAAGAGGGGGACCTCCTACCTTACTACTTGGAACAGGGACCTCAATCTTTTCCTAACTTCAAACTTTAACTGAGACATCAGTTCCTCTGGTCTCAAGTCTACAGACTTTTAAGTTGAAATTTATACACTTACTGTCCCAAATTTGCAGCTTGCTGATTATGGACTTTAGGACAACCCTTACAATCAATATCTTTTCCTCTCTCTATATACATCTTATTGGTTCTGTTTCTCTGGAGAACACTGACTAATACAGAAGGTTATTAATTATTGATTCAAGCTGACTAATCAACATAGCTTATTCTGATTATTTCTCCTTCTATGAGGTATTAGTTTGTATCTTTAAAAGAATCAGTCCATTTAATCTAAGCTATCGATTTGTGGGCATACATTTGTTCATAATATTTCTTTATTATCCTTTTAATAACCATGGGACCAGTAGTGATGACCTCTTTCATTTCTGATATTAATTTATGACTTTCTCTTTTTCTTCTTGGTTAGCCTGGCTAGAGGTTTATCAATTTTATTGATTCTTTTTAAAGATATGCTTTTGCATTTTAGACACATTAATTTTCTCTAAATATTTGTCAATACTTTCATAAGTAGTTTTTTTGTTTGTGCTATCCTTTGTTTTGTTTCCTTTTCAAAGTGTTTAATGTATATGTAGTCAAACATATCAACCTTTTTATGAACTTCTGGGATATTCTTAAATTGCTCGAGAGTATCTCTTACTCTACCTCACCTCCTCAAGGTTGTCCAAATATTTTCCAAACCATCTATAGCTTTTAAGTTTACATTGGATATTTATATTTTAAATATAATGGAAATTTATTTTTATATGCTATGAGGCATGTGTCTCTATTATGTTCCAGATAAAAAGCCTTCACCACTTATTAAATTAACCATTGTACTTGTTCAGGGACAAGTTAAGCTGCAGAAACAAAGAGATATAAACATGCAGATTAATTCAGCTAGGAGGGAGCAGCTTTGTCACTTTCATTAAAGAGCTTCCATTTCTGAGTTGTTGGCTCTGGGGTAGCAAAGAGGAAAAGGTAACATGAGAACATGTGCCCAGCCATTAAAAGAACAAGATCCAGAAATGACACAGACCAGCATTTTTTCTTTGGCCAGCACTTGCTCACATGACCACACTTAGATACAAAGGAATCTGTAAAATGTCATTTTTAACTGGTGAGTCCTGGACCCTTCCAGGTAAAACTCTATTAACATAGAAAATTGGGGGGAAATGTTGAGGCATGTTATGGTTTGGATATGAAGCATCACCTACAAAGCTCATGTATTAAGCAATGTTGGGATGTTCTGAAGTCTAATGACTATCAGCTTATAACATATGATATAAGCTTATAACAGCTTATATCAGCTTATAACCTAATCAATGGATTATTTCATTTGGTTGGTTAATAATTTGAATGCATTACTGGGTGGTAACTATAGGAAGGTAGGACATGACTGGCCGACATAGGTGCGGGGGGTGGGGTGCATGCCCTTGGAGATTATATTTTGTTCTTCCTTCTTCTCACTCTGCTCTCTCTCTGCTTCCCAGTTGACATAAACTGAGCAACTTGCTTCTGCCACACCCTTTCCTGTGATGTTCTGCATCACTTCAGGACTAAAGTGATGGAGTTAGTCCACCATGGATGGAACCACTGAAACCCAAAATAAACCAATCCTCCTCTAAGTTCTTCTTGTTAGCTGACCAACACAAGGTAGTATTAGCTATCACAAATTGTCCCTTCCCTTCTGAATTAAAATGCCCTGTCATTACCTATGGTAGCTGTTTTGGTTTTGTTTTGTTTTTTTCTCCTGGACTTTATTTATTTTCAGGGATCTTTGTTTTATTGCCATGAAAACACCATTCTCATTGTTTACAGTAGTTTTATAGTATTGCTTTGCTTTCAATGATGTTAATTTATTATTGTTATTTCAAATCTAAACCATAAATATTCAAATTAAAATATATTTAGTATAGTTATTCATTTTAGTATAGCTTCTTACAGTTGATAAATTTGTTTTTCAATGCATCTACTCTCAATAATAGGCTTGCTTAATGAAAGTACTTATGAAACTTTTAAGTTTCAATTCAGAATGGGACATGTTTGATAATCATATGTCACTTATACTTTCATGTTTTAATATAATATCTTCCTTAATATGCTACTCTTTCTTATTTTTGTATTTCCCTCTCAAAGTTCACAATATTAATAGTTTTATTTTTACTTTGTTTTAATAAACACTTGCCTTATCTTGTTTTCCTTGAAATTCAGACATTTCACCAAAAAATATTTCAGCAGGAAAGGGGAAGTACTTCCATGTTTATTTTTGCATTTTGGCATTCATTCTTCATTAAAATTGGGCTAAAATTGAGCCTTTTCAACCTATGAATTAATTTTTATCAAGAAACTAGCTCCTTTTATTTATACAATTATAAATTAATATTTGTTCCTACTTCTATTTGTGAAACTCTTATTTACAAATAACTGTCCCAGATCTGTCCTCCAAGTGTCCCATATTTTCATTAATTGTTTCCAGTTCTATGAGGTGAGATATTTCTATTGGGTATCTCTAAGGACTAGATTAGTTCAGCAGTGAACACACAACTTTTCAGTTCATTATTTAAGTTTTTAAGTTCAAAACTCATATTACTTAGTTCCCAAGTCCTTTTGGGTTCTGTGGAAGCACTTATAACTGCACATAAATGTCTCAGTGCTGCTCTCCTGCTAAGCACACAGTAGGCTTATGCTTTTCTTCTAGGTAGAATACCATTCTATGGCCAGTGATGAATAAGCAGTACTAGTGTGTCCCACCTCCAGGAGAACCTGACGAGCCAGAGTACAATTGAACACGCTCTTTTCCCTTAGCCTTAATGATAATGAGGCCAGTCACCCTTCTTAATGTCTATACTCTAGCAAAAATGGAACTAGGAATGATAAGGAACCAGAGAAATTTGCTGAAGCTGTTTTTTTCCAGAGGTCTCTTTTAAGAGTGGCCCTGATCAGTCCCCAACAATTGAGAGTTGAACACATAATAATTTCAGAATTTTGTCAAGAAAAACAAATTGGAAAGGAAGCAGAAGGAAGAGTAGATTCCCCAGGCTACTAATGATGAGTGTAGACAATGAAGATTTACAATTGCACCTGTTTTCACCCAGAATAAGAAATTTGAAAAGCAATTAAAGACTAAAGGGCTCTTGCCTTCTAACTTGTTTAGAGTCTTACTTATTGTAAACAAATGTACTAACAAAAATTTTCCTTACGATTGTGGTGGATAATTCCAACAAAGGTGAGTATACTCTCATCCTTAGTCAACCACAATTCAAGCAACTGCCCTCCCACCACCATCTTCTTCTTTGGTATAGCTCAAGAAGCTACAGAAATTTACTGTTGACCAAGGATCCTCTCAAAGAACAATGCTCTATTGCCTTTAACTAGCACCTTCTGGAAAGTTTGGACAACTCCTATGTGACACGCAGAGAGTGCTAAATCTAGTTAACTTTATTACTACAGTTTTACTTTTAAAAACTGAACCTCTATGGGCAGACCAACTCATGTTTTATAGAATAAACTTTTTATTCCCTTTTCAAGTTTTAAGGATTCTTTCAGAGATCCTATTTCTTTAGTGCCAAGATCAACCAAAATTGTTACACACTTGGGTCCAACTCCCTGTAATTGGATCTTTCAGTTTTCACCTACTTCTCACAAAAGATTTTTCCTTAGAAAGTTGAATCGATATTGATTATAACATCTCTCCATATGGCTCCAGAGGACTCTATTTCCTCCAACATTACTTCCAGGGTGAAGAAATTTTTTTCTTTTAGATCTTTGAAATACAAATCTTCTTTCACCCCCACCCCTTATCCCACGGTCCTCTTGATAATTAGGGTCGATCAATTTATAACTCTGTAGTTAATCCTAGAAGGAACTCCCCAAATTATTTCAAGATGCCATCTAAACTTTTAAAAAGACTCTATTCTTTTAGTTTACTCTTTTAAAGTCTCTCTTGGTGATTTCAGGGTGATTTTTATATTTTTATTGTTTTATCTAGCTAAAGAAAAAAGAGTCAAATACTCATTTAACCTTTGAAGGTAGTGAAAGTATTAGAAAACATCTACAGAAATTTGCTATGGATATTCTTCAAAATAATAATTTTTAGTGCAAATTTGTTGTTTGCCCTCCAGTATCAGTTTCTCTATTCATCCAGTAATAATACAGTGGTTTTTCCATTAAAGAAAAATCTTTAAAAATACTCTTCCCAGCCAATGTGATTTAGCTAAGTTAGTCTCTTCCTTTGGTTTTAAATTAGCCAGCTCATCCTCTGGCTAAAATGATTCAGTCAGGCATGAATATTTACAAAGCAAATGGAATTTTCTCTAGCACTTAAGAGAGCAAAATTCTCGCTTACACTAAATTTTTTGGTGTCAAATTATAAGACTTGGAAATTCTATACTCACCACCAAGAATAGATGAAGGCAACACATAGATCTGAGAGTTAAGTCCTGTTGACATCATTTAGAAGAGCAGCAAGGTTTAAGGAACATACCTGTGTGGCACCTCTATGAAGCAGTATAACATAGTATACCAAATAATTTTGTGGTAAAGAGGAAGAAAGTTTTGTTTTGTACAAAACATTCTTATACTTGGACTCTGCCACACGCAGGCAAGTCTAATATATACACACCTAAAAATATAATAATAATAATAATATAATTAGTCAAAATATGTTTAACATTAAAATGTCACCCATAGAACTCAACAGTGAACCCAGGGAATCTAGTTAACAGAGGCATAGTAGTTAATAAAGGCAAATATTGTTTTCACTACTTTTAGAATTAATGAAACTACTTAGTATTGCATATTTAAGGAAATAAGGCATGGGGTGAGTTTCTATAGAATTTTCTGTTACAGTGTTATTATTATTACTGTTATTAATGAATGTGGAAACTTCATCTAAAACATAACTAAATGTAATGACTATTAATAACTTCTAATTAGTATAAAATGTTCTATTTTACAAATATTGTATTAAAGCCACTAATTACCCATGAAAACTGTTTTTCATCAGCAGTTTTAAAAATCACTGGTACCTTAATAAATATCTCTGAGCCTTGCAATGTAATGAAAAAGTTTTAAGTGTTCCAAATGTTACATTTTATTGACTTTTGCTGCTATTGGGAATAAACACAGAAAATGTTAGAAATTCAATACTTTGAATACGCTGAAAAATAAAATGAGTCTCACTCAGGTCATAATTGGTCCTGGTGAATACACCAACAGAGAGGCCCAAGGCAAAGGTCTGGTCTTCAGTGAAGACCATGTTTGTGGAACTTCCCCAGGGTCTTCATCCTTCTGTGTCAGTAAAGAACAGGTTCCCCCTTGCCTCCCTTCCACATCCTCAAGTTCCACAGAGGGACATTGCCGTTTCTCTAAAAAGCCTCTCCAGTCCCTACCCCTGCGTAGCAGGCTCTCTCACCTCAGAATCCACAGTACATTCTGTATGTACCACTCATTTCAGAGATGTGAAAACAGGAGCCAATCTCATATAAATTAGCTATATAGAACTGCTTTTTATGCATTCATGACTTTTGCCATTACATCATAAGCATTTTGAGGGCAATTAACATAGGTTTTGAGTACAAAATATATTTATGACTACACCTTTATTTCTTTAAGGTCTGAGCACATAGACACTCTATAAACATTTTTTAAATCAGTCTATCCTCTAGTAAGCAATCATTAGACTATGACAACTGGAAGTGCCTGTGAGAACAGGACCATACCTTTTACACATAGATTCCTAATTACGAAGGTATATCATAAAGAATATCAACATTTAGAATAACAATTCTGGTTTCCGGTTTTTCTTTAGAAATCTCAAAATTCACTTTGGTATACAATGATTTGGACTATTCATGTATTAAGATGTTTAGAAAATGATTTAAAATGTAACTAGAATTTTAAAACATTATCCAAGTGTTTCTAAGATAAAAGGATATAATTTCATAAAATAAAGAAGCAATAAAATATTTTCCAGAAAAATGAAGAAAAAGAAATTAGGCTATACTCATTTCTACTCCTTCATTGAGTAATTAATGGATTTACTCTATGACAATATAAAACTGAACAATATAGGAAAAGGAAAATTTGATGATATTTCCACTTCAAATTTGTTCTCAATGACTTTCTTTGATTTTTCTTCCCCACCCACCCCAAGAACTGGGGATTGATCCCAGGGCCTCATACATATTAGGCAAGCACTCTATCACTGAGCTATAGTCCCAACTCTCAGTGACTTTTTAAAACAAGAAAACACAAAACAAATTCACGTGTGTGTGTGTGTGTGTGTGTGTGTGTGTGTGTGTGCGTGTAGGAATAGGTTTATCAACTTCCATAAAATTTTATGTCAAAAGCTCTGATAATAATTTTCTACTTTTAAATTATATTTTTTAAATAAAAAAAAGAATTTGAAGGATAAAGTTCCATTACAGAGTAAGCATATTCTACCCCATCTCTCCTACTCAGTGCAGCTATACAAACTGGATGAAAGGCAAGCAGCATCTATTTAATGTCTCTTAAAGTAAATATTAGAGAATGTCAGTTAATTTTCCCTCTGCTTCTCCAGACACTTGGCTCCAGAATCAGGTAGCTTATGGCAAGGGAGGGTCAGGAAAAGTGCTACCTTTTTGACTAGAAAACTAACCAAAGTAACTCTAGAAAACAGGAAAATGCAAGAGAGATAAAAGATGAGAAAGAGAGATGCAGAGAGAAGGAAAGACAGGCAAACAAGATCTTAAAGTTATTCTTATACTCCATGGGCTCATCCTCAAGCTACAAAAGTATGGATCTGATTCTAATAAGCTTTTCAAAGAATTTGAGAAGTAGACTATCTTACAGATGGCCACCCTGGTCTCCCATGGGCTACTGTAATAGCAAACATGCTTAAATGTGAGTAGCACTGAACAGGTTCTGAAAACTAGATGACAACAGAACCAGAACCCACAGAAGATATAGTGACACTTATGTCCTGAACCTAACCAAGTTGATTGCATAATAAAACAAAATATACCCACATGCTTTATAGGATTTACAATATGCAGGGTTTTTATAAGATTCAAAATGTCAAGGCAACAACCCAAAATTATATAGTATGTGTAGAACCAGGAAAATCTCAATCGTCATGGAAAACAAGACTGTCAACTGAGGCCAATGCAAAGATGACAAGATGTTGGAATTATTTGACAAACATCTGAAAGCACTTATGATAAAAATGTTTTAATAGGCAACAATGAACAGCCACAGAACACATGGAAAATACATTGATATACCTAGCAAATAGATGACAAGAAGAACACATGGAAATTTCATAAAGAAAAAACAAAAAACTGAAAATTAAAAACATGCCGTTTAGGCTTCAATTAGACTAGAAATGGCAGTGGAAAAAGACAAAGAACATGAAGAAAACTTGATAAATAAACATCAAATCTGAACATAAGAAAGAAAATAAATTTAAAACATAAATATAAACACAACCTCAAATATCTGTGGGACAATAAGAAAATGTTTAACATTGTGTCTTCAGTGTATAGAAGTTGAAGACAAAAAATGTAATGCTGAAAAGTTTTTGAAAAGATAATAAGAGAAAAATGTCACAAATTGGGTGAAAGACGTGTCTACAGTTTTAAGACTCTAATCAAATCCTGAGCAGGATAAACTCAAATTCACACATAATCATCATAATCAAATGGTTGAACACTTAAAAAAAAAATCTTTATAGTAGCCAGAGAATAAAGACAAATTACCTACATAGAAAGAACAATATAAATGACTGCCAACTTCTCATCAGAAAACACAGAAACCAAAAGTAGAACATTTTCAAAGTATTTAAAGGAGAGAGCTGACAGTTCATTGTTCTATATTCTGAAAAAAAAAAAAATATATATATATATATACATACATATATTCTTCAGGGATTAAATTGAAAAACAAAAATTCTCAGATGAAAAAAAGTAAGAGAGACCACATGCAGTGGCACACACCTATAATACCAGCAACTAAGGAGGATGAGGCAGGAGGATTGAAACACTTTATTTTCAATCTAAGAAAACATGCACAGGATCTGTGTAATGAAAAATTCAAAATCCTAAAGAAAGTCATTTAAAATAATATATATAAACTGGGCTCAGTGGCACATGCCTGTAACCCCAGCAGTTTGGAAGGCTGAGGCAGAAGGATCACAAGTTCAAGGGCAGCCTCAGCAACTCAGCAAGGCAATGAGAAACTTAGTGAGGCCCTGTCTCAAAATTAAAACTAACTAAATAAAATATTAATAATAATAATGTATAAATGAAGAGGCATAACATTTTTATGAATTGGAACATTGAGTGTAAAAGTACAGTCTTCTTATTAAATGATGTTGGAACAACAGAACAAATGTGCAAAAACAATGAACACTGACTTGAATTTCACAACTTACACAAAAAATTTACACAAAATAAGCAACTAACTATAAAAGGCAAAAATACATAACTTTTAGAAGAAAATAGGAGAAAATCTTCATTATGCAACAAGTTCTTTGACACATACTTAAAAGAAAAAATTTGGTAAATTAATCTGCAGTGAAATTAAAAGACATTATTCAGAGAATGAAAGACAAATTATAGGTTAAAGGAAATATCTGCAAATCACCTAACAAAGGACTTATATCTAGATAAAAGAACTCTCAAATTCAAAAGTAAGGCAACAAGACTGGGACAGAAAGATCACAAGTTGGAGGTCAACCTCAGCAACTTAGGGAAGGCCCTAAGCAACTTAGTGAGAATCTGTCTCAAAATAAAATATAAAAAGGGTTAGAGATGTCGCTTAAGTGACTCAGTGGTTAAGTACCTTTGGGCTCAATCATTGGTGCCAAAAAAATAAGGTAAGCAAACAGATCAAATTTTTTAAATGGTTAAAAATTTTGAAAAAACCCTTTACCAAAGGGGATATAAAGATGATGTGAAAAGATAATCAATATCACCATTAGAAAAAATAAGTCATGATGACATACCATTATACATTATTAAGATAGTTAAAATAAAAACATTGGCAATGCCAAGCACTGGCAAGGCTGCTGAGACCTTGAAATTCTCTTTCCTTGCTAATGGAAATATGAAGTGAGAGCCCCACTCTGAAAAAACAGTGGTGGTTTCTTACAAAGACAAATACACATTTACCAGAGACCTGGAAATATCGCTCTTGGATACAGAAATATTTACAGCTACTTCATTCATTATTGACAAAACTTTGAAACAACCCAAAGTCCTTGCATCCGTGAATGGTTAAGGCATGATACATTCATGCAATGGAATGCTGGGCAGCAATAAGGAGGAACTATTGATATGCAAAAAAAATCACAGATGGATCTCAAATTCCTTATGATGAGTGAAACAAGTCAATTTTAAAAGGTTACCTACTTAACAATTCCATTTTATGATATCCTCATAAAGATCAATATACAGAGAAAATAGTTAAGTGATTGTCAGGGATTTGGGGTCATGGAAGCATGTCACTACAAAAAGATACAATTTTGTGGGGGTGATATGATTGTTCCCTATCCTGATAGTGGTGGTGATGATTACACATGTCTATACATATGTTAAAAGTCATAGAGTCAAATTATAATCGATTTTACTGTATAACAACTGAATCAAAATTAAAACGACTAGTTGTAAGACAAATTACAGATAATATTAGGATAGTAGAGAAGTGAAAGAGAAAAACATTTGGGTGATTGCATAATGATGATTGTGTTTGCTCCAAGGACTAAATATTTGTAATCTCTATTTATTTGACAGTGAAATAAGACCATGTATTCTACTTCCTATAAATACCAAATGCAATGTTTTTTGTGCTCAGTAGATATCCCAGCACATGATGCCTGACTGATGGCTATCGGTTCACATATCATACAACACTTAAAAATTCTGGAAGGAGGGAGAAATTTCTGTTTGGGGATTTTTGCTGGCTTCTACGGCTTTTGAATTATGAGGTACAAACTACCCACATGTCTTTTTCTATAAATCTGGTAATAAATTTCTCTCCCATCTGAGTTGTACATGGCAACAAGAACATAAATGCAATACATTCTGACACAGAGAATGGGGGTGGGGACAGACAAGAGAATTACTCATTTCCCATTTCCCTACTTTATATGGCTGGGAGCATTAACTGTTGTCCTGGCTAAGTTCCAGTTCAGGTAATTACTTTCTCCCCAAATTTCCCACTGTAGTTTTAATTGAACAATTTATTTTTTTGCTTCCTGTCTTAAATCATATGTCTATGCCTACTTTCAACAGCTGCAGAAATACATCTACTCTGAGGTAAAATTCAAGAGCCTGCAGATGTAGCCATTTTTATAGTAAAAGCAGTGGACTTTTTTTAAAAAGTTCTTTTATTCTCTTTCTGGATAAAAAGAGCTGAGTAAGGTTACAGTAAGAAGCTACCCTCTTCAATGGAAAGACAGATGAATGAACAGATTATATGTAAATATTTGATATCCTTGTGTCTCCTGGTACACTAAAAGCAACCAGGCAGCAGACTTGTTAACATCTGCTATTTTATGAAATATCTAAGAAAAGATTAGATGTCCATTTCTGTTTCCAGTGTCAATAGAAACTAATAGAAATGCTGGCTAGCCACACCCATTCACAAGTTTTCAGAAATTGTTTTCAGAAAGACATTTTTTTCTGGACATCAGAAGGTAATGCTGAAATCCATCAAGCCTACGTGATTATAAGGTGGTCTAATAAAAATAAAGTCATTAGTATAGTTACTAAATATGACAGGCCTGTTGTGTACTGATACAGATTGATTACACAGAATGGTGGGTTTCATTGTGGAATATCCAAGTATGCATACAACATAATTTGGTCAATATTACTCCTCAGTACCTCCTCTTAAACTTCCCGCCTTCCTCCCCTGCTTCCCTTCCTCTACCCTCGTGGTTTCCCTTTCATGACATGCATCTTTTTATTTTGTTCCCTCTAGCTTCCGTATTTGAGAGAAAACACAATATTTGACTATCTGAGACTAGCTTATCTTGCTTTACAGGGCATTCTTTAGTTCCAACCATTTTGCCGGAAATGACAAAATTTCACTCTTCCTCATGTCTGAGTAAAACTCCATTGTGTGTCTACACCATGTCCCCTTCACCCGTTCATCTGTTGTCAGACACCTAGGCTGGTTCCACCACTTGAACAATGTGAATTGTGCTGCACCATTTTGATAATGACTATGTGGAATGTACACACAATCTCTAGAAACAACACAGATCTGAGTTAGGATCCCAGATCCGTTAAAATGTGATCTACTGCCACTTAAAAGACAATCTGCCTGAGCCTCCGTTTTTCAAGTGACATAATGGAAAAATGTAGTCTATAAATCAAGTGAGTGAACCAACCTGCCTGCCAGTCTCAACTTCCTCTTCTAGCTTATCCAGCCCTTTCCACAGCCCCAAGAAGTGATTGTCCTATAAATGGGGTGACCCTTTTCTCCCAGTCTGTCCAGAAGAGTATGATTTGTGCTTATTGTCCTGGCACAATTATTAATCATGCCAACTTGCATTCTCAAATCACCTCAATTTGGAATATAAATAGTTTCCTAGCCCATGAGCCACATTAGTCACTCATCACTTGACTGTGGTGAAAACTGACCCAGATTCTCCATAGAACTTTATTTGAAATATGAATTGTATAATTTGTAAAAGTAATCTATGCTACATAACAAATTACTCCAAAATGTAATGACTTGAAACAACGACATATTGTTTCAGATTCTGTGGGTCAGAGATTCAGGTACTTGAACTTTAGTCATCGATCAATGGCATATTGATCAACATTATGTCGTTGTTTCAAGTCATTACATTTTGGAGTAATTTGTTATGTAGCATAGATTATTTTTACAAATTATACACTTCATATTTCAAATAAAGTTCTACGGAGAATCTGGGTCAGTTTTTACCACAGGAGGTTAAGTACCTCCACTTTCCATTGACCATCGGTGGGTTTCCTTGGTTTCTTGTCACACGGGTTTCTTCCATAGCGCAGCTCACAATATGAGTTTGCCCTGATCAAAGTGAATAGGAAGACAGCCAGAGAGAGAGAGAGAGAGAAGACAGGGAAACTACATAGCGCCTTTAACCTGATCGTGGAAGTGGTATCCCTTGCTTTTGTCACATGTTTGAAGTAAATCATTAAGACTAGTTCACACCCAAAGGGAGGGGATAACATAAGGGTATGAGTACCAGGAGTTAGAATTTATTGGAAACTGTTTTAGAAGCTGCCTACCATTCAGAGACTATAATTAAACAGTAGATTTGAAAAATCCCATAAGGTTAGAGGTAGATGACAATGTGGCTCAAGAGTGTGTGTGTGTGTGTGTGTGTGTGTGTGTGTGTGTGTGTGTAAAACGTGCCTATGTATAATGTGCATTTATGTATGTATTTAACAAAACTGATAAACTTTCTTTTTAGGGCAAAGATTTTTCTATCACCCGGTAGATATCAAAATCAACTGGGAACTTTTTCAAAATACACCACATACATTCTAATTCAGTAGATTTGAACAAATGGAAATGTAAAAGTAATCCTGATAGACATATGAATTTCAAATCTCTTTTCCCTGTATTTTTAAATTTGTTCTAATTAGTTATACATGACAATGGAAGGCATTTTGACACACTGTACACATATGGGGAACAACTTCTCATTCCTCTGGCTGTAAGCAGGGCAGAGTCACACTGGTAGTATAATCACACATGTACATAGGGTAATAATGTCCATTTAATTCCACCATCTTTTACACCTCCACATCCCTTCCCCTCCACTCACTCCACTCTGCCCAATCTAAAATTCCTTCATTCTCCATACCACCATTATGAAACAGCCTCTGCTTATCAGAGAAAATATTCAGCCTTTGATTTTGTAGGATTGACTTATTTTGCTTAGCATGATATTCTCCACCTCCATCCATTTACCTAAAAATACCACAATTTCATTCTTCTTTAAGGCTGTGTAATATTCCATTGTGTATATGTACCACCTTTTCTTTATCCATTCATCAGCTGAAGAGCACCTAGGTTGGTTCCATATTTTAGCTATTGTGAGTTGAGCTGTTTTAAACATTGATGTGGCTATGTCACTGTAGTATGCTGATTTTAAATCCTTTGAGTATAAACTGAGGAGTGGGAAAGCTGGGTCAAATGGTGGTTCCCTTCCAAGTTTTCTGAGAAATCTCCATACTGCTTTCCTTGGTGGTTGCACTAATCTGCAGTCCCACCAGCAATGTATGGTTTTTTCCCCCACATCCTTGCCAACATTTAGTGTTTGTATTATTGATAATTGCCATTCTGACTGGAGTGAGGTGAAATCTAGAGTAGTTTTGATTTGCATTTTTCTAATTGCTGGAGATGATGAACATTTTTTCATGTTAGTTGATTGATTGTATTTCTTCTTCTGTGAAATGTCTGTTAAATTCCTTAGCCCATTTGCTGATTGTTTTTTTTTTTTTTTCTTTTTTTTTGGTGTTAAGTTTTTTGAGTTATTTATATATCCTGGAGATTAGTGCTCTGAGTTACATGTTGAATAGGCTATATTTTCTCCACTGTATGTTTTTGGCACCTTTATCTAGTATGAGATAACTGTATTTATGAAGATGAAGGTTTGTCTCTGTGTCTTCCATTTTGTACCATTGGTTCACATGTCTGTTTTGGTGCCAATACCATGCGGTTTTTGTTACTATTGCTCTGTAGTATAGTTTAAGGTCTGGTGTTGTGATGCCTCTGTTTCACTCTTCTTGCAAAGGATTGCTTTGGCTATTCTTTGTGTCTTAATTTTCCAGATGAATCTCATGATTGCTTTTTCTAGTTCTATGAAGAATGTCATTGGAATTTTAATAGGAATTGCATTAAATCTGTATAACACTTTTGGTAGTATGTCCATTTTGACAATACTAATTCTAAAAGCATGGGATATTTTCAATTTTCTACAGTCTTCTTTAATTTCTGTCTTTAGTGTTCCGTAGTTTTCATTGTAGAGGTCTTCACCTCTTTTGTTAGATTGATTCCCAAGTTGGGTTTTTTGTTTTTTTTTTTGTTCTGTTTTGTTTTGTTTTGTTTTGAGGCTGTTGTGAATGGGATAAATTTCCTTATTTCTCTTTCAACTGATTCATCATTGAAGTACAGGAATACAATTGATTTCTATGTGTTAATTTTGTATCTTGCTACTTTACTAAGTTCATTTATGAGTTCAGAAGTTTTCTGGAGTTTTTTGGGTCTTCTACATATAGAATCATGTCATTGGCAAACAGATAGCTTGAGTTCTTCTTTTCCCATTTGTATCCCTTTAATTTCTTTCACCTGTCTATCGCTCTGGCTAGAGTTTCAAGGACTATGTTGAATAGAAGTGGTGCAAGAGGGCATTCCTGTCTTGTTCCAGATTTTAGAAGGAATGTTTTTAAATTTTCTCCTTTAAAATGATGTTGACATTGGTCTTACCATAGATGGCTTTTACAATGTTGAGGTATGTTCCTACTATACCTAGTTTTTCTAGTGTTTTGAACATGAAGAGGTGCTGTATTTTGTCAACGCTTTTTCTACATCTATTGAGATGATCATATGATTCTTGTCTTTAAGTCTATTGATGTGAGACATTACATTTACTGATTTCCATATATTAAACCAACCTTACATCCCTGGGATGAACCACTTGATCATGGTGCATTATGTTTTTGTATGTGATTTGCCAGAATTTTATTGAGAATTTTTGTGTTTATGTTCATCAGGGATAGTGATCTGAAGTTTCCTTTTCTTGCTGTCTCTTTGTCTGGTTTTGGTATCAGGGTGATACTAACCTCAAAGAATGAGTTTGGAAGGGTTCCCTCCTTTTCTCTATTATGGAATAATTTGAGGAGTATTGGATTTAGTTCTTCTTTGAAGGTCTTGTAGAACTCAGCTGAGAATCCCTCCGGTCCTGGACTTTTCTTGGTTGGTAGGCTTTTGATGTCTTCTTCTATTTCATTGCTTGAAATTTATTTGTTTAAATTGTGTATATACTCCTGCTTCAGTTTGGTTAAATCATATGTCTCTAGAAATTTGTTGATGTCTGGGAGATTTTCTATTTTATTTGAGTATAAATTTTCAAATTACTTTCTAATTTTCTTCTGTATTTCTGTAGCATCTGTTGTGATATTTTCTTTTTCATCACAAATTTTAGTAATTTAAGTTTCCTCTATCTCTCTTCATTAGTGTAGCTAAGGGTTAATCAATTCATTTTGTCAATTTTTTGAATTGTTTCTTTTGTTTCAATTTCAATGATTTCAGCTGTGATTTTATTTCCTGTCTTCTGCTTTTGGTGTTGATTTGTTCTTTTTGTAGGACTTTGAAATGTAATGTTAGGTCATTTATTTGCTGACTTTTTATTCTTTTAATGAATGAGCTCAAAGCAATGAACTTTCCTCTTAGCACTACCTTCATAGTGTCCAAGAGATTTTGATATGCTGTATCAGTGTTCTCATTTACTTCTAAGGTTTTTTTTTTATTTCCTCCCTGATCCACTCATCAATCAATAGCATGTTATTTAGTCTTCAGGTGTTGGAGTAACTTCTATTCTGTGTTTTATTGCTGATTTCTAGTTTCATTCTGTTATGATCTGATAGACTGCAGGGTAGTTTTTCTATTTTTTTATGTTTGCTAAGAGATGCTTTGTGGCATAACATATGGTCTATTTTAGAGAAGGATCCATGTGCTGCTGAGAAGAAAATGTATACACTCGTTGATGGATGAAATACTCTATATGTCTGTTAAAACTAATTATTGTTTGTATTAGTTATTTCTATAGTTTCTTTGTTTAGTTGTTTTTTTTTTTTTTTTTTTTTTTTTTTCTGGAAGATCCATCCAGTGGCGAGAGGGGTGTGTTAAAATCACCTGGTTTTATTGTGCTGTGGTCTATTTGATTCTTGAAATTGAGAAGGGTTTGTTTGATATACGTAGTTGCTCCATTATTTGGGGCAAAAATATCTATGATTATTATTACTTATTGATGTATGGTTCCCTTAAGCTGTATGAAATGTCCTTCTTTATCCCTTCTAACTGACTTTGGCTTGAAGACCACTTTATCTGATATAAAGACGGAAACCCCTGCCTGTTTACACAGTCCATGTGAATGATATGTTTTTTTCTAAACCTTTAACCTTCAGTAGGTGAATGTCTTTACCTAGGAGGTGAGTCTCTTGAAGACAGCATATTGTTTGGTCTTTTTTTTAAACCAATCTGCCAGAGTATGTCTTTTGATTGATGAGTTTATGCCATTAACATTCAGAGTTATTATTGAGATATAATTTTTATTCCTGGTCATTTTGGTTTATTTTGGGCTTTTAACTTGATGTAGTTCCTCCCTTTGCTGGTGTTCATTTTTTTTTTTTTTCCCATTTCCTCCTCATGGAATATTTGCTGAGAACATTCTGTACTGCAGGCTTTATAGTTGTGAATTCTTTTGTTTATCATGGAAGGTTTTAATTTCATCTTCAAATATGAAGCTTAGTTTTATTGGATATAAAATTCTTGGTTGGCATTAATATTTTTTCAGAGTTTGAGATATATTATTCCAGGGCCTCCTGGCATTAAGGGTCTGGGTTGAGAAATCAGCTGAGATATGAATTGCTTTCTCCCTATATGTAAGATGTTTTTTCTCTTACATCTTTAAAATTCTAATCTTATTCTATATGTTAGTCATTCTCATTATAATGTGCCTTGGTGTGGGTCTGCTGTAATTTTGTACATCTGTGGTCTTTAGGGCATCTTGTAATTGCTTTTCCATTTCCTTCTTTAGATTTGGGAAGTTTTCTGATATTATGTCATTGAAAAGATTGTGCATCCCTTTGTTGTATCACCATGACTTTGTCTATCCCAATAAATCTTAAATTTGGTCTTTTCATGTTCTTTCATGTTACTCCATAATTCCTGGAAGTTCTCTTCATGGTTTCTTACCATCTTCTCTGTATGGTTGACTTGATTTTCAAGAGTACATATTTTGTCTTCATTGCCTGAGGTTCTGTCTTCCAAGTATTCTAGTCTATTGGTATGCTTTCCATTGAATTTTTAATTTGGTTTATTATTTCCTTCATTTCCAGGATTTCTGCTTGATTCCTTTTTATAATATGTGCCTCTTTATTTTTTTTCCACATTTTTTAAAATTCATTTTTATTGTAAACAAATGGAATATATCTTGTTTCTCTGTCTGTACACGCAATAGAGGCATACCGTTATTGTAATCATACATTTACCTAGGGTAATAATTTTTGATTCATTCTGTTATTTTTTTTCCTTCTCCCCCACCCCTCCCACCCCTCTTATCCTTTGTGCCTCTTTATTGAAGTGATCTTTCACTTCCTGTATTTTCTCTCTGATATCTTCCTTTATTTTGAAAATCAGTCTAACTATGTACCTTCTAAACTCCTTCTCTGACATTTCTTCTCTTTGGGTCTATGGATTCTACTGTTGGAACATCTTGGTTTGTTTGAGGTGCTTTGTTCCCTTATTTTTTCATGTTTTGGTGTGTCTTTTCATGTAGTGGTATGGATCTGAGGCTATACTGTTTCTACCCTGTAGTCTTATAGTGTCCCTGAAGGCTTCCAGTACCTCACCTTTAAGGGAGAGACCAATATTAACAGCACTCAATGCAAAGAATATACAATCTAAATCAAATGGCTCCTATTAAGGCATGTACAGTTTTGTTGCAATAAACAGAAATGATATGTTCAATTGTCTGCAATATAAACAGTAAGTTTGCTAAAAGGGTTTACTATTTCAAGTGATGGACAAAGAAGGGTCAGAAGTAGTGTAGGATGTGATGTTTATGAGGGAGAAGGAGAGAAGATTGAAGTAAAAATGTATAGTAAGAGCGAAGGAGGAATTAATAGAGGAGGACTGTTAGCATGAGAGGGGGTTAGAAAAAGCATCCAGGGAGACAGGTAAGAGAACAAATATACACAGATTTTCTTTAAAAAAAAAAAAAAAACAGTAAAAATATAAGAATATACAACAAAACTGTAATATACTATTCAGACATCCCATTTCTCAATAAATTGATGCATATAAAATATTTGGATTCAAAGATGGTAGAGATGTGAGAGAGAGGTAAAAAAAAAAAAAAAAAGGAACGTCTCAATGGAAAATCGAACAATTGCTTCTGTTGACTTTTAAAATTTTTCTCAGCTTCCTTTCTCCTCCAATAGGTGAGGTTGTCTGAAGCTTGATATTAGCTCCAGTTCAGACTGGTTGGGTGAGTGAACCCATAGCAAGATGCCCTCACACCCTTTCCCAGTCTTCCCACCTGTTGTAGGCAACCCCTTCCATCCCTGCACACTTCAGGTCTCACTGAGCTGGACTGAGCCTGGTTTTCTCCCATTTCTCTAACCTGTGCTCTTCCTGGGGTACTGCTCGTAGTCTCCAGCTTTCGACAGGTTTGCTAGGCCCAGACTGGCCCACACAGACCCAGCTGCAATCTGATAAATCTGGGTTTCAGATTCCCCAGGCTCTACCTTGCTGCAATCCCAAGATCTCAATGACATTTCAACTTGCAGAGAGACCACCAGGGATGAGCTCACACAAAGGAGCAACCCTACAAAGAGGCAGCCAGGTGGCAGCCACTGGCACACCCAGCAGGAAGACCTCAGGTGCAACCAGACCTGCAGGTACCTGACAATGGATTTTCAGGCAGCAGCAGACAGCAGGTGATCTGCAGGTGGTTTGGGAGCAAATGTCAGGTGATCAGACTGGTGTTGGATTTGGTGGATGGGCAGGCGAAAGGCAGGCAAACTGGCAAACGCCGGTGATGTGGTGGCAAATGGTGGGTAATTTTGGCATGCAAAAGTGGAGGCAAACAGCAGGGTGATGGACAGGCAGCAAAGGCTGCCTCACAGAGAAACAGTATTTCCTCTGCTTGAATCCTGAGTCACAGCGTGACAAGGAATGCAGCCTCCTTCTAGACCACCACCTTGGATCTCTGGATTTCAAATCTTTATACCTAAAAGATAATAAGATTTAAAAATGAAATTAACTAATAAAGCTTTCTCTTCCACCATCTCATTTCATGTGTGACACAATCATTAGACTGTTTGAATTAAGTTGTACATGACTTAGTGTTTCAACTTATTCATAACTTAGACTTTCATTTAAAGAGTTGTACTGTTTTAAAGTATCTTTGATTGCTTATGAGATTGCATGGCTTTTCCTAAGTCATTCCTAATGTGAAAGTATACAATGGGAAAGCCGTAATAATCGTATCTCAAATCAACTTGAATAACTGTAATGGCGGGTGACAGAGTCTTCAATAGCATTGCCAAATAGAAGGTTCTTAAGTAGGAAAGAGATGTAGAGCCTGTACTATATTTCTCTTTCCATTCTCATTTTCAAAACTGGTGTGTGGCTGTTTATCTTTGCTGAAGTGTCTAAGGCTTCTCTGCACAGTTGCATTATCGTTACTGTTTCACTAAAGGAAGCTGACAGGTCCCTCAACATCCCTTCTATTAACATGCACTCCAGAATACAGAGGTTATTTTCATTCTGATAGAAACTGCATCACACTTGATCTGACTTACTCTCCCTGTAGAACAATGAAAGCAAACTGCAGATGCCCAAACTGCATTTATTGTTCTCTTAGGCTGTATTTAATCACCATCAGGTTTATTAATTTATTTTTAATGCAAGAGTAAGCAACATGGCATATTACAGCAGACACCAAAACCATAATCTTATATTCATAGAGAACTTTGGATTTTAAAAACATCAAGTAGGTCCTCAATAAAGTGATAAAACAGCTGATTTTTCTGAATATTACAAACCATGATTCTATAGTAGAGAAAAATGGACTGTGGAGACAGAGCAATCTGCGTTTGAATCCTGGCTTTGTCATTTTTTGTCATTTTTACTGTAGCCTTAGACTAAAGCAATTTAATATTTGCCTCAGTTTCCAAATAAAATTTTAATACTAACCAGTCAAAGTAGTTGAAATGACAAGTGATAGTGTATCCTAATAAAGTCTGAAAATTGCAAATACATCACCAAATAAATGTATGGAAAGTTTTTGTTCTTACTCAGAAGGACAAAAGTCACATGTTTTCTCTCCTGTGTGGAAGGAAGAGAGGATAAAGGAAAAAGAAAGTGTGTGGGGGGCGGATGTCTCATGAAAATCAAAGGGAGATCAGTAGAGAAAAGAGACCAGGTGTGGGATGCAGGGAGGGAGGGGAGAAAAGGCTGAGGAGCAATATTGACAGACTTTATCATTATTTTTTGTGGGTGTATGAATATGTAACCACAGATCACACCATTATGTACAACTATAAAGCACTATTTTTAAAAATGTGTGAAAAAAAGACTAGGAAAAATAGTATCCTTTAGTCGATTAAAGTGCATACATTATGAAAACCAGCTGTATAAAACATGCTTTGAGTCACTATAAAACCACTCCAAGGAATGAGAATAAAAGGTATTTTAGTTACTACTCTAGTACTTTATCTACTTTCTATTGAAAAATGCAATGAATGATGGAATAATGAGATGTATAGAATATTTTGTTCCTATCTTCAATGAGATTGCAGGTACACAGTGAGTCATCCTTTCTAATTCTGACCTTCAGGTTGCCACCCATTGATTTTTCTTTCCTGTTTTGTTTTTGTTGGTAATTTATTGTATGATAGACCTCTGAAAGTGGTAAGAAGAATGAGAAGACAGGAGAAGATAAGACGGGGGAGGTGAGGGGAGAGAAATACATGAATAAAAAAGAAAATCCTCTAAAATTTATTTTAACCTGATTTAAGAACAGGCTGTATAATAACTCTCCTTGATGAATTACTTTTGTTGTTGCTTTGATCTTAACCAAGTGATTAATGGAAGGTGACCTTAATAAATTTAGAATAAAAATACCTAACCTTTACAGTTTTTTTTTCCCTACAAATTTACCATTGCCTTCTTTCTTAATGATAGAAAAAATACATGGTCTGCTCTATTTACAAAATGTTCAAGTAAAATGCACATGTTCTAAAACATGAACCTACTCTGTTACCTCCTTGTGCTTTCAATTCTTCCCCAATATTAACAAGCCTTTCCTCCATGTTCTAATATAAATATAAAAAATACATACAGGAATCTATATCTTTGACAAAAATGAGATCCTATCATGTATATTGTCTTGGGGCTTGCTTTTTACATTTTGCTAACATTCCTAAATTTGTGGACAAGTATTACAATATAATGTACTAAATTAACTGACAATTTGTATGATCTAAGTGCAAAAAGCTGGATCCATAAAGATATAAGAGTCACCATGGTTTTAAACTTCTAAATTTTCTTTGTTCATTCTATGTTATAATGGTGTGAATATTCTCTTGCTTCATTCACACGTATTTTTATATTGGTCCATTCTCCTCTTCCACCATGTTTTTGTTTTCTAGTTCCATGTAATCTATTTCTCGGGAACATTTGGGAAATTTTCCTATATTTTTGCAAAGTAATAAATTTCTCTAGTGCTGTTACACTACATAAATGGGCACCATATCCCTGAAAAGACAGCAGCTACAGTGGTACTCTGGGTGTTTTACATGAACCTTTCAGGGATGGGGGTGTTACACAGATATCCGGGAGAGTGGAGTGAGGAAAAGCCCCCTGTGAATAGAAACAACAGGTATCTTCTCTCATTGCTAAGATGTATATGAATACCTTCTATTAATTTTGTTCTGAAATTTCAAATAATGGTAAATGTGTTTTTTGAGATACCTATGTTAATCAAAGAGTGGAAGTACATAAGACATTGAGAAATACTATTTCAGAGAGATTAACCAACATGAGCATTTGGCAGCAAATGAAGATTGTTGGACTTTTTGCTAGGTATGCTCTGCCAATAGTCCTTGGATTTACACATTTCTATGGCTATATCCACACATTTTCTACTGGCTATATGCTGAATTCACTGAGAGGAAGGAAGTGGACTTTGTGACTGTCAGCATTCACTTGCTAAGAAAATCTTTAGACCATTAGAGATCCATTATTTCTGATCTTCAATTTATATAATTTTTACAGAGTTCACATAGAACAATGACTCAGTGTATGAATAATTTTACATTGCAAGTCAAGTAGCCTCAGGTTTAAATCTTGACTCTTCCTCCTCCCCACTGGGTACCCTTGTGGTATTAAACATCTTTGCCTTCAGCTTCCTCATCTGAAACAGGATAACAGTTATACCTTCTTATAGGGTCAGTAGATGGAACTTATTAGACAAGTCATTCAGGTTACTTAAAATAACGTCTGGCATAAAAATGACCATGTGTAAATAGATCTGTTTTTCTTTATTAGTTCTTTATATATTCTATTTCAGTTTCCTTGTTTTCTTAAGATGAAATAATGCAATTCATTAATTCATATTATTTTTAAAATTTTATTGCCTACTGATATTCTGGAAAGTCACTTATTTAATATGAATATTTCTTTCTCACTCTTCTTTTAATGCTAGTTTCAGAGTTTTGTGAAACTTCCTTTTTACTTACATGTGTTTTAGGAAGAGAAGCCAACTTTTCTAGATATGAAGTGATGGTCACTCTGCTGTAGTGTTCAAGCATCAGATAAGTGTATCATATTCTTCCAATACAAAAGACAAAAGAGAAATTACACATAGCAGTGACAAAGTCTAATCTTTGGAGAAATGAATGAATAGAAATAAACATCAATAAAATGTGTTCAATGCACATATCAAAAAGGAACAATGTTCAGTGTAGAGAAAATGCATAAATATTACAGAGTGAGCAAATACTAGAAATACCTGCACAGTTACAGTCCTTTTTCCTTGAGAGATGGACCATCATAAGGCAGGCTTGAAGATTTATACAATTCCTGATCTCGTGTGAAATGGAGTCAACGAGAAGTTCGTGACCAAAACTATCCCCTTAGTTACCTGTTGAGATTCCTGGAATGTCACCATTAGAATTTTTATACTTATGTTCTTTATTAAAATGCCGTGTCCATGGAAGGGAACATATCCTAAGTTATTGTCATCACTCTACATTTAAGAGAAAGCCTATCTAATAGGCTAGGTATCTAAGGAAGAGGGGGAAGCACTTCTGGCATAGCAAGTTGTAGATTCCTGAGAAGCAGAACTAAAAAGGAAAGAATGAAATGATTGTACCTAAGACTGACGTGAAAACAGACCAGACATACAGCACCGTTTTCTCTCTTCCATTTAAGAGGATGACCTACAAGCCACAACACCTGAGCCCTCCAGAACAGAACTGTAATGGATCCATCTTCAATGATAAAAGAAAAAAAAAAAATTCTCCGACTCCAGGGTTGGTAACCTTGTACTGTTGCCACAGCTACAAGCTCTCTGATTGATGGCAGTGCTAGGAACTTGGACCCTGTCTTTCCGGAAGTGCTGCAACATGCTGTAAAAGGACATTCTGAATCACAAGGCATAAAACACCATGCCATGGGAGGATACTACAAGTCAGAAATGACGGTGATAAATCAGAAACACTGAGTGTGGCTATATGGTTTTATTTTGTTAAGTAAAGTCTTTGTTACACTTTTTAGTACACTCTGTTGGAAACTAAAGTCATGACAGTTACAAACAACTGTAGGGACAGCCCTTTCTAATAAGCATTCTCTCAAAAGTGATACTCTGTGTTACACTCCAATATTAGACAAGTGAGTAAATATTTTCAAAGGTTGTATATAACCACATTCATTTCTTTGATAAATTTTCTGGAGTTCATTCTTTTCTTCAAAACTACAGTTTATCTGTAAATATACAGAGATATAAACAATCCTTATTCCCATTATTAATGCCCAGTGAACCCTATTTGTGTTTGTGTTTGTGTGTGTGCATGTATGCATGCATGTGCATGTGTACATGTTTTAATTTTTAAGTCCTTAAAAAGAAAAACACAAATTTAATACAGGAAGTTCAGAGGACAGTGAATCAATTACACCTGAAGGCAAATACTTTCTTCAAAGAACATTCTGTAGTTACCTTGATTATAATTGAATCAATCATAAAAAGATTTCCCTTTTGTTCTCAGATTTGAGAGCAATTCAATAGGTTCAGTGACATGAATGGTTACTTGTAAATACTTATTAAATTTATAAGTGGAATAATCATGAGGTATAGATTTTCATCTCTGTTGCCATATTTTTTCATACTAGAATAGACCCTTGAGTGCCAGGACTTTAAAATGTACTCTTTTGAGTATTTTGAAAGTCCACAATACAAAATATTTTCAACTGGTTTGTGTGATACCAGTTACCAGGTCTCAGCTTTCAGTGACTGAAGCCATGCGGTACTGCAGCTTAGTATGCTGTTTGCTGTCATTCACATGTTTGATGTTTACATGTGGAAAAAAACACTCCTAAAACATAAAGCAGTAAACCAGCAGAAGCCAACTGCTAGTACTTGTGAAGGTAACAAAAAGTGAGAAGGGGGTTAATTCATTCTTAATTTTAAAACAGAGTTTAGAGATAAGTGAAAATTTTCAACTCTGAATGACATTGTATTTGTTGTTTATTATTTACTGCATGGTCAGTCCAAAAATAACTAAAAATTGATTTTCAAAACTGACCCTGTGTTCCAACAAGTGTACAACAGTCCATTGGTTCTGTTCTCTGTTCGGAAAGAAAACTGAAATCAAACGTGATTATTTTATGGTGCAAGGATGTATAAAGGTATTAGTAACTCTCACTGGAAAAGTAAATCACAAGAAAATCTTTGAAAATATGTTCATTTTGTGATGCTTAGGCATCAGGAAGGAATCTGGTTGATGTACTTTTCACAAACATCAATGTGAGAATGTCTTTTTCTTTCTATTTGAAGAAGGAAAATGGCATGAGAAAAGATTATGCCCTGAAGAAAAAAGCTAAATTCCAATCCAAGCATCACTTTTTATTAGTGACGAGAGCTTGGGAAGCTGCTTAGCCTCTTTATATCCTAGTTTCCCCATCTACAAACAGGAACATAAGGTGGTGTCAATATTAAATGAAGTAGAGCAAACAAAGTGCCTTCACATGGAAGCATTCGACTCGTCTCTTAGAAAGACAAGTCTTACCTGAGTTGTTTCCCCAGCAGAAATAATGACCCTATATTAACATCCATTGGTGGATGTGAGGTACCATTTATGAGTCAAGATGAGCCTTATCTTCAAAAGTAGCTGACTCATCAACTACTTAATGATAACTTATAAGTAGCTTATTTGACCAGCCACATAAGCTAATACTTACATAGAGTAAAAGAAAAAATAGCTGTAAGTTAATTCATAAAATAAATTTGAATCTTAGTTCAAATTCCAAAGTCTATTTATTCACTGACGTATTAGAAACTACTTACTCAGAATGTTGAAAGAATACATAAAAATAAATCTTTGTGTCTGCTTTATATACATAAATATTCAAAGATTATAGACATATATAAAGTGGAAGCCTCGTGAATGTTCAGATACTTATGAAATATTTTATCAGTATACTTAAAAAGAGATTGCTGTCATTTTTTATTTATTATTTAGGAACTGCAACTAAGGGACTTAGTAACAGAATGAGGAAATTCAATTAATCAATGAATTTTTTATTATTCTATCACTTTTGATATTAGCTAAGATTTGATCTTCAATCATTATATATGTACTGCTTTGTACTGAACTATCAAGTATAAGGAATTTTTTAAATGATGGTTTTACTCCACAACTTCTGTAAGTAACAAATCTTAGCTTCATGCCTTACCTTTGTGAGTTTTTTTGAAATCACCTTTGTTAAATAGAAACTTAGTTCTATTTAACTAAGACATTAGTTTTAAGGAAACATGTAAGGAAAAGGAGGGACAGATCATATTTTCATGAGCTTTTCCTGACATAACTTATCAACATGAAACAATAGGAAGTAAGAGAGAAGCAGTCAGCGCCTGGCATTTTGCTAAGTACTAGAATACTGGAACCATCAAAAAAATTAAATCCAGAGACAAGCTGAAATTAATTATCATATATCCTAATCTATATTCAGAATAACCATTTAGTACTAAATCAAATGGAAACCCTGAAATGAACATATACCAACTAAATAAGACTTCGTTTTATATACTGAAAGAGAATATTAACTACACCTCTGATGGTAAGGTTGAAAACAAAAGTTTCAACATCTCCTCTCTAGGTTAATTCAAGGTGAAAAATAGTCACACAAACCAAAAGTATCTTTGATCACAATACTGTATGTGGATTATTTTGAATTATCATTTTTAATGAAAAAAGCTAACAAAGATCATCTCTGAGAAACTAAAATATGTGTTTTGTAACATCCAGATCCTTATTATCTTTCTTCTCCTGACACAAAAGAGATATCACCATTCTATCCAAGACCAAGCTATACATGTACCAATGAATCCCATTCTCTACCTCCTTCTCCAGTGTCATATTGTATCAATTATTCTTTCCTCTTCTGCAGAGAGCCCTAGGATGGCGGCTGGCATTGGGCCAAGAGGTGGCGCATAATTAGTGTTAACACAGCGTGATCTACTTTTGCCTGATTAATGTCTCTTCTGCGCTAGTGGTCAACAGATGTTCCTCATTCTTAATTGGTACTGTGGTGCATGCTCCAACCATCCTACTTAATCCTAAGCTGATTGGCTGCCTTAGGTATATAAGACATTCTCTTCACCTGAGAGGAGATCGCAGGATGGAGGACTAAAGCCACACCTCTAGATCTCAGAATGAAGGTTGCAGAATGCAGGACTAAGCAGACACCTCTAGGTCGCAGATCGCAGAATGAAGGACCCAGTATGCGGGATGCACCACTAAGAAACACCTCTGATAGCACGCGCCTCTAGTACGCACCTTTAGGACGCAGGATGCAGGACGCACCTCTAAGAAGAAGCAGTAGACCTTTGATAAGCATAGCCTCTCTGAAAGGTAGCACCTCTAAAATTAAGCAAAGTCTCTCTTCCTCTAAGCAAAGTCTCTCTTCCTCCAAGCAAAGTCTCTCTTCCTCCAAGCAAAATCTCTCTTCCTCTAAGCAAAGTCTCTCTTCCTCTAAGCAAAACCTCTCTTCCTCTAAAACTAAAAGTAAGCAAAGCCTCTCTTCTTCTATAAACTAGTGAACAAGTAAGTAAGCAAGGAAGTAGCCCAGATAAAGATAATAGAAGTAGTTAAGTTCCAGTCCACCTCCGATAAATTACCACGGGATTGTTGCTGCAGGCGGCAACACTCTTCCGCATCATCTTCTCTTTTATGTTTTACCAGTTCTAGTGACTTTGAACTAAAACATGCAATATGTTCAATATAATTTTTTTTTTTTTTTTTTTTTTTTTTTTTAGTTTTTGGTAACACCTTCCTTCAGTATAAAGATATTTCCTCATATGTTTTCTCTGTACAGGCAAATTTGAGAAAAATAAATAACAAGCATATTTATCTAAAAACCCCATTTTTTGTTTATTAGATCAGGAAAACATGGGCCTAAATGTTCAAAAAGTTGATAAGTTTTGAATAACCATCATAGAGACAGAAAAATGAACTTATAATAGATGGATATTGAGTTTATCAACCTGTTAGAGTGATCATGATTACAGCTGAAGCAACCTTCTAATTCTAGTTATTGTATCTGTGGAGAACTATGTATTTGGTTTAAAAAGAGAGAGAGAAAGAGAGACCAGGGAATTTAATGAAAATGTTAACTTTTTGAAAACTAACTCAAACTGTGGTTCAAATAGGTAACTTTGCATTGATCTCCTGTGACTGGCATAACATGATACTACAAATCAGGTGGTTTAAGCCACAGACATTTGCTGTGAAGGCTAAAAGTTCATTATTCAGAGACACGCAAACTTGGTCTCTGGTGAGGGCTCTCCTCCAAGCTTGTAGATAAGCAACTCTCACTGTGGCCTTCCATGGCCTTTCCTCTGTGCTGATGAGAAGGAAGCTCTCTGGTGTTTATCCTGTTTCTTAAAAAAAACACCAATCAAGTTGGAATAGGACCACACACATGAACTTGTCTAACCTTTATCATCTCCCTGAAGGTTTTTTCTCTAAGCACAGGCACTCTGGGTGTTGGGGCTTCAACATATGGATTTTGGGGCAACACAACTGAGTGCATTAACAACCTTGAATCTGTTTTAATTGTATTTTTACATTTGAGCATTTTAAAATATCAGTTATTACTGATGAGCAATTCCTGAATTTTGACAGACTTAAATAAACCTTCACTACTTTAATGCCATTTGAACATTTCAAATGTAAATGTTACTGTTCGTGATTATCTCATTTTTAAATACGTGAATTTGCACTGAAAATGCACTACTTGTTTTCTGGGTTGAGATGCAATCTCACTAAGTATCCACTGGAAAAAAAAAAAACATAGCAATGGTAGTTTTAGGAAGAAACATAGATATCTACAAGGAACTCCAATCCCTATTTATTCCTGATGAGTCCCAGTCCCTAGAACCCATAAAATCCTTTTATAGATATGGTCTTTTTGGTTAAGATTAATAAAATGCAGCTGGATGCAGTGACACAGGCCTGTAATTCCAGAGGCTCTGGAGGATGAGGCAGGAGGATGGTGAGTTCAAAGTCAACCTCAGCAAAAGTAAGGCACTAAGCAACTCAGTGAGGTCCTATCTCTAAATAAAATACAAACTAGAGCTGGGGATGTGGCTCAGTGGTTGAGTGTCCCTGAGTTCAATTCCTGGTACCACCCCCCAAATAAAGATTAATAGATTAATAAAATGCATCTTATTACTTATTACTCATAGTACAGACTTCTAGCTAAATCATCTACCTGAAAAGATTTTCAAGAGAGTTGTCTCCACAGCTGTCTCCACTTGTTCACCCCATATCATTCAAAGGACTGAAATCTATTATATTACTTAAGCAATGTTTTAGTCAACATTTTGCCTACTGTGACCAAAAGATCAGACAAGAACAAATTTAGAGGAAGAAAAGTTTGTTGGTCATGGTTTCAGAAGTTTCAATCCATAGACGGCCAACTTCATGGCTCTGGGCCAGAAGTAAAGCAAAACATGAAGGAAGTGTATAGTGGAGGAAGGCAGCTCAGGACATGGCAACCAGGAAGCAGAGAGAAAGAGAAACACAGAGACAGAGAAGTCCGCTCCCCAGGGACAAAATACACACCTGAAAAGCATGCCCCTAGTGATCTACCTCCTCCGGCCACACTTTACCACCCACTTAATCTATTCAACTGGATTAAATTAAGTCTCCCATAACCCAATCAACTTTATCTCTCAACTTTCTTGCATTGTTTCACACATGAGCTTTTGGGGGGCACCAGTATCTAATCCATATCAAGAAACAGAAAGCTCAAATGAAGATTCATTTATTATGCTCAACAATGATTCAAAGTCATGGGCAATTTGTTTCACCAGTAGATCATTAACATTCTTACCCAGGTTTTTGTTTTACTTGGAGTTTCTTCACACTAGATATTCTGCTCCTAAAACATGTTGACCATGGTCCTTTCTGAAACTGAGAGACACTCTCCTCTTTCATACCCATGAATCCCAACCACATATGCATAAGCAGAGTCACCTTGCCATGGTTAATACTCATTCACCCTAAAGCTCTCAGTTTTAAAATTGCTTCTACAGTGAGACACTCTCTAGCTCCATCTATATAAATTAAGTTCTCTTGTCTCACTTTCATAGCATGCTACACTTTTTCATAGACATTATCACATTTTATAGTTGTGATATAACTGGTTAATGTTTGTCCAAACATCAACCCTCCCATCATTCTTTAAAAAACATATGGATCCCCTAAGAAAAGATGCTCTATTTCATTAATACTATATGTTCTATACATTTCCCATAGTTCACCCTTAATAAACAGTGAACTATGGAAATATTTCCTAATTTAAACATATTTATATCTATTCAACCAACACTTTTTAGTATTCATGTTATTCTTTGGCTGTAATGGGGTGATGGGGCATTTGAAGGGGTTACCTTATTCTTTCAAATTTTTAATTCCTAGAGTCTGAATGGGAAACTATTTTCTCCTTGTAAATCAAAGATTATCTACTAGTGTTGGTTGTCTAGAATGCTGTTTGAAGATAGAATCTGGGGTTGAGGGTAGTTTTAGCAGAAAAGAATAATGACAGAAAAATTCCCCTGCTAGAGCAAAGGAGTTGGTAGAATATAGTCACTGACTTTCATGGTTGACATTTTTGGCTTAGTAAAATTATATGATCCAGGGCACTAACTACATACCTATTTGAATAATACTCATATTTGAAGTATTACTGAGATTGAATTCCAAGAACATCATATTGTTTTGCTAGGCTGAAGAAAATATAGGCATGAAATGTGATCCATTCAAAAATGTCTCTGAGGAAATTAGTGGATGCAACACAGTTTAAACATCATTATGGAGGTCCAGAAGAACTTATATCACCATGTGTAACTCTGGTACACATCTTAACCTCACTAGTTGTTTGCCAATCTGGAAAATTAAAATATTACAACCTTATATGAGTAAATATTAAGTGAAACTAAAAGCTATTTTATAGCTGTACTTAATTTTGTGAAAATAAATATTAGTTCTTTAATATTGACTTTAGTCTTTTGTGATGGAATGAGTGACAAAACAGCAAAAGGTGATAATGTAGATATGATTTCTAACAGCAAACACTCTGCTTTGAAATAATAACACCTCAGTAAAGAAAGGATCTACCCTTAGACATGGTTCCAGAAAAGAAGTTAGTAGTCTCTTTTAGTATTAATATTACTTAACTCTTGGGAAGCAGAACTCAGTAATTTAGGTTTTATTATGTAAACATCTTTGGCATTTCATTTACTTTCTGAGTCCAAACAGTTGGCAAAACAATAGAAGTACAAAATTATTTGGAAATTAGTTTTTGTGTTAATACTCAGAATGGCCCTAGGATAGAAGCAAATGTTTCAATCTGTTGTGTGTTACTTGAAATTAGTGTTATCTTCTTGGTTAAAAACATAGCAACAATTTTTTAAGGTAAAACCTGTTAAGATCACAATATTATAGTTTTTAGTACAAATAAACAAGATCAAGAAAGTATGTAAACATAAACATCACAGTTAGCATTACTCTCCTGTTATATTCTAGACATTACCATTAACAGTATCTTGGACCCTTTCCTTGTTCTCAGATTCATTTTCCATCCATAGTCCTTATATCTAGGTCCCTTTAGTACTGCAACTCCAAATACTGTGAAATTCCCTCTGTGACTTAGGATGAATTAATTTACAAACTTCCATCAGTCTCATTTTCCAAATTAGACTTCAGGTTTCCACATTTAAATTCCTTGCGTATATTGTAAAGGTTTCTGTTCTGCCAACTTCAATCTCAACTCTGGTTAAGTCCAGCTCAATGTCTACTCCATGTTGCTTACACCATGCAACCTAAGTGCTTAGAAAAGATACACACACCATGCTGACTGGTCACCCTTTAAATTTATTTTATAAACCTCAGGTGGGCTCAAGTGCAGTAATGAATGTACTATTTCCTATCTTTTCAAACTTCTAATTCCTTTTCCTTCATCCTCACCCAGATCAGAACTTGCTTCCGTTGTCCCTGAGCCACACAAGCAGTAAGCACTAGTCACTCCTGGCCTGGTCTCATCTGTCTCTCCTTACTTGGGTTTCATTGTTAATAGATGAGCCATTTGTGTTCCTGCTGAAGCCAATCTCTCGACTTCCTGCACTGCTCACTTTCCTTTTGCTCAAGGAATGACATCATATCAGTCTGGCAATTTTCTCCTTTTTCCCAACAATCATAATTATTTCCCTTCAACGCTATTTTTCTTACCCACAAATATTACTTTTATCATCTTAAAAAAAAAAAAACAAGCAAACTAAAATATTTGACTCTATAGCTCCACTAAGCTGCAGACCTTAGCATCTGTTCACTTTTACAGCAAAACTCATTAAAATATTTATCTGTACTTACTTGCTTGCTCCCTTCTCCCACCCTCTCTTGAACTTGCCACAGATAGGCTTTTTCCTTACCCTCCAGTAGCACTCTTTATAATGTCTCTAAAGACCTGCATGTTTTTAATCCAATGGCCAATTCTCAGTCCTCTCACTAATAATTTAGCAGTAATATTTGATTCACCTGATGTCAATGCTCTCCATCATGGGCCCCTCCTCCTCACCTTAATGTCTAGGCATTCATGATTCCTGATCATTGGCATTTTATTTCTCTCCTTTCAATACTCCCTAGGTGATCTCTGTTAACCTTGTATTTTTAAATACCACCTATCAATTAATTATTTCCAAATTTAAATCTCCATTAAATACCTCTACCTTGAACCCTAGACCTCTAGTTTCCATTGCTACTTGACATATTTGCTTTCATAATTAATAGGGATCCCAGATTTCAAATATCTCAAAATGAAATCCCAGAGTTCTCCCCAAAATTTACATCTCCTAACATTCATCTATATTTCAACAAAAACAACTCCAATCATTTGGTTAATCAGTAAAAACAAAAATCCCAGAATTGTGTTTGATTCATTTTTTTTTCTTTCACAACCTCAATCTGTCCATTAATCCTACCAGGTCTACCATTAAAATATCCCCTTAAACTGTACAGTTCTCACTACCTTGTCTTCACCATGTCATGGTATAATCACCTCTGACTTACCCTAGTACAAGAGTCTTCTACCTGGTTGCTTTATTCTCTGCACTATCTCCCTTGCTCACTTCGCTCCAGTCACACTGGCTTCCCTTCAGACTTTGGAAGAGAACAGGCACACCCTGCTCAATACATTTGCCCTTGCTATTTCCTCAGACCAGATTGCTCTTCCCCCAGATATCTGCATGCTTCATTTCACCTACTCCTTTGATATTTCTTCAAATAACCCCTCTTAGTACATCCTTTCCTATTGGATATTAAATCTCAGCTCACTACATAAATTTAGTATATGTTGATATAATCTCTGTATTTGGTATACGAATGATTTTATCCCATATGGTATATCAGAGGCAAGTACTATTTTTCAAAGCAGGATACACTAATCACTCAAGCCACCAAAAAATAATCGTACTCCTTTGGCATTTTTTAATTTTCTTGTTGGTTTGGCCACTTAAATACAGAGGCAAAATCTTCAATTTTGTAAATAATAATTAATGAATAAATTAATATGATTAATGAATATTGCATTGAGTTTAGTAAAACAATATAATAGGCCTAAATTGATTATAAAATCTAAATTCTGTCCATTTTTCTAAGATTTTAAGAAGTCAAATCATCTAATAAACTTGCTAATCTTAAAATGAATATAACTAGATGCCCTTCAATTGATGAATGGATAAAGAAACTGTGAGATATATATATATATATATATGTATATATATATATATATATATATATACAATGGAATATTACTCAGCCATAAAGAATGATAAAATTATGGCATTTGCAGGCAAATGAATGAAATTGGAGAATATCATGCTAAGTGAGATAAGCCAATCTCAAAAAAACCAAAGGATGAATGATCTCGCTGATAAGTGGATGATGACACATAATGGGGGGTGGGAGGGGTTAGTGTTAGGGTTAGAGTTAGGGTTAGAGAGGGGGGGAAAGAATGGAGGAAGGACTGTATAGAGGGAAAAGAGGGGAGGGGTGGGAGGGGTGGGGGGAAGGGAAAAAATAACAGAATGAATCAATCAACATTACCCTATGTAAATTTATGATTACACAAATGGTATGCCTTTACTCCATGTTCAAACAGAGAAACAACATGTATCCCATTTGTTTATAATTAAAAAAAAAATGAAAGTAGTATCATAAAAGGTTTTCTTCTAAAATTTCTTATAGGAGTGCAACATTCTAGGCAAATTAAGAATTATACTTAAGTCACTGTAGTCCCAGCAACTCAGGAGGCTGAGGTGGGAGGATGACAAGTTTGGGGCCAGACTCAGCAACTTAGTGGGACTTGGTCTCAAAATAAAAAACAAAAATATAAAAATAAAAAGGACTGAGGAAATAGCTCAGTGGTTACAAAACAAAACAAAACAAAAAATTGTACCAAATCAAGAACTTCAGTGGTGGCAACACTATTGCAGAATGTTTTCAAACTGTTACTGATGATCTATAAAAACAAATAAAGTCAATAGAAGTACGAAAAAACTTGCAAAGATGGACTTCATTTAAGACTTTTAAGACAAAATTTGCTAAGCAAATCTGTGGTCTAAACTAGTGCTCTCAAATTTTATCATGCACTGGAATCAACTGAACAGTTGGAAAAGTGCTGATGGACAGACTTCATCCCACATTTTTGATAGTAAGTTTGGGATGAAGCCTGATAGTTTGCACTCTCAACCCTTCACGTGATGTTAGTATGGGAACTATACTTTGACAACTAAAGGCTTAAATGATCACGAAGATATACGGCTTTCTATATAGAACTTCCACTTGTTCACCACGCTTAGAAAAACAGCAAGGAAATTTTTTCTCTGTTGAATGTTTGGGCATGTATCCCGTTATATTGTAATGATCCTGCATTTTTCAGTCATTGATATTATGTGTAGCCTTTTACATGTGACTTCCTATTGTGCTACTTCTAGAAAGAGAAATAAAATGAATGAAAGCTTTGTAGAGTCAGAGAATTATAACAAAATCAAAGCAAGAGTGCTTCAGAGAGTTTGATGTGGTGGTGTTAGTCTTGATTTACTAACTAGATATTCCGCTCAATCTCCAACATAAAGAGAAAACCTTTAGCTTCTCTCTCAGCCTGTAGCTTGCATTAACATTTTGGTATTAATATGTCTTCTGAATTAACTGAGATCATTTTACAGCCACCATCTTCTCACACTTTTTCAAGATTAAAGGAGCTAAGGACAGAGATAGAAAAATAAGACTATGGTGTGTGCTTCTGACTGGAAAGTAGTTAGTGTGTTTGATTCACTCTAAAGCATAACTTGATTGAGAAAAATGAGACTCTGGCACATACAAGGTTTATCTCTTCCTTTTATTTACAGTTCTTGATAAGCAGGCAACTGGAAAGACAACTCCTAAAATGAGCACAATACATCACAGATAGCTATCATGACTGAGCCTCACAAGGTAACATTTGTTTCTGCCCTTGTTCTTAAAATCCTGGTGTAAGCCACTTCCTTTCAGTTTTCCTCTTCTCACTGGAAGACATTTTACTCAAAATGCTATCACCTTTATCCATGCAATTTACACATTAATAGATCTTACAAAAATATATAAACATGAATATTTTCAAAATAATGTCTTATCTTTTCATGGACAATTTTGACACAAACTAAAAGTGTTGAAGTGACAGCTCTGCAGCCCTCGAGAGCCCCCCAGGAGCACCAGGCTGTGATGGTGAAAGCCTTCCTCATCTGGACTCACAAAATTGCAATAGATATCTGCATTCTTTGGTGGTTTAATTTTTGAATTTAATTCTAAATTGATTTTTAAATATTTTCTTGGAACATTATTACAGAAATTAGTGACTGAAGTAGAATGAAACAAAATAAAATATCAAAACCTGAATTTTATCTGTGTAGGAATAAAGAGTTTAACAAGGGATACAGGTTATTCTGACCATACAGAATCACTAAGCATATGATGTACTAGAGGAACAGCTACAGATCTAAAAAAACTTAAAAGCTTCTATGACTTTTAGTCATAAAAGAAAGGACATCCTACATGACAAAAATTAAAATTATTGATTTAACAGCCTTGCCAAGATAATCATGATTTTGGCACACTTCATCCCTCTCCATGGCATGACATTTAAAAATAAAATCCAAGATCCTAACTAGAGCATATTAATGTGGGGAAGTTAATGAAAACTCAAGATACTGAAGTGGAGAATAAACTTTTTCTTTGATTTTATATGAAAATAAAATCTTTGATCGTTAGTTAGTATCTAATAGGTTTTTCCATTCCTCAAAAATAAGTCAAAATAAGTAAACCTTGTGATAAATATGAATGATAAAATATCAGATGGCTTAAAATAAATGAAAGCAGACTAATATTTTAAATCACTCATGAATATATTAAAGAAGTAATGAAATAGAATTCCATAAAATGAATAAGACCTTTGTCAAAAACAAAAAGAAGGAAGTTTACTTTCCAGTGATTTCCCATTAATATTAGAAACCAAAGTATCTGCTATTATTTTATGAAGAATACTAGAGGTATTTGTCACATCTAGCTGGGCTGTTCATGTCCATAACTGTGATGAGCAATAAGGTAAATGATTCCAGGGGCCCCATTTATTTCTTTGCATTTATGTATCTACTTGATATTCTACCTCATTTTTAAGTAATTGAAGATGCTTATAAATACCATTACAGTATATCAAAATAATAAATGGAAAAGGAAATAAGGGCCAGAAAATAAAGATTTAATGATAAGATGAAGTAGGAATAGATAGAGGTACATTGATAATGATACAGGTGTCAGAGAGAACTACAGATATGCATATGCTTGTAGATAAAGATGTAAGTTAAAGGTAACATAAGCTATGATAATTGCTAAAGAAGAGTTACAAATTTGCTGCTAGGTCTAAATTATTAGGTAAGGGAAAAAAATCACATTTTCCAAAATGAGAAATCATTGATAAATAATCATTAATAAATAAAAGCATCCGAACCATAATAATTTCTCACTTCTTGCTGATATTCTTCAGATTTCTCTATTGTGCTCCCCTAAATGTCCCTAGATTTTATATTTTGCAAATAAAGAAAACTATAGTTGAAGTTTAACTTTTTTATCTGCTCTCACCATTGATTTCAGCAGAAGATATTGCTTGTTTTTGTGTCCTATGTAGGACCCTGATATAGTCTGTCTTATATTTTCCTCATATCATCACTATTTATTCATCTCCTTTTCAGGTTACTTTTACTCATGAAGGAAATCACAGTTCATATTTAATATGCTTTCTTCACAGAAAAATGCATATTTCACATTATGAAATATAATGTACATTTGTAATAATGTACTTTGTACATTATGGAAAACAGCATAGAGGCTTGTCAAAATATAAAATAAACCATATGAACCAGCAACCCTTCTGGTACGTATACACACAAAGAAGATAAAAATCAGTACATTGAAGATGCATGTGCACTCCCATGTTTGTTGTAGAACTAGTCATAATAGCCAAGAAATGGAAACAACCTAGGTGTCCATCAATTGATGAATGGTTAAAGAAAATGTGGTACATGCACACTATTTAGTCATAAAAAGGCTAAAATCTCATCATTTGTGAAAACATGGACAGAACTGGAGATCATTATGTTAAGTGAAATAAGCCAGATACAGTAAGACAAGTACTGCATGATCTCATTCATATGTGGAATATAAAAAAAGCTGATTTTACAGAAGTTGAGAGTAAAATGGTGTTACCAGATGCCAAGGAGAATGGGGTGGAGAGAAGGACAGGGAAAGGTTAATTGAAGAGTACCAGGTCACAGTCATTTAGGAACAGAAGTTCTGGTGTGCCACAATAGGGTCTCTGTAGGTAATGGTAATGTGAATTCCAAAAAGCTAGGAGAAAGGATTTTTAAAGTATTTATCATAAAGAAATGATAAATGTTTGAGGAGATATTCTTAACCTGATTCAAACATCATGCAATATATGTATGTATTAAAATGCCATGGGGCACCCCATAAATATGTAGAATTTTTATGATTTTATGTTGTCAGTTAAAAATAAATTTAACATACATTAAAAAAAAAACAGTAAGAGTGAGATTAAGCATTTGCTGCTAATGGGATCAGGAGCCACTGACTAAAAAGAGTAGCACCACTGCTTTTCCAGCTTTTATCTAAAGTACATGCTGAGTGGCTTTATCCACCCATTTAATCTGTTAAACTTTGAAATCTAATTTCTTCTTTTAAATCCTCTTTTCTTGTTTTGTTTGGTCTTCTAACCCTGAAGTACTCTTAGATAAACTCTAAATTCAGTTGAAATAATCCTTATTGATTCTCGTGTTTCTCACAAAGCTTCAGAACCAGAAAACAAATTCAGATCAAAAGCTGAAATAAATGTCACTGAGCTAATAAAAGCAATAGATGTGTTTAATATTTAAGTCAACAGTAGATATTTTCAGCAGAAAGCACACCATTAAAACTAATAAACATTTTATAGTACTTGCCAAATGCTCAGCTTACACCTACATACCCCTACCAGGCAAAGGCTATTATTATTCCATTTTACAGATGAGGAAACTGAAGAGCTGTAGATTAAATAGTTGGGTCAAAGTCACACAGCTAGTGCAGGTTGAGGGTTGACTAGAACTCTAGCAGTCTGCTTCTGTCCGTGCTTGGAACCTCTGAGCTGCCTCTCCTAAGAGGAACTGATCACAAGGGATCCTGGCAGCTTTTAACAGGATCCTGATGATGTTCTCTTCCATGACATCCCTCTCTAGCAATTCAGCATAACCAGATAAAGCATAATCCAGATTAATCTTTCTATCAATGTTTAGAATGGTACTTAAAATATAGCATAGCTCTATTTTTCATCTGCATGAAGAAAAGTCAAAGGAAACTATCAAATGAGGTATTTAAGATAGATGGTTAACCACCAAATAGACACATCTTTGAATTCCACATAGGTTGGTTACTCATCATTATATGCAATTTTTCTACATTCCCAAATTTTAACAACTGTATGAAAACTATGAACATTTTTATACCAAAAAATCTCATGAAATATGGCTAAATATACTAATATATCTAAATGTCAAATCACACATTTCAGGAGTAATGAGAATACTCTTCAGCCTCTGTGATTATGACTTAAATGAATAATTGACATAACTTTTCAAACTATCATAGTTCACAGAAGCAATAGAATTGTATGAATACCAAGTCTAAAGTTGTTTTTGTTCTGTTGATTTTTCCTTCTGCATAAGGAAGGATCTTGAGTTTGCATTTCTGGATTCAGTTCCACTCAATAAACCCGCATTGAGTACCTAATATTTTCAAAACTTTCAGTCAGATCCACAGAGGGGTGGAGCTGCACTAACAGAACCCAATGACTGCTCTCCTGAAATTTAAGGAATTAATTTTACACAAGATAACTATAATATAATGCAAACTGCTGAGACATTTTTAAATGCAATGCTATTAAAATTTGTATGAAGAAAAAAATTGAGTTTAGACATGTAATACTAGCTCCTAACAACAGACCAAATTTTTATAAGAAAAAATACAAGGAAAGGTACTACCCAATGCAAAGACACAGTTATAGAGAGGCTGAAGGAGACTCTGTGAATGGCAGCTACTAAGCCTGCCTTCAGGGTACAGTGGAAGTAGGAGAGAAAGACTGACATGGTCACTTAGGATCAGATGATAGGAAACCTTGAATGTCCAGAAAGAGCACAAGTGGAAGTTACAGAAGTTTATGGAATCAAAGTGTGATATAAAAAGACATTTGATCTAAGAAACTTTCTCTAGAAATAGTGAGCAGAATTGATTGGGAAGGCTGAAGGCCAGAGGTGGGAGGACCAATTAGAGAGCTATTACAGTTGTTCAAACTATTGGAATGAAGGTCTGTGCCAGGTCAGTGACAACATAAACAGCAAAGAGAAGGCAGATGCAAGAGAAGCTACAGAGGTAGCATTGATCTTTCCTGGTAACTTCCTAAACTTGATTTCTGAGATAAAGAAAAGAAAATTGTAGAATTAAATTGTTTAATTTCATGTCAAGCTGATTGTAAAGAATATGAAGCAATTAATCAGCAAAAGATTACAGAACATGTTTATGGGAAAAAGTTTATGGATATGACTACTGTGAAATGGTAAGACAAATCTATGTAAAGATACCAATTACACACATATTAATTTGGGTATGGAACTCAAGGGAAACACTGATGGGGTGGATATATTTTTTGGTAGTTGCCATAATTAAAAATATGGCAATAAATGACTCAACAGGACATAAGTGAGAAAACAATGTAGGAAAGGAAACCTGAGAAGAGATCCTTAGAGATTATATTTGGAAATAAAAGGAAAGTTAGGAAGGAACTGTTTAAAGGTTAGAACAATGATAAGAAGCCAAAGGAATAAATTTTCATAAAGATAATGAAAATGGAAAAGGGTGAGAAGTGAGAAGCTATTTGATTTTGTAACTAAATGACTCTTTATATAAAAAATGTCAGAAGAGTGATAAGGATAAAAAGTGTTGCCAGGTAGTCCAGGGGCAGTAAGGAAATGTGGATACAGAGTTAGAGAAATGAGAACAAAGAGCGAGTTTACCTCTCTGAGTTTACAGAGAGGTATTAAACAGCAAAATACACTGCTCTTAACATTTGTTGTACCCAATTTATCTTAATAACTTTTGACAGGCCAGCATGTGAACCCTGTTCTATCCCAGTGGGATATCACACCTAACAATCTCGGTGGGTGACATTAAAAGACAGGGTACTCCCTTTACCCCACCCCAGCAGGAGGACAAGAACACATGATTTGGGTTCATCCATGTGTTTACTTAGCCCAGAGTTTTTATTCTTGAGTAAACCATGTATACAAGTAGGGAGATTGGGCAATTTCTTTCATTAATACCACCAGCAATATCTAAAAGCAGCAGAACCAAGTGCCAGCAACAGCAACTAGGGCACAGTGGTGGTGATGTCATTTATCAGCCGCCCCCACCCGTAACATCACTTTGATTGCATTACCAGCTGTACAGTCCATCTTGGCTCTTCTCCATTTTTGATTCTAATTTTCTAACCATCCTTACAATATGGAGAGCGATACAACATTCTTTCAACACATGACTGATCTACGTAAATCAGCTAGAATGGACTTCTGTTTCTTACTGTTTAGAAAAACAAGTGAGTACAACAAAAGATCAAGGTACTTTGGTATTAAGGCCTCTGACTTGAGAAGATTTAAAATGTCTGACCACGAACAAACACAGGCTAGCTAAAAATACAAGTTAAAAGAGTGAAGGATTAAGGTTATGGAATAATAAAAGGCCAATAGGGACTTCAGACCTTGATGAAAATAAGTAATAGATTCAGAAAAACAAAAAAATTAAGAAAGATGATAGGAAAAATAGTTTAGTATTGCAGAAGTCATTAGATCAAATGGTAACTAGATTCTCTACATTACTACAGAAAACTGAGGTGACTATTTGACCTTGCTCCTAAGTGCACACATTTAAGAAGTGGTTTCTGTACCATTAGACTACAAAGTTCATCCAAATTTGGCATTATTGGTACCACTGCCTCTTATCATAGTCTTCAGACAGAGACACCTCATCTCATAGTTCTTTCTGCCTGAGTTGATAACGACTGATTCACTTTTGATTCCTTGTAAATGTTTCTATCCAAGTAATACTTAGATGTGGTAAAAAATGAAAGAGAAAACCATAAATGAAAAATGAAAGTTTTCTCCTTCATTTCTCCCTAGCCTAGTCCTATTCCTCAAAGGAAAACATCTCTATTTTCTCTATTTCTGTTTTCAGTTTCTGCTGTACTTTCTTCCTAAGTAATAGAGTTAGCTTTGGAAAACTAAAAATCCAGACCATGCACACTTAGTACAAAATGAGTGGTCATCGTTAATATTCTGGATGTGGAAATCTTCAAAACTAAATGGATGATAAAATAGTTGTAAGGTAACAGATTAAGATGTTAAGATACCTGACTTGAATTGGTTTTCTAGTTTTGGTTTAAAGCAGCAGGTGGGGAGGGTGGGAGTTGGCTTGTCTAGTGATTTGTTTTGTTGTTCAGTTTGGGAGATTTTTTTGACATGGAAATTGAACCGGTGAGCTTAGAGACAGAATAGGGAGGAGAAACTGCTGTTTGTACAAACTCTAAGTAAAAGTAAGTAAAAGTGCCCCCCCCCCAAAAAAAACATACAATTATTCATATTTTGTTCTCCTAAATATCCAAGTGCTCTTAAGATAGTCAAATTTCTTAAAAGTACTTATCTTCCCCCATTCCAAAACAAACCTCTTAGAGAATCAAATTTGGTCGCAGTTTATACAAAAGAGTCCATCTAAATAATATCTTAGAATTTAAAAATTGCAAACCCAACTGACTTCAACTACCTCATAATTATAGTTCATACAGGAATTTATTATAGGTTGAGCATCCCTAATTCAAAACCCAAATGCTCCCAAATCTAAAACTTTTCAAGTCCTGCTGTAACAGCAAAAGTAGAAATTTTCTCCCTCAAGTAGAAAACTCCAAACCCAACTTCATGTGACAGTCACACTCAAAACTAAAAGTATTATTATGAAATAACCTTCAGGCTATATATATGAATAAATTTTGTGTTTAGAGGTGGGTCCTATCTCTAAGATATCTCTCTATATGTATATATAAATATTACAAAATCTGAAACACTTCCAGTCTCAAGCATTTCAGATAAGGGAAATTGAATCTTTATAAGAATATTTGAAATGTAAAAAAAAAAAATACATCTTACTGTCAAAGTTAAAAATTTGATCTATTTCATCCTTACACCCAAGAGAGAACCATGTCAGGATATTCTAATTAGATATATATTTGAAAACTCTAGTTATTAAAAAGTCCTAACTAATTTCTAGTCAATTTGTTTTCTATAATGTTTTTCTCTTTTGTCAAGGTGTTTCAGCTTGCAAAAAATAGCCTAAGTATCCTTCATTCTCCAGAACCATAAAATTTTGAGTAAAATGATTATTTCTCTTAGCTGAATATTCACAGAAACTTTAATTGCTTTTCAAATGAAGTCTGAACCTGTTTGTCAGTGTCTCTGGAATGTGGTGACCTGAGTTGAACACAATACTGCAGGTTCAGGCAACAACAGTGCAAGCATATTTCACAGTATTAGAATGTTCCATTTCTAATAATGCAACCCAAGAATTCACATTCTCTGACAAATATGTTACTATACTGACCTTGTGATCTTCCGAAGTCCTGAGTGTTTTTCATACATACTGCTCTCAAGCAAAGTCTCCCATTATACCATTTTATATACACAAGTTCTATATATATGATGTAATGGAGAAAATGGTACGTTCACTACATAGTTCAATTTAACAATGTTTTCAGCCATCATTCATGAACTCATGCACAGCACAATCCAAAAAATAATTTCAAAGACCACAGAATATTATTGGCTTGCTACAGACCTGACATAATGAAGCTGTCAACAATTTTTTACTCAAGTGAAATAAATAGCCTTAAATAATAATTATGTATTTATTTAGTGTTATTACTCCTCAAGGCATTTTTCAATCATTGATTTATAGTACATCATGTAATACATGCAGAAAAAAGTTTTGTTGTGATAAGACATACCATGTGTGAAAATATATTAGCCTTAATAAAAATTATTGAAATTTCCACTAGAAAAGGCAGCTCCCCACCAGGTCATAGGTATAAATAACTTTGCTGTTTTGGTAGCTCTCCAGTTTGAGTTCTATGTACTTCCCATCTGCATTAGTCAGCTTTCTGTGGCCATGACACCATACTTAAACAACTTAAAAGGATAAAAGATTTATTATGGGTCATGATTTCAAAAATTTAAGTCCATGGTCTACTGGCTCAATTTTGGCCTGAACTGAAGCAGATCAACATGGCGGCAGGATGTGAGGAAGAGGAGGCTGCTCGCTCATGGCAACCAGGAAGCCCACAGAGGAAGGGTCCAGGAAAAAAGTATATTCTCCAAAGGCACACTCAGAGTTATCCACCTCTTCCAACTGGGTCCCAATTCTTAAGCTTTCCACCACCTCCCAATAGTGCCACCAGCTACGGATCAAGCCTTTAACACATGAGCCTTTGGGGACATTCCAGATCAAAACTATAGCACCATTTATGTCTTTTTGTTCTAAATGTCTTAAGAGTTGTCTTTCTGGCAGTACCTTTCTTTAAATGGTCATAAATTCTCCTCAAGTTAATTCAGTTTCATTTGGGAAAATAACTAAGAGCAGTTTGAGTAAATGACCATTGGGAATAGGGAAATTTGGGCTCCTTTGACATATTTTCAGAAGAAGATAAGAGAAATAATCTATTGTTGAGCATCCTCAATGGGGCAAGCACTAAGCTGAGATATTCCATAGATATGATTTCATTTTAATCCTATAAGATGTTATAAGAGAATATTTTTGCTTTGTGATTAGAAAAAATTATCAAAACTAAGAATCAGAGATTAAGTATTTGGCTTGCTTAGAATGTGACTCAACTGAAATTCAAACAGACTTCTGATGCTGTATTCATACTTCTTTCTCTGGTAGAGCATAGGCCAGATTCATTTTGTTTAGTTGGGAAATTGGGAATTTTTTTTAAGCATCAAAAAAAAGAAAAGATGTATACCCTCTTTGGGTCTCCAGCACAAAAGGGTTCAACAGAGACATTAGAACACCATCTTCAGTATCCATTAAGGCAGGTTAAAGAGCTTTAAGTATGTATACCACTTTAGGGATTTTCCTGATGAAGAAGCAGACTTAAGATATTGCATTAATATTGCCCAAAGTATGGTTGAAAAAAAATTCACAAACTCAGTCCCATAGCCTACTACAGAGGGTTTACAAATAATAGATCCAGAAGGAATTCACAGAATCCAGAGACATTGGGATAGCTGAGAAGTACTCATTTAAGGCATAACCATCGCTAGCGTATAAATATCATCTCACTCCACCTGCTCCCACCAACTCAAGATGAACATCTTATCCATCCAATTTGTCCTTTCTTTTCCCAACAGTTTGCAAAGATGAAGTAATAGGGCGACATTTTGTTTTGTCTTCCTTACCATAGACTCAAAAACAGCTCAGTTTGCTCAATTTTCTATATCTTGAAGGAATGTCTAACAAGGCTTTTGCTGTCAATGGATTCCCTTTTCACAGATGGCTGGCTTGCTCACCAGCTATAGTTTGATAGTTATTACAGTTAATTTACTTAGAAAATGAATGCTTCACTCTGCAGCACAAGGGTATTTTACACTTAGCTAACAAATCCAATGCTCCTCTAATTGCACTGGCATACTCGGACAGCCATGCCTGACCTTGCTCATAAATCTCTGACTCAGAAGTGTAGGCAGTAGCCTGTGCTGAGAAACCCCTATTCAACACACTGAAATCAGCAGTCAAATTAAGAAGTTCTACTTCATAACCGTAGCTGGAGGGTTACCAGCTGAAAAAAGGGAAGGACCATTTTCAATCTTTTGAATGGAAATCAGAAAGTTAAATTCTGATTCATTACCAGGAAAAGAACATTTAATCTGCTCTATCATAGAGTGAAAAACCCCCAAATCCAAATAGCTTACATTTTATGTACCATCATCCTATATGTAGGACATCTATAAAGACTTATAAAATTTTATGGGACACCTATAAAATTGTTCAATTTCAGAGTTTTTTAAATAGGTATCCTATATATAGAACAATGGGACATCATCATTTAAAAGTACCAGATCAGCCAACAACTACTATGTACATGGAGAGAGTCAACTCTGTTGTTCTTTTACATTGTTCAATTTATAGTCAAATAGAAATATTGTTTCTGTCACTTCAATGCCATAGCAATATGTACACTGGGTTGACATGACTGTTAATGAAAGTAGATGAGGAAATTGTCTAAACTATATAGTTGGAGGAATACCAAGGAGATCCCATGACTTAATTTTTTTATCCACACACTGCAAAACCTTTAGAATATCATCAATTTGTGTGTTTTTTTTCTTTGTACATTTATATTCCCAGGATGACCCACATGTTTGAAACATTCATGTCATATTAAGATCTTTTCAGATTACCTTTCTCTTCACAAGAGAAACCCAGAATTAAGAATCTTTTGCAATATTAAGATGGAAATAAGCTTGTATAAAATTATTATGATTAAAGATAAATAAACATATGTGCATATGTATATACTTGTGTATATATATGTAACATAGATATTTTATAAAATTATAAAATCACGACTATTTAAAACACAAAATGTATGGAAAATGGAAAGAAATGCAATATAGTAGCAATACCTTTACAGGAAGTGTGGATTCTTATGTTTATTGGCTCTGTATTTTCCAAATGTTTTATATATTTTAAACTAAAATTTAAATAATAACATGGTGTTCTTAACAAATGGTTAGCATTCATTTCACATTGTTCAAAAAAATCCAGGGAACACTGGCACTAAAAGCAGGCTCCTAATGCACTTTCACCCACCATTCCTCCTCCTATAAATTGCCTGGCTGGCTCCTCTCAGCTGTTAGTATCCAGGATGTCCTCTCACTTCATTGCAATTTTCCTGGGGATGTGTTCCTGTGACCTTGGCCAGCTCTCAGGCTCTACATTCAGAGTTACGTGTAGACTTTTCTACAACTTTGCTCATGTCTGTAAGTGCCTAGATTCTACACATCATTATCACATCCCTTCCTAAAGAAGAATCTATTTTTGTTGCAGTTCCCCATGCTATCTTTAAGGAGTGCCTTTCCCAAAGAGAGGTATTTGAAATGCTTTTCTAAACATCCATCCATTTTTTTCTGGGAGGTTCATCTTCAGTGGGATTTTATGTCTCTTATTTAGAAACTGTCCTTTAATACATATGGCATTGTCCTTCATTTCATAGACTGAAATCTCACAAGTACCTCTCTTTCCACTTTGTTATTTCAGTTTTTAAATTTTCTCTTCCATAGTTAATAGGTGTGAATGCTTCGTGTTAAAGATATTGCAGTATAAACCAAATGTAGTGTCACATATCACATACTGAATTGTTTCCCAGACTAAATCAGTGAGCTGCCCTTTTCTATCTATGAATTGTTTAAAATAATAATAACAAATTGAAACTAGAAAGTAAGATTATAGGATAGAATAGATAGTAAGAAATTCCCTAAAAGCCTTAATGCACAAATCAAAGAAGTCTGAGGATTGATTGTCAGTAAAATTTTAAGATACCATGCCTTGTTAAAAAGTCATTGTTAGTCAGTGACTTCACATTAAATCAAAGTGTTTAATTCAAGGGTACTACTAGAGTTAGATTTAAAAGACGAAGAAGAAAAAAATCAATGATTGACTATGATTTAAAAGAAATCATACTGAGCACGGCTTAAGATTTGTCACGTCTTTCCTGAAAGCTCATAAAGCAATGATGAGTAATATATTTAGCAATTTTCAGAAACCTTGAGGGTATAAAATGCCAAATGTAACCAGAAATCTTATTTTCAGGGAGAATATATTTCTTTCAGATTTCATTAAAATTAGGGGAGCAAGGGTGAATTGTATTAAAGGAAGATGATGTGAATTTGAAAGCAGGTATTGTCATCTGGACTTTGGGGTCAGCGTCTCAATTTCTCATCTGATTTGTATTAGTCATCTCAGATGTAGAAAGATGGTGAGGTTAGCTGGGGCTGTGTCGTGCAGCTGCTCTGCTTTATTGAGGAAGCTGGTCCAGGGAAGTTAAGAGCTGCTTCAGGTCCTTTGGGCAATACTGATCACCTGGTCACAATGTATTACTGCCTTTCAAAGCTGAATAATAGATTTGTAAATGGATTTAAGAAAGTTGGGAAAAAATACAAAAATTCCCCATTATGCCTTATTCTCATGTCTTTCTCTGTCAACTAAGGTATCTGAAGAAACATTAAACATATTTGTTTTCACTGGTGGCTGGAACTATTTGCTGATTTTCAGAAGTAAATTACTTTCATTTTTGTATAGTTTCTACTCATAGATAAATTTTTTATGTTTTAAAGTACTTTGATGATATGACTTTTAAACATTAACAGATATGTTTAATTCAGGATGAAAAATACTCTATGTAAATTAGAAACCAAGACAATCATGTTGGACTTTGAAAAAGGCTCTTGTTTTAAATGTAGATTCTGTTATTCCCTATTGATACACGAAGGCTAACAGATGGTATTTGCTCTCAGGAACAGTTGAAAGTGTGATATTTGTTTTTCATTTTCCATTTTAAAGGGAATATAGGCAGAATTTTTATACTGTTTTTCCTTTGGTTAGATAAAACTTTTCTGCTTTGAACTAAACAATTCCAGCATAACTGGCAGAAAAGACAAATATGTACCAAAAAGTCACTCATTTTTTATTGTTGTTAAGCTCAGACATTATTTTGAGTTCCTTATCACCTGAAGTTTTCTTCTGCTTTGATTAAGTATTATGTAAATACTGTCCAAATGTATTTTATGACTTTATCACACCACCTTCTATATTTCCAAACCAAATTAATGCTAAAAATCTATTCCTGCCCCTTCAGTGAAATTGCCCTCTTATTTTCTTAGGGTGACATAAAGTCAAGATCAATGTCAAGATCATCAGTCAGAAGAAACCAGAGATTTCATAATCGTTTTGGTCATATCTAATGCAAAAAGTGAGGAGTTATTATGAAGACATTGCATGCTTCCAAATTATAGTAATGACATTTTGGGACTCTAAATACTCAAAATTCCCAATTCTGTATTGATATGTACTGGAGTATGCAAAATATATATATTACATATATTATATATGAGTATATATTATATATTTTATATATCATATATTATATATATGAGTATATTTTATATATTTTATATATTATATATTATACATAAGTATATATAAGTATATGAGTATATACTATATATTTATATGAGTATATATTATATATTTATATATATATATATATATATATATATATATATATATCCCTGCATTTTACCACTAAGTCAACATTTGCTGAGGATTCTGGTTAACTCAAAAGTTTAAATTATGTTTCTCTTACAGGGACATGCTAATTTAATTAGAACAAAGAAAATAATACCATTGTGAGGGTTAATTTTATGCGTCAACTAAATTAGGCTAAGGGATGCCAAAATGGCTAGTAAAATATTATTTCTGGATGTGAGGATGCTTCTGGAAAATATTAGCATCTCAATCAGTCAATAGACTGAGTAAAGATCTCCCTCAGCAATGTTGGGATTAGGGGTGGGTCAGAGCAGTATTCAATTGCTTGAAGACTGAATAAAGCAAAATATTGAAAGAAAGGCAATGTTCTTCTCCCTTTTGGAGATCAGACATCCCTCTTCTGTTGTCCTCAGGCATAAATGCTCTTGGTCATTAGGTCATTGGGCTGTGGGAACTGGAACTACATGACCGACTTTCCTGGTCCTCCAGTTTACAGATAGCAGATGGAACTTAGCCTTCACAACCATGTGATCCAATCCCTCATAACCTCACAAGAATCTGTTTTCATCTGTCTACATCTATATGGGCATGAGTGCAGGTGTGTGTGTATCCCCATCCTATTGGTTCTACTTCTCTCTAAAACCCTAACTAATATAGGAGTCAAAAGTCTCCTACCTTTGATAGCACTCTCCCAGTGCCAGAAGGGCAGTTTTCTGTTTCTACTATTTCTAATTTTATTTTAATGTTAGATTTCTAAGCAATAAATCACATTGGAAGTGATAATATTATATCAGATTACAAATTTAGTAAGTCATTATTGGCTATTTTGAAAGTTAATAATACATTGTATTTGAAAATTGAGATACTCAGTTCTGCATAAAGCATTTATTTTATTGCTACTGTGTGGCAAACATGGCACTATGCTAAAAGCTGTGGCAAATACAAAATACAGTCATGATTCTTTCCAGAAGAGTACTCAATATATGGAGAGAGTAAATCAAATAATCGGGTAACCAGTGTTAGATTAACTGCTGAGTGTTACGGACACACAGAGAAAGAAATGATGAGCAAGAAAGAGTCTACTCAGACGTCTAGAAGGAGAGTTCATAAGACTCTTTTCATTGCCAGATTGTTGATATGAGTCTAAAAGACCAAATAGAATGTGATCATCATATGCAGGAGGATGGAATGAGGATTTCACTGATAGGAAAAGGCAGACATGTAAACAAAATGTGAAAGACTGCTTTCTGTTCAGAAACAGAAGAGAGTGCAGGGAGTAACTGGAAAGCAAAGGATATGCCAGAATAACATTAAGCAGTCTTGGCAAGATATCATTTTAGAAGTTATTGCACTAACACTGGCTTGTGATTTGGATATATTGAATTAAAGCAGTGGTAAATAATTTTTTTAGAAGGAGAAAAAATAAAAGAAAGATTCATCTTGTCTACTGAGTAAAATATGAGGAAAAAGTAATGGAGGATTTATACTATATGGAATGAAAAGTACATACCTATATCTCTGATGAACATGAACACAAAAATCCTCAACAAAATACAAGCAATCCAAATTTAACAACCCATGGAAAGATTACTTCAACAAAATCAAGTGGAATTTGTTTCTGGGGGGTTACCATTCTTCAACATTTGCAAAACACTAAAAGTGATACACAATGTTAACATGATGAGGAACAAAAACTATATGCTCATCTTTATAGATACAAAAAAAGCATTACAAAATTTAACATACTTTAATGATAAAAACTCTCAACAGAATAAATATAGAAGAAATACACCTCAATGCAAAAAAAAAAAAAAATGTATGAAAAGACCATAGCTGACATACTCAACTGACTGGTGAAGAGCTGAACATTTTACCTGTAAATGAGGAGCAAAATAAGGATGCCCACTTTCACCACTTCTTTTCAATATAGTACTAGAAGTCTTAACCAGAGCAAATGGGCAGAAAATAATAAAAGAAATGAAAGGCATACAGATTGGAAAATAAATAGTAAAATTTATCTGTTGACATGTTCTCATATACAGAAAACTCCAAAGACTCCACCAATGACTGTTAAAACTAACAAATCAATTCAGCAAAATTCATGATACAAAATCAACATACAAAAATCAATTGCTTTTCCATATGCTAACAATAAAGTATCTGAAAAATCTAAAAGGTAATCTCATTTACTATAGAAATAACACAAACAATAACAACAAAATTTTTTTGTGTAAATTTTACCAAGAAGATAAAATATCTGAATACCGAAAACTATAAAACATTGACAAAAGAAACCCAAGAAAACACCTAAATGGAAAGATCTGAAGAATTAATATTTTCAAAATGTTCAAACTACCTAAAGTTTTCTACAGATTCACTGAAATCTCTTAAAATTCTAATGTCATTTTTCACAGAAATGAAAGAATGAATACAGTATTAGTATAGAACCACATACCTTGGATTGCAAAGCAATTTTAAGCTAAAAAAACAAAGCTGAAGGCATCATACTACCTGACCACAAAATAGACTGCAAAGCTACAATAATCAAAATAGTATGCCACTGGAATAAAAACAAGACACTGACCAATGAAACACAATAAAGAGTTCAGAAATAATCTATGCATTATGACAATCAATATTCTATATTGGTAAGAATATATGATGGGACATGGAATGTCTCTTCAGTAAATGATGTTAGCAAAATTGATAGCGGGGACAGGAAAAGAGAAAATGCAGAATGTAATTTACAAAATTGTGCTATGTACACATATGAATATGCCACAGTGAATTTCATATTTATGTATATCTATAAATCACCAATTAAAAATAATAAATAGATAGAAGATCAGTAGGTTAGACAAAGGGGAATGGCAGAGTGAGGAAGGATGGAAAGAGGAAGTACAAGAGACTGAAATGGAACAAATTGTAATCCATACATGTATATTATGTCAAAATGAACACTACTATCACGTATAATAGTAAGGCAATAATAAAACAAAATTTTTTTAAAGTAGAGTTTTTTTTGTTTTTGTTTTTTGTTGTTTTTTTTTTTTTTTTTTTTAAGGAAAACACTGAATTTCTCCCAATTCTTTCAACAAATTAAAAGTTTGTATGATTCTGAGTCTATGCAATTTCCTCTGGAATTCACTACCACTTTTTACCCTTCTTCCCCATAAATGTTAACAGGGTTTTCAGACACTGACGAATATAATCTTCCAAGTATTTGATAAGAAAAGAAGTACTTAACCATTTATGTGCCTGCCTTTTATAGTATATGTTTCTCACAGATCAACATTGTTTCTTGACTTTTCTTCTTCCATCTAGACTATAATGTCCTCTGGTACAGAAGCTATAGCCATTCCTTCAAACACAGTACCTATCACAAAATAAGCACCTGAGCATTACTGTTTTGTATTGTTAGCCTTTGTTATGGCTTTTCAAAATTTATGTGATAATGTCAAAATCCATTGGCTTTAGATTATGTTTTCTGTCAGTTGAAAAACATGCACACCCCTGAAGAATAAGATATGGGCATTCATTCACCTTTGCCTGTAAATATTACCATGTTTTTGTGGGTACGTAAGGATACATTTTAGTATACATATGTGTACATTGGATAGTCAAGGTGAAAATAATAATGATATCCTTCAATTTTTCTCTCAGCATCCAAATCATTTGAAGAGATAGTTATTGTTGTAAGTTGTTGGCAAATGATGTCTGAATTTTTGTTTCTAGTCAGCCCAGTGAAACAGGAATCAATGAATTTGTCACTTTCTATCTTCTAGGTTGGTTGCTTGTGTGCTCCATTATTCGGTACAGTGTTAATGCAATTGATTGGCAGTGCCTATAAAATAAACTGCCTCTCTATACCTTTTGATAGACCACAGTTTGAAGAACTAAACTGCAAATCTTTTTAATCTAAACAATTTTAATTATCTTGCTAAAGAAAAAAGCATATCCTTTCATTTGATCACCTTTCTTAAGTCTTGACTTTAGGAACACGCCAGTCTTTTCCTTGACTAGTCTGTTTCTTTAAAGTACTTTCCAGATTTTCCAAAGAAGTATGAAAACTGCAATTTTCACCGAGTTCAATTCCAATTAACTCAAATATCAGGGACAGTCCTAAGGGTTGCATGATATGTGTATGTTAGAACAAGGTAATAAGTGAAATGAAAACATTAATAGTTCACAGCCTGGAAAACAACAGAAAGGGGCACTTTTCCCGGAGTGCTTATAATCTAAATATGAGCTCTAATGACCATGATTTGATTAATTTCCAACAGAGACGCTTACCCAGGCATGAGTTTTTCGTACCACTGCCTGCTCAGAAAGGACTTCTATGTTTTGAAACAATATAGCAATTAACACTTTTGGCTGCTGTTTTGCTTTACTTTATTTTTCTAGAAAAGCAATTCTTGGCTTACCAGGTGCTCATTCTGTCACAAGGATTTCTTCAGAAAAAAAGTTAGCAAATACTGTGCATGCCACCTCTCCCATGCTCTCATCTAATAGGGAGTCTTAGAAGGCTTTCATTCACTCTCAAGCACCATTACTGCTGAATACATTAAATAATATTCCTCTTTCTAGTGAATTTTCAATCTGAAAGAGAAATCCTAGACTTTTATGTGTGATGTGCACTTGAACTGGAGAATTTTTTTTTAAAATCATTCAAAATGTCAAAATTATAAATTGCTAAAACTGCTTTATCAATGTTGTTTTGAAGCAACTAAGAACTGCAGGGCATTATAATGCTGGAAATTGCTATTACGATGCCTAGTTTGGCTTCAAGTAGTTTTCCCTGGGAAAACAGAATATTCGGAGTGCTTGGAGGATGTTAATGTGATGTGACTGTCTGGAGGATTTCCAGGTAATAACAATTAACACCAAACCAAGTACAAATATCCTGAGTCAATTCTACATTATGGCTGGTCTCCCAGATTTAGCTCTCTTCAATCAGGAGACTAGCCTGGGTGTTCTGGCTACCTCTGAAGGCTGGCACCCAGCAAGGATGTCTTTGTGATAATATTAGGTTTTCTTCCTTAATGGTTGGCTCACAGGTTCCCAGAATGCAAAGTCATGTTCTTGAAAATTCTCTGTTGACCCCTACCAACTGTTAGACAAGGAAACAGTAAATTCCAATGCTACTTACCTCAGATCAGGGAGGAAATAAAACATTTAAGAGTCTATAATGTTCAGAAAACCATGTTAAGCACTTTATATATTTAGTCATTCTAAAAACCATAAAGGAAATTATCATTATCTCCATTTTTTATTTGAGTAAATCATAATAATCATAGAAGATAATACCCTAAATGACAGTTGCCATCTTTATATATTTCATTTCCTGCTTTTGTGGTTCATTTTTTTAACACTCTAAGAAGAACCTTCAAAGAATTCAGAATTCTTCATGTCGCTCATCTATTTATAATTCACGAATTTTCACTAAAAGATAAAGACTAAACTCCTTACCAGGGTTTTCAGGTTCTCTCTACCATCTCTCCACTTTCCCCACAGACCATATTCTTTCCTTCTCTCTAACATTCCACCTTAAACTTCTGTTTTTAATTCCCCTAATGTGTTGGCTCCTTCCTGCCCTGGGGAGCACATGCTTTTCTATATGGAAAGATCTAATACTATGAAAAGTTCTTTTGGATTCTATCTATTCCCAGTTCATAAATCTAACTTCTATTCATTATTTGATTCTTGTAATAAATAACACCTCCTTAAGGTAGTTAAAATACAATTTCTGCAAGACTACAGGAATATGGGGTAATACAATAAATTTTGTTATATAATATTCAGTAATAATCTATTTTATGTCCTCATAGCACTTTTCAATTAATTAACTCTTACTTAATCATATTCATTTCATTACCTATAACTGCAAGACCCAAGAGAGTAAGAGCTATGTCTACTTTATTTACTGCTATTTCCCAGTCACATAGAACAGTGTAGGGCACATATTGGGTGCTTAATGAATATTTGTTGAATGAGTGAATGAATCATTGCTCTACAGAATTAGCTTCCTTATTGGACTTTAAAACTTTTAGATTAGTATCCTCTAAGTTGACATGACCAAGGATTTTTATTTTTGTTTTTTAGTTTTGTATCATTTCTTAAAAGCACTTAGCTGCCTGGCTGTGAAATATGAGAATTCACAAGGTTATAACATGTTACAAAATAAAATACTGTTGTTTTCACTATTGGGGCTCCAGATTTTCATTTACATCGATATATCTTATTATTGATTATATAATTTAAACTACACTCAACAAAATATCATTTTGCTTCTTGACACTTTCATTTAATGTACATTTGTTCGTTCTGATAAATATGTACTATGGAGAGTTATAAGGGAAATTTGAGGTTGAGTAAAAAGAAATTTATCTACCAAAAACATAGCCTGACATTCATTCCCCTATAAATATTTTATTAAATATAAATGAAAATGAAGTACAGGTATTTGAATCTGTGTATAAAAGAAGAACAACACATTTTTGATTTTACAAGTCCCATCTTATTTGACCCCTTTGCAGCATTAAGCTTTGCTGACAAGTCCTGGGAACTCTCTACTCTGAACCTCATGACACCAGTCTTTTGCTTCTAAATGTCCTCCTTCCTCTTATTTCTCCCATCTCTCTTTTTGCTGATTTCTCCTCTTCTGTTTGTTCCTTGAAGAAGCACATATCAAAAGTTCACTTCTTCAGGGCTGGGGTGGTGGTTCAATGGTAGTGTGTTTGCCTAGCATGCATGAGGCACTGGGTTCAATCCTCAGCACCACATAAAAAATAAAATTGTATATTAAAGATATACATATTTTTTTAAAGTTCACTATTCATATCTGATGCTGAGCTTGGAAATACAATGGTGATAAGGAAGACAAACATAGTCCCTGGCCTCATAAACCTTACTCTTTTCATCTCACTAAATCCCCTTGAAAGTTATCAACACAATTTTTGCTAATATCTATATGCTAAAACTCCCAAATCTGTATCTAGTCTCAGCCTCTTTTCTAAGTTCCATTACCACCTGTGTAACGGGCATAACCCATCTCAGACTCAGCATGTTCAGACTGACCCTTGCCTTTCTTCTCCAAAAACATACCTAACATGCTATTTTCTACCAAGCTAATGGTACACATTTTAAAATCTCCAAAACACACATGGAATTCATCCCAACTTTCCCTTTGCCTTCATTTTTCAAATGCAATTGGTCCTCAAGTCCTATCTGGTTGACCTTTTCCTAGCACTAGTTTAATTTAAACTCTCATCACCCTTCTTCTGTATTACAATATTTACCTCATAACTGCTCCTTCTTTTCTCCAATTCATTTTTCACTGCCACCAGAGGGAAATATCTATATTCAAATATGGTCCATGCTTGAAATTTATTAATTGATTTTGATCTGCTTTAGACTAATGTCTAAGCTTTGTAGTGTTGTGTGTGTGTGTCATGACCTCTCCAGCTTCCTACTCCCTATCTTGCACCTATGGTGCTATCATAATGTCAGTTCCCCTCAGTGAGACATATTTTATATTCTTGTGCTTTATAAGACATTCCTTTTTCCAGAAACGTCTTTCCCATTCTATCTGCCTTAATTTTAACCTTAACCACCAAAATTCACATTAGACATCTTTCTTATGAAACCTTCCCTTTAGAAAATGCTGCACCACCAATAATTGCAATTAAGACAGAATATATTATTCTCCAATATGATCATATATTTACACACTTGCCTCCTCTAACTGTAAGCATCTTTGGAACCTTAGGACCTAGCACTAGGAGTCATGGCACATAATGGGTCATTAACAAGTGTTTGAGTGAAGTAATGATGTTAATTAAACTAAAAACAAATTAGAGTTCTCCTCTGACAAAAAAAAGTTACTACAAATGAAAAATCAACTGGAAAAACATCTCTAAGCCATTTTATTAAAATTCAAATTAATATTTTATTAACTATTATAAACTAGAAGAGAAGTATATGGGTTGCAGGAAAGGTTTGACTTTTGCTTAGAAGAGAAAGAGATCATCTTTGGGATTAAACTATGGAACTTCATTTCTGAATTACTATCCTACTCTCTGAATGATTACTTCAACTCTCCTGGTAAATGTGAATATCCAAGAAGATTTGTTTCTCCTTCTACTAACGGTGATAGAGACAGAGATAGATATATATATATATATATTGATGAAATTTATAGAGTATATAGATGAAATTTATGAGAGGACATCAATCTTTTTCCATCATTTTCTGTTATTGTTATTCACATTGTATTATTGTTAATAATCACAATGATAGCAGGTTCTAAGACTTGCTATAAGTGTTCTATTTGTTGGTTTGCTTGTAAAACTTTACAATTAGAATATTTTTGCTTTTGTAGTTGATGTTATTTGTATAGAGAAAAAGTCATTGCCAGTAAGTACTTCATGAATTCCTAAGGAGTGATATTATCTCACTTCTGGGAAAGGAAAATTGAAAGTCTTCATACAATTTGGTTTGGAATTTATTTCTGTTGAAAAATTAGAGGTAATTTTATTACAGTACAGAAGGCAGGGACACAAAACTGTTTAGACTCCCAAACTTAGTGAAAGTTTGTATGCCTGAGCTAGAAAATCAGTTAATCCAAAAATAATTAGGCCCTTACTTATTTAAAAAAATCTTAAGAAAATGGAAAGTAAGTCAGTTTCTGGTGTTGTAGCCCTAGGAGATACAACAGTGGGAAGCTGATCTCACCCTCATGAACAGGAAGGACAGAATACTATAGGTGGACTCAGTCACAGAGTAAAATTGTACTATTGGCTAATGGCATCTATCTCGTTTGAGTATCCTCAGGCTCAAATCTCCTCCTCTGCAGCCAATCTCTACTGCAACCATTCTAATCCATCTCTAGGGGAAGAATTCTTGGAACCTGAAAATATTCTGTTCTAGGAAAATAGGATGAGAAGATGGTTAATACCACTTCCTTCTTTCTTAGTGTGCTAACAAATTTGCCTCTTTTTCTTTTTCAACGTCCCAGTTTACAGTGTGCTCTACCCATCCTGGCACGTGTATAGATCAGGGAGGATTAAGACAGGCTGTGTATTAATCAATATGATTCAGAAGTCTCAACGAGGACAATTAGGAGGAGGAGGAGGAAGAGGTAGAGGACAACAACAATAATGGTGATGGTAAAATTTAGGGTGCTGATATAATCCTAAGGTAACAGAAATATAGCTGAAATTTTTCATTATGATTTTTAAATGAAAGAATTTCCAGGAATTCGTATTACTTTTGCAAGGTCTTTTTAGTTTTTTAGTGTGGTCTAATTATTTATGTTGATTAATCTAATAAATTAACTTTGACCATCTACTTTTCTAAAAAGGAAAACTGGTTCTATTATTGTTTTATTTAAAAGAATGTAAAATACTTAGATACATAGAAAAAGATAACAAACAGTAAAGTATGTTCCAGTATAAAAGTTAACTGTTTTCTTCATTTTTTTTTTTCTTAAGCAGTAGAAATTTTGTAGAAAATTGCTGTTAATGGAACAATAACATAACACTCCAAACCTGAGAATCAATAATCCAGGCAAGTATATTGTAGACTAGAGATAAGGGTTCAGTCATGACAACATTTAAAAGTAAGTTTAATTTTCTATATATATATAAATTACACACACACATATCCATACTTAATATACTTTACCCTAATATAAAATCAAATTATTCTTATATAAATTTACAGCATTAGAAAGTTATAAAAAGGGAATTTCTATGCATTCAGAAAGAATCTAAGTTCAGCATAAATCTTAATAATCTTGCAACTTTAAATTGCCTGAGTTTATTGCTAAAACACTTGAAGTCTTCTTTGTAATTCTGCTCTCATTTCTCCAGATCCCCTAAGAGCTGTCAGGTGCATCCTTGGAAACATCATTGCTTTTGTTTTCATCAGCTCACATATTCCTGGCATTTCCCCATTGCTTGTCAAAATAATTAATATCTGGAGTTGAAGAAATAGGTATACTGCATTTTAATATAAATTTTGAGAGAAACATGGTTAAAGGAATACCTTATTAAAAATGAGATTTCTGTCTTTGACCTTTTGTTGCATTGCAAAAACATTTCTGATCTGCTTAAAGACTTATGGACACAGCTGTCATCTCTGTAAAGTTAATGAAGGGTTTATTTTCAAGAGAATATCCTGCCAGTTTCGAAAAAGTTTGGATATTAATCAATTTAGGGTCCATCTCACAGTCAATGAGAATAAATATTAAAAATCCATTGTATGTAATAATAACTAAAAGCTTGTAAGAATTTGAAGTGCCATGTAATACACCTTGAATACATAATTTTTGCTCATTCATTAATAAGCAATAGTGTAAGCCAATAGTATATCTTTACCTGCTAAGAGTTGACTATTAACCACTTTGCTACATGACCATGGAGTCAAACATCTGCATGTGTTAGCAGATCTAATTCTTTTCACTATCCATTATAAAACACAATGGCTCATCTTTTCAAGAGTGACTTCTTTGCAGAGATTCTTGGCATTTTCATCCTTCACTTAGTCACTGAGCACATTTAGAATTACATCATGCTCCATATAACATACCTGGAGTTTTTGTGCCCCTTGCCTGTACTTTTAGTATAAAGCAAAGAGCCTTTTATTTATTTAATTTTTTAACAGTCATTCCCAAGTGACTTAAACTCACACAGAGTACACCACCCTATAAAATGGGAAAATGGAATACACTCTTCTGGGAACCAGTATCAAAGGTCCTAATGAAATCCCAAGTTCTGGGGGAAAAAAGAATAATGTATTTAAAATCACCCATTTAAGATAAATTGAAAGCAATTAAATAATGAAAAGAAATGCAATTATCGTGCAATTTCTTAGGGAATTTATAACATGTACTTCTCCCTATTGGAAGATTCAATGATACAAAGTGAAAAATAATGCCTTTAATTGGCTCCCAGTTTTATACAGCCTCTGAGAATTTTGCTTCAGAAAGTCAGGTAACCAAGAGAAAGTATTTATCGAAAATCTTCATTCTCTGAATCCTTAAAAATAACACATATTCTATTTTTAAAAAGAAATATTAGAGTAAAACAGCACTGATGTATGAAAACATGCCAGAAGAGGAAATGACACAGGAAAATCAATACTCTCATTCCTTACACTTCTCTTGCCAAAAGAATGCAATCTCCACACAAGCATAGACTTTTCAGAGATGCTAAAATCCCTTCAAATGACAATTTTCATGCCTTGAAATTTTAATTTTTTTACCATCTACTGATCTTTAAAATCCTAAATCAATATCACAAATGGTGATTAAGTCAAAGCAAAATATAACTTTATATGATTTCATGAACGTTTGAGGTAAATCAATGAAGAATTTAATTTAGTTCTCTTTTTGAAGTATATAATTTCATTTCACAGTAGAACATCCTAAATAATAAACCATTTCCAGTTGCCTGTTGGTGCCTAAAAATACTTTTAACAGAAGAAAAATCTTTTGCTCTACAATTATAGATTAGACTGGAAGTATGTAAATGTAATTTGAAAAGAGTAGCAATTTAACTTCAACTCACTTCAAAGTTTGAAGTCCTCATTTGTGAGCCTCCCTCTAAGCCAGTTTTGACAGGAGTGGAAGGAGAAGAGAACACTGGGGAGTGCTATTACAAGGTGAAAAGAGGAAGGAAGGTGAGGAGAAGGGGAAATGAGGAAGTCAAAACCTAACTTTGCTTAGTACCAGCAAAGCTCCCTCTTGTGATCTTGCATTTTCTGTTTCTCTTTGCCTTTGCCTTAGATCTCCAACACTTCTTTCACTGCAAAGATGAGGGCAGCCTACATATTTTCAAGATCGTGAAGGTCAAGAGGCACCAAACAAGACATTTCCTCTGAGAGCAGTTCTGGATAAAATGAGTGGATCTAGGGGTGGAATCCAAAAGTCTGAAAGAACCATCACAATTTCCTTTATGACTTTTCCCTCAAACTAGAATTACAGAAAGTGATTCCCCTACCTCCTTTTTTTTAAAAAGAAGATATACATTTAAGACAACATGTTTACATCTAATGTAAACATGTTTAAATATAGAAGTTGTAAAAAGTTGAATTCATGGGTATTTTTCAGAGCTACAACAATTTTTCAAACTTAAAGTTGATTTCTTTTTTTTAATCCATTCATTCTCTTCTCCAGTTAAAAGAAGACCCAAAATTTAAATTTATCCCTGGGATTTACAAGATTTGGTCACCATTTTACTGCTTCTGTTTTCTCTTGCCTCTCTATCCTTCTTACAGTGTGCAGAAGGTCAGGCCACATGAATATTTGCTTCTATTGATTGGAATCGAATAACCAGCAGGTGGTCACATTGAGTAAAGTTCAGAAGATTGCACAGCAGACACAACAAGACTGAGATGTAAGGCACAATGGATTTCCAGAACAGCATGGGCCTGTGTAATTTAGCATGACCTTTCTGGTTTTCTACGCAGGAGTGTGCTATTCATTGGCAATTAGGGGAATTTAGCATGAACTGTGTGAAGTTTATTGAGTCTGAAGTTTTACATAGACTTTCTTGGCTTGATTGCATAACAGTTACAAAGTTTTCTATCAAAAGATATTTGAAATTTATTTTTAATTAATTAATCTATCTATTTATTTTGGGTAGGAAAATTACCCAGATCCTAATCTCTTTTTTGCTCCTTTTCTTTTCTCCTACTTTTTCCCTACTTCCAATACTTCCACCACAGAAAGAGTCTACTTGAGAAACTTTCTAAAGATTAAAATTACTTCATTACTTACAGTATAAAATACTTTATTTATTGTAGATCGAAATTTGCCTTATTATAAGTAAAATTGATTTCTTATCAGAGTTCTCTTTGGTGACTGAGTACTGATTTGTCTACTGTCATTAGACTTCCTTTGGTTATTCTTTCCTGTTTATATTCTCAAATTATTAACTCTGATTTGTAAGTTGATAGAGATTTTATCATTTGAGTTTTGTGGATGACCAAGCACTAATTACAATGCATATTTTCTAAAACATGCACTTCATTTTGAATAATAAATCAGAATTCTTAAAGGATACTTTATTTATTTATGTATTTATGTATGTGTGTATGTATTTATTTTGAGAATTGCAAGAGTAGGTAGGAAAGAGTAACTTAGGGAAGAAGACAATCCACTGGGTTTAGCATAAATTCTTTTTTCTATTGTGCAGTTGAAGAAAGTCCACAGCAACAGTGCCGAACTATTCAGAGAAATACTGTGCTTAATGTGTTTAAAAAGCTTCAAAAAGAGGAAAATAATTTTCCATTTTATTGATAGTTTCAGTGTCCAAGAGGACTATAGTTGTGATATGAATTGCTTTAGAAATGAAATTCTGTACACTGAATTAATCTTTAAAAGTGTTCAAATGATATTACAATATGTTGACATTATGAAGGTAGCATGTGGTAAAGAATTAGCACTCTCCATCAAGAAATTAAATGAAAACTTGATGATAAACTGAGATTCGATTGTAGTTAACTGACCTTTATTCAAATAACTGAAAATTTTCTATTATTATGCAGTACCTCTCTTCTTGGAATTCTATTGTTTCGTTTTTAATCTTGCTATGAAAAATTTAGGAACAAATTAGAATTTTGAAGCCAGGATTGATTTGGTTTAATTAATGTTTCTGGACTGACTTGGTAGGCCATATTTATCAAATAACTGAACTTCTTGGTTAAAGAAAGTGAATAACAGAATCTTAAACAGCTACAGGCTAATACAGTTACAGATTTTTAAAAATGGAGTATGATTTGAAAATGTTGGTTTCTCATTTGCCTTCCTAGACAGCTATGCCTTAAATAGTTATGTCCACTATCAGGAGCACCTTCTTATACTTATAGTTATACCTTGTATTCTTCCCTTGAAATGACGTGAGTTCAGTAAAAGTGTCCTGGGGCTTTGTATCATGTGTTTTAGTTTCACCATTAAATAGCTCAGTAGTTTTAGATAAATGACAACATATCTTGACCACATTTTCTGTCTCAGTTCTAAATTGAGGCATTGGACTAAATGATCTATAGAAACTATTGCACTAAAATTCTTAAGCCTTGATCCAACCACCTACTTTTGCCCAATCCATCTTCTGTCAATGGCTCCATTTGTAAGACTGCTGGTCAGGCAATATTTGCAATGAAAAAAAGGAGAAATAAACTTAATTTTTATTGTAATATATTAAACCAGCATTTCCAATTCTATTTTATTAACTTATCATGTAAGCGAGGCTGATACACAAACACACACACACACACACACACACACACACTGATGGGGGTGAGAGGAGAAAGACAGAATGAAGGACAAGGAAAGACTTAGGAAACAGGAAGCACATAAAAAGCTAGTTTTCCATGATATTTGTTCATCAAAATTATCTTCAAGATTCTAGTATATGAAGATGTGTAAGAGAAAAACCTACATAAAAAAGAAACTTTGTAACTGGGTAACAATCTATAAGAAAATTTATTTTAAAAATTCTTGGATATAAATTATTCATATATAACTGAATTTTCATTATAGATCTTGACTCAGACATAGTAAATTTCAGTGCTTTATCCCAATTTTACTAAAAATATTAAACTAAAATAGAGACAACATTAACTTCTTTTATTAGGTACAATGTATTTCTCATTATGTATTCCTACCACAGAACTAGGTTTGAGTAGTGTTTGGGACTTGAAGAACTCCATTAATCTCCTAGGTCCACGGGCTGATGAGCACCATTCTTATAATACCATTTCAAAGTGAATTCTTATTGCTAACACTAGTTGTTTCATTATAGTTGGAATTAAAGACCAAGGAAGCTTGTTCAAAGGAAGCTTAATGTGGATTTCTGCACTTAAAGAGTGCTAATTTGCCACTGCAAATATATGACTAAGTACAGCAGTTATTCATCATTTTGACTCTACAGAAAAATGAACATTTATGACCACACTATTAAAAGTCAAAAAGGACATCATCTAATATCTTTTTCTCCTTGCAGACTGCAAGAAACATTAAGCTACAAAGGAGACACAATCATGCAACCTTAGAGTTTTCTGAGGCTTATAAAAAAAAATGTTGGGAGCTGGTGATAAGATGTGACTAGAAATCTATTTCTTGGTCAATTTACTTTCTATTTTTATTAAGTCTATTTAGTTTCATTAATTAAAAAAATAAATTAGGAGTTGTTTATACATAACTGAGCACATTCACATACACTGAAACCAAACTTGAAGAGTACTAAATGATAGAACTTTAAAATGTTTGCTTTCTATATTTCCTGGAGTAGCAGATACCTCTCTCCTCTTAATAAGCTTAATATAATATGTAAAAGAATCAAGAAAAAGATACATGTAAAACAATTATCTGAACTCTCAAACAGTGAAATCGACAGGTACTCACCCATCATTAGATACCAGATATTTAAGTAACTTTGGTTGATGTTAAAAAATAAATTAGGCTAAAAAATAAAAAATAAAAAGGAAGCCTGAGTCTCCAGTGTGAGCCTGGCCTTATGCTAAGGATTCTGAATTTATCTCTTTTAATTTGAGTTCATCAGAGGACTTTGAGGAAAGATTTGCTCTTTAGATTTATAGGTCAGAGCTCTTACACAATCAAGAGGAACTAAAATGGCTTTGACTGATTACACACACTGACAGCAGCAATAATTTAAATATATTCAGGGGCTTTTTAAGATTTAATTTTTAACTAACTTTTTATCAGTCTACATAAAATATATAGCCAAGTTGATTGCATTGTTAACATTTCATCTGTTGTAACCAACCTGTAAGCACAAAATCAGTGCATAGTGAAAGAGCTGATGGATACCTCATAAAGCTGCTGTGGCAGGTAGTGGTATGTATGATAGGAAGGGGCTGGTGTGCTCAAATACTGCAGCACAGAATAGCCTCCAGCTGCTTTGGTGTGGTGAAGCAGCATGTATTAACCAAGTTTCCTCTTTTCTGTATTCTTGATGCTCTGGCAGGTGGAGCATCATTGGAAGAGAAGAGGCTGCAACTCTCAGGATGGCTTCATAAGCAGCACACCTATCACTGGCAAACCAAACAATCCAGAGCCTCTCACCCCCAACCACCTCCTTAAATCTCACATATCCATACAATATTCCTCTTCCCCATATCTCCTCAGGGCCAGGTACCATGCACCCATATAGTCCATTCTGCCAAAATTATTCAAACTTTCCATCCTAAACTTGCCTCAGTTGCTTACCCTGCCTCACACATTCCTTCCTATGACAATGACAGTAAAGGCCCTGACCCATGTTTCCCTGACCTCCTTGTGCCTGCTAATCAACTCTGCAGTTTTTTCAGAAGGCCCCAACAACACAGTGTGCCCCTTCCTCTTGGGAAGTAAGTTGCAAGCTTTCATGGCAAGCATCTCTTGATCTTTTGCCTCAGTGAATCTGAATAAAAAACAAGCCCAGGTACATTTTGAAATAAAGCAATTATCAGAAATTAAAGGGATACAAATAGGAAAAGATGGGCTCAAACTATCTGTTTGCCAATGACATGATTCTATATGTAGAAGACCAAAAAAATTCAGAAAACTTCTGAACTCATAAATGAATTTAGCAAAGTAGCAGGATGCAAAATTAATACCCAGAAATCAATTGTGTTCCTATACTCCATTGATGAATCAACTGAAAAAAAAAATTAGGAAAACTACCCCATTCACAGTAGCCTCAAAAAAAAAAAGAAATTTGGAAATCAATCTGACAAAAGAGGTGAAAAACCTCTACAATGAAAACTAAATAACACTAAAGAAAGAAACTGAGGAAGACCTTAAAAGATGGAAAGATATCCCATGTTCTTGGATAAGCAGAATTAATATTGTCAAAATGGTCATACTACCAAAAGCACTATACCAATTTAATGCAATTCCTATTAAAATTCCAGTGACATTCTTCATAGAAATATGAAATCCATGAAGTCCATTTGGAAAAATAAGAGGCCCATAATAGCTAAAGCAATCCTTAGCATGAAAGTGAAACAGGAGGCATCACAATACTGGAACTTACATTATATACAGAGTTACAGTAACAAAAACAGCATGGTACCAAAATAGACAGGTAGACCAATGATACAGAATAGAAGACACAGAGGCAAACCCACAAAAATACAGTTACCTCATCTTAGACAAAGTTACCAAAAATATCACTGGAGAAAAAATAGCCTCTTCAACAAATGGTTCTGGGAAAACTGGAAATCAATAATAAGTAGAATGGCATCAAACTAAAAACTGCTTCTTCACAGAAAAGGAAACACTAAAGAGTGTAAATAGGAAGCCTACTGAATGGGGGGAATCTTTGCCACCTGCAACTCAGATAGGGCATTAATTTCCAGAATATGTAAAGAACTTAAAAAACTTAACACAAAAAAGCAAATAATTCAATCAATAAATGACAAAGAAACTGAACAGACACTTCTCAAAAGAAAAAATACAAATGGAAAATAAATATATGAAAAAATGTTCACTATCTCTATCAATCAAGAAAATGCAAATTAAAACTACACTGAGATTTCTCACTCCAATCAGAATGGCAACAATGAAGAATACAAGCAACAATAAATGTTGACAAGGATATGGGGAAAAGGGTATACTCATGCATTGCTGGGGGGAATGAAACCACCATTGTACCCAGCTATCCCACTCATCAGTATATATCCAAATGATCTTAAATCAGCATACTACAGTGATGCAGCCATATCAATGTTTATGGCAGCATAGTTCACAATAGCTAAGATATGGAGCCATAACTAGGTGCCTTTTAACAAATGAATGATCAAGAAAACATGATATGTATACACACACACACACACACACACACACACTCACACACACAATGGAATATCACTCATCCATTAAGAAGAATGACTTTATGACATTTGCTGGCAAATGGATGTAACTGGAGACTATCCTGCTAAGTAGAATAAGCCAGTCCAAAAAAGTCAAAGGTCAAATAGTTTCACTGATATGTAGAAGTTAATCCATAATATCAGACATAACTTTCCTATGGACATATATGAATACACCACAGTAAGTCCCCCCATTGTGTACATTCACAAAAATGTGGTCCTAATTAGAATAAGATATATCCCATGATTATATATTTATAGCAAAATGGATTCTACTGTCATGTATAATTTAAAAGAACCAATAAAAATAAAATAAATAAAATAGAGCAAATTTCAAATCAGTCTGTCCTAATGAAGTTCCCTTCTAGCCAAATGCCAAGAACTAGGAGTATTCAGGACTTCCAGAGAAACAAAATGAATGGGATACATAAATACATATATATATGCTTATATATATAAAAATTGGATACATAAATACATATATAAATATATACATAAATATATATTAATATATATGAATATGTAAATGTGTATATGTAAATATGTAATATATATGTATATAACATATGTGTCACATATATATCATATATATGTCATATATATCTATATTAGAAAAACAGAAAGAGAAAAGTATTATGAAAAATCAGCTCAGGCAGATATGAATGCTGAGAAATCCCTTTTCAGCTGTCAGCATGCTAAAGACCCAGAAAATACTACTGTTACAACTCAGTACAAAATCCCAGTCTGAGGGCATGAAAACATGAGATGAGCTCTCCCAAATCAAGTGGTGAGACAACAAAAAGTAAATTACTTCTTTTTAATCTCGTATTCTATTCAGGTTCTGAACAGATTTGATAATGCCCATAGATATTGGGGAAGACTACCTACCTTACAGATTTCATTCCAGAAACACCCTAAACAGATACAACCAGAGATAATATTTAACCTGGGCACCCCAGTCAAACTGATGCATAAAATTAACCATCAAGTGGGGAGAAAATATCTTCCATTGTGTCCTTGCAACAGGGAACAACTGGAAACAAGCAGACCAGGAAATCACAGAAAAATTCAGAAGAGTAATTCTTGGAATAACCAAAGAGCCAGTTGTAAAGATCTGTCAAAGAACATTACCAACTTCTATGTACACTCTTTGCAGCTACAGCTGTTGATATCTAGAGTTATAGAAATATACTTAAGGAGCCTACCACCCCACATACTGAGGTCGGATGCATCACTGAGCCCCCCAGACCACCCCCACACTGAGGATGGAGGCCAGTAACTGAACCTGCTCGCCTGCCCCCCAACTGCTGAGGGACACTGTGCCTGCCTCTGTGCTGACTCAGCACACGTTCACTGGAGCTCCCCGGCTTCTTTGGAGGCCTATGCAGGCATTTTGAATTATTCCTGAGGGCATGGCCATCATCACTGGAAGGGTGGCTCCCTTCCTGAGACACCTACAGGAGAGACTGGAGGCCCTTTGACTGGTACCTCTATTTACTCACTTACATCCTACACACTTCCCCATCCTCTTGTTCACAACTAGAAGCACTGTAAGTAGTAATTGAACTTATCCTGTTCATTACAATAATGTTAAAGTCTTTATAGGGGCTATCTAGTTCAGGGCTGCATTTCTTCTGTATTGGGTGCTACTGGTATTGATCTCCCCTTCAAAGGAGAGGTAGTGGAAAACTGCAGGGTCATAATAAGCCTGCAGGGGGGGATCTTTAGTATCTCTGATCTTCATGGCTAGAGGGGAATATATAGAAACAATATGAAAAAACAGGGGAAGAAAGTGTCCCTAACAAACCAAGATGCTATTGTGATAGAATCCAATGACAGCATGGCAGTAGAAATGACAGAATAAGAGTTTAGAATCTGCATACTTAAAATGATCCGTGAAGCAAAAGATGAGATAAGAGAGCAAATGCAGGCAATGCAGGACCATTCCAGTAAACCGTTAAAAGAGCAAATGCAGGAAGCAACAGAACACTTCAATAAAGAGATAGAGATTCTGAAAAAAAAAAAAAAAAACAGAAATACTTGAAATGAAAGAAATGATAAACCAAATTAAAAACTCAATAGAAAGCATCACCAACAGAATAGATCTCATGGAAGACAGAATCTCAGACAATGAAGACAAAATAGTTAATCTTGAAAATAAAGTTGAACAAACTGAGAAGATGTTAAGAAGTCATGAACGGAACCTCCAAGAATTATGGGATATCATGAAAAGACCAAATTTAAGAATTATTAGGATTGAGGAAGGCACAGAGATACAAACCAAAGACATGAACAACCTGTTCAACAAAATAATATCAGAAAATTTCCCAAACCTGAAAATGAAATGGAAAATCAAATACAAGAGGCTTACAGAACACTAGATGCATAAAACTAGAACAGATCCACACCAAGACACATTATAATGAAAATACCTCACATACAAAATAAAGATAGGATTTTAAAGACTGTGAGAAAAAAGCATCAGATTACATATAAGGGGAAACCAATGTGGATATCAGCAGATTTCTCAGTCCAGACTCTAAAGAAAGAAGGGCCTGGAACAATATATTTCAAGCTCTGAAAGAAATACACTTAATTTTGTCATCAAATCTGAAGGTAAGTTTTGCAGGATATAAGATTCTTGGTTGGCATCCATTTTCTTTCAGAGCTTGAAAAATGTTGTTCCAGGTCCTTCTAGCTTTTAGGGTCTGGGTTAAAAAAAAATCTGCTGATATTGGTTTCCTCCTGAATGTAATTTGATTTTTTTCTCTTGCAGCCTTTAAAATTCTGTCTTTATTTTGTATTAGGTATTAGGTATTTTCATTATAATGTGCCTTGGTGTGGATCTGTTGTAATTTTGTATATTTGGAGTCCTATAAGCCTCTTGTACTTGATTTTCCATTTCATTCTTCAGATTTGGGAAATTTTCTGAAATTATTTCATTGAACAGATTGTTTATTCCTTTGGTTTGTTTCTCTGTGCCTTCCTCAATCCCAATAATTCTTAAATTTGGCCTTTTCATGATATCCCATAATTCTTATAGATTCTGTTCATGATTTCTTACCATCTTCTCTGTTTGGTCAACTTTGTTTTCAAGATTAAATATTTTGTCTTCAATGTCTGAGATCTGTCTTCAATGTCTGAGGTCTGTCTTCCAGGTGTTCTATCCTTTCTATGGAGTTTTTAATTGGTTTATTTTTTCCTTCATTTCAAGGATTTCTGGGTTTTTTTTTCAGTATCTATAACTCTTTATTGAAATAATCTTTTGCTTCCTGTATTTGCTCTAAAAACTATGTATTTGGGACTTAATGTGTATAACTGTACACATTTACAAAGGAAGACAGCAAATTTGCATAATTTTTTCAAAAGCTCTGGTGCAGCTAGGCAATAAATAACACAGAAATCAGAACTTCATATCTGGAAGATATCAAAGTAAAATGCTGATAAAAGGGGTATGTCTTTCCTGGTTTGAAGAAAGAAATCTTTCCCCAGACCATATGATTCTAATGTGGAAGATTTGGAAGAAAATACCAGAATCACGTTAAATGTGAACTGTAATTGCTAAACAGAATTCTTCCACTGAATGAATTTAACCACTTAATTATCAATTTTTAGGTCTTTAAGAAAATAGCTATATAAGCTAAAGTGGAAACAACTGACAAGTATAGTCATCACACTAGCAACCAGTCTAAAAGCAGCAGGCAGGTATCTTCCCCCATCCATGCTGCCCTAATAAAGGACAGTCCATCTTGCTACCAGTAATTTTGTTCAGTTCTAGTGAACACATAACTGTAAGAATCTATCCCTTTGTTTTAATCTGTCAAGTCATGGGAGAATAAAGATGGGGCAAAGTCTGCCTGGGAAGCAATCAAATTACCTGATTGGATGTACTGACAATTGATTTGGTTTACTGACTTAACTCATTCATATATTTATTTGTTCATTCTCTAGCAAATATGGGTAGAGCACCACTCTTTGCCAAGCACTCTGCTAACTTCTAGGTAGTAACTGTGTAAACACTGAGCATTTTCTCCTTAATTCAGGCTCTAGAGAAGGAAGCAGACATTAAAAAGCAAAAGGAACTCACAATAGCAATCTAGAATTGTAAAAAGTGCTATAAAGGAAAGGAAAAGTCCTAGGGAAAAGAAGAGACAGGGTACACATAGCCTGTGTCAGAAATGAATCAGTCAGTCATCAATGATTTCATGTCATAGAACACTGTTTTAAAGAATAGTTGAATTTTTGTGTTTCATAAGTATGCTTTGTTTTGGGGAGATTTTGGTGGTGAAATCCACTTAATTTAGCATTTCTTTTTACCTCTTACTGATCTTTCTTCATGCCAGTTTTTTTTTAAATAAATGGAAAAATTTTCCTCAAAATCTAACAGCTTGCCTTAAGATTCCTCCAAAGATTTTAGAGGGCAAGAAGTTATAAAATATTTACTTTATATATGTGTTAATAAGAAGTTATACCAATACTAGTGGGAATATGTATTTTAGGAGTTATTTTTTAGTCTAATAAAAGGTAGTTTCTATTTGGGCATTACATGTTATATCATTCATAATTAACTGTAAATTAAGATATGTTAGCATTTCTGTGGTGTATTGATATTTCTGTTTTTGATAGCCAATAATCTTAAGAACAATAAGAATGATAAAGTAACCAATAATTTAATACACATTGGGAAGATCTATATTGTTATATACCTTTAATAAGAAAAGAACACACAGTATAACATGGATTAAGCCTTTACTCTGTCATGTGCATTATACATCTTCTATCCAAAGAGTTTGATTACTCAATGTTAAAGATCTTGTCTTTCTTGCAAGCAAATTACCAATAATTCAAGTGTATACTCATGTGTAGGCATATGCACATACATGTATATCTGTCTTGGATGGGGGAATCTTATATAATCACAGTGTAATGACTGATATACATAATTTTACTTCCATCTCATTTCAACTGTACTTAATAGCTATTTTCAGCATTTTTTTTATCCTTTCCACAGGAACATGTAGCATTGTCATATCCACTATCAGATAGGAGAACTGAAGTTCTGATTTTAATAGTTATACTTCATAGTCTCACATTTGGGTATGATTGGTTTGATCATGTTAAGAAAATATGCTTATAGTCTATAGACTGTTTACATCAGGATTTGATGTTATATTTTATCAAATCTTTTTGGCATGTTAAAATAATTATATTTAATTTTTCTTTGATCTGTTCATGAACTGGGTTGTGAGATTCACATTTATTAATCATCTTCTTTCTGACATAAAACCCCCTTGGTCTTAATCTGGTAATTTGTTTAAGTTTTCAACTGCATCATTTTATTAGTACTTTTATATCCAAAATCATGAGAGAAATTAGTCTTTGGTTTGCTTTTTTGCACTTTCTCTGGATTAAGCTTCAAACTATGCACCCCTGTGGCATCTTTACATAAATTCCCCCTGACTGGAGTAACTGTGCAGGTCTCCCAGTTTGACAAGCAGAGTTTAGTCTATCCCATCGATTCCTTCTGCCTCTTGGCAATTTGCTCCCAGGCTGTGAGCCTTGATAGGTGGTGATACTAGTATCAGCATTACATTAGCTTGCTTGAAAGTTTGGTGACTTCTGTCCCTTTGTCATCTTCTTTGTTTTTCATTACATCAACAGTTTTGAAGAGTATGATCTATTACCTTACAAAGTGTCCTTCATTCTTCATGGTTAGATTTTGATTATGCATCTTGGCTTGAATATACAAAATGATGTTCCATCCTTCTTGGAATATCACATCCAGAGGCACAAGATTCCCATTACTCTTTATTGGGATATTATTGTTCATTTGTTGACTGTAACCTGTTTCCTGCACTGCATAGTTACTGGGTTTTTGTTATTAGTTACTTTGTTCCTCATTAAAAATTTCCCAGCCCCAGAATCTATTAATTATTCTTTTTTAACTTTTTTATTTTTTATTTTTTACAGACTGCATTTTTGATGTACACAAATGGGGTACATCATTTTGTTTCTATGGTTCTACATGATGTAGATTCACATCATTCATGTAATCACACATGGACATAGGGTAATGGTGTCTGTCTCATTCCACCATTTTTCATACCCCCCTCTCATTTCCCTCTACACAATCTAAAGTTCCTCTATTCTTCTCTCCCTCCCCAGTCCCCCACCCCCATTAACCCCCATTATATATCATCATCCACTTATCAGGGAAAACATTCAGTCTTTGGTTTTTTGGGATTGGATTATTTCACTTAGCATGATATTCTCCAATTCCATCCATTTACCTGTAAATGCCATAATATTTTTCTTCTTTATGGCTGAATAATATTCCATTGTGTATATATACCACAGTTTCTTTATCCATTCATCTGTTGAAGGGCATCTAGGTTGGTTCCACAATCTAGTTACTGTGAATCGAGTTGCCCAGTTATCCCACTCCTCAGTTTATACCCAAAGGACTTAAAATTAGCATACTACAGTAATGCAGCCACATCAATGTTTATAGCAGCTCTATTAATTATTCTTACCTGAATTTTTACTACTGTGTTTATAAAGTGATGACATTTTAAACTCTGTTGTTCCTTTTATATTTTGCTGTTGTCATTTTCAAGATATGAAAAAAATAGTAAGACCTTCTTTCATTTGAGCAAGTTCTCAACCTGTCTATTACCTCTGCTTCTTCATCTCCACAGTGGTCAAGAATTATATTTCTTAGGTTTTCTGTGAAATTGAACAAAATAATGCATATAAATAAATGAACATAACAGCTAGTATGCAATTGATGCTTGTTCCCTGATTTATTCTTCAGAACCAATAGTTTCTAAATTATTTACTTTAAAAGTTCCTGCCTTGTTTGATTATAGTAAATGATAAAGTTCTAATTAAATGATTTCTAGATAAAAATCATTGTGTAAATTATCATTTCATCTCCCTGGAATTAAGCAGATAGTTAATATTACCATTTATACAAACAACTGCAGCTTTATCTGATTCTAATCTTTGGATTTTCCTGATTAGTAGATGTGGCTTTATATGATTCTGTAATGCAGCTGTTATTGGAAAAGTGCATACAAGTTCAGTCGCAGTCTTGAAAATAGATTTTGTTGAGACTTGAACCTAGATTGTTCTTTCTCTTCACTTTCTTTGGTAAGAATTTTTTTCACTGTCCCTGGTATTATTTCCATTCTCTTGTTCGATATTTTCTATTATTCATTTTTCTAAATATAAAACTCTGTGGTAACTCCTGGGGTCATGGTTATCCAAAATAAAAATACTGCAATAAATATGTGGAAGAGATTGGACTCACATACCATATTGATCAGCAAACTACAATAAGTCAATAAAGGGTTGCAAAGGGCACATACTTTAAGGCCCCAGAATTCACTGTAGATATCAAAGATGTCTGAGTCCCCTTTCAAGTTTCATTGGACCTTTGGCTAACATACCACACAAATCAGTAAACAGGCTTAGCTCTCCCTCTGTGTTCGTGAATATTAACCATGCCACCCTAGGAAAAATGCTTTCCTCCCTCACCTATGTTTCCTTTCCTAAAAGTCACATCCATTGGGCACTATGTGACTACAATGGTTTTCTTCTTACTGAAGAACCACTGTATGTCCAAGCAATCTTTTCAGGAGATTCCTTCCTATGATTTCCCATTAAAAGAAATATAAAAGGGGCTACTTCCCACCAGACATTCTGAACTTTTACCTGACAGGGCAGCTCCCTGCCAATCAGATGATCAGTTTCCTCCTAATCCCACTATAAACTAACCAAACAAAGCTCATTTTTTTTCCTTGTGACTAGCTACAATCTATTTATTATCCCAAATCTAAGTTAAATTCTTTCCCCCTCCTTGTCACCCAATGCTCCCTCTATCCACTGTTATTCCCTCTCACACCATATTAGCAGCCCCATTCACATCAGGCAGTTAGAACTAAAGTTGAGGCTGCATAAATTGGGTTGTGGCTTCCTTTCCCTCCTGATTCTATTGGACAAATAATATGACCTTTTCCTCACCTGCATCAAGCTTACTCTTAATGGGGACTTGTTTTTACTCAGTGACCCTCACCTGAGCCAAGGCACTGACCCTACATCCTAAGAGAGACCTCTCTACCTAGAGTTCTCCCATTCTGCCTCCTTCACATGCTCTCTGGAACCTTTCAGTCTCTTTCCAGTTGCAGACCAACTCGTCATCTTCCGAGAGGGCAGTAGAATTTAAAGGTTTTACTCCTCTCCTAGGAACTGACTTTGGATTTGATCTTCTATTTCCTTTTACTCCCTTATCCCTGACAGCCATAAAAAGAAAGGGATATTAAGAGGGTGGCACTAATTTATATCTCAAAATAATATAATTCTCTGTCCCAGAGCAAGACAAAGTTCAAGTCCTTCCCACAAATGAAATGTGAAGGAAAACCAAAAATATAAAATATAAATTGCAATAATTTGGAGTTGAAATGTCCTCCAAAGGTCCATATGCTGAAGGTTTGGTCCCCAACCTGTAAAGATATTGGGAGGTGGTGAAGCATTTAAGATGTGGGGCCTCATGGGAAGAAGTCGGGTCATTGAGGGCATGCCCTCAAAGGGGATATCTGGTCCCTGGCCCCTTCCTTTCTCTTTGCTTCCTGGCTGCCATGAGGTGCCAAGCCCTCCTCTGCCACACACACTCCTGCCATGATGTGCTGCTCTGCCACAGGCCCAAAGCAACAGGACCAAGTGATTATGAAATAAAAGCTCTGAAACCATGAGTCAAAATAAACCTTTCTTCTTTTAAGTTGATTTTCCTGAGTATTTTGTCATTATAAAAGAATCTGGCTTAGATGGAAATAGTTCAGTTAAATGTTTGCATGCATAAATCTCTTCATTTCTTAGTTGGTGGTGGGAAACCCTTAAGTAGGTACCAGTTGACACAGTGCTTAGTATTACAAACCATCTGATTAAAAGGATGGGGAGACCTTTGTCAACACATTCAAAAAACACATAACTTTTCAATAATAAGAACAGTACTGGTCTCTAAGATTGCTGCACTTCAACTTTGTTTACAGTTCCACACACCTATAGTACAAGTGCAGGTGACACAGAGGCATCCTGTTAAAAACTTCCTGTGTCCTTTGTCCTCAGAAGACAAACATATTCACTTTAACCTTTGCACCAACATAAAACAAGCCAGAAACCAAAGTTTCCTCAGGAGGGAGGAACTATTGCTCTGACTCCATGCCTCTGGAAAGAAAACATAGCTCCCACAAAATCCATGGAGTTAAATAAATGTTTGCTAAAAATAACACTGGTGTTTGTAATTCATTACAAGGTACTTGTTGTAATGGATTTCTGAGACTGTTCCTCCGATAAATCTCCTGACTACCCCCTGATGAGAAGAGAAGTGCAGCAACTCTTAAATTGCCATGATTAACCTGAATTCTGAGTTGCCAACATGTTCTATGCTATATATCTTTTCCAACTTTAAAGCTAACAAGCCTTTCCCAGAAAGATACAAGAATGTCATGCATATTTTCACTTTAACATATGATTATTTATCACATCACTTCACTTGATTCTCAGGAGTCAGAGCTGCATACACAGTTCTGGAATCATCTACATAAACTGTAAACTGCTATACAAATATAAACTATCATCTTCATTGCTATCATCATTATCCTCATCATTATTCATAACAATCTGCCATTTCCCCTCTACTATCTTCCTATGAATCACCATTTTCTCTCCCCTACAGAGTCACTGTCCTTTCAAACTCTCATTACTTTATGGCTGAATATCACAATGCATTTGTAAACATTTTTTTCTATCTCCACAATCTCCCCGTCCCAATCCATCCTCTACGGACCATCAGATTTAGTTTGCTAAAAAACTGCATTCACCATGTTTGAAGCAGTCTAATTCAATTTGGTGTTTATTTATGGAGAACATACCCTATGCAAAAATTTATAAGGAAGGAAGCAAAGATGAATAAGGGAAGAAAGCAAAATATGTATACACAAATTATTATAGTCCTAGGCAGACCTGATAGGTCACAGAACAGAATTAAAATACAGTGCTATGTTTGTCAGTTTTCCATAACCGTAATAAAATACCTGAGATAATCAACGTTAGAAGAGGGAAATTTTATTTTGGAAATATCAGTCTATGATTGGGTGGCCCATTACATTGGGGCCTGTGCTGAGGCAGTATATGGTGGTTATGGCAGAGGAAGCTACTTACCTTAGGACAGCTAGGAAATAGAGGAAGGAGCCGGAGTCCCGATATCTTCTTCAAGGGCACAGTCCAAGTGACATAACTTCCTCCCACTAGGCCCCACCTCTTAAAGGTCCCACCTAGCATAACAGGATGGCAACCAAGTCTTTAATATGTGGGTCTTTTAGGGAAATTTATCCAAACCATAGCAAGTGGTGGTAGGTTTTAACTTGCATTCAGTAGTTTTGAAAAAGTGCAATTGAGGTGGTGGGATCCTGGGGGAAGTTTCAAAGGAAAGGTTAAATTTTGAAAAGCAGAGATAGGTAGGGAAAGCAATAGGAAGAGGATAGTATGAGCAGAAGCATAAAAGCCAAAGAGTACAAGTTGCATATTAAAAACAGCAATTGCAGGATTGTACTGAGAATGTAGAAGTGGGAGAGACTTTCCTATGTTAATTTCCACTGCAGATTTGTAGGTCACTAGCTTCCTTAAGCTCATCCACCATTTATCAGCCAGCACCAAGATCTTAAATAATAATGAGACAGTTCTTCAAAACAGAGGAAAAATTAGAATTCCTTTCCCTCTTCTATTACTTGCCTGATGAGGATTTTTTCTTTATTTTAGCAAAAATTTTAACTTTATCTTAAAATGGAAAAAAAAGTAGTTTCCAAAAGACTCTCAGTTCTCTTAGAAGAAACCAAATGGTGATTAGTAAGAAAAATGTTGAGGATGACTGTTCTTCTAGTAAGTTAGTTTTCTTGCTGCTCTGTGAGTCTAATCTAATCACCTGCCTCTGCTTCTAAAAGTCACAAGCAACCAGAGCCCTCCAAAGAAGAAAAAGTTAACTTTTTCTTTTAGCATTGCCTTTTGCCTTTGAATTTTGCTATTCTAATTCTGACAAAAATTGTTGACTACCACCTAATCTCCAGTTGCTATACATTTCTGTATAACAAACTGAAGAATGAAAATAACCAACAATTTGTTTCATTTTGTTTTGTGAGTTTTGTTTGTTTCTCATTCAATGATTATTAGGATATTTCTTTTCTTTCTCTTTTGGCTCATTAAAATCCATGTTTTTATCAGACATACAAAAAATTTAAACATAGACCAATTCTTCATTTGCAGTAAATATATGACTATTGAATGAGGACACAGCCTGTATACAAGGTTGAACTTAGGCATAGAAAAGATGATACATGCTGCTCATGGTATTCCTATTATCCACATGATGGAGGCTGATTTCCAAGTCAGGTCAAAAAAATGCCTCAAGTTCTCAACTATGAGCTCCTTTGTGTTCCATATTAAATAACTCCAACAAAAAAATCAGTTTCTTCTCACTAAAGTGGCTAAAGCCGTATTTTTTTGCTATCATCTTGCTGCTATCTTCTTCTTTCTGATTCTTCTCTGTGTGTCTCGTTGCTTTTGTTCACCAGCATCTGCTCCTTAGACCTGTTGGTGCTTCAGGACTCTTGCTGGAGTTGCTTCTCAGCCTTTTTTTATGTCAACATGTGGAAAAAAACCTGTTTAAGTGCAAATCTTTAGAAATTAAGTTCTTCTTACATGTCCAAGGAATTAAGATAATCCAACTCCTCCATTTTGGCACATGCATCATTGGACTGTGCAAAAACCCTGTTGATGTATTCAATATGTCCACCATATTTCCATTTTAATATGCATCACTATCATTTAATGTTACAAAAACATGTATTGTAGTTTGGAGTGCATTATTTTTAAATTTCCACTAATGATATTGTACTATTGCTCTCACTGTAGTTCTTAGGCATACAGTGAAGGCTTCAGAGTGACAATTCTACAACCGATTGCTCAAGTTCAAATACTGGAATGTCCATTTATTATCTGACTTTATATAACTATTTTCCAAAAAATGTGGATATAATAGTACATTTCAGTATTATTATGAACTCAGATTAGCAATAGACACATGGCAAACACTATCTAAGTGCTATTTAATTTTATACATAATTTTACTATTTTATCACAAAATGTTGGTTCATAAGGTCTATCCATGTTGTTGTTATACAGTTGTGCTGTGGCTTCCAACTGTTGCATCATATACCACATATACCACTATGTTTCAATTCTTCATTATCACAGCTGGACTTGATAGTAAATAACCTTTTGAGTACCTATTCTGTGAATGGTTTATTCCTACCTTTCTTACATTTCATTATAGCTGTTCTGTATTTTTTGTAAACTTCCTTATATATTATCAATACATATCTCTTGTCAGTTCTAGACATTGTAAATACCTTTGGCATACATAGATCTGTCTGATAATTTTGTTCATGATATCCATGATTTAAAAGAAATCTTCAATTTTGAAGATTTGGATAATCAAATTAATCCTTTTTTTTAACTTATGATTTGTCCTTTTGAGGTTTTCTTTATGAAACCTTTCCTCATTTAACGAAAAGTCTCCTATATTGAAGTCTGTTAACTTTTCTGGGCTAATCCATCTAAAATACAACTCTGTAGTGTTATATGAAAAATAGGCTTTACTTTTCTCAAAAAAGTGATCAAATTTTTGCAAACTATTTACAATCTGCCCTTTCTTTACTAATTTGGAAGTAGATGGTTGTTATGAAATAATGCAGTCAAATGCTAGCTACCCGATGTATACAAAAGGCTATTCTATGTTCAGTTCTGTATGTTTCTCTCTCAACTGATCAATGAGTTCTTGTAGTCAGGTATGCACCGAAAGCTTCCATGCATGATCACCTCATTTCAAGTTTGTATGTGTACTTCTTTCACTAAGCTCAAAGTAAACTCAAAGCAAATATTCATTTTGCCTTCTCACTCACTTGTTTATAGACAGATTTAAGGCTACTTTGATCCTGGCCATGGATTCCCAATCTGAAAAAATGACCTTTGGTTTTCCCTGTGCTAAACCTGACTTGGAAACCTGCCTTCAGTTTCTCCCCCTCTAGCTACCATTGCTTCTCCTTTAGAGTCTCCACCTTATACAGATTTTATTTACTCAAAAACATTCAAGAAACTACTATGTATTAGGTAAAGTAAAAAGTACTAGTTAAACCATGTCAACAACACAATGAACAGCAAAGACAGGGTCTCTGATCAAGTGTAACATGGCAGAAGAGGCTAACTAAATGACTTAATGTGTCAATAAATTGCAAACTATAATTAAGTGCTGAGAAGGGAATGAATAAGGTACTGTGTGAGAATACATCAGGGGAGAAGTAGGCCTGACTTGGATTGGTTAAGGTACATTTGAAGTAGAATTGAAGATGAGTGCTTATGAGATAGGAGCTTTCCATGAGTAATAAGGGTAAGTAGGAGAGATTGAGGTCGGGCAGCCACAGAAGGGCCTGAGAGAGAAAGAGCACGGTGGGTGCATATGAAACCCTGTAAGAATCTTTTCTGACTACTGGAAACATTTTATACTATAAATTTAGGGTCATGGGTTGAGGTAATTGGAATTAAAACCATCTAAATATTTCTAAAATGAAATTCTTACCAATACAAGAATTTCAAAGTGTTCCTAGAGGCCTCTGCAGATCCAGTAAATTTTTTAAAAGATCATGAAGTTTTTTTTAGAAGTTCCCTATAATTAAAAATCACAAATTAGGATACAAAAATGCAAAAGTTATCCTTCAACTTTAGATGTACACAGACTCAAGATTATCACTCTCATTCCAACTACGAGGAAAATTCAGATGATTCGTAAAGCCTAGCAGAGAGGTGAAGTTTCAAAATAACCAAATTAGACAGAATTTTAAAATATGGTAAGTTTTTCCCAAGAAATGGAAACAATAAATTTCTTTGCCCTTGGTGAAGCATGGGAAGAAGAGTTGCCAACCACAGACACAAGTAAGAAAGAAACAACTAAACTTTTAATACATCTGAAGGACTGACTGTAGGCTAGCATAACAACTCCAAATCCCTTGAACTTCAGACACAACATGATACTGCACATCTTTACCGGCAATTTAACACCACTCTTCTCTATCTGCTCACAAGAAGGACTGGAGAACAGGAGAAATGGAATGGAGTCTCTGTCTGGGATACAGGCATGGATGTAACAATCAGCTACAACATGGGAACTGGCTCAACTCCAGCAGTGTCCCAGAATCATGTCTTTTGTAAAGTAAAACTCTTGACCTGATCCCCCTATCCCAGATGAATATTGGTAGCCACTGAAAGAAGGTTAGAAATAAATGCCATGTGATGCTGGGAAAAAGCTAAAAAGCAGTCCTGCCCACTAATCCCAAGAAAGGGCTTCCAGTTTCTGGGGTAGAATAGATAAGTCACAGTCCTCACCATGCACTAAGGCTAAGCACTAAACCTAAGCAAAACCATCACTAGAGGAAATGGAATGCACTCACACTCAGTGTCTAATGCTGATAGAAAGCAGAGGCCTACTGAAATAAGGAAGAATCAGGACATTAGGTTGGACCCAAAACCCAACAGAGTTCAGCTGAAATAGGAAAAAGGACCAGGAATGATGGGAATGCCCACTCCTCAGGCTCAAGAATCCAAAGTTGCCTAAGACTAAAGAGGGAGAAAAAAGACAGAAGTATTTTCCAATACCAGCACTAGTAGCTTTGAATGAAGGAAAAAGCAATGGTACCCTACCACTAGGGAGGTTAAAAAAAAGCACTGAAGGAAACCTATCTGTGGTACAGACATGGAAAGTCTCTAAAGAGCAGGATGGAGCTCAGGCTGCATGCAAAACTCAGAACCACCACTACCTCCCTTACTTACAGTAAGAACACAGCAACAGTTTTCTACTATAAGAATGTTAAGTCTGCGATGCAATAATGTAATTATAGCAACAACAAACCCAAACCCAGGGAAACAAGTAGATTGATTTAACTCTCCACTCTAAAAGCCCAGCAGGAAAAGAGGTATGAACACTGCAAGACATAAATACTATTTACTTCAGTTCCTGTTCTGTATACAAATAATAAAAAATGATGAGACACAAAATATTAGCAAAAAATAGATCTAGTGTCAAAGAATTAAGCATCAACAGAACCAGACCTATAGATGGTCCAAGTGAAGGCACCAACTGATAGTACCTTAAAATATATCTGATTAATGTTTGAAAAACAATAGATGAAATAGGTAAACTCATATCTTTATTATAACAGTTTTGTATCTATTAAAGAAATTAAAACTTCCCCCAAATGAAACTCCAAGCCAATATGACTTCACAGAATGAAATGAACCAAAGATTTAGGAAATCTATAAATCTGTCTAAATCTTAATCTTAGATCAACTATTTTAAAAAGCAAGAAACAAAGGAAAGCCTGCCAACTCATTTTATTAGACCAACATAAACCTATTACTAATACCAGAAAAATACACTGCAATCAAATAAAACTACAGAAAAAATTCATGCATAAACATGCAAAAATACTTTAAAAAATTATTAGCAGCCAAATCCAACTATATATCACAGCTGAGTCTTATTTTAGGAAAACAAGGTTGGTTCATCAGTGAAAAATCAATTAATTTAATTCACCATGTTAACATATTATAAAAGCAAAAATATATGACCGTTATGATTTGATGCACAAAAAACATTCGACAAATGCAAAATGCATTCATGACAAAAATTCTCAACTAAAAATCAAAGGAATTTTCTCAGTCCTATAAAGGATATGTATAAAATAACTACAAGCATAGACAAAATGGTGAGAGACTGAATGCTTTTACTAGAAGATCAAAAAAAGAGAGAGGATGATCTCCTCACTACTCCTATTCAACAGTGACCAGGAATGAATGTGTGCATGAATGTATATACATATACAGATTGAAAAGAAAGAATAAAACTATATTCACAGACTACATGACCGCTTACACAGAAAATACCAGGTATCTACAATAATGCTACCAGAGCTTGTAACTCAAATTAGCAAGGTCACACAATACATTGAGTAAAGACAAATATTTAAAAATCAATTATACTTTCCTAACACTGTCATCAAATAATTGGAAACTAAACTTTTAAAACAATGCCATTTAGAATAGCATGAAAACTACTGGAATTGTGATTAAATTTTATGAAATGTATGTAAATTTTAAATGACCTCAATAACTGGAGAAATAAACCGTGTTCACAAGCTTTTTGGGGCGAGACTGTTACAGTAATCCTAGTAAAGAGATTATGGTCATAGGGGATGTGGAAGATAAGGTTCAGATTCTAGGCATAGTTTGAAGGTAGATCCAACAAGATTTTCTGGTAGACTTAATATAGCTACAAAGAAGAGCTGAGAATGACTGAAAGACTTTTTGGACCTGAACAACTAGAATTACGAAGATGCAAACAACTGTAATGGATAAACCTGTTACAGAAGTGAAATAATCAGGAGTTTGGTGTCAGGTAATTTAGCTGAGATATGTACTGGACATCAAAATAAAGAGGTAGAGTACATAATTAGATAGGTGTCTGGATCTTGAGACATAGAGTATATAATTAGAAAAATGTGGGTAGAAATATTTAAGAATTGATAGTTATATATATTGAGGCCTTAAAACAGATATAATTACTAAGGAAATAAATGTAAACAAAAAAGAGAATAATGAATGAACCTTGAGTTTCTCTAAGATTCAGAGGTTAAAAGGACTAAGAAGATGAACTTGAAAGGAAAGGAAGAAAAACAGAAGAGTGGGTTGAACTGAAAGCCAAGGGAAGACAGTATGTCAAGGATCACATTAAATTTTGCTGATAATGGGGAATAATAAAGATGGTCCACTTAGTTTAGTAACATGGTGATTATAAATGATCTTAGAAAGTGTAATTTCAAAGGAGTTGAGGGACAAAAATAAATGGAGTAGGTTTGAAAAGTGAATTATGGAAAGAAATTAAAGACAATAAATATTGATGACTCAAGGAGTTTGGCAACCAAGGTGAGCAGAGAAATAGAATTGTAGCTGACAGGGAAAGCAGGGTGGAGAGAAGATTTTACTGTTCAATTTGCCCTTTTTTAAAGAGAATTTTATAAAAACACAAAAGAACAGACAATAGTCTAGTACCCATCGCGAAGCTTTGACACTTATCAATATTTTTCTAATCTAATTTCATTTATATTCTCCAATATTCTTAAAGTATATCCTAAGCTTCATTTTATTTCACCTAAAAATACTTCACTATATACAGTGCCAACTGATGAGGACCTTGCAGCATTGCCACAATACCACTGTCACATCAAACCATATTTATGTCGTCTTTAATATCATCTAATAAGTTTAATTTTGATTGGTTTTGTTTTCTGAGATGAATCATCCAGTAGAGGGGAAAATTGATGTAGGAGACTGTATATCTTTATCTATATATATATATATATAATATTTATATTTTATTGAACCAATGTCCTTGACTAGACAAGAAGAAAATGTAAATCTAGTACACGAGTAGAAAACTAACTCTGGATAACTGCAAAGATAGTTAATACATTGTAACAGGAAAGAAAGCACTGTATATGGTATGCTTATAGATGATGATCACCTTGATAAAAAGTGTATTAGAAGAACTCAAAAAACTTTACACCAAGAATACAAATAACCCAATCAATAAATGGACTAAGGAAATTAGCAGACACTTCACAGAAGATCTACAAGCAATCAACGTATATATGAAAATAAATGTTCAATATCTCTAGTAATAAGAAATGCAAATCAAAACTAAGATTTCATCTCACTCCAATTAGAATGGCTATTATCAAGAATGCAAGCAAAAATAGGTGTTGGCAAGGATGTGGGGAAAAAGGTACACTCATACATTGCTGGTGGGGTTGCAAATTGCTGCAGCCGCTCTGGAAAGGAGTGGGGAGATTCCTCAGAAAACTTGGACTGGAACCACTATCTGACCCAGCTATCCCACTCCTCGGCCTATACCCAAAGGACTTAAAATCAGCATACTACAGTGATGCAGTCACATCAAGGTTTATAGCAGCTCAATTCACAATAGCTAGATTGTGGAACCAACCTAGATGCCCTTCAATAGATGAACAGATAAAGAAACTGTGGTGTATATATACACAATGGAATATTATTCAGTCATAAAGAAGAATAAAATTATGGCATTTATAGGTAAATGGATGGAGTTGGAGAATATCATGCTAAGTGGAATAAGTCAATTCCCAAACCCCAAAGGCCGAATGATTTCTCTAAGTGGATGATGATACACAATGGGGGTGGGGGTAAGGCAAGAATGAAGGAAGGATGAATTATGCAGAGGAAAATGAGGGGTAGAGAATGGGCAGGAGGAAGGAAAGCTAATAGAATGAGACAATCATCATTACCCTATGTACATGTATGATTACACAAATGGTGTTACTCTACTGCATGTTCAACCAGAAAAACAGCAGTCATACCCCACTTGTGTACAACAAATCAAAAAATAATAAAAAAATTTATTTATTGAAGAAAAAAACAAAAAAGGTGTATTAGAAGTCTGTGATATTTCTCTTTTTTTGTCTTTTCTTTCAGTGATGCCAGGTCACTAGGTAAAATGGAGGAAGGACTAGGGTGTTAGGAATTTTCAGAGAAAAGATAAATATTAAGTAGCAATCCAAGATACTGAAATAGTAAATACTCATGGCTATCCACTTGGATTATATGGGCTCACTTGAAAGTTGTGGCCCTGGGTTTTAAGCAAGATATGATTGGGCATTTTTCCCTAACCAGATTCAGCTCCAGGATGGTGGAATTATCTATAAAATATTATAGATTTACGTGGGTCTAGTTAATCCCAATGGCCAAGGAAAATGCATTTTGGATGACAAAAAACTCCATGTAAGTCTAAAAGAGTGAAAAGGGATTCATCATAAAAAGTAATGTAGTGAAAGGGAAGATTGGGACACAAAAAGAGGCACTGAAAATATTTAAGACAAAGGAGAGAGTTTTATGATTTGTATGTGGAATGTCCCTCAAAGACTCGTGTAAGCTTGGTCCCCAGTGCAGTGATGCTTACTGATAGGACTTTTGTGACATGATTGGATCATGAGGGCTCTCACCTCACTAATGAATTTGTCTATTGATAGGGTCAAATCTGTTGTTCATCGGAAGGTAGCAGAAACTTTAGGAGGTGACACCTAATTGGAGGAAGTAGCTTACTGGGGGTGTGAAGGGTATATCTTGAATCTGGCGCTCCCTCTACCCCGCTCCTTCCCAGCTGCCATGAAGTGAGCAGCTTTGCTCCACCATATTCTTCTGTCATGATATTCTGCTTCAACACAGGCCCCCAAACAAGGGAGCAAATGGACCATTCATTGAAACTATGAACCAAAATAAATCCTTTCTCCTTTAAGTTATTTCTCTCAGGTATTTTGTCACATAAATGGAAAACTAACTAACACAAAAAGAAACTAATGTTTACATAAATGCAACAGAAATTTAAAATGTACAGAATAAAGTAGAACCCATTGACCAACCTAGGATGATCAATGAATAAGAAATTGCCTTTGAATAGGACTAAGTTTTGTTATGCTATTGCAGAGTATAGGGTGACAACAGAGAGTAACTGTGTGTTGTATATCTTAAAAAAAACTACAAGAAAAGGTTTCAATTATTTTTGCTATAAAAATAAATTCTATTAAAAATTTTGAAAAAATGAATGAAATCATAAAACTGGGAGGGCGGGATGAAGAGGGGAATTTGGATCTGATCAAGGCCATAGTTTGCTGGTTGGATTTGACCACAGGCCATAGTTTGCTGATACCCAGTATTAAACACAGCAAGACTAGGAAAGACGTCTTCTCTTTGAGCCCTTCTCACTCCTCCCTCTCAGATTCTCCTAGAGCAAAACTCTAGTCCCAAGGTAGAACTCACTAGCCTCTGCATGCTTCTGGTAGAGCTGAGGCTATTGAGCATTTCAGAAAATGTAGTCAGACTCTACGAGCTGAACCATCCCTAGAAGGTACTACTACATTAGGAAAGAACTGCTATATGTCTGCTTTCCCTGATGAGTCTCTTCTCAGCCCTTTGCAGCTAAGTCACACTTAAACATGGACCTATAGACAGGGTGTCAAATGTGGGACTAATGTTACACTATAAAATAAAGAGATGCATATTCCTGTCCACCTACCCACCTGTCAAAAGTACAAACATGGGTTTGTAATAAGCAGATAAGGCAGGATGTTTCTGTTCTAAGGGAGGTAGATTCTACTTTGTGGTTCCTAATGTTATCTAACATTTCCTTTCCCTTAGCGACATAAAATATAACTAACATACCAAGTAATAAAAGTACTATTAAAAATTTACTTTAAATATAAAGTGAATTGAGAAGGGGATAAAACAAAAAGAATGGAGTAATAACAGGTCCTGCTAGAAAGCAGGGTTGTTTATTCAGTAGACAATGAAAGGTTAATGAGAGGGTTTCATAGAGGAGTGAAAAGATATAATTATATGGTTTAAATTAAATAGATAGATAGATAGATAGATAAAACACATGAGGATCTGGAGAAGACACACACAGAGACAGGAAGCCATGAAATGAGACATTTGCAACAGGATTCTTCCAGGCAAGAAGTAATGAAGTTGTGAACGAGAGCAGTGGAAAGAGGCAAGGAATAAAAGATAAATTAAGTAAATTCTAAGGAAGCTAAGTTAGTAAGATTTAATAATTATTGCCAAGAACACCAAAATCAGGTAGTATGACAATATGATAGTTGTAGGAAATAAATATTTGAACTTCTAATTCTTATTTAAAAAATTAAAACATATTATCCTTTTAAAGTGTGAATTGATAATACATGTAAATAATATCTAAGTGAAATCATTTTGAAGTACTTGATTATTATTTTTCACTAATAGGGTATAAAATCAAAATAGTTCAAAGACCTCTGATTTATTAGATATAAGGAAGAAGTATGGGGGAAAAGGTTTATGGATGACTGACTTCTACTCAAGTGACAAGATACAGTTTGTCACTAAATGAGATAGAAAATAATAGAGCAGAAGCCAGTTTCAGGGAGGAATGATAATAGATTTAATTTTGGATGTATATTTAAGTATTTGAGGACCTCTTCATTGACCTTCCCAGCAGACCCTTTAATAAATGGGTTTAAAATTCAGAGACTAAGGGTACAGACTTGGAAACTAATAATGTGTACAAAAGTGGTTAAATCTCAGGGAACAGTTACATGGAGGAACTTTATGTGGGAGGTGGGGGTGGGGTAGAGGGATAACAACATTTGGAAGCAGAAACAGTAATGGTGGTAGTGGAGAGAGAGTGTAGGGAAGAAAAGATGATTGTGAAGGAAATCAAAAAGAGGTAAAGACACATGAGAAGAACCATGGGAGTGTATACAGAAGAGTACAGATCATAACATGAAGTAGCGAGTGATCCATGGTGCCAGGCAGGAAAGGTCCAATCAAAATTAGGAGGGGAAGTATCGAATAATTTTTGCAATGACCATACTTATATCCTTTATGTGAGAAATATTTTAGGAGCTGTATCTGACAGCAGAAAGACAGTGGGCTGGGGAGTGAAGAGGTGTGGGGAAGGAGAGACAATGAAGATAAACTTGTTTTTGAGAATTTCAGATGAGTAGGAAAAAAAGGAGATTAATTTATGTTATATTCACTTCAACTCTCCTTCATTCTCATACCCATAAATATTTATCATCTTCATCAGGATTTTTATAATAATCATGCTCTCTAGGTGTGGAAGAAGCAAAGAAAAAGAGAGTCATTATCAAATCAGTAGCAAAAGCAACAATTAAAATGATAACATTTACCATTGAATTCCCACAGAAATCTACTCATGAAGGCCCTATTTTTACTCAAGTTTTGTAGGTGAACAAACTGAAACAAAGTAACAAAGTGACTTGATCAAAGTCATATAGCTGGTAATGCAGAAATGATTGCTACGCACCCTGAGGTCACATTCAATGGACCCAGAGTCAACTTGGCTCTTTCTGCCTCTTAGGAATAAGGTTGCCAAGATACCCAGGGATTTTCCTATTCCAGATCTACCCCTGGCTATTATTATTTTGTCTACTGAATTTTTAGTCTAAATCCTGTGTCATGAAATTGCTCTTTTCTTTCTGGTCTGTGCCAACTAAGATGAGGATTTCAACCTTCCTCTTTAGCTTTTGCCAAAAGTGAATCCCCATTCTCTGCATGTTAAAAGGCTATGCTTTATAGAAAGTTGGGCTACGTGGAAAGTACAAAGTACTATCACAACAAAGAAAACTTTATATTCGATATTTTTGTTTTTCTAACTCTCTCTCTCCACATTCCTTGATTTCACTTCTCTCTCTGTCTCTGTCTCTCTCCCACCTTTTCTCCCTCTCTCTCATTTTCATTGAGACTTAAAATGCTGGCTCTATGTGGTATAATTTTACTCCCACATTTCCCTGGTGGTTTAGTCAGTTTTTTCACTGCTGTGACCAAAAGATCTGACCAGAACAATTTTAGGGAGGAAAAGTTTATTTAAGGATTCACAGTTTCAGAGGTCTTAGTCCACAGAAGGCCAGCTCCACTCCTCAGGACTGGAGGTGAGGCAGAACATCATGGAGGAAGAGTGTGGCAGAGGGAAACAGCTCACATGGTGATCAGAAAGCACAGAGAGGGGTCTCTGCTTGCCAGATAAAACTATATATCCCCAAGCCACACCCCCAATGAACCACATCCTCCATCCCACCTGCCTCCAGTTACCACTCAGTTAATCCCATCAGGAAGCAATTCACTGATTATGGTAAGGAATAAACCAATCATTTCTCCTTCAAACCTTCTTGCATTATCTCACACATGAGCTTTTGAGGGACACCACATCTAAATCCTAACACTTGATATTTTTCCTTCCAACTCGAAGGGACTTAAAGTCACATAGCTTATTATTTTCCTAAATAAGGATACTTCTTTCTCTAAAAGGAGCTTTGTTTTCAGTGAATAAAAGACACAATTTCATTCATTTATACTTGTAAAAGTTTTGGTCATGCATCTTTTTGATCTATATCACAATTGATTAGATCAGTTGTTTTTGCTGACTGTAGCCATATGTAAAGCTTAATAATCACAAATGTGACCTCAAAACAGCTGATGCAAAATTGGAAAACTGCCAAAACTCATGGTTAACAATTTATTTCTCTAATTGAATATATGTTTAATGACGTTTCTAATTTATGCTTTAGTACAAACGTGAACTTTGCACAAATCCACAGATCTAGAATTTGCATAAAATTTTCTACAAAGAACAAAGAATTAAAACAATACTAAAAGAAAAAGGTATCCCTTAAGCAAGCTGTAGTATTCTATCATGTTGATGATTCCATTTGCCATCATACACATAAGAAAAGGAGTAAGGAAAATGATAATTTACCTTCAGGGCTGAGTTAATTGGGAACCTACGTGAAGGCCCCCTTCCCCAAGCACCCAGGAGGATGTCTGATTCATTTATATATTCACTAAATAAATATCTATTGAAAAGGCTTAGCTCTTATTTGAAACTAAAATTTTGGATGTGAGATCATTTTGAACCCAACAATTCTCATACTTTTCCAATAATTTTAAGTTAGGTTCAGATAGTTTGGGAAATCAAACTATTTAATAGCTTCAATGAATGAGAAGGAAGTAACATCTACCAAATAACTGTAATATTTAATTTATACAGCATAACAATTAGAACGTGTCAAAATAGACAAAGAGGAATTATGAGATTGATCTCCAGAGAAGACTGTTAATGCTTACTGCATTACACTAGGTGTTTATGTTTCTTCAGTGATGTATCATTAATTCTTGCAAGGCAGGTAGCTGCAGTAGGCAAAATAATATGCTCTACCCACAAAGGTGTCCGCATCCCAAACCCCTAAATTTGTTAATCTATTACATTTCATGGCAAAGGAGGTGGGGCATTGAAAATATGATAAAGTTAAGTATCTTGACAGGGGAAGGTGGGTCTTATCTAATCACATGAATCCTTCAAAGTGGCTAGGTCTTTCTTTTCTATAGAAGGGTTACCTCAGCTGGTTATGGTAACAAAAGGAGACAGAAAGGGAAGCATTCACTATTGACATTGTCCTTAAGAAGTAGTGGACATTAGTCTTCACAAGGAAGAATAGGCCATTCCTGCAGGCTGTTACAGTTTAGAGGTAAGTGGGAATTCACATTTTTAAGTGTGCCAACTCAAATGTCTCTATCCCAAATCTCAGGATTCCTTACCTTCCCAAAACAAATCTTGACCTTGATATGGAAGACTTGGAAGATGAGGAGTACCATCTGGAGCTCTCCTGCCTTTACAACTAAGACTAAGGCCTGATTCCCAGTATTTCCTCTATTGCATTTATAAAAGATGACTCTACTCTGTGAACTTTACCTTTACTAAACATAAGCAATAAATCTAGAAGTTGTTATTATTATTATTATTATTATTATTATTAGCCTCAACACCTATGCACCTAAAATTTTGAAGTTCCAAATTCTCTTCTTTAATTCAACTTCCCTCTCCTATAACTGGAAGCACTAATCTTGATCTACAACCTCAGTATAATTTACTCTTGAAAATGTTATCCTTTCCTGGATTCATTTCCTTCCTATCCAGTCTAAGATCCACTTCAGCTCTTCTCTTACCATCCCTCACAAATCTCATGGCCCTTCCAACTTCACCTGACAAGTTCTCTAATCCTCAACTTTGAAGAACAAAACTATCTGTTTTATTATTTATTTCTGTTGGACTATTGAACACTGATGGAGACAAAGCACATAACAGTAGAGATCAGCTACACTAAATTTTGTGATTTTAATCTCTGAATCACCCAGGTTTTCTGCCCTTCATTTTACTCACCACTATATCTCATAATTCTCTTGGTCAATGAAACAATGTTGCTTCTTTCAAATCATATCTAATAATTAAGCCCTTATTCTCAACAGATAACTCCCTTATTTGAAACAGGAAACTTGAGTCCATCTGATAAGTTTTTTCCTTCAGCTTGTCTTTTACATGTGAACTATAACATCAGACTCTCTCAGAAAGAAAAAGAGATATTTATTTTCCTTTAGGTACCAATACCTTCCTATATGATTTCTTTTTAGGAGTTTTCAAACAACAACAATAATATTATCAATTGAATGTTAACCACATTCCAAGTCACTAGGTGAAGCACTTTTAAGTTATTGTAGCATTTAATCTTCATGAAAGCCCTAAATTATCCCCATTTAATAAGTGACAAAACTAAGTTTTACCTAAGTTCACACAGCTAATAAACAGAACATAAATTCAAGTATCCAACTCTAGAAATCTGATAAAACTCATACCTGGTTAGCACTGACTAAATCTGCCTCCTCTCCTGTTTTTCTCCAATCTAGTCCTATCCTCTCCTTCCTTCCATTCAATCTCTAACTATGCTTGAATATTTTTACTCTAAAACAATATTTGCTCATATTCTATTTCCTCCAAACCTCTATTCTACCTGCTTTTATGCCTTTATCATCAAGCTCCTAGAACAATAAGGTTCATACCTCTGTCTCCATTTTTTCATCTCCAGCAACTCTCTGGTTGGAGTTGGGCTCCCTGGTTAATCACTCTAATCAAGTTGTCATCAACCACTTCCTTGAAAACAACTAGCCTCCTCTTGATCTCCTACTGCTCACCTCTCTGAAGTATTCAATCTTCCTCTCCTTCTAAACTTCCTCCTCTTGACTCATGATACCATTCCCTTGACTGTCCTCTTACTTAAGTCCATTCTTAGCCTTATTTGTTGCTATTTTTGCTAGATTACTGGCCTGCTTGCCTTCTCTCCCATCATTCCTCCCCCTCCATGCACCCCCCTACAAACACTTCAAAAGCTGATCACTGCTCTGAAGAAGCTTATTAACCAGTTCACTGAGTAGTATACATTATGTTCCAAACACATTTACAGAACCTGAAGTGACCAGACATAAATTACCATGCAAAGTATTATGGTACATTAAATGTTTGAGGAAGCACAGGATAGAAGATTCAATTATTAGGGTTATTCATTAAGGTGGATTTCTCCGAGGAGCTAGGTGTAAAAGAACCTAAGGAAAATGGACTTGCTATCTACTTAACTTAGAAAATGATGATAATTCATTTTCCCTCCTTCTCAAAGAAAGCCAAAGAAAACAATTTCAGCAAGATGCTTTGGCAATCAATCCTGTGTGCTTAATGACCCTTCAGCTATTTTAATTTAGTCATGCATGAAATCATGAATAGAATGTGTGGTTAAGTTCAAATGCATAGTCTTTACTGTCACTTCATATGTAATCAACATCATGACCAATTAAATAATAGTTGCTCAACTTCCATAAAATGCTAAAATGCATAGATTTGAAGGCAGGTAAATATTCTTCTCATGAATGACACATTAATATGCTCAAAACCATTCTATGTGTTCCATATACATCGGGTTCCACAGCAGAGTGTCGGAACCATCCGGAGTCAAGTCCCTCTATGTGTCCTTTTAGTCACATTTCAAACTTCTGATTATTATTTGAACTAAGCCTTTACCTCTTCACATATATGACAGGAACAATTATACACTCACTAAGATGTTACAAGGATTAATGTGAAAAATTATGTGGAAGAGCCCTGACCCAAGGGAGCGCTCACTAAATATAGATCCTGTCCCTTTCCTTTCATCTCCATCATGAATTGGAAATTTTTACTCACTTTAACCATACATTTATATAGAAAAGAGAGGCAATACAGCATTGAATTTGAAAAAGAGTTTTAAAATAAGTTTTTTTTCCCAATTTGTTGGCATTATGAATGTTCAGCAATATGCCTTGCACCTCTCTCTAGCATATTGTGTTTGACATTCCCAAGAAAACTTAAATACATATATCTTCTATTGAAGTCATTGTGTGCTATCACTGTAAGAGTTATGATAGAAATAATTACAGAGATATTGCCAATCTATCACTGTGATGGCTCTGCACATTTTCCTGCTGCTTATTCTCTACCTTCCATTATATTTAAAGAAATATTACATGGTTCCTTTATATTATAAAGAAGACAGTGAAAATTAAAAATTCAAGAAGGAGAGGGTACAAGAAAAGTACGCATATGTGAATTCACTGGACATTAAAATTTGGAAAAAATGTAAGTGTGTGGGAGTCCTTAACAAAATATGGAGAAGATCCTTGCAGATAATATAGTGAAGTTAATGAAATGTCCTTAAATCTTGCAGGAATAGACTGATGTTATATAGAGGGATTAAAATCAGTGGCCACTAATGAGCTGTGGTATAGGCCATGGTTAATTTAATCAAGAAATGTAATATTTGTTGGGGAACCAAAGAATGTGCTTTTGTAGTTTTGTTTTGTTTTCCACTGAAAATGGCCATATCACATACACTGCAGAAACAGAAACATCCATTTTTCTAGAAGAGAGAGACATGGTTTTGAAGGAGATCAATATCGCTTGAAGAGCAGAAAAAACATGTAACTTATAAAACCAAGTCCATTTGGGATTCATTCCAAAGTAAGGGAAGTGGCAAATGTTCAGAAAAATCTGTATCAGCTATATTTCATGTCTCCCTGTGAATTGGGGTGGGACCTACAAACTTCAGAAAAATGAATGTAGCTCTATATAGAAAAAGACCTTTAAAAATCATAATGAAGGTCTTGTTACTTTTATTTTCAGAGTGCAACAGTCTTATAGAATTTGCTAGAATATTTTCCCTGACCCATTTTATCTTACTCTTTTCAGTTCTTGGCTCTAAATGATACATCTCCCTCAGCAATTTCTAAATTTTTAAAGTTAAGATTGCTTTGCATTTAAGACGCTTTGGCAAGGACTGTAATGAGAATTTTAAATCTGAGCAAAATCTCTTGAAGTTCTAAATGAGGCCATCAAAGAGAGCATTCACCAGATGGAACCAGTGATTGATCTAAAGCCTAGAGCCTTACTTTTAATCTCTTGTTTCCCAGCAAAGAGAAATTTTGTAGAATCTTCTCTCTTCTTAAAGACTTAAGTTAAAATACAGGCATGATGCCTCATGTATATTTACAGAATGGGAAGTAGTACATCTTTGATCAAATCTCAATGAAGAGGCAGGACACTTTAAAAAGAATATGGATCACCCCGAGTTGGGTTTTATCTTTGTTTTCTGTTGCTATAACAAAACACCTGAAATAGAGGTTTATTTAGCTGATCGTTATGGAGGTAAATATACGGCTGAAAATATGGCACCAGCATATTATAAGGGTCTTCCCTCTGCAAACAGCATAGCAAATGGTATCACATGACAAGACAGGGTCTCTCTTTCTCTTCTGAAAAAGCCACAAATCCCATCTTGGGGGCTCCATCCTCTGGATCTCATCTAATTCTAATTATCTTCTAAAGGAACACCTCCAAATATCATTAACACAAGAATTTGTGGGGACCACATTCAAACCATAGCTGGGATCCAACTCTGTTACTACTCCTAGTTTTATTTTTCACTGCTTGAGAGAAGGCAGCTCCCAACAGAGTCCATGTCCCCAGGTGATGGTCTGTGCCTGAGCTTATGATTGTCACCAGGTCTATGGCATCCTCTGATGCTTTGAGACACTGCTGGATTGTTTCCCAGCTCCCTCCTACCTAGGCAGAGCTTCTCCTCACACTCTCCATTTCTCTGTATACCAGCTGAGAAGAGGATGCTGAGAAGAGAGGGAGGGCAGAGGCAGGAGTAGGAAAAGTCTGATCTGCCTGTAAATATTAGGGGTTTGGTGTGGACGATAAAATTCTCATGTGTAAAACCACTACACTGGTGAATTTGTGGATCACTACAGTTAAACTAAGATGTTTGAGAAAATTTCCCCAAAATAACTGTTCAACATGGATTTAAAGTTTTTAAATGCTTCTAACAATAATACCGACCAACACCATCATTAGTATCTGACACAATTTTGTGCGACAACTTGGCTAGGCCATGGTACCCAGATATTTGGCTAAATACATCTAATTGTTGCTGAGAATGTATTTTTTAGATGAGATTAATATTTAAATAATTAGACTTTGAGCAGATGGTACTCTAAAATGTGGGTGGGTCTTATTCAATCAGTTGAAGACCTTAAGCAAGCAACAGACCTACCCCAAAGGGCAGGAAGGAATACTGCCAGCAGACTGCCTTCAGACTTGAGCTGCAATAGGAACTCTTCCCTGTGTCTCCAACCTTTAGGAAAACCCTACAGATTTTGGGTTTGCCAGTCTCAATAATCATGTGAACCAATTCTGGGTCATTAAAATAAATATGTGTATATGTGTATGTCTGTACATTCTACTGGTTCCTTTTCTCTGGAAAATTCCTATTATTGTATCTATTTTCAAATAAAGAGGCAACCCATGAGGGAGATTCATTGTGAAAAACCATGGCCAATATCAAGTAAAGTAGCATTTTGGGTTCAATATGTTTGTCATGGAAATATTTTTAGATGTTCTCCGTGAATCCTGCTACTAAGGATCCTTCATATTTTCAATTATAATTACAAACAATGAATAAAAATTTTAAAAAGACTGACTCCAGAAGTTTGAAATGCAAAAACATATGAACATAAGCTGAGAATAATTAATCTTTTAGAAAATTATTTTTTGGCATCTTCCTATATTGGGCCTGTGTTAGACATGAGGAATATAAAACTGATGAATACAAGGTTCCTGCCTATGGCAAATCAGTTTCCAAAAAATAGCAACAAACACAACCTAACCCACATGCTCTTCTAGCTATGAATTATAGTTTAGAAGTGAAGTGTTCCTCAAAATCTCATATGTGAGACAATGCAAGAATGTTTAGAGGTGAAATGACTGGGTGAAGAGAAATTAACTGGGTGTTAGCTGTAACCAGGTAGAGTGTGCCTAGAGGAGGTGGGTTATTGGGGGCATATCTTGGGGTTGATATTTTGTCCTTATTGAGTTGAACTCTTTCTCTGTTTCCTGGTAGCCATGTCCTGAGCTGCTTTCCTCCAGCACACTCTTCCACCATGATGTTCTGCTATACCTTGGGCCCAGAGCAATGGAACCAACTGTCTATGGACTGAGACTTCTGAAAATGTGAGCCCCCAAATAAACTTTTACTACTATCAATTGTTCTTTTGGTCACAGGCAAAAACACTATGTGACTTTCATATTCTACTCATTGGGAAGTAGAGTCTATGACTCTTCCTCTTGAACCGGAGTGGACTTTTTTTCTCCATAAACAGTGTGTCAGAAGTAATTAAACATGATTTTTTGGGTAAGTCCACAACAGTGCTGTATTCTTGCACCTTACTCTCTTGAGACACTTGCTCTGGCAGTGACAAGTTGCCACATAATCAATGCAACATGCCCAAACAGGTCAACATGGAGAGATCACATTTAGAATATATATATATATATTCTATATATAGAGATATAGATATAGATATAGAAATATATATATATATATATATATATATATATATAGTGAGAGAGAGAGAGAGAGACTCATTCAGCTCCCATTTGCCCAGACTCCTCTGTTTCAACTCCATTCAATGTCTAAACCACATGACAGACTACTGTAGACTGAACTATGCCTCTGCTCATACATATGTTGAAGTCATAGCCCCTAAGAGAGTAACTTTATATCAGGAGATAGGGCCATCACATACATAATTAAGATGAAAAGAGATCATAAAGGTGGTGCTCTAATCAAATAGGACTGAAGACCATATGGAAGAGGAAGAGATATCAGAGATCCCCCTTTCTTCACACATGCACAGAAGAAAGGCCACATAAAAATATGAAGAGGGCTTACCAGAAACCACTCATACCGGCATCTTGATCTTGGATTTCTTGTTATGGCAGCCTGAGAAGACTAATAAAAGTACTAATGTAAACACTGAGTCAGATCCATACAGAAAATTCCTCCCCCAATTCCTGACTCACAAAAACTATGCAAGGTAATAAAACAGTGATTCTCACTTTAAACCACTTAAGTTTTGGCATGACTTGTTGTACAGCAATAATTAATTAGGACACTGCCCTTGAGAGCAGATAAAACACATACCTAATTACTATACATCAAAGAATTTTGTTGGTTAAGTTTTAAATTCTATAAGCTAGGAGATAAGAAAGGGGAGGAGAAAAAAAAGGGGGGAGGAGAAAGGTTTTTTGAACTGGAAATTATATAATATGAAGTAATTGACCCCAGTAGGTAGACTAGGATGATGGAAGCATAGATGGGTTTAAAAAGAAGAGAAGGATTACTGAAGAATCACTTGATTATTGCATGGACTGAACTCTGTCCTCCCAAAATTTGTATGTTGATGTCCTAATCCCTTATGGAATCATATGGAAAATAGGGTCATAACAATAGTGATCGGGTTAAATGAGATCATCAGGGTGGAGTCCAATCCAATGGAACCAGTCAGTGTCCTCAGAAAATGAGGAAGAAACACCACAACTCTGTCTCCATAACCTGAAGGGGTAAGAAGGAGGTAGCCATTTGCAAGCCAGGAAGAGTGTCTTCACCAGAATTCGACCATACCAGCTCCTTAATCCTAGAAGCTTAATCTTCATAACTGTGATAAAGTAAATTTTGGTTGTTTAAACCCCCTCATTTATTAATATTTTGTTGTGGTCACCTGAACTGACTAATATAGATGACTTCACATTTTTTTCAATGTTTATTTTATTGAGCACTGAATCCTTAGTGGTTGTGGAGAAAAATGAGGATATGTGTATAATTTGTCTGATTTACACAGTAATCTATAAGCATCCCCACAGTGGGTATCATTTTCAGTGATGTATACCCAGCAACTGATCCAGGCTTTTATCTGAGCTGTAGTAATTGCTAGAGGGAGACAGGGAGGAGAAAGAGGTAGGCAACAGAAATCTTTTTACTAATATAGAACCTAAGACCACCTAGTAGCATTTCTAAGATAACCTAAAGAAAGAAGTCTTCCAGAAAGAAAAAGTTGAACAGATCAAGTCATGGAATGGGATCTGTCAAAGTGAAGAAAATCTCTACCAATTTTTGGGTTAACCAGCGTAGACAAATGTAAAAGGATGATTTTATTTGTGTGCATGCTTTACGCCTCTCATTCTTAAAATCCCTTCCTACTCATTATCTTCTGTAACTACTCAGTGCTGATAGAACTATTTTTTGTAATCAGTCTGGGGGGCAAGGCCTCCTACTAGTCCCCACCTCTCTTTCTAACCTCCAACTGTTCTTTCTCTGTTGGTTTCAATGTTTCTCCACAGGCTTTCCTGCACTCACTGTTCAATTCTTAAATGTCAATCCACATCTAATTTTGGACACTTCTCAATGTAAAGAGTATCAATAAATGCACCTCATCCAAGTCTTTTTAATAAAAGAGTTTAAAACTATTTAAAGGCCAACTGCATGCAAAATAATCAAGAAGAGAACAGCCATTAATTGTGAACTTAAGAACTCAAAAGGGAGTGCAAAGCAGAAAATGAAAGGTAAGCAGAAATAGAAATACAAATCCAAGATTTCACAGTGCAGCATTTTTCTGTCTTTGTGATTATAAGCATTCATTTATAAGAAATGGGTTCTTTAGTGAGTTTACTGTAGACCCAGTTTTCACCAGGTCTTTTTCTATAATTCAGTGTCCAGGTGGGAAGATAGACTAGGCCAACTCTTAATGTTCCTGTTTCCTGCTCCTTTGATTCCACAACTCTAGGGCACATTTAGACTTGCCAGGTTGATTATATAGAGTTTCACAGGGGCAAAAATTGAATAAGAACTTCAGTTTACTTTAGCCTGAATATTACTTTGCAGTGTGGTTTGCTATTTAATCTCGAGTGTAACCTGAACAGTCATATCCCACAGTTTTCCCCAGAGGGAGTTGTTGTTTATTGAGATGGGACTAGGTTTCCCAATTTACTTTTTATGTAGACACATATTTCCTACTAGATCTCTTATTGAATCTCTGCAGCAGGAGAACCTATAAGAATGTGGATTATGTATAAGGAATACATGCTTCTTTCTGAATATGTTCAATATGTGGTAAGAGTTGAGTCCTGCGTTGCAGAATAAACTAGTACATTGCTGTGCCCTAACTATAAGCTACATAATAACTCTGTGGTACAAACAAACCCTGAGAGAAAATAGGATTGAATCATGGATGATGAGCTGTGGAGACATTACTTTCTAGCTAGAAGGCAAAACTCCTGTGTTTTCAGTTAAGACAGGTGACATCAATCTTATTATGTCCTCCAAGACTGTTTACAGACATGAGAGGGCAGGACCATTCTATGGCTCATCCTCAAAACCAACTTCAAATAACTGGGCAACACAGGTCATAAATATTTACTGATGATTCTGAATGAGAATAAAAGGTGAGCTCAAAATGGAAAGCATTTTTCTACTAGATATAACTATAAGGTGATTCTAAAATTTTCACCAAGTGCACACTGAAATCAGTATCTTTGCTTACCAAGTTATACATTGTATCATCTGATTCATATGTAGATTAAAGATTTTTTTTCAAAACTTAGAGAGTAGATAATAATTTAGAGTATAATCTGGTAGATGGAATGCTGATCATTTCACTTTCTGACAGAAATATTTTCACATGCAATCTACTCATTGCTGTTTCTGGTTTATGATTATAATGTTTGTCCTTAAGAATTTTTGAATATAGAATTGTCATCAAGTTTTGTTTACATCCCTAATTTTCTGGAAAGTCATAGTTTCTGGGCTCTTATGACTCCACATTGGATTTAGTCTATTTTTTGTAGCACCAATATGTTATTTTGAATTTGTAGCCCCAGATGTAAGGTACTCTGGCTTCAAATGGGTTTCTTTTGCGCTCGATTTGGGGGCATTCTGTTTTTCCTCTGCAACTCACGTGGCAATGCTCCTTGCCTCCTATTTCCTGACAACTCGTAAATAATGAGTGAGTCTTCACTGGGTGATTGCTTTGTGAAGAGAAATGAATAATTTACCTGATAATCATGGTCATCTATCAGTCTATGCATTTTCCCTAATAAGTGATTTTGCTATGCTTTGCTAAACTTATGCTGAATATTTCATGAGTTGGATGAGTACATTCCAGCATGTGTTTATAATGTCAACTAACATTTTTTTATGAAATGAAACCTTGGGAGATGAGAATAGGAAAACTGGTGTTTAAAAAGATATATTACCTTTCAGAATGGGAGCTGTCTGTGCCTGAATCATAAAAAAGGTCTCCAGAGGTTTCAGAGTGATATGCTGTTTTAACGTCTTTCGCTCAAATGACCACAGGCTGCTCAGCATATTGTGCACCATTTGCACCCTTCTAAGAAGACCAAACTATGATAAAGGTTTAAAGGACAGAATCATGGGATTGAGTACTTATATTCAAATATTCTCTTAGATTCAAGTAACATCTGAAGTTCTGAGCACATAAATCTTCTATTTAAATAACATACTTCAAATTTCAGCAAGAAAGCTAACATGTTTATTTGAAATATTAAAGATAAATTAATAATTTATTCACTGAGTGATTACTAGCAAGGAGGTGAAAAAATAAATTGGAAAATAGGCAATCTAGAGCAGGGTATTTTTAAAAAATTATCTTATGGAATAATACTTTAGAAATGATAATCTCCAAGTAAGATAAAAGTTATTTAAAAATAATTTTCAATGATACACAATCTAAAATATATCTATTTAATTTGGTTTAGAAATTAGACTAGCTTAGTCTAGTCTAATTGTGTAAAAATCTGCAGAGTAATGTACAATTTCAAAACTAATTTTAAATAAATGTTATCATGTTTAACATATTTTTAAATAATCTGAAATTTAGAATTTTATGTTAGTTTTTTTAAAAAATTCAATCTAAAATACCTTTTAACTTTTAGAAGCTTACAAGCAAAATGGAGGTATATAGATCTAGTTTAGATTGTGTATCATTAAAAATTATTTTTCTTGTTTTTATGTAAAATAATCATTTTGACTTCTTTCATTTTAAAAAAATGGCATCTAGTAAAATTCAAGTAATTGCATTGCAATTGGGCCTCACTAAAGCATGAAGACGTAAAGAGAAGAGATTATGTCTTACTTAAATTTGTTTCAGTGCCTGGCACAGTGCCTATTATATGAGACACTCAACTCATTGTCTGAATATTGGAAAAACTGAAAATTAACAAACACATATAATTTTCCCACTACCAATGAAACAGTGAAAGTGGTAACTTAAGAATAAAGTCGTAGCAAAGCTTAATCCAAAATGGATTGGATTTAGATAAAAGATGGATCAGGTTTAGTACAAATAATAACCTGGGTTATAATTTAAAAATAGACTCTTCATTTTAGCAAAAGTTTTGGAGTTCAGCCTAAAAATTGATAATATGTAAGATTTATATAATTGATAATGTGTAAAATTTAGAGTTTTATAAGTGAATAAGCTATTTCACATTATCTTATTTGCTCTTCCTGTGATATGGATATTAATATTTTATTTATTCTTTTTAATTGAAGAATAACATAAAAAAGAGCATAAGAAACTTTTATCTCATATAAAGCTTGATATATCTATATCTACATATATCTATGTAGATATATATATATATATATAAATATGCATGCCTAAAAATCAAGAGAGAAAACATTTCTAGAATCCTGTAAGCTTTCTACTGTCCTTCATTTTCATCATTTATCAGTTTTGTCTGTTCTTGAAATTCATATTAATAGAATTTTATACTATATCTTTGCCTGATTAATTTCTATTAATATACCATCTATGACTCTCAATTCATATGGTTGCATATAACAATTCACCCCACTTAATGCTGTTTAAAATCTATTACAAAATATTTGTTTTTCCATTTGCCTGTTTCTGGGCATTTGGTATTTTGTATTTTTGTGGTATTATGAGTAAAACTGCTCTGAATATTTTAAACATGTATTTTTGTTGACATATGTACTCATTTGTCTTTTGTATGTAACCAGGAGTGAAACTGTTTGGCCATAGGCCACACATATATTCAGCAGAAGTTGCTGAAGAATTTTCCAAAGTGGTTGTGCAATTTTATACTCCTTCCAGCAATGTACAGTTTCCTTGCTCCACATGCTTATCCAACACTACATATTCCCAATCCTTTTTATTTTAATCAGCTAGTGGACATGTCATAATATGTCATCATAGATTCTGCCCATTTGAAAAATAATAAAACTAAATGCACATCAACTACATGGTTTGTCCATAATTGCAAACATGATGAAACTAGACCGTCTGTCTTGGTTTCTAATTTTGTATTTATTACTTTGTTTTTTTCTGTTACACATTGATGATGATTCTTCTTTCTTCTCTCTTTTCCTTCTGTCTTTTCTTGTCTTCATAATTTTCATTATGAAAAATATCAAACATCCAAAATATAAAGAGAAGAAAATAAGAAATATCCTTATACTCACTCATAACTTAAATTGAATAATTAACACTTTGCCACATTCATGTAATTTTTGTTAAAGATTAAATTATATAAATCTACCTGAATTTATTATAATTTCTTACACAAAATCTTGAAAATCACAAACAATAAATTCCTAATATTATTTAACACCCAGTGCTTATCATAAGGATTCCTTTTATAACTGTCTGGTTCACAGTAAAATTCAATAAAAGACCATATATTCACTTTGCTACCACTCAGTGATAATTTCAAGGATTCAAATGCATGTTTTTATTTTTGTTATTATTATATGGCATAATTATTACTATGTGGCAAGGTATTATATTAAGCCTAAAGATTTTTCTCTTCATAAAACCTTTCTAATGTTTAGGTGTTATAGAACATGGCATAACTAAACATTCTGTTAAGGTTTTGTTTAACATTTATTAAAACTGTATGACATATTTAGATGCTGGGTACAGTACAAGACAGTGAATACTGCACCAATATACTAAATGCTTTATCTTCAAATGACAAAGTAAAACAAAACAAAAAGCTCAGAGGTATTCAGGTAAAACTATATGAAAAATTCAATCACTTGAATTTGTTGGGTAAAATAATTGATCTCTTTTTATTCTCTGAGAGGATTACTATTACCATCACAGTCTCTTCCTCACATATAATTTCCATTCCTAGTTAGAATTGATTAACTTTTTATTGCTGCTATTATTACTGGTGGTTGGAACACCAAAGGAAAGGTGTCTCATTCATTCTGAACAGAAAATCAAATGAACCATACACACTATTCTTAATGAAAAGGTGCATTAGATTTTCCTTGTTTCTCCAATTAAAAGTTGAGTTTATTTGAATATTTAGAGTAAATATGTGAAATGAAAGTTCACTGCTTTTTTGTTTTTATTTGGGGGGAGGTTATGTTTATTTCCTATACAAACCTAGGCCACTAAGTGTCCTGAAAAGAATGACCCAGATCTCATTAACTATCACAGGACTTATTAGTTCTTTTGAGGCTGCTGCCATATTTTATCTTTATAATTCCTAACACTGTTAACCATCACATACTACATTACATTGGGGTTATTTAGATTTGAACAAGCCTTGCCTTGAAAAGGTAGGAAAAAAATCAATTAAAAAAAAATGAAGATGGTTTCCTTTTAAGAAGGAATTGCAAGGTTGGGAGCAGATCTCAGTGGTACACCACTTGCCTAGCATGCAGGGGCCCTGAGCTTGATCCCCAGCAGAATGACAACAACAAAAACAAACAAACAAATAAACAAAGCAGAAATTGCCCTTTTGACTTTTGATTGATACATATTCTGCCTGCCAGTTATCTCTGTGAAGCCTGGGCAAACTCAGTTTTCTCATCATTTGCTCTTTTTAGAGGTGTTTTCAGGAGTGAAATAGGGACCACCTTCGCTAAACAGAGGAAGCAAGTGTTTCCTCGAGGGTCCTTGGGAAAATTACTCTACACAGTTGATTTGAGTGCTTGATAAGAGTGTAAGGAACGCCAGTCAGACGCAAGCTGGGAAACTTCCAGTAAACTATAGACAAGTGAGAAAGCAACTGTTTGGTTTATAAATCATTTTCTCCTATGTTCTAAGTGTTGGGAGAATATTTTTCCAGAGGGAGTGTCAGGATATAACTTTATCCAGCATATCTACTGGACTGCAATTAAACTCTGCTTACCATGGTCAGTAATTGTCATTTAGACAGGAGTACAATTCTTCCTCTCCATGAGCAGCAAGGTACAAGTGAGTATGAGTATATCCTCAGATGGTTTTTAACATGTTCTGGTCCAGCCCAGTTCCTGTTCTCCGTGATGAGGGACTTCAGGATGCCTGTACAGTATTCAGCTATAGGTGCATCCACATTTCTGTAACTTGTGTCCCTGAGCACTTCCCAGCAAGGACTGCAAACCCCTTGGGCAGGGAATTCTCCCCATTCTTGACTCTCACCCAAACAAGAAGAGAACCCACTTGTCAAGCGCCCAGAGAAACCCACTGCCTCCTTGGCAACTCCAGCATTCACAGACACTGTCACCTGCCTGCCTCTCACTTTTACTGAGATTTTGTTGGGAACAACAACAAAAAAAAAAAAAACAGAAGTAAACTCTCCCAAACTCTTAAGAGTGGCTGAACCACAGGTTTGAAGGCTTTCTATAGAGGATCTATTTCTTTTTCTCCAGAGTAATAACATTTTTACATACAAACTTATTATCATTTTGCCCTTAAATTATGGAATTTCTGCCAAATGTAAGTCAAATAAAATTGATTAGTTCATCATGTTTGCTTCTAAGACTGACTTTTGGAATAGAGAAGCTCTATTGACAACGTTGAGACAGTTCAGTGAAAGCAAGAACAAAAGATGGGAAAGCTAGAAGTTGGCACAAAATTATGGTAAGGGAAAAATTTCCTAAGATATTAAATTTTGGAGTTGTAAGTTTAATAAAAATTACAGAGACTTCTTTTTAAAATATTTCTGAATTCAATTAAAGGTAGTAAGAAGAATAAGATGTAGAAACAAAATAACATTAACTAAATTAGGAAGTTCAGCAATCCACAATTTAGAAACACCTGAGTGAGAAAAAAAAATTCTCTTAGTTTTGACGACTTATTTCAAATTGTGGATTCTTATAGCAGGTGTGTTTCTAATATTGTCATAAAGCCAGCAGAGCCTGGATTTAGACAATCAGACTGAGATGGACCAGGTAGTACATATTTGTAATCCCAGCCACTTGGGAGACTGAGCCTGGAGGATCACAAGGTTACGGCCAGCCCTGACAACTTAGTGAGATCTAGTCTCAAAAAAAAAAAAAGAAAAAAGAAAATGACTGGAGATATAACTCAGTGGCAGATAACTTGCCCAATATGTTAGAGGTTCTAGATTTGATCGTGAGCACTGCAAAAACAGAAGAAAAAATTAAACATTATAAAAAGAAAGAAAAATGTCAGACTGATTCTAAAGCTGATATTTTCTCCCATTCATTCCTTTGGTAGAAACATTTCTATTAATAATAAAAAGTGTACTAGTATACTAGTCTTTTCATATTAACTATCATATCAGAAAAAATTGACTTTCAGAACTTTCTAGAACAATCTACCTTTTATATGTCATATATTCTAAAGGACATTTTGTTTTCTTAAGTCTAGTAAACCCATGATATATTTCTACTTCTGTAAAATATTAATATTCAATTATGAGAGAATAATCCACTAGGAAACTACTGTAACTTTATTTCTTGCATTTCTTCAGTTTCCACATTTTCCTTAGTTGCTTTTTAAATTAAATACTAAATAGTTGTCATGAGGATAAAACTAATTAACATCAGATGGTACACATGAAGTATAGAAGAACTCCTCTGTGCAGGCAGATGAGACAGCAAAAGAAAACCACCAGAAAGCACAGCTTCCTGCACATTAGAACAGTCCTGAGAGCCTCAAAGCTCTTCACAGCCCCACTCTGATTGGGGCAAGGATGATCCCAACAAATTCAAGCTCAGCCCATTTTCAAGTGACATTTATATTTCCTTGGCTTCTCTTGATCATTCTGAGAAATGTGGCTCAGTGTTTGTTGACCTGCACGTTCCTGAATTTTCCAGCATCTACATGAGTAGATGAACCTCTTTCCAGATATATCACTCCTGAGCAGAGATTTCAGCCCAGTAGCTGTCCATTCCCAAATATTCAAAGTATTTCAAAACTTAGGATTGCTTATAAGTGTCTAATTCCCAAAGAGACCTTAGATGGTTTATTTTTTTATTTCTTTGGAATTAAAAATAAACTATAATAGTTTTATATAATTATGCATTTTAAAATTACAGTGCATTAAATCCTTAAAATAATGAGTTCTCGAATTTGTAACCTTTTTTTCTCCTTTGGTTCTAGCCTAGGACACCTAGGAATTATTTTTTAGATATTTCAAAATCATAATTAGTCACTTAAGTATTATATTAAGGTGTTTTAAAAATCAGGCTTTAATTTCTGCAGAGTAAAAAAAGAAAAAATGAGTAGTGGATGCTGGCTCCTTTCCCCAAGCCAACCATAGAGAAAAACAAGGTATCTAGAAATAGGAGGGAAAAATGTTTGTGGAAAATTCCTGGAGATAACTACTAATAGTGAGAGTAGTCTGAAGCAGAATTTGGCTTGTGGTAGCAATGAGAAAACAAATTAGAGAAATGCCTTTTAAGCTTTACTCTGTCCCCTTAATGTTATTGGTTTGAAAACACACCTACATCCTCACTGCATAAATTGGGGGGTGGGGATGACCATATGTTGGTAAGGTTGTCCCATGACAGAATAATACAAAACCTGTGCAAAAATTGTATTTGGGTGAGGTATGGACTAAAACAACCATGTAATTGACTATCTAGACAGTCACTTTCTTCCTCACCCCTTCTGTATACTCCTAAGGCTCTTAGATTACAAACTAGAAGGACAACCTCCTCCTGATGTCATTTCAACTTCTGAAAATTCCTCTCCTAAAAGATGCTTAGTGGAGAACAAACAGCAAAAATTCCAGTTGTCTTCGGAAACCCAGTGCTTTCTGTCTTAAGACTTCTCACCCCCTCTGGATATCAATAGAGGTAAAAGCACATTAAGTCCTGGCTTTGCCTTTCCCTAATACACTTCACTACATACAGAAGCCAGTATCCCCCAGGGTACATAAATCCAAAGGACAAAATTGTACAAGTACAATTATCTCAAAAATTACGATCTGAACAGCATACACTATCTTAAATAGAAGAAAAAGAATAGATGAATTAAGTGTCGCAAATCAGCTTTCCCAGAAGCAGAATCTGAGATAAGGAATTTCTGTGTAAGTGATTCCCAGAAGAAATTGGTGAGAGAGTCGGGGAAATAAAAAGCATGTGGTAACAAAGTCATTGCAGGTAGTAGCTGCAGTCGAATCCTTTAAGGGAACTCTGGAGTTAACACTCCACATTTCTAACTCAGATCAAGGTAGCAGGATCTTTTATATTTTCATATTGTTTACAGGGAATAAAAGAGATGGAAGAGACTATTTGAAGCTCTGTGGGTTCTTGCTAGGAAAAGAACACCAGTAGTCAATAGTAGGCCTCTGAAAAAGAACTGAAGATGCTGGTTGTTGAAGGAGAAAATCCACCAAAGCCAGGAGATCCTAAGGATCTGGATGGACCACCAACATAATCCACTAAAATTCACCTCCTCCACTCAAATGTATTTGCATCTCATATTAAGTTCACTCTATCTTGTCATAGATTCCTCATATAGTGATTGAATTAGGGTCCAAATCACTTAAGAAATTTAAACAAAGAGAGGTGAAAAAATTGTTAATCACAACAGACTGGAACACCAAAAATAAGAAGCATCCACTACCCTTGAGCCTGAGAGAGAACCTCAAGGAAGAGACCCCCAAGGCTGAGAAGGTCTGACCAGGGCTCAGTAAACAGAAGAGAATAAAATGGGGTGCTGCACTTGCAGATCATGCTAAAGATGGACACTCCATTACTTACCCATAAGCTGCCTTCTTAGGGGTGGGGGAAAAGCTGTTCATGGGGAACTGTCTCATGCTTTTATGAAATTGGCCAAGTAGCTGAGGAACGAAGAAACCACTTATGTCTCAGGAATCTGCCAAGAGAGGCTCACTAGGAAGCAAAATATGTTTTTCCTGCAGCATCTCTCTAGCCTTATATTGGCAAAGCTAAAATCATACCAGCTGGCAAAGGAAAAATAGTTAAAGGACCCAAATTCTGATCAAACAATAAATAATAAATTTGAAATTGAGAATAATAAATTGAGGGCTGGGGAGATAGCTCAGCTGGTAGAGTGCTTGCCTCACAAGCACAAGGTCCTGAGTTCGATCCCTAGTACTGCAAAAATAAAAATTAAAAAAAAAAGAGAAGTAATAAATTGTTAACTAGCACAGTAATTGAAAATAGAACTTATGAGATCATAGATATTATCTGCTCCATCAAAGATTTTTTCTTCCTTTCTTCCTTCCTTTCTTCCTCCCTTCCCTTCCCTTCCCTTCCCTTCGCCTTTCCCTTCCCTTCCCTTCGCCTTTCCCTTCCCTTCCCTTCGCCTTTCCCTTCCCTTCCCTTCGCCTTTCCCTTCCCTTCCCTTCGCCTTTCCCTTCCCTTCCCCTTCGCCTTTCCCTTCCCTTCCCTTCGCCTTTCCCTTCCCTTCCCTTCGCCTTTCCCTTCCCTTCCCTTCGCCTTTCCCTTCCCTTCCCTTCGCCTTTCCCTTCCCTTCCCTTCGCCTTTCCCTTCCCTTCCCTTCGCCTTTCCTTCCTTCTTTCTGTTTTTGTTGTTGTTGTTGTTGTTGTTGTTGTTTGAGATGGGACTTTCACTGTATTGACTGGGCGGGCCTTGAGCTCATTATCCTCCTGCATCAGTCTCTGCAGTAGCTGGGTTTATAGGAGTGCACCACTGTGTCCAGCCTCCATCAAGGATTTAAAATGATCACAATGAAGGCAATGGAAGAATATATTATCAATATTTATAAATCTTAAGAATTAAAATTTATAAGTATTATGTATAAAAACTGTAATTAAATAAGTAATGTAACAGGATAAATAATAGAATGGTTAAAGCTGAAAATAAACTATGGTGTTAGACTACTAATCTGAAGAACTCTGCTAAAATGAAGCATAGAACAACATAGAAAAAACGAAAAAGATCAGAAGAAACTAAAATAAAGAAAAAAGGTAAGAATCAGAGATTATAGAAATAGATGCAGCATGATATAATAAATGACATGTTATAGTGGGGAAATATTAGAGAGGAATGAATATTAAAAACATAATGGAGATAAGTGTCACAGATTTAAAGAAAGAAGAAACAGGCAGTTTTTAAAAAGGAGAGACAAGAAAAAGCTCATACCCGGACAGATCATAATGAAATACAGTACTCTGAAAGGGAGTTTTTTAAGCCTTCAGATAGAGTAGAACATCTTCAAAAGAAGGAGTGTCAGATGAGGAACACCCTTCTTCCTACCAACATTGCATGTAAAAAGACAGTAGAGTAATATTTTTAGAGTATTGAAAGAATACAACTTGGAAGTTAGTGTTGTATGTTTTTCTTAAATTGATATTTCAATGTCAAGGCATAATTTTAAAAACATATTCAGGTACTTATGCCTTTGAAATTATACTACATAAAAGCCTACATAGAAGGCACTTTTGGAAAAAGTACTAACAAAAACCACACTGGAAATATTGCAAGATATAAGAGAAGTAAGGGTTTTAAGATATCTTAGTAGAATTGTTATTTTTAAAAATATATGATAGTAGGGCATGGTGGTGCACAGCTGTAATCCCAGCATCTCAGGAGGCTGAGGCAGGAGGATTGCAAGTTTAAAGCCAGCCTCAGCAACTTAGCAAGGCCCTGCCTCAAAATCAAAAAATAAATTTTAAAAAAAAGGAGGTAGGAATTTGATTCAGTAGTTAAGCGCCCCTAGGTTCAATCCCTGGTACAAAATAATAATAATAATATGATGATGATGATAATAATAATAATTGATAATTCTCCACACAAAAAAATGAAAAACTTGTAAATGTTCATAAGAGCCTAGAATTGAAAACACAAGGTAAAACAGTGACCATTTAGGAGAGGATAAGAGAATTAGATATTTTGAAAATTTTAAAATTCTTATTTTACCTTAAAAGTATAGATATTTTAAGTAGGCAAGAAAGTAGACAATAGAAAGAATGGTAAAATTAAAATAAAAAATATGAAAATATATAATTATTATTTTAAGTGATTAAAATTAAAGTTAAGGACAGGTTGCCAGACCATTGAAAAAAGTTCAAACTACATGCTCTTTATGAAAGATAAATCTAACATATAATATGCAAAGATTCAAAGTTGAAGGATGGAAAAAGGATATATCAGGAACAAACCAACCAAATGATGTTGCTCTATCGACATCAGACTAAATAACTTTAAATTTAAAAATTCATTAAATTCACTATATAGTACCTTAAAAATCAAAGGAAAAAATCATGATGAAAATAACACTGAAAGAACTTTTCAAAATGAAGTCAGGAGGCCGTTAGGAAGCAGTATTTATGCACAATTTGAACTGCTGCCTAGGAATGTGGACTTTGGTTACCTTTACTCTTTGACTGCAGACATCTAGAACAATTACGCAGTACACAGAGACTAAGATGCATATCAGGAGGTTATTGGACTCTTGTTTGAGAGGCATTTTTACTAAATATCTATTTTGTCTTCTATCAGTTACTTAGCCCCTATCTTACAGTATCACTTCTTTCTCAATTTCAATAGTAGTTTCCCATCAAAGAATTTTTATCTCTTTGTATTTGCTTACTTCAGCTCCAACACTCCCTTTCTTCTTTGGAATATTGATTCAGAACTATCTGAATCTATGTCTCCTGAATTGAAATTCCTAAGACCCTAAATAAACTCCTTTTACTTTACTGTTTCTAAATTTGAATTGACTGATAATGCTAAAATTTTTAATTCACTAAGATATAAAAATATTCTCAAACTGAAACATAAAATATCCTCAAAATAAATGTATAAATCAAACATTAAATTACAGAAAGAAATGAAAAAAAATCTGCCATCACAGTATTCTACTATTGCTGAATGAAAAATTATATACATGTCTATTAAGTCCATTTGAATTATAGAGTAGTTTAGCTCTGACATTTGATTTGGGGTGGTGGGGAGGGGTCTGGATAACATGGATTTGTGAGAATGGGGTACTGAAGTCACTTACTACTATTGTATTGATGTTTATATGTCCCTTTATATCAAATAGCATTTGTTTATGAAATTGGGTATGCTGAAGTTTGGTGCATACATATTTTCAGTCATTATATCTTCTTGGTAGACTTTAGCAGTATGTAGTGACCTTTGTCTCTTCTAATTTTGGCTTGAAGTGTTCTTCGTGGGATATGAGAGTAGCTACTTCTGCTTTCTGTGGGGTTCAATTTGCATGGAGTATCCTTTTTTATCCTTTCATTTTCAGTCCTTGTATGTTTTTGCCAGTAAAGTGTGTTTCTTATAGGCAACATACAGTTGGGTCTTTATTTAAAATCCAATCTATTAGTCCGTGCTTTTAATGGGAGAATTAAGTCCATATATTCTAAAAGGTGCATATATTTATTTTTGTCATTTTTTTATCTAATGTCTGATTCATTCCTACATTTCATTTGCTTATTTGTTCTTCTAGTGAACTTTATCCTTTCCCAGGCTGTCTTTGTGTTTATTTTCATCTTCTGCATATAGAATTCCTTTAAGTATCTCCTGTAATGCTGGTTTAGTGGTCATGAATTCCTTTATATTTATCTTGGAAGATCTTTACCTCCCCTTCAATTTGGGAGAAGAGTCTTGTGGATATAGTATTCTACGGCGTTTTTCTTTCAAGTCTTGGGATATATCACTCCATATCCATTGGGCCTTCAGAGTTTCTTCTGATAAATCTGTTATTCTGTTGGGTTTGCCTGTTTAAGTGACTTTTTGCTTCTCTTTTCAACTTTTAGTACTCTTCTTTGTGTTTTTGGCATTTTGACTATAAGATGTCATGGAGAGGTTCCCTTTATCTGGAAGCTCTAGAAAGTGGGACCATCCTTCTCAGTGCCTAGACTTCTCAGCAGAGTTGTATCAAGTCATTTTCCTGGGTGCCTGCCAAGCAAGTTAATTTGGTTCAATTGCATGTAGCATCCAGTAAATACTGAGTGCCTATAGTTCACCATCTCCTTCTTCAACATATCAAATCTCTAAAGGTGTGGATCTACAGGGGTAAAATTTAACCTTGACTGTATTTGAAAAGAAAAAAATATTAAAATGAATAAACTAAGTGCAAACATACTAAAATGAAAATAGAATAAATCCAAAGAAAATAAATAGAAAGATACAACAGTTAAAAGATTTTATTTTATTGATTGGAAATAAAGACATAATGGGAATGACTGACAAAGCCAAAAGTAATAGGTAATATATAAGAAAAACATCCAGTAAAATCTCATGTAGGAAAGAGGGGAGAGCTCAAATATATAACATTTTGAATAAAAAAGGAGGGGAACATAACTATAGAAATAAGAAATTTGAAAAATAAAACTGCTATTAATGTTTGCCAACATAAACACTTAATAAAATGAACATATTCTAAAAACATAATTTGCCAACTTACAGAAATAATAATAAGCCTGAGAAGTTCTATAAATATTTTTAACTTAAATCAGTAGCTTAACTTTTTCCTATAAAGACAGTTTTATAGGCAAATTCCACCCAATTCCCTGGAAAACATTATTTTGATTTTATGCATTCTTTTAAAAAATAGGCAATAAAATATTTTCTCATTTACTTAATGAATCCAGGGTAATCTTGATACAAAACTGAAGAAGCACATTATGAGAAAGGAAAGTGCTAAGCAAGACAGGCATGTTGAGGGGCAAACACCTACATTAATATACCTTTGAAGTGTCTTTCCCTTTCATTTCATCTAAACCTTGTAGGAGAAAATTAGGAAGAAGCAGTGAAGATCACCGAATCACTATCTTTCCTACAGCAAACTTGGCTCATTATACCTATCCCACTCAACTGAGCACATCCAGACGTGTTCATGACCATTATCTAAGCCCATTTAATATGTGTGTTATGAACTTTAGCTGAGCATGACCATAAATGTGTCCAACATCTTTTCTCCTTCAAAATGACCCTGAGCATGCTCATGGATGTACCCACTTCTAAAACGTCTTTCTTTATAGGTCCCCCAAATAAAATCCCAATGGTTGTGTTCCTTTTTTTTTTTTTAATTTTTGTTTATTTATTTTTTTAATTTATTTTTTATTGTACACAAATGGGATACATACTGTTTCTCTGTTTGTACATGAAGTAAAGGCATACCATTTATGTAGTCATACATTTACATAGGATAATAGTGTTTGATTCATTCTGTTATTTTTTTCCTTCCCCCCACCCCTCCCATCCCTCTTTTCCCTCTATACAGTCCCTCCTTCCTCCATTCTTACCTCCCTCTCACCCCCCACTATGTGTCATCATGCGTTTATCAGAGGTTGTGTTCCTTGAGGAGAACATTGCTTTGGAAATAACTCCAGTCCTTTCCTTGCCTGCAGCAGTAATGAATATTTCTCTACTCTTCTATCTCCTGGTCATGCTTTTTAGGCTTTGTACTCACCAAAATGCAAACCCACTGCATTTGGTTACAAAAGTGCAAGCCCATATTTCACATAAATGTAAAATTGCAAACAATATATTTTAAAATCAAGTCTAGATATATGCTGAAAAATAATATTTCATAACCAAGATTTATTGTAGGAATTTCACAATTGTTTAATATACAAAAATAAATCAATATAACTCCCACTATGAGAATATAGATAAAATCATATTATTTTAGTTGATGCAGAACAAGTACTTGATAAAGTTAAGCATAAATCCCTGACTTTAAAAAAGTTACATCTAGGAATAAAAACAATGATTTAATCTGAAAATTTATCTGGAAAATTCTATTGTAAATATTATATTAAAAATGAGAAGTTAAAACATTTTTGTTTATTATTTGAAGTAAGACAAGTATTTACATTATTGCATTTTTTTAATATCATACTAGATGCCCCAGTGAATTACACTAGAGGTTCCAGCTAGAGCATAAGAAAAAAGAAAAAATAAAAGTATGAAGACTTAAAGAAGTTAAACACAAGTTTTCAAATACAACAAAAGAATGGTTATACATAAAAAGATCCAAAGGTATATATGGGAAGATTATTAGAATAGACTGCTTTGAACAAATCCATTTTAACATACCAGTAACATACAATTAGAAAATTAAAATTTGGAAAGTAGTTAGTGCATCCTGAAAATATTATATATCTAGAAATAAACATCAAAAATTGTGTGAAACCTATGCAGAAAACTATATAAACACTACTGAGTTTTTCAAAAATGCTAAAGAAATATATTTGAAAAATTCAATATTATAAAAATATCAATTACCTTCTAATTAACTAATTTATTCAATGTAATAACAAATAAAATGTTGCCAGATTTTCTGTGGGGACTGAGATAGTAACTGATGTTTCCTAAAATTTGTATATAAATGCAAAGAACTGAAGATACCCAAAAAACTCTTGAAGAACAAAGAATAACTTGCTGTACTCTATATTAAGCTTATAAATGTATAAAAATTAGGTCAATGTGATGTTGATGCAAGAATGAACAATAATATAAGATAAATAAGGAATCTAGCAGCAGACTTAAAGCATATACGGCACTGGATAATCGACAAAAATGTCACTGAATAATTGACAAAAATGTCACTTTAGAGTAAAATAATTTCCATGAATCAATAATAAGATAAGTGACTCAATTATAAAATATAACAATAAAAAATGGACAAAAGACATGCACAAACAATTTATAAATGAAGCTATCCAAATAGTCAATAAGTTAATTAAAACATTTCCAAACTAAGTAGTATCCAGAGAGATACAAATTGAAACCACAATGAAATATTCCAGTTTAGGGGTCAGATGAAGCATACCCCACACTATTTTCCTCAATGAACACAGATTTTTTTTTTTTTTTTTTTTTAAACTTGACAGAATGCAGACAGCAACTGTTTGAAGGGACAGAAAATTAAATGGCAGCAGGAAAATGGGGGAAGAAGACCCAGCATTCTAGTGTTGCTGAACAGTCAAAGTTCTATGTTTCCTCCGCCTTCCTCCCAATATCCTCTGATATGAACTCAAAGCACTAGTGACCCCCAAAACAGTGAGTTCCTCTAGTCCTGGGTTAGGGACTGGAGAAGGAGCTCCTAATACTTGTAATAGAGCAGAATTGTGGTATTTTTGTTTCCCCTTTCACCTTTGTCTTCTCTGGCACCTCAGTCCCCAAGCAGTTCCATGGTGTTAGTGGTAATGCTGGAAATTGACTGCTAAGGAGAGCCCACAGGAAACAAAACAAAAATCTAAAGATGGTAAACATTCTTTGCAGTTGGTAAAACAGGATTACAAGAAGCTTGCACTAGGAGCCATTGTCTTCTCTCTTTCTGTCCTCTTACTGCTCAGCCCTGCAAATGCAATCGTGAAATTAACCAGCATAGTGGTATAATTAAACCCCCAGTCATATAATTAAAAAAAAAAAAAACAAACTTGTCTATCGATAGCAAAAGTACTAACTACAATATGGTCTATTTTAGAATATATTCCATGTGCTGCTGAGAAGAAAGTAAATTCAGTTGTTGTTGGATGAAATATTCTATGGATGTCTGTCAGGTCCAAATTATTAACTGTATTTTTTTAGTTCTGTAGAATCTTTATTTAGTTTTTGTTAGAGTGATATATCCAGTGATGAGAGAGTTTTGTTAAAGTCACCAAGTATTATTGTGCTTTGGTCGATTTGATTCCTAATATTGAATAGTATAATTGTTATCACTTGTCGTAGTATAATTCCCTTAAGCAACATGCAATGACTTCCTTTGTCTCTTCTGATTAATTGTGGTTTGAACTCCACATTATGATATAAGAACAGAAACTCCTACTTGTTTATGAGATCCATGTGAATAGTGTGTTTTTTCCCATCCTTTCCATCCTTTCACCTTCCGTCTTTGCCTAGAGGTAAGTCTCTTGCAGACAGCATATTGTTGGGTCTTATTTTTTAATCTGATCTTCCAACCTATGTCTTTTAATTGAAGAGTTTAGACCACTTACATTCACTGTTATTATTGAGAGATTTTTTTTTAATTTCCTGCAATTTTGCTTTATTTGTAGTGTTTAATTTGAATTTCATTCTTTGACTATTCTTCTAATATAATTCCTCTCTATGCTGGTTATCATTTTTTAAATTTCTTCTTCATGAAATATTTTATTGAGTATGTTTTGTAGTGCAGGCTTTTTAAAGTCTTTTGTTTGTTGTGCTTTTGTTTGTTGTGGAAGATTTTATTTCATCTTTAACTCTGAAGTTTAATTTTGCTGTTTATCTTATTCTTGGTTGGCATCCACTTTTTCAGAGTTTAGTGTGTATTATTTCAAGCCATACTAGATTTTAAGTTCTGGGTTAAGAAATCAGCTGAGATTTGGATTTCCCTTTACATGTGACCAATTGTTTTTTCTCTTGCAGTTTTAAGAGTCTATCCTTACTCTGTGTGTTAGGCATTTCCATAATAATGTGTCTTGTGGGTCTATCATAATTTTGTGTATTAGGAGTCCTGTTTGCCCTTGTATTTGATTTTCCATTTCATTCTTAAGGTTTGGGACATTTTCTGATTATTATTTCAGTGAAAAGATTGTGCATTCCTTTAGTTTGTATTTCAGAGTCTCCATCTATCTGAATGAATCTTAAATTTGACCTTTCAAAGTTAGCCTACATTTCTTGAGTATTCTGTTCATGGTCTCTTAACATCTTTTCTCTGGGGTCAACATTATTTTCAAGATTATATACCTTGTCTTTGAGGCTTGAAAATCTATCTTCAAAGTGATCTAATCTATTAATGATGACTTCCATCAAATTTTTAATTTGATCTATTGATTCCTTCATTTCAAGGAGTTCTCTTTAGTTATTTTTCACTTCCTGTATTTTCTCTCTGATATCACTCCTTACATCATCTTTAGCTCATAGAAGGGTTTAACTATAAACTTTCTAAATTCCTTCTCTGACATTTCCTCCATGGTGGTGTCAATGAAGTCTGTTGTTGAAGCATTTAGGGTCGTTTGTGATGGCTTGTTCCCTTGCTTTTTCATATTGTTTGTATGTCTACCATCTACTGGTATGTTTCCGACTTCTTTTAAATGAAGGACTATTTTGTGAGTTTCTTTTTCTTAAGAACCCTGGGTTAGTGAATATCCAGATGATGACATTTTAATTCAATGTGTAACCTGTTGATCCCAATGTCAGCACTACTTTAAAAGATGCCACTGAGCCCTATTTGCTGTAGTCATTTCTGAGCCAAGCCTTGTTCTATTAAATTTTATAAGAACAAAAACTTACTGCAATTGTTCTCTGCAGTTTCTCCAATTTAGGTATATACCTATAATAAAGTTCTGAAACAGATCAAAAAATAGTTGTTAAATTTAGTAAACTTTCTATACCTTTGAGGGCTAAGGAAGATTGAGCAAATAGGAGAAAGAAAGAGAAATAGAGAGAGAGAGAGAGAGAGAGAGAGAAGCAAAAAAGGATGATTTACACTAAGGTAGAAAGAATAGATGAATGGGTGTTATTTGAGGTAGCAGATAGCGCAAGAGGATGAGTAGAGGGTAAGAGAAGCAGGTGTAAACTAGATCTAAGAAAACAAAGATAGGAAGATAGATTCCAATTAATGCTTTAAATTGTTAAATGAAATACAGTCAAATGAGTTAAAGGTACAATGTTGGCTCTTGGGTTAACAATTATTCAAGGTAAGAAGTTGTTCATATGATCAAAGTTGACATAGAGTAATCTACATCTAGGTGAAGAAAATTCCTGTTGAATCTTGGTTTGGGTTTTGCTAGGGTTTGGACAGTTAGCAGATGTCCATCAGTCTTTGGCTGTGGATCTCTCGAGTTGCAGGCGGCATAGGAGCCACTTTTCTAGTTGCTATGATCCTTCTACCAGCAGCTTCTGGTTTGTCAGTGGCTTGCAGTTGACTGCTCAGAGGGTGCAGTTTCTATTGTGTGCAGTAATTTAGGATGCAGACTCTGGAGTGTCCCTGTGATTGTCGTCAATCACGTGTACCTGTTACCCTCTACTAAATACTTTTCATGGTAGTAAAGGTCCTGGTAACTGACTGCAAGTACAAGAACTCTGAATTGTGGTTGTGGATTTTCTGTGAGTGAACTGTGGTGCAGAAATATTCCCCAGCTGACACCACTCACTGAGGTACTGTAGTGAAGAGACTCCAATGGAGCACCTGGACTCTAGTTTCCACGGCCCCACATTGTAAATGGCATGCTCTGATTTCCTCTGCTTACTAATTCTCATGCACGGTCCCAAAAGTATCCGACAATACCCCTGCCAATGGTGATCAGAGTTCACGCTTCATACCTGTTAATAACAGCTGGTATCAGCCCCTTTCTGTTGTATAGCCTTAGGCAGTTTTCCACTGCCTCTCTATGTCACTGGGTATTCAGGCAGCTTCCCTCTGGGACAGCCATGCAATCCTGGTCCTGCAGTCTGGATCCTGGAGACTGTCCCTAGTCTTCCTACAGTGCTTCCCCCACCTCAGTGTCAGTGGTCATGGTCTGGTGAATCTGCTTTCCTTTATTCAGGGCCAAAGCTGCTTTGTTGTTGTCTCTGAGTTGAGTGAGCTAGAGAACACTGTGCAAAGATCTTCACTTTTGCCTGGGCCCCAGAGACTGAGTGGGCTAGACCTGCAGTCCCAAGCACAGACCCCCACCAGCCCACTCCATTCCCCTTGTTGGCTGCAAGTGGGAGGGGAGGGGGTTTCAGTGATTTATGACTAGTAGTGGTCCTCCTGAAGTTCTTTTCTGCCAGATTCTTAAGAGGTCCCACCACAGGGGCCTTCCCTCGTTTAATTTGCATCTGTCTGGGCAGGGGAAGAGGCAATGCTGATTTGGTATGGGGGTGACTCCACAAGGTGGCTGCAGACCCCCGGCGCAGCTTTATTTTCACAGTTTAGTTTTAAGCTGTTTGCGCCATCTTAAGAAGCTTTCTGTTACCCTTTACATTTTGTCTGACTTTCCGTTTTTTAAGTGGGTGAGCTTAACAGAATGCCTCTCCCCGCTTCTCATCCACAGCAGTTGCAGGTTCAGTTTCGTCATTGTGAGTTTTCTCTTCTGGTAACCAATCTTCCAGTCTCTCCAGGTCTCAGATTATGTAATATCAAGTCTTAGAGCATGTAGTTGGTTACCCACCTCTCCAGTCTGCTCTTCCTTTGCTGCCTACTTTCTCTGTTGAGAGGAGATCAGGACTCACTGCCTAGCTCGCTTCCACCATCTTCTTTCTGGAGTTTACCTTGAAATCAATAAGAGAAAGATATCCAGGAAATCACCTAGATATCTTTGAAAATTAAATAGCACATTTTTAACTACCTCAGGTCAATGAGGAAGGAAAAAAGGAAACTCAAATATCAATTCTATGACTTGAACTGGGTTCTGTGACATGGAATTTTCAAATTGTGAAAATTTATGAGCTGTACATTTTCTGCTTTGTGTAATTTTTGTGTATCATATTTCTCCACAAAATGAAACAAAAATAAAGTGGGAAAATTCCTAGAAAAATAAGATAAGTCAAGAAGAAATAAGAGAGAAAGGGGAAGAAGACTGTAGTTACAGTAGGCAACCTCATTGGGTCAATTCCTGTAGTCCCCCCAAAAAATCAAAGAAAATAAGATTCAAGAAAGAATGCACAGACAATATCTATAACACTAAATGATGTAATCTCCATAGATTCCAAAATATAGGCCAAGCCTGACCAAAACTTAATATTAATAAGATTTATAGTATCATCAAAATATCTGTTGTGGTTTGGAAAAGAGATGCTTCCAAATGGCTCTTATTAATGCAGGAATATTCAGAGGTGAAATTAGCAGATAGAGCACCATGACCTAATCAGCCCATCCTAGTTTGAATGGACTAATTGGTGATAACTATAGACAGGTGGGGTGTGGCTGGAGGAGGGCATGCCCTTCCTCTTTACCCTCTTTCTGTTTCCTTACTGCTGTAAGGGGAGCAGCTTTCCTGTATTGGGCCCTTCCACCATGTGGTGCTTCCTCACTTCAGACCCAGAGCAATGGAGTCAGCCATCTATGGATTGAGACCTCTAAAGCTCTAAGCCCCCAATAAACTTTTCCTTCTTTAAGTGGTTCTTGATGGATGTTTTGGTTACAGGGATGAAAAGCTAACTGAAATAATACCCAACAACAATAGCAAAGGTAAATGAAGTAGGAAAAGCAAGACCAGTTTTGAATTATCAGCAGGTATTCATCTCAAGAGCATGCTCTCTACACAACATAACTGAGTAGGTCAATCTGAGAAGAGTAAACACCCAGGAAGAGCTTAGATGAGAGCGAGGGCAACACATAATCCAAGTGTTACTGGGGTGATGGTGACATGGACCTTGTGAATTTAAGAAACTAACCAACTGATCAGGTCTAGTGGTACACACCTATAATCCTAACTACTCAAGGAGGCTGAGACAGAAGGATCTCAAGTTGGAAGCCCGTCCAGGTAACTAGTGAAACCCTCTCTCAAAGTAAAATAAAAAGGGGTTGAGATGAAGCTTAGTGGTAGACCACTTGCCTAGCATGTATGTGTTAAGACGTTAGGTTAAATCCCCAGTAGAACAACAAAACAAAAATATAAAAAAGCCAAAAACAAACAAATAAAAACACTAACTTACTAAAGCCTAGAATGAACAAGATGGGGACAATAGTGGCTAAGAATAGGGATGGTATAGATAAAAATGAGGAAGGGGAACAAAGAAAGACATCTCAGGTCACATTCTTGAATATTTCACAATGAAAACAAAAGAGGGAGTTCTAGATCCATGAAGCCAGGTGAGTCTCCTGACCCATAGTAAGGGTTCAAGAAAAGTCATTATACTTAAACCTCAACAGCAAAAAAAGTGGCAGTCAAATCCCTAACAAAGTTATGAAGTGATGTAAAAGTCTCCCTGTTAAGAAGGCTGCAGAACTCTACCAATCGAATGCCTTTGCTAAGTGTCAACAATGTCATGTGTTGTATAGAGCTTATTTGCATCCACTGTTCTATGCTTGGATTAAAAAAAAAAAAAACTTATACCAATATAATGACCATAATATACATAAAACTTAAGAGAGATAGAAATTTTATTTGGTGGTTTCTTATAGTTAAAATGCATCACTGGGTCTATAAAATATCTTAAAGCAGTTAAAGAAATTTTCAGTAATAGCAGAGAAGATAGAAGATGTTTCACTGTGATGGATGACAACCTAAACCTAAACCTTAAATTCAGGAGTTTGCATCATTAATGTCGGTCATTATTTCAAGCAGTTTCTCCCCAGAGGAAAAGTGATCCATGCTCCTATAGACAACAAGTCACAATAGCTTTTTTGGTTATTGTGTAGATTTACAACTTACAAAAACTCATTAATTTGGGGATTTTCTAGTCCTTTTTCATATACCTATGGTGAGTATAATAAAATTGGACTAAACAGTCAAAAGAACAATGCACCTTCTTCTTATACAAGTGGCAAATATATGCAAGGTTCAGGTTCTGATTTGATATGAAGCTTTTGACAATGTTTCCAGCTGGGCCTGGGTTCTCATTTTTCAAGCTCAAATGCCAAAATTTCTAGCTTTCATTTTAATCTCATTTGTTGGTGTCTTCGTGCTAGAAAAACAAAGTATGTTTCTGTTAATTGTACAAATATGAGTCTTTTTGGTTTTATTATAGAAATTTATGTAACTGCAAAGAAAATCCTGTCAAAACAAATTTAAGACAATTACACAAATTTAGATATAAAGATACATACTTTTAATAGCATCAGCAGTAACACTTTCAACAGAGGAGAGGTAATTTCATTGAAACAAAATAAAACATGATAAAGTGATAAAAATACTGTATATATACCACACTTTCTTTATCCATTCATCTATTGAAGGGCATCTAGGTTGGTTCCACAATCTGGCTATTGTGAATTGAGCAGCTATGAACATTGATGTGGCTATATCTCTGTAGTATGCTGATTTTAAGTCCTTTGGGTATAAGCCAAGGAGTGGGCGAGCTGGGTCAAATGGTGGGTCCATTCCAAGTTTTCTAAGGAATCTCCATACTGCTTTCCAAAGTGGCTGCACCAATTTGCAGCACCACCAGCAAAGTATGAGTGTACCTTTTTCCCCACATCCTCACCAACACCTATTGTTGCTTGTATTCTTGATAATAGCCATTGTAATTAGGTAAGATGAAATCTTAGGGTATCAGCCATAAAGAAGAATAAAATAAAGACATTTGTGGGTAAATGGATAGAGTTGAAGAAAATCATGCTAAGTGAAATAAGTCAATCCCAAAAAAACAAAGGCTGAATGATTTCTCTGATAAATGGATGATAATACATAACAGGGGTAGGGGAAAGAGGGGGTAAGGCAAGAATGGAGGAAGGATGGATTGTACAGAGGAAAATGAGGGGTGGGGAGGGGGCAGAGGGAAGGGAAGATAATAGAATGAGACAAACATCATTACCCTATGTACATGTATGATTACACAAAGGATGTGACTCTACTTTGTGTACAACCAGAGAAATGGAAGTTGTACCCCATTTGTGTACAATGAATCAAAAAATAATAAGTAAAAATAATGTTAAACAGCTTTTGATAGGTTATTAAATTGCTCTTTCTAGTATTTTTACTATTTTACTTAATTCAATTTTCCTTTGGGATATATAACTAATTAGAACAAATTTAAAAATATAATTTTAAAAAGAATTTTTTAAATTTTAAAATAAAAAATAGATGCAAAATATTTTGCCTTGGACTACTGCTGTAACCTCTTAATCTAATCTCCTTACCTCCATTCCTGCCCCTACCCACAACTGACCTCCACCCATTTTGTTTCTAATATACCTTCCTGACATAGTTAACCAGTCCTCTTTCCAAAATCCCAAATGGGTAATAAAAAATTATTAATAATAATAGCAAATGAGCAAAAGAAGAGAGAGATTTTATCTATAGATTGGATTGGAGTTGGGGATATTAGAAGATCAAAGAACATAATGAACTTCTGCAAGATGGGAAGAAGGGTCTTCATTAACTTATAACAAAGTTTAGAGATAAATATTAAATAGACACAGAAAAAGATGGATCCAAACCAAAAGTTGTTCTGGTACAAAAAATCAGATCTGAAGAATAGATGAAGGAATTATGGCAGAAATCACGATTGAGTACTTTTTGATAATAAGAAATGTTAAAATCAAGCGCTAGTACTCCTGATTTGGGGTATGGGGAGGGTAGGTATATGCAGAATCAATCTAGCTGCTTGGTTCACACATGCCCAAGGTAAAATCTGCCAGTGGGCAGGCTTAATACGTATTTGTTGAAAACATTAGTACATGAATGTCAAAAGATTATTTCATTTATACACCAGCAATGGGGAGAATCAACGACCTAGACTGCTGTCCCAGAAGTACTTGGTTCTGGATACACAGAGAAATTTTGACTCCTCCATCTCCTCATGTGGGACTAGAAAAGTCAAGGGAAAATACCCTCAGCAGCAGCCTCTTCCAAGGGTTCATTCCACCTCAACTAGTTCATGATTGCCCCACTCCTTCTACTCCCGCCTCCACAATACCACCAGAGCAGCTGACGACGCCTATCCAGTTGCTCCTGATTTCAACACTACAGGTGTTACTGTCTGTATTTTAACTTATCCCCCAGGAGTCATAGCTCCTTGCACCTCATCAGAGAAATTTCTGTGTGACACAGATTTCAATCAACTTTAGGTAACTGAATTTCTAACAGATGAAGCTCCTTCACTCTCTAGCTGTATGCTTTTTGGAGAATATGCCATGTTCCTCCAGGATCAGGCTGAGGGGCTATTTGTGTACTCCTGCCTCCCACATTTAAACTTAGCAATAGCAATTACATTGTCTCCTCTGGGACCACAGGTCCTTGAGAGTCCACTGAAACTTAAGCTGCGTTTTGCCTTCCTCTGCCATTGTGACGTAAACTCTGCCCTGGTCTTGACCAACCTTTCATTAGCAAATTCCTTCATCCTAATAGTTTCACATGTAATCATTAATTTAGTCTTTCCTCATCTTTCCAAATTGCCTAGGAAATCCTATACACAAAGGACGTCAGTGGCCTTGTCATATGACCTAGAATTTTCTGAAATGAGTGATCATCCTCTAAGTTAAGCAAAGTTGTCATTATTAGATTGTCAACTCAGTCTATTTAAGAATTCTTCTTTTGGTTGACATGCTAGATGTCTATTTTGTTAATCACTAGAACAATGTTAGCAATACAATTATTCTTTAACTCTTTATAAGTAATTGTGTATACTGTGAATGTAAAGTTATTAGACTGGTTGATTCACACAATGATATCAGTCCCCTTTCCTTTAGTCACACCATTTTATTTTGACCTCAGACTCCTCACTTTTCTCATTTGCCTCACTCATCTAATATTTTCACTGTGTTCCAAAGGTGAATATTTGTCAGGTCAACCTGATCTTGTGCTAGTTCTCAGTGGACTGAAGATCAGTGAAAGCAGGAACTTCTACAGCTTAAAAAGTAAGAATTTCTGTAATAGAGAAACTTGAGCTCAAAAATGAGTTTGGATGCTCTGAATTTTGTTTCTTGACATTTCACTCCATTGTGAGAGATTATTTCCTCTTTTCCTTGTGTGTGCCAGTGTGTGTGTTTTTGCAAGTTGTATCAGAATCATTGAACTCTCCATCACATTGGTACTAATAAATCTGATCTGTGTGTTTTTGTTTTTTGTAATAACATAATTTCCTGATACTCACATACATGTACACATACACAGGTTTTGTTTAACATGACAATGTATCACGACTTAGGCAGTCATTTTCTTACTGGTGGGTGTCCACTTTGTTTCCAAATTTTCATCATTAAGAATAGTGTTGCCATAAACATCCTGTACCAATGTCTTTCATATGAGTGGATTCCCACCCCCCTGTGGGAATCGACTCCTAGGAAAGTGAAATTTCTTAACCTAAAAACATAAATTTTAAATTTTAATATATAATTACTATTGCTTCCCAATACTTTGCTCCTCTACCAATTATCAATGCACATATGCACTTTCATACTTAAAAATTCTACTGTAGAAGTTTTCTTTTTTAGTCAGCTTTTTCACTGCTATGACCAAAAGACCTGAGAAGAACAGAGGAGGATTTTATAATTTACTCTGGGGCTCATGGTTCCAGAGGTTTCAATTCATAGAGAGCCAGCTCCAGAAAGAGAGAGAAAGAGAGAGAGAGAGAGAGAGAGAGAGACTCACCTCACCACAGACACACCCCCAAATGACCCACCTCCTTATAATTACCACCCAGTTAATCCCTATCAGAGAAACAATGCACTGATTAGGTTAAGGTTCTCAGATCCCAATCATTTCACCTCTAAGCTTTCTTTCATTGTCTTTCACATAAGCTTTTGTGGGGGAGACACCTAATACTTAAACCATAAGTTTCCATTTGTTAAGGTACAGAATTTAAAAACTTAATTTTAGTAAATTTCAAGTGTTCAATATTTTAGAGGGTGAATCATTACTGATAATAAATATTGTTCTGCATTAAGCATAATTAGTTCAATTTAAATTTTATGAATCCAAGCACTACAGTTTCTCTTAATGTTTCAAAATTACCTGTACTAACAATTTTCCCATCAAATAAAAGAGAACAGCCAGGTGCAGTGGCACATGCCTGTAATCCCAGCAGCTCATGATGCTGAGGCAAGAGGACTACAAGTTCAAAGCCTGCCACAGCAAGTTAGTGAGGCTCTAAGCAAGTCAGGGAGAACTTTCTCAAACTAAGACATAAGAAGGGCTGGGAATGTGGCTCAGGGGTTGAGTACCCCTGGGTTCAATCCCTGGTACAAAAAAAAAAAAAAAAAAAAAAAAGCAAAATAACCTAGATAAGTGGCATTTCCCACTATTTTCCTGAGCAATTAATACCTTAAAGTTCAATATACTGCCAAAGCTACTATAATAGTTTCAAATCTTTCCTTATAGCACTCAAGTAAAGAATTAGCTCCTCTCCCTTCCTCGATGCTAAAAATGATTTTTACAGTTGAAGTTTTGTAGAAACTGAAAATTTAAAGCAAATGGGAATATGACAAAGCTATATAATACTTCAATCATAATTGATTTTAATGGGTGACAATATTTCATGGTTGTTGATATCCAGGGCAAACTCCTTGAGGACAGTCTTTCTGGATTAGCACCCGGGTATAAATTTTGAAGTATCAAATGTTATGTACTGTAATTATAGACCATATTCAGATAATCTCAAATTTGTCCCATTAATGTTTGTGTATATGAAGAGCTTAGAACTACCATAGCTTCAAAAATTATCTTAAAATGTTTTCTTATTTAAACTGAAATATATGTTTATATCATACCTGAAGTTTCTACTGATGGTATGAATGGATTCAGCTTGACAAGACTACAGCCATCTTGGTTGTAACTGTCATCTTGATGACCAGGTGACTGTTGTAGTCAGGTTTTTCACTGATGTGACTAAAAGACCTGACCAGAACAATTTTAGGGGAAAGAAGTTTATTTTGGAGCTCACAGTTTCAGAGGTCTCAGTGCACAGACAGCCAACTCCATTCCTCAGGGCTTGAGGTGAGGCAGAACATCATGGTGGAAAAGTGTGGCAGAGGGAAGCAGCTCACATGATAATCAGAAAGCAGAGAGATGCCACTCACAAAATACAAAATATATACCCCAAAGCCATGCCCCCAATGCCCACCTCCTCCAGCCACACCCTACCCACCTTCAATTACCACTCAGTTGATCCCTATCAGGAGATTAATTCAATGATTGGATTAAGGCTCTCATAACACAATCATTTCTCCTCTAAACCTTCTTGCATTGTCTCACAGATGAGCTTTTGGCAGACGCCTCACATCCAAACCATAACACTCTGGCACACATTTCTAACCTTATACAATAAACAAAGTCATTAAAATGGTCAGTCAAGCATTCAGTGTCAGACACTGATGTCTGGACTGTTTTTTAACTGATGCTTAATGTTAATAGTTTTTGAAAAAGTCCAGGTGCATTCTGGTTGGCTACAGTTTACCTTTGTCTAGATTAGCATATAAATCCCTTCCTCCTGCTTCATGGTGTGAAGATGTTCCTTTATTGTGGCTACCCAAGATATGCTTCTGTCCTCAAGTCTCTTAATAAGTAGCATTTTGTGCAGTCCTGAATTTGAAGCTCTCTTTGGTCTCTCAGCACCTTCTTCCTTTGATGGCTGGTTCTCATACACCAGGTTCTTCTGAAATAAGGCATACTAAAAATATCGTCACTATCAGTATTCCATATTACCTATTACTCTCACCAAGAGACCTTTTAATGAGGATAACAAAGACAATTAGCATTTTAGTGCCTAATATGCCCACAGCCCTTGCTGTTTTATAACCTCATTTTAAAAGTTTATTTTTAAAATGCCAGTGGAATCTGGGAAGGGAATCAACTGAAAATTCTATCAGTCATTTCTGCCTCACCATGAAATATGCTTCAGTACCACAGCAGAGGATATTAGAACCAATGGTTAGATTAGGATGATCTGAGAGGTCATGGGGGTCAGTGACCTTCATTTTACACCAGAAGATACTATGATTTAACATTCAGGCACTGAGATGAAAGGGTTAGTTGTTGATGGTACCAAGACTAGAATACATGTTTATTGACATTCTGACCTAGTGTTTGTCACTGCACTATGTAATATTATTAAATTTGAAAGAAGATTGAAGTTAGGTAAGGCTCTAGTCTGTAAAATCTAGAGTATCTAGATACTATAAGAGTATCTTGGAAAGAAACCACAGGGATCAAATCAATTGGTTCCCTAAGGAAAATAATGGCAAATAAAGAGGGTGTGGGCAAGCCAGGGACAAGGGGTACTGATAACAAATTCCCTACACATGGGTTTTGTCTGGGACCAAGGCTGCAGCCCTGCTGCATTTTCAAACAGCATTAAATCTATTGTTCAAATCCTTTCACAAAGTAGAAATAGTTTGGATGGGGGCCTTTCAAGGTTAGAGCCTCATCTGCTCTCTATGGCTATTTTGAAGTAGTTAAGAGAATTCTGTACAGTGCTTTATTTTAGCTTTGCTCTCATTAAGGACTCATAAACTTAATTACTAAATATTCCTTAAGAAACAGAGCTTGAAATAATTACTTCATTGGAGAAACTTAGGAATGTACATTCTAAATCTTTTTAATAGATTCTTATTCTAGAGTTGAAGATTTCACTTGTCTTTTATTCTGAATGCAAAACTCTTCATCTTCATATCTTGTATAGATTTGCATTTCAAATACCATAGAAGAGAAATTTTTAAAATATTTCATGAAGTAATTTCAAAGAACATTTCTAGTTTACATAAATCACAGCTTTAAAACTTCTAGACATGTGTATTATTGGCAAATATTACAAAATATATGGTAAAGTAACTTAAAAAGTTGATTTTAAAATGCTTTTTGAACATAGAATTTCACTCATAAGAATATATTCATTTGATAATATTTATTTGAAAAAATAAGAGGTGATTGCTATACCACAAATTATATAAGAATAATTTTAAATGGAGCAAGTTAGATTAAAAAAAAAATCGAGTTTAAAAGTATAAAAGACTTAAGTTTCAAGATGAATGACGTCATGTTACTGTTGTGTAATTACAAACTACAAGGTCTGAATTGTTGATTCCACCAAGTTTATCTTCTCCCATTCTCCCCCCAACACCTCTACTCTAACCATAGGGTTTTACTCATTGTCTGTCAGAACTCCTGCAATCTCTTCTCCTCAAACTATTCTCAACATGCCCTCCAATGCATCCTGTATGCTCTGTGCTGTTTTGATCCATTCCTATCACTTCTGAACAATTCAACTGAAATCCTGCTTCTCTTGTGATCACCCAGCTCAAGGTAATGTCTCCTTCCTCCGAATCTTCCTACCATCAACTGCCCTTAAAACTGCTCAGGATTTACACATATGAATTTGTACCCTTGTCTTTTCTATTGCACAAAGTTTTATCACTCTAAAGAGATTATAAATTCTTTGAAGACTGTTTTATATTTGGTCTCTTAGAAGAACAGA